>NC_137793.1:29339515-29982015 GCF_963383645.1 Muscardinus avellanarius | reverse complement strand
CTCCTTTCTCTCTCTCTCCCTCTCTCCTCCTCCTCCTCCTCCTCCTCCTCCTCCTCCTCCTCCTCCTCCTCTTCTTCTTCTTCTTCTTCTTCTTCTTCTTCCTCTCTCTCTCTCTCTCTCTCTCTCTCTCTCTCTCTCTCTCTCTCTCTCCTCTCTTTCTTTCCACAGCCGTCTCTGTGATGTGAGCTAGAGTACCATGCTCTATGTTCTTTTAATGAATCCACTATGGGACAGTTTTAGGAAGTTGCATAAGCCAGTGGTTGTGTGCTTTTAACCACAATCCCCAAGAAGGCCCCACTAGCTGTAAAAGTATAATGTCAGACTTGGAGACAAATCCCTGTGGCCTCCACAAATAGATGGGAGCAATTGCCTGTCATTTGAAGGTGCCGCTCACACAGTCTGAGGCCCAAGCCCGCGTTCCGCTTCTGGGAATTGTATTTTGGCTGGCTTTCAGATTTGGTGAAAAGGGTTCTTGTTTCTGAAAAGCAACAGGGTAGGAATTCACTAGGCTTCCCTGTCATTGGAAAGCACGTCAAAGCCAGATGTCAGTCACAGATGATCAAAGCAGAGAACTGCCTCTTAAGAGAGGCGGAGGGAAGCCGAAGTCACTTGCTGGGGTTACAGAGCCCATAACAAGAAGGCCAGGCCCCTGACTCCATCCTGGGGTCCTCCCACCGCCTTTCACTGCCATTCAGTGGACCTCGCCATTTTCGGCTTGGCATTAGCATGGATGCAACCGTGAACACCTGGCCTTTCTCCTGAACCCCAGCCCTCTACTTCTGCTACATGGGTATGTGGTTGGCCAGTCCCTCAAAATTAATTATCCATAGTCATATACCTCAGTTTGGTCCTCCTTTTCCTGCTCTCTGCTTGTATTAACAGGTCCCTACTGGACACCCAGCTCTGGAGTTGCTGTCAGCCCGGGCAAAAGCATGTCCCCTTCTCCCTCAGTTCTTTGGTGGATTCCCATTTCCTTCTGCTGCCGTACATCAGACATTTGCTAATCCATACTGTTGCCGTCGCTCTAGGTCCTAGCCGTCACGTTCGTTTTCCTTTCTATACAATGATCTTTATTGGATCTCTTCAAAATGTTATAGAATATCAGCTGCATTTTACAACTAAAAAAATAATGTAAATAAACAGAGGAAAGGGAAGAAAAAAAGTTTAAAAAGTTTCCCATACTACCTCTTCCTTTATCCCTTCCTCCTACCAACCCAACACAGGGGCTTTCTATCTCTGAGCTATATCCCAGCCTTATATTATTATTATTATTATTATTATTATTATTATTATTATTATTTTAAATTTTGAAACAGGGTCTAAGTTGCTGAGAGCCTCGCTGTGTTGCTGAGGCTGGCTATGAGCCTGGAATCCTTCTGACTCAGCCTCCCAAGTACTGGGATTACAGGCATGCGCCACCACACCCAGCCCCAATATTAATAATTTGGTGCATGTCCTTCCAGATCTTTCTCTGGATCACACAGAATAAACATATATCCATTTAGGTTTTTGTTTGTTTGTTTGTTTGTTTGTTTGCTTTTGCAAGAATTAGATCCTCTTTTGCACAGTGGTCTGCAGTTTAGATATTTCTTCAAGACACAGATCGAACATGCTTTCAAATGGCCTGAGCACTAGTCATCCGCAGCATGGCTGTCTCAGTTCATGAAGTCACCTCCTGCACTGTGGGGCCCAGGGGGGCTGCTGGGCCTGCTGTTTTCTCTTTGCCTCTTCTACGCGCTTCCCTTTCCTCTCACTGAGAACTCGCTCAATGCCTGTGTGGACCTGTGTGGTCTGCGTTAATGGACTCCTGAGCCCTTTGGCTGTCTGGTTGTATTAGTTCTGTGATGCCCTTAGCCGACTGGAGGAGGTAAACGTGAAGCCAGGCGTTTTTTCCTTCCTGTTCTCCTTGCTGGGTCATTGTGGAGTGGCTGTGTGCCTCCATTGAAGGGGCCTGGCTCCCGCCAGCTGAACAGCGTTTTCCCTGCACCTACCTTTCCAGCTCTAGTAGCCCTCCCTCCCCGGGGCCCCTGAGGCTCTGAGTGGCAGTGCCCCCTGCTCCTGGACCCTGCCTACTGTGCATCCATTGAATTTCCCCAATCTCTTTGCTAAACTCTCCTTAACAATTCATTTTGAGTATTCCATCTGCTTCCTGCTGGTACCCAGAGAGCTCAAGGTAGTTTCTTGATTGTTTTTTCCCTGCCACTTCCTGTTACTTTCTAGCTAAGCCTTTCCTTCCTTTGTTTCCAGCATGGTCCTTCTGTTAGCTGAAGTAATATTTATATATTTTAGCTCTGAGATTGAATTTCATTCATATTTTCAAAGTCCCTCCCGAGCTCTCCAGTAACACAAAATACACACTCTAAGTGGCCACTCCCCACACATCCCCTGGCAGTATCCTCAGCATCAGGCCTGCCCACCCTGTTTCCCATGACACAGGCTTCCTGAACTGGCACCCTTGGCTGGTTGTGTGATGTCAGACTCTGAACTGACCCTCCAAGCTTCCAAGTCCTCACCAGTTCACTGGGGATGATGGCAACGTATCAGTCATAGGTCAAAATTTGTAGGACTAAGTGTTTACTCTAGAAATATATTCATTTAAGGATGATATTAAACAAATAATGCTTAATATAGTAAAAGAGGTGTGTAAGTGACTTGAGATTTGGCCTACACAGACCGAGGTGACCTTACTACAAGAACAGAATGACCCCGAATCTACACTGCCCCTTGTGTCCCTTTTTCTGCTGGCCTAGTTATCCACTTGAGCTTATCTGTGTCTGGAACCCTGTTGAAGATTGAGAGACTGTTATCAGGGGGCTGGGATTAAAGTGTCATCCACTGTCCACTCCCTAGTCTGCTGTGACCCGGGGCAGGCCACCTCACTTAGCAGACTCTTTAATAATTACATTTTTAAAATGATAGACATGAAGTTTTGATGGTGGAAAAATGCACATGGCTGGCTTGGCTGTGCTAGTCACCGAAGCTTGAAGCGCTATTTTGCCCAGGTTAATACTGGCCTTGGCTACTGCTTCCTCCACCCTTCTGCTTTTCCTTCCTTTTTTGGGCCCCTTCAGAGCCAAACCAAACATAATAAAGTGAAAACAGTGCTTCCCCTGTGTTATGTAATTTCGGCAATGGTTGTGTTTTTTAGGGAGGGTACCCCAAGTCCACTTACAACCAGCACCTATCGGTGGTCATGGTTGTGTTTGGATGCTGAGAGAAATTAAGAGTGTGTTTCAATCATCCACAGTGGCAGTTCAGGGGTTTGGAAGAGCCAACCCTGTTCAGGGTCCAACTTTGCCCCGTTTCAATAAGACTCAAGAGCCAAGCATTGGTCCAGAGTCAGCCTTGTTCTCTCCCTTTGTCTGGAAGGCCTGCTTGTCATTGAGGGTCCCAGAAACAGACCCATATGTTGAATACAGGGGTAGGGGTGGGGGGTATGGGGGCGATTTTAAGAACTTACCACCCACTCTCAGTTTCTGTTGGAAGACAGTGGATTGTTATCTTTTCATGAAGGCTTATTTGAGGGGAAGAATGACCTGGAAGGTCTGTGCTAACTGACCCTGAGGGTATGGGTTTAAAGAGAAGCCTTGGCTGACCTTGGCTGACCTTGGCTGGAACACAGAACAGTTGCTGGGGTTGACTAGGGACTGGCGTCTCTGGAATTCCCTTTATGGTCAGGTCTGTTATATTTGGATCAACAAAGTGTTAGTTCAGTTCTTCTTATCTGAGAGAAGAGTTTTATAGTGGTTCATTATAATTGTAAGGAATCGTAATAATGGTGCTGGCTCACATACATTGAGCTTTCACATTGTGCCAAGCTGAGCGCATCCCTATCCATAAAGTATGCCCCGTAATCCTTGCCGGTACCCTAAGAAAAAGATGCCATTGTCTTCATTTTATAGATGGGGTAACTGAAGCCCAGAGAGATAAAGGCATTTGTCCAAACCCAGGTAGCATATGTGGTAAAATTCCAACACTGGGTCTCGCTCAAAGGTGTGCATTGAATCGTCAAGACAGGATTAGAGTTCTGATCTTCTTAGAGCCTCCTTGGTACCTTTCCCTGATGCCACCTCTCATCACTTGGACTATTGTAGCAAGCCTGGTTTTGTCTACTTTAAACGATTCTGCTTTGGGGAAGAAAATCAAACACTTGCACCTTCATCTAGATTTGAAAAGGATCCTGAATCTGCACTGAGGGTCAGAGTCTGTGCTTTGTGATTTGAATGAAGGTGACAAAATATTTGATTTTAGAAGACTTATACTCCATTTTATATCCTCTTTTCTCTTAGTAGGATCATGGCTTTTATTCTGAGCTTCAGAAAATTTATGTGTCTTAAGCACTGTTTTCAGGCTGACATATTTGACTGGGTCTGTGGCGGCCTCTGATTTCTCCTGGAGGCACCTTCTCATTACCACAGATAACAGAGGTGGCAATTTACATTCTTTACATGGAAGACTTGGAGAGGAAAACTAAGTGGGGACTAACATATTCAATGGGGGGAGTTCAAGATTCTGTCTTCTCATTCCCTATTCTAGTTTGAATCAGTCATCAGTCAGCCAGTGTTGTTAGCTTTGTTAAAGGGTTTATAGTGTACATATACCCTTGCCCTCCTTTCTTTCTCCCTTCCCTCTACCCTTTCCTTCCTTCCTTCCTTCCTTCCTTCCTTCCTTCCTTCCTTCCTTCCTTCCTTCCTTCCCTCTCTCCCTCCTTCCTTCCTTCCTCTCTTCTTTCCTTCCTTCTTTCCTTCCTTTCTTTTTCCTTCCTTCCTTCCTCCTTTCCTCCTTTACTTTTTCTCTCACAAAATCAGAATCTTTAGTTTTTCCAATGATTATTATACCCAAGTGAAGGAAAAAAGGTTAGACCTTTATCACGCTTACAGTGTCCTTTCTACTGCAGTGTAAGGGAGATCCCTTTACTGCATTGATATATTCAGCCCACAAAGGGCAATTTTAATGCACTGATATTTTTAATTTAGTGGCTGCAAGTTATTGGATTCCTAGAGTTGCCTCCTGCAGGCTCAGCAAGTTTAAACACCAAAACAGTCAGAGTCAAACCGAGAAGAAAGTCCTGTCAAAAAGAGCCCTTTATCAGAAGATTTAAGTACACTTGGTTCAGTGACCTAGGGGAAGTCAGTGCCGTGCCAAGAGGTGAGAGCCTGGGTTCACTTGCAACAGTACTCAGTTCACTCTGTCCCTTGGAATAAGTAACTTCTCTATGTATGCCTCACTGCTTGGAAAATGAGAAGAGTAATCTTTCTCCAACAGACTTCTTGAGGCTTTGAAAAAAATTTAATATGCTCTTAATATATTAGTATTAGATGTATTACTAATAATCTATTAGTAGATTATTAGTAATACATCTAATATTATTTATTAGATCTAATATTATTTATTAGATGTATTACTGTATGCTAGGTCTCTTTCTTTCTTTTCCTCACATACACACACACACTCATACACACTCCTGACAGCCACTCTGGAAAATGAGGTAGGTATTATTTTCCACTCTGAGCTAATGAAAAAACTAAGGTTTTTTTTTTTTTTTTGGTGGTACTGGGGTTCCTGGAAGCCCTTCTACCTCCGGGCTACACTTCCAGACCTATTTTTACATTTTTATTTGGAAACAGGGTCTCCTAAGCCAGCGCGTGCGGCTGGCTTCGAACCTGCGTGATCCTCCTGTCTCTGCCTCCCAAGCGCGGGGATTACAAGCGTGCGCCACCACGCCTGGCACAAAACTAAGGTTTTAAGAGGAGGTTAAGTCCTAACTCAAAATCACAGGCCTAGCTAAGTGGTCTAGTTCTCTCAATAGTGGGGGACACAGCTGGATCCTCTTACCAGCTGGTGACCCAACACCCTGCTGGTCGTAGGAGGCTGAGATGTTCAGCCCGTGGTGCCCATGCTGAGCCAAAACAGAGTTCCTGGCTGGGTGCATCTGGCTCTGAGTAGCTCTTGGTACAGACCCCCTCCAGATCACCCTGGCCTGCTCTAGATCTAGAAATATCATATATATATATATATATATATATATATATTATTATTATTATTATTATTATTATTATTATTACTATGAGGAAGATTGGTAATCTCCATACTGGACCATGAATGCTTAGCAAAGCTGAAGCCAAGCTGAGGAACAAAATATAAAGAGCCCGACAAAGACATATTCATCATTGAAGATGAAATTTATTTCATCACAGATGTTGACTTTCTTCATCTTTTTTAGTTTTGGTCCCAGTATCTCATATTCATCTATGAGGCTGGGCCATGAGCTTATAGAGCAGCATTCCCGTGTCCAATGGCATTGACTTTGTATGGCCTGGCGTGGTCAGTAGTCATGTCATACCCAACCCTCACATCCTCAGGGCCAGCTCGAGAGCCGCCTTTCAGACCCCATGCCTGACAGCTGGTTGGCTGAAACTGCCCTTTGTAATAAAGCCCCATGTGTGGAGAGGGTTAAATTAATTAAGTGGGCTTTTAGGGGGAGAGGAGTGGAGACCCCTTGAGGAAGCATGTATTGAGATTGGTGAGTTCAGATATTGATATTTCTACTCTGCAAAATAAAAATAAGTAATAATAATAATAATATCAACAACAACACACACACAGCCCATGGAATATGAGTCTTGTTAATTTTCTCTCTGAGGTCCACAGCAGGCCTAAACATCCTCTTGGGCTCTGTCTCCATTCCTGATTACTGAGCCAGAAAGGCTTTATTTAATTACCATTTGAAGGGTTTCCAGGGATGCCATCTCAGTGGTGCTAATTCCACTTGGATCAGCTCCTACTATCCCTGCAGTACACAAAGGACCTGAGATAGCTTTTGCCTCTTTACCGACATTTGATGCTGGTTGAACAGTTGATGCTTGTTGAAGGAAGTGATGCCCACACCGGTGGTTCAGGGCTGAATGTCCTTAGGCTGGTCATATTTCATAACTGGTTTCAATTCAGATTGGCCGCTTTCCAAAACCCAGTTTAGTTCAGCTCTTTGCCAGAAAGATAAAGAACATCAGCAGTGCAGGGAACTCTGAGAGGGTTACTATTATCAGGAAACTCCTAAAGGAGACTGTGTTGCCTCGGTGACACACAGAGCTATGCAGGGGTCAGTGATTCCTCTGCTGCTCTGTGACTCAGTGCTGCCTGGCTGATGCTGCCTAAGTGCTGTCAGTGGAGCTTATAAAACAAAGATTTGGAGCCTGGCATGATGGCACGCACTTGTAATCCCAGCATTTGGGAGGCAGAGAAAGGAGGATCGTGGTTCGCTGCCAGCCTCAGCTACTTAGTGAGGCCCTTTGCAACTCAGTGAGACTCTGTTTTAAAATAAAGAATAAAAAAAAATAGGGCTGGGGGTGTAGCTTGGAGGTAGAATGCTCCTGAGTTCCATGCCCAATACTACACACACACACACACACACACACACACACACACACACACACACACAGATTTGGTGTTCAAGAACTGGAACTGGGAAGAGGTATTTTTCTAATGTGTGCAGTTGTTTGGAAGCACAAACCTAGGACTACTTCATAGAATTGTGCACGACTATTAGAACAACAGCTTACAATAACCTTCCATTTTATCTTCCTCCAAAGTCAAATTTCATGACCACTTCACGTAATTTTCTGACTCAGATGCCTTTTTATTATGCTGGTAAAGTACAGCCTCCTGTGTCCCACCCTTCACCCATTTATTTGACCAATATTATAGCTGTCTAAGCTGGCCTCAGGAACTAAGGCAAAAAGATCAAAAGACACAAAAAGAGTCTTTGGTCTAGGCAGGAGATAATCAGACAATAAATCAGCGATTGTAGAACATGTCGTTAATTACAGTGGGACCAAGTGAAATTTGCTGGAAAGTCAGGTAATGCATCCTGGGAGAGAAACCCTTTGGCTGGAGGCTTGGCAAAGAAAAAGAAAAATGGTTGCAAGATGCCAAGAGAACATACGAGGAGGCAGAAAGAACGTTTTTTTTTGTTTTGTTTTGTTTTGTTTTTTACAAATATTTAGTGGCTGGAGGGCCGGATTTGTGACGAGAGCTACATGCTTCATAGTTCTGTACAAAACAGAAGAATGAGGGTTGGGCTTATTGACAGGCTCATACAGGAGGGGGTTTGGGGGACTGTGGATCACAGTGGTGGGTGTTTGAGTTTGCCCTCATTAGCACGACTTCCTTGATGTATAAGTAGTTTTTTTTTTCCAGCTGTTGTTTTTTTCTTTTTTTTTTAATTACCACTTTATTGATCTGTAGCTTCTTCTGACAATATGGCATGATGAAATGTCTTATTCCCTTGAAACGCCCTGGAAGCAGGAAAAGCTAATAGCAACTTTCTGGATCTCACAGGGAGCCCTACCTCTGTGTCTCATTTTCTGACTCTGTTCACATGCTTTCAGTTTTGAAACCAGAGTAACCTATTTGGGCGGCGTGCGGGGGTGGGGATTCTTTCTCCACAAAACCTATAACCTCTTGGAAAACTATGTTCTCAAACAGGGGCCAGGGACAGAGCTTCATAGGGATAGTGATGTTGAATCATTTGGAATAGGAAGCCTCCTTGCCCTTGACCCCTGGATCTGCCACCTTTAACCCCTCGTGTCAGAGCCATTAGAAAGCCCTTGTGCTTTGCGCAGTGATTCCGAGCTGCCTTTCCGCACAGGTCTTCACACTTCCTCCTACAGTCCTTCTGTGTATCTTAGTGTATTTTCATTTAAACACCAACTCATAAATTCCAGAACGAGTGGCCTTCCCACTTCCCAACTTCATTTCATGCTACGCTTCTCCCTTGAACCTCAAGTTCTGAGCACATTGATCTTTTCCAGGTTCTCAAAGAAACAAAATTCATTACTACTTTAGAATCTCTACACATATTATTCCTTCTGCCTGTAGAAGTTCTAAACCCTCTGCCCTGTCTGAACTGCTCTTCTCTGAAAAAACTTTAAAATATCATTATTATTTGATGCATTGGGATTTTACATCATTTGGGGTATGGAGTGTCAGAAAATGCATGCACAGGGAGGGCTCTTAGTGCCTCCCCATTGCCCCCCAACCTCCCTGTGCAAGTCTTGGAGATTGGAATTGGTAGTTTTGCATACATTCGTAACATTATTTCAACTGCTACATTCTTTATGGATTGGCCCTCCTTCTTTCCCATCCCTAATCCCTCAGTCCTCAGTCACTCCACTGGAGTCACTGCTTGCCTGTACAATGTCGCCCTTATTCTCCAGTATCTCTCTAGTTCCCACATATAAGAGAAAATATGCATCAACTCATTTTTGAGACTTTGAGACTGGCTATACTCGCATAATATAATATTCTCAAGGGTCATTCGTTTTCCTGCAGATGGCATGATTTTGTTCTTCTTTATGGCTGAGTGAAATTCCCTTGTGTGTACATCCCAAAGTTTCGTGACCCATTCATCTGTTGACAGACACCTAGCATGGTTCCATAATTTGGCTATTGTAAATTGTGCTGCTATGACCATGGACATGCAAGCCTCACTATAATACTCTGGTTTCATTTCCTTTGGGAAGATGCCCAGAAGTGCTATCGCTGGGTGGGATGGCATTAAATTAAAAAGCTTCTGTGCAGCAAAGGAAACCATCAAGAATCTATTGAAAGGGAGAAGATCTTCACCACCTGCCCTTGTGGCTGAAATCTAATATAGGCAATATACAAAGAGCTTAAAACTTAACACTGAGAAAAAAATTAAAAGTGGGCAACCAAACTGAATAGACACTTTCAAGAGAAGAGATTCAAATGGCCAACAAATATATTAAAATATATATTAAAATAGTATATTAAAAATGTCCAGCCTCTTTAGCAGTCAGGGAAATGCAAATTAAAACTATACTCAGATTCCATCTAATTCCAGTTAGAATGGCAATCATCAAGAACACAAACAATAATAAGTACTGGTGAGGATCTGGGGAAATATCAACCCTATTATATTGTTGGTGGGACAGCTGCTATGGAGATCAGGGTGATTTCTGAAAGGCTTGGGAATGAAAAGACTTTTTACAGCCTCTATGTAATGAAGCCCTGCTCTCCTCTATCTCTTGACATTTGATACAATATTACATTATTGTATTGGCTTTTAAAATTTCTTTATTCCTAGACTTCTCCTTTAGTTCCATAAATAGTCACCTGGTGTGCTTTATCCACAACTGTGCCCTTCCTGCCTCTTTCTTTTCTTTTTTCCTTCCTTCCTTCCTTCCTTCCTTCCTTCCTTCCTTCCTTCCTTTCTTTCCTTTTTTTTTTTTTTTTTTTTGCGGGTCTGGGGATGGAACCCAGGGGCATTCGATCTCTGAGTTATACCCCCTGCCCTATTTTTTGTTCTTTATTTTCAAACAGGGTCTCACTAAGTTGCAGAGGGCCTCACTAAGTAGCTGAGGCTGTCCGCGAACTGTGATCCTCCGGGCTCAGCCTCCCAAATGCTGAGATTACAAGCGTGCTCACCACGCCCAGCTCTGCCCATTTCATAATAAATGATAAGTAACTGCTTGCTGAAACCATGGGTGGATGATATGGGTGAATGGATGCATAGATGAATGGACCAATGGGAAGACAGACAATAGATGGATGGGTGGAGTTAAATTATTCACAAAATCCAGCCTGCCATCCTTTATTCATCCTATAGCTCCATTCCTAGGAGCCAGGCTCTTAGGAATACTTGTCTCCCCCTTGATCCAATAGAGTTGTGTCCGACCAGTCATAAGCACCATTCACATAATAAAATCTGTGGTCTATAGAGCTGACACTAATTTGTCCCTCTCCTGACTGCTAATAAAGTATACATTTATTTTGTCAGTAGCCTTGGAGTATTTTTATTGTTCCCAATTGGGTCACTTTTGCAAGTTTCATTCATTACAATTTTTAAGGACCATCTTTCTCATGATTAAAGCAATAAAGAAATGCACTCAAACCGGGCATGGTGGCGCACGCTAGTAATCCCAGCATTTGGGAGGCTGAGACAAGAGGATCTGGGTTTGAGGGCAGCCTCAGCTATTTACTGAGGCCCTTTGCAATTCGGTGAGACTCTGTTTCAAAAATAAAGAATTAAAAAAATAGAGCTGGGGCTGTAGCTCAGAGGTAGAATGCTCCTGGATTCCATCCTCAGTACTGGGGGGGGGTACACTCAAAACTGGGCATGGGGGCACATGCTGTAATCCCAGATCCAGTAGTTGGAAAGCTGAGCCAAAAGGCTCACAGGTTCAAGGCCAGCAGAGGATGGTAACTTAGTGAGACCCTGTTTCAAAATAAAAAGTAAAATGGATCTGAGGGGCGTAGCTTGGAGGGAGAGAGCAAGCACACCCCTACATTTACTCCTTAGTAACACACACACACATACACACACACACACAACCCTTAAAAATGTGAGAAACACTGAGTATAATGAAGCAAACAAAATATAAATCCTGTATAATTTCTCTACTCTGAGTTAAATACTGTGGATATATTTTTTTCATTTAGTGCTTTTCTTATAATTTTTCCAACTTTGTGTGCTTACGTATGTAAGTGTTGTGAGTTTTAAGCATAATAAGAGCTAAGCATGTCTTCATATCATTATATGTACTTTCAAAAGCTGGTGGCCATGATAGGTTGCAGAAGCAAAATAATTTAAAGTAGATACAAGCAAAAAAGACTGGATCCCCAATAAATACATTTGGTTCAAATGATGAGCACACTGTGTACACACGTGTCTTTAGTACACAGGCCTCTGCTCGACCTCTAGAACAGTGAATTAGGAAAACCTGGGCACACCACTCTTTTCTGAAGTCCTCGCTGAAGCAGTGACTCATATTTTTCTTCTTTTCTAGAGCGATCGTCTCCTTATCAAGGGAGGCAGAATCGTCAACGATGACCAGTCCTTCTATGCAGATATTTACATGGAGGATGGCTTGATCAAGTATGTACATAGAATTCTTCTCTTCCTTCTTTTCTTTCTTCTTTAAAGGCCTATAATGAAGCTGGGATTGCATTAATAAAGTGAACACTCTGAATTTAGTCCACAGGATGCTTCTGGGGCCCCTTTGTGAAAGCTGTGTTGATGAGCACTCATTGAGCCATGAATGGTTGAAACTGTGGCCACTCTCCTTAGTAAAGATACCAAGTAATTTACACAAATAGAAGCCCCCTAAAAATACCTAGGCATTTTGTAATAGGTACCGAAGGAGTTGAAGTCGGAATAAGTGATTTAGAATTGCACAGAGAGGAATTCATTTACAGGTAAGGGTTTGGGTAGAGAGTATTCAAACTGAAAAAAGGGTAAAATTTAGAAGGGGAGAGAGCCTAGTTAAACTGACAAAAGGCCACAGACTGGACATGCGTTTGGGTACAATTTCTAAATAGACCCATCAGGTACACTCCATTTTTTAAAAGGATTTGCTGCTGGATGCTTACAAGAAGCACAGCCAGTTAATTTTTATGGACAGGTTATTTATGTAGTAAACCTCAAAACAGGACTTGACTTACAGGTCTTTTGTCATGTACAACAAAATACACCACCACATCGACAAGATGTTTTAAGACCAGAGTATCCAACCCATTTCGTAGCCACATCTAACCTTGTTTAGTTTTATCTCATTCAACTTCATTGGCTAGTTTAAGATTCTGGTAAGATAGGATTTCTTTCTTAGCCTATGGAAATTGGCTTAGATAGCATTTTCTGTAGCAGATACTCTTTACCAGATCCATAGTTTCTCTTTCTATGTTTTCAAAACATCCCGTGCTTTTATTCATCACTGCAATCCTGACACAGTTAGGTTTCCTTGAGAGCCAGGACCATATTGTGCTCATGTCCATATCCCCAGCACTTAACCCAGTGCTTAGCCCATGGAGGTCTCCATATCTCCAGCATTTAACCCAGATCTTAGCACAAGGAGGCACCACCGTTGACTGAGGGTGTAGAATGTGCCAAACACTATATCAAACAGTTTACTTGCTTTATCTCATTCAGTCTGCCAGGAGCTCTGTGAAGTGCAGTTGTTATCCTCTTTTCTGGAATGACAAGAGGCACATAGAGAGTAAATAACTTGCTACACCCAGGCTATTAGTAAAAGACATTGAGTGAGCGAGTGGAGGAACGGATGGATGAGCACCTCCATTCACCGTCGCTGTCTTGCCCATTTACCTCATTACTTCTCTATATTAGAAGTAGGAGAAATGGAAATAGTAGGCAAACCAAACAGTATACTCTAATAATCTCTTGAAACTATTGACTTTCAACTACAATTTGTTCTGTATTTTTCTATGTTGAGAGATTATTCTATATTTTTGGAGGTATGGCCTTTGTTGCTTAAGAGACTTGCAGAAATGGAAACACTTCGCACCTGACACTTCCTGCTCAGTTCAGGGCTCGTGACAGGCATCGCTAATTGGGCACACAACTTTGTTTTTGCAGTTGAGCCTTAAGTCCATCTTCACACAGTGCTTCAATCTTTTGCCATGTTATTGAAAGACTGGAAGGCCGAAGATGTTATGGAGAGAATCTTAACTATCATTTTTCGCTCTGGTGGTGGAAAGAAAAACCACAATCTTCTTTCATTCTTGAAATTTTGTATATCTCCAACTTTTTTTTTTTTAACTCACTGAGCCTAAGAATAGAAACAATGTCCTCCAGGAGCTGCTCGCCTGTCTTGAAAGCTTATGGAGTGCTTGCTTTATGTATGGCAGCTTCTAAGCAAGAGGGCACTGCTGTCACACAATTGATGTCACCGGGGGCCCGGATCATCACGTTCTTTTCCCCCAGGAGTCTTACATTCCTTTAGGGGAACTGAGATCTATATATAAACAGAGGAATGGACACTATCAGATAATAGCAATATCAAGTGTTAAGTTAGTATAATAGATGAAATTCAGAGGAGGGAGAGAACTGATTAATAATTACAACAGCTGATGTTTATTGAACCCTATTAGCCTAACTGTTGTATGATCCTAACAGATATTAACATTTAGTCTACACAACTCTATGGAGGAGCCATTTGTTACAATTTTCAGATGAAAGAACTGAAGTATGCAGAGGTTAAGTACATTGGCCATGGTCTTGCAGATACTAACAAGTAAATTAGCCAAGACTGTGAGTCCAGGTAACTTATATTCAGAACACAGCCATATTCCTAGTTATTAGACTGGGCTGTCAGTAGAAACTCGAATGAGGGGGAGATGGAAGTGTGTCTTCAAGAACTGATGTGACAATGGTCAATATGGTGGAGATAAAGGGTAGAGGCATTTGATACTTCTGTCTCATGCTATTATACTAACTGCCAAAATGGGCAACACACACATATACATGCACAACCACACACACACACACACACACACACACACACACACACACACACACGACTGGGCAAATTCTTCCTTCCTTTAGCTTTTGATTTCTCTCAGAGGAAAACTGGTGAGAAGCGAAATGGGAAGAGAACTGGCCAGTGTCGGGACTAGAGTGGAGCTAGGATCAGACTGTGCAGGTGTTCCCAGCATGTTCTGAATTGCAGTGCCCTGGAATGGTCTGTGATAATGTGGTGAAGGTGAACTCTCAGAGATACTAGAAATGCCTTAGTTGCAGGACTTAGAGTCTGGCAGGCCAGCGGCAGACTTCTCACTGCCCTAAGAGAGAGCCATTCTGGTTCTGTACAGACAGGGTGCACTCATGCTGAACGTAGGAGATGTTCAGTGATGATGTGAAGTCGTGAATCTTAGTTTTATGTGTACAGAATCAATCAGCTGTTAAAATCAAAAGTGTCACATTACATAAAAGCCAAGCAGCATCGTAAGTAATTCGGGAGTTACTTGGGAGTAGTTGCCTTTGCTATGTACCTGAGAGGTGTGCCTTTGAGATGCTTATCTTCTTACTCCACACCTGGTCGCTGTTGATCCCTGGGATGCTCTGAAGCTAGCAGGTTCACGCTGGGCCTTGAGAAGGTTGTCCTGATCACCTTCCTTAGCTTGAAGTCTCTACTGAGATGCTGACCATACAGTAGTAGCTGGTGTCAAAGGCATTTGACATTTTTACTTCTTCCTTGTGACTGTGCTACCAGCTATGCTTGACTGATGAATCACCAGGGAAGGAAGGGTGGAATTGAAGCCTGAGGTAGGAACTGACCCAGGCAGGGTCCTTTTGTTAGGAGCACAGATGGCCTGCGTAGCACTCCCATGCCTGGCCTTGCAATGATTCACTCCCTGCTCCTGTCTCTCCTAACAATCCAGTGTTGTGTGCTTTTTAATATCCTTTTCCTTATCTTTCACTTAAATAAGGAGCAAAATGTGAGGAGTAATGAGAACACATAGCTTTTCTTTACATACTATACTCTGGACACTGTAAAATCAGTGGGGTGTTGGTACAAATCGAGGACACAAAGTCCCATAACTGACTATTGTGTGTCAATAATAGCACATGTTGTGTGTATATTATGTCTATCTTTGCTTAAAGAATTGCTAGACTTGTGAGTTGCTAGCAAAGACAAATACATCATTGTGTTTAAAATCTGTATACTATCACGTTTGTCTGAAGAACTTTCTAAATGGCCTGTTGCTTCACTGTCTCACCAGGCAAATTGGAGACAATCTTATTGTCCCTGGAGGAGTGAAGACCATCGAAGCCAATGGAAAGATGGTGATCCCTGGAGGCATCGATGTCCACACCCACTTCCAGATGCCATACAAGGGAATGACCACAGTGGATGACTTCTTCCAGGGGACAAAGGCCGCCTTGGCAGGTGGCACCACCATGATCAGTGAGTTCAGACTGTCCACACTTCTAGTGTTCAGAGGCGAGGCTTAACCCATGTGCCAACCATGGTGTTCACTGAGGACACCTCATACACTTTTCTCAATTTGGTATGTAGACTTCCTATCTGATGGGCTGTCCCAAGGACATTGGCAGCTCACTCTAACTGCGTAGGGGACATTCATGTGACTCATGACCATGAAAACAGATGAGAAAATGATACTTCACAGAGAGAATGATAATTTAGACTTGGCAGTTTTTAGGAAAATAGCCGGTTCCCGTGGACTTAGTGCTATTCAATCTGTGTTGTATTTTGACCAATTTGTATCTTTAAGATTAGGCAAGCTGCAAGAGTAGTTTCTCTTGGGTTTTATTTTACTTTTTGTCTTGTTTTGTTTTGTTTCTGGTAACTTGCAATTCCAACGAAACCTAGGGAGTTGAGTGCCATTGAATTACCAAAGTGATAGCATTTCAGGGCAGTCCTTTCTGTCTCGAAGGAATCTCAGCCAACTGGGTCCTATCCCAGGGCTGGCCCCAGACTTGGTCAGCCAAGATCACGGTTCATTTTAGCATCATTTACATCCACCCACAGGCCCTGAGCAGCCTGAGCCATGGAGTCACCCAATGTCTTATACTTCATTCTGCAGGCTCAACTTCAGCTAGTTGGGTGTGGAAGCCCAGGCAGATTGCACCAAGGCCTTAAAAGGTGCAATCCAGGCAGACAAAAGCCTTTCTCCAGCCAAAGGGAGGAAACCAGCTGACTTCTCAGCAGACGCCTGCCCACGAGAGCCCTTGTGTCCTTCCAGACATTAGTAATGTAGCCGCTTGCATTTGTTTTCCGATAAGTGCACTTGGGCTGCCTTTGATAAAAGGCAGAGGAAACGAGTGATCTTGGCTTGGCTTTCTGCCATCTGGGCAAGAGTTGGACCTGTTCAGCATCCTAGAGATGCATGTTTAGTCTTCTGTCTTAGGGAGTGAGCAGCAGGAAAATCAGAGAGCCAGGTTACAAAGAGTAAACCATACAGAGAACCACAAAAGCATTCATGTCCTTCAGAGATAACTCAGAAATCCTAGATAGTCAAAAGGAAAAAAAAAAGCCCCATAATCCCACATCACTGTTAGAGTTTGTTGTACAGTCTACCTACATTTTTCCCCATTTAACAATGATAGGATCATAATACTGATACTGCATTTTAGCCTGCTATTTTTACTAAATTATTTATTATTCCCTCTCATTTATTTTTATTCTGCCACAACATTTAAAAGGGATGCCTAATCACTATTTAACAAAGGCCTCTCATGATTTGCATATTTAATCAAATCTATTAAAGACTTCAGCTGTCTCGAGTTTTCCACTTATATGAATATATTAGCACACAACTTTAGAACTGAAATTTTGCAAATAGCAACATTAGATAAAATTATTTTTAAAAAAATATTTTCCATAGCCGGGCGTGGTGATGCATGCTTGTAATCCCAGCATTCGGTAGGCTGAGACCGGAGGATCGCAGTTCACAGACAGCCTCAGCTACTTAGTGAGGCCCTCTGCAACTTAGTGAAACCCTGTTTCAAAAATAAAAGAATAAAAAATAGGGCATGGGGTGTAGCTCGGAGGTCAAATACCCCTGGTTCCATCCCCATACCTGCAAAAAAAAATATCCATGATTGCAGGGCAAAGGGTAGGACTGGGCTTCAGGGTAGGCTTAGGCTTCTTGATTCTTGCCAGCAAGTTCATATATTCACGAGCTCTGTGGGCCAGTGTCAGATTCGCTTTATTGAAGCCAGCTCTTTCTGTGACAGTTAGCAGGAGGGCCTCAGCTTCTGGAGCCCATCATAGCTGTAAAACACTTCTTCCCACCATGGAAAGAGTTCACCTTTTCCCACTAGCAGCAGCTCGGCTCTGGGGAGAACAGCATGTGGGGACACTCATGACAGCTGGTAGTAACTCACCAGGCATCAGGTTAAACCCTTTTTATGCATTTTCCCATTTAATCCCAAAGCAAACTCAGAAAGAAATCATGATTATACCCCATCACCCACCTTGGCATCTACTTTAAGGAGAGCAAACTGAGATTTAAAGAAGCTAGTAATATCTTCCAAATTTCAGAGCTAAGAGATATATAAATTAGCAACATCCTTGAAGCGACCAGGGAACACTTTTAAAACTGAATTTCATGTTCAGGATATAGAGATGATAGAGTTGTAGCTAAGTGAGCAGGAGCAGGCTGGGGCAGGGGGAGCCAATTCGGGTCTGAGTCAACCATCTGGGCCTCTGTCCTTCAGTTGACCATGTGGTACCTGAGCCCGAGTCCAGCCTGACCGAGGCTTATGAGAAATGGCGCGAATGGGCTGATGGGAAGAGCTGCTGTGACTATGCCTTGCACGTGGACATCACCCACTGGAGCGACAGCGTCAAGCAGGAAGTGCAGAGCCTCACCAAGGACAAAGGTGAGCCGCCCAGCCTCCTCCCTCTCCCCTCGCCTTCTCTCTGCTTCTCCTTCCCACATCAACCACTGCTTGGAGTCCTTTCCCTTGCTCAGTACCTTTAAATATAGGTACTGGCTGAAGGAGTCTCACTCCATTCCAGGACTTCGGAGCTAGGTCATCATGCTGACTTTTCAGGATCCTCTTAAGATAGAGATTGTTATTCCCACACTGCAGCTGAAGAAGCTGAGGATCAGAATAAGGGCTAATGATCGCAGATCAGTAAGCAGTAGATCCACCCAGTCAGGCTCTTGACCTCTTTGCAATACTGCTCATACTGCAGGGATGAGACTGAGGTTAGGAGAGGTTAGCATATCCTACATACGGCCACATAGTTAGGGAGTATGAGATTAAGAATTTTTAACCCCTATCACTTTGACCCCAGAAACAAGTCCATTATTATCCATAACCACAGAATCCTCGAAAGGGGTTAACACATTTCCAGAAGCAAAGCTCTGTTTGTACACTGGCTAGGAGATTCAAGAATGTGCTGGTACACAGGCTAGAATATGTTTGCCTGTGTGTGTGTGTGTGTGTATATGTGCCTTCTCACTGACTACATGACTTTGGTCCCATTATTGCCTAAGACTTCTTCTGTTGTCTACTTCCTTCTATGTTTTGATCATCAGCTATTTAACACACGCGCATGCGCACACATACCCTGCCCCCATACATGCCCACAGATAAACCACACACTCAGCATTGTAAGGCTGCCTGGAGAACTTAGGGAAGTGCAAGTAATGGGCTGTACGGGGGATCCCATGCAAAAGGAAGCCTTGCCATGCAGACCAACAGAACAGATGCCACAAGATGCAAGAACTGTATTCATATTGGTAGTCTAGGATGAATGGTAGGAGAAGCAGAAGAGCATGTGCCTGGACTGCAGGGGAAATAGTGACCCCTAGCAAGTTACATTTTTCTTCCCATTCTTTTCTTTGTCCTGCCCAATCCTTGTTGACACAGAATATGAGATTAGCTCCCTCCCTTCTTTCTGTGTCTCCTTTTACACTGGGCATCCCGATTGAGGTAGAAAATGGTATGGCTTTAACAACCACTTAGTGCCTAGGCCATTCCACAGATGACACAGAAGCTTTCGGGAAGGGTAGTGTTGAGGAAAACTGCCATGAACCACGCTGGGTAGAAACATTCTCAAATTATAATCCACTTTTGGCTGGGAACACTGTGGGCTGAGATGGCCATAACAGTTGAGACCAAAATTGTCTTTCTTTCCTCAAAATGATTCCCTGTTCCCCAGTCCCACCTATTTATTTTGGGTGAAAATTAAATAACTTTTTCCTTATGACCCCTAGTACTTAGGTACTTAAGCACAAGATAAAACTTGCTTCTGGCTCAATTAACTCTTTTAGTTCTCCTGAGGTCAGAGTCTATATTTTTTATTTTAAATTTATATAGCTATTTAAGTTCAAAAACAATATCTTTTTTTTGCTTCTAGTCCCAATACCTTGGAAACTGAGACTGGAGGATCACAGGCTCCAGGACAGCCTCAGAAATTAATGAGACTCCCAGTAACCATTAAGACACTGTTTCAAAGTAAAAGCTAAAATAGGACTGGGATAGAATAGTTCAGGGTAGAATGTTCTGGACTTAATCACTAGTACCAAATTTACAAAAAAAAAAAAGAATTATACGGAGTATTTCTAAGTTAACAAAACTAGATTTGAATTTGGACTTTATTCTTTAAACAAATTGTAGCTAACGGAGGGGAAAGTACTTTCTTCATAAGAAACAATGTATATGTAAGTGCTCAGAGGTGCAAATTTGGTGACAGAAAAGATAAATAGGGAAATGAACACATCCCAGGAGATCCACCCATGGAGACCAACTGTTTGCCAAAATGGATGCTAAGAGCTCACCTTTCAAGTGTTTTGGCCCTCATTGCTCACAGCCACATTATGAAATAGGGTATTGCTGTTTTCTCATTTTACAAAGGAGGAAACCAAGGCCCAGAGAGGTTAAGTGCTTAAAACTCACTAAAGCATGTGGTCGGTCCAGGTGGTGATACTCTGGGTGTGTCAACACAACTGTGGTGACTCTCCATGGTGTCTACTGCTTTGGGTTCATTGGCCTCTGAGGCTGGAATATCAGAGGGGGAAGGGGGAAAAGGAGTGGAAAAAACTGTTCTGCCATGATATCACTCAGAAACTGCGGATGTTACAGGGTAGGGGTGGGCCTCCTAAAATGCTCTTGGAGCAGTTGAAGTAACTGATTAGCAGTGAGTGATATGCTGGGGTCCCATGGGTGATGGAAAGTGGAAGTGAGCGATGGAGGGTGCTGATAATAATGTTGTCTTTCTCCTCCCTTCCCTGTCTTGCAGGGGTTAACTCCTTCATGGTTTACATGGCCTACAAGGACTTGTATCAAGTGTCCAACACAGAGGTAACAGCCCGTTTGCTCTGCGGTTAGGGGTATCTGGCTGGGTTTCCTATTGTTACTAATGACCTTGGCCCTTGTGCCATGAGTCACTGTGGTCACTGTGGGCGGCCCACTGGGCAAAAGTGCTTCTTGAAGCCCTTGCAGTCCACACTGCATTTTAAATAAGGTCACAGGCAGGGTGCCTGTGGTGAAGCAGATAGACAGCTAGAATTTCCACGGGGAGTAGCTTTCTTGAAGGCAAAAAAAGAGGACATGCCTAAATCTCCATCTATTATAAAATTCCCAAACCCTTCTGAGTTAAATGAAAGTATGGTGTTCTTTGCCTTCTAGATCAGGAGAGCCTTCTGCTATTTGAAGTCAACGTCTCAGCTTGCCTCCAAATTTCTACCTAGAAAGCCATGGCCTGTGTTTATTTCAGGAAAAAAAAAATCTCAAGTTATCACATAAAATACAAGAAATCAATTCTGATACTGCCTGGTTAGGAGGTCAAGGTAGAACTCTCTTGAGAGATCCAGAGATAAGCTTTGACAGGGCTGTAATGGTTTTCTGGAGCACTTGTCAAGAAGGATTCTGAAGCTGTATCTTAATTCAGTGGGAAATGACTCCACTAAAATGTGTGGCAGAGCAGAGAGAAGGGTCAGCTGCGCTTCATTCTCTTTGTCCTGGCTGTCTAGGAGTTGTGGCAGAAACTCCTCTTGCTCATGCAGATTTTAGTCCATTTTTCTGCTCTAGTCAATGATTTCTTCTGGCTGATTTCATCTGTTTTTGCCCTGGCTTTGGTAATTGGACTTGACATGAAATCACAAAAGTGGCAAGGAAGGTAACAAAGGCTTGTTTCTATTTTAGCTCTACGAGATCTTCACCTGCCTGGGAGAACTGGGGGCCGTTGCTCAAGTCCATGCTGAGAATGGGGATATCATTGCCCAGGTAACACTGTGTGGCCCCTGGAGTGTGCTTTCCCTGAGGTCTTGGGTCAACATCCCCTTTGTTTCTTCATTGCTAGCATTTTCAACATGTACAAGGCTCTGTCAGGGCACTTAGATGAAGACAGAACTCACCCTAAAGAACCTCACAGTCTGAGCGGAGGAAAAAGAGGAAGAAGAATGAAGACAAACTCGGAGAGACTAGATGATGCTTTAAAACAGGAAGAGGTCTGGTTGTCCTGGAGGATTAGGAAGGGACTCCTGGAAGAGGAGCCTTGTAATTTGGGTCAGTTAGTGGGAGAGTGAGGCTGTTTCTCTCCTAAAAATGAACTAAAGGTGGGAAGCATTCTCTGACCAAAAGAAAAACCCTTAGGCAGCATTTCTCAGAAGCCAGCAATCCAGTCCAGCTCCGCAGAACGCACAGCCTTAGATAATAAAACGTTTAAGTCTTATGGGGATCAGACGTCCCACTGGTTTTCTAGAAATTATATTGAGGAACCTGAGGAAAGAGTGATGAAAGCGAGCCCCCAGGGTCCAAGTGGATCGTTTGTAAGGAAGCAGAAACGCTTCCCTCTCCGTCCCCTGGGCTACTTAATGGGCCAGATGCACAGATGTGTCTTTGGTGGGGTTTTGTTTATCTCAGAAGCATTCAGCACTGGCCTCTGCTAGGAGTAGAAAGTAAGGTAGGAGGAGGGAGCTCTCTCAGTCCATTTGTTAACAATGAGAACATCATTCTTTCAAAGAGCATGTCCTGAGCTCTTTGTACTGGGCACAAGGCTATAAAGGTGAACCAAAACAGACACCCCTTATCTCACGAGTACCTGGGCTGGACCTTTGTGTTCAGAAGATGCTCAGGACTTGTTCAGTGTGGTCAGCAGGGGTGTGGAGCAACACACAGGTGGACTCTCATCTCAGACCCGTTACTTCCTAAGAGCAGGCGCCATCTGGTGAGCAGGTTCTGCTGCATGCCACACACTAGCAAGAGCTCTAGGTATTCTCATTTAGTTTTCTTCCAATCCTTCGATGATGTCAGTGTCCTTCCTGTTTCATATATGAGAACGTCAAAGCTCAGAAAGATAAAATCACTGGGCCAGTGATCCCAAAGCAAAATCTAGGAGAACAAGATCTCAGATCTAAAGTAATTAGCCTCTGTGGGCACCTTGACCCAGACGTAGGGTATCAGGGGTTCCTTGCTCCTCGCAGGCCATCTGGGGAGGAAGCACCCCTGGGGTACGGGGCTTCGCCTGTTGTGATTTGAGATTCTGAGTGTTGTCTCACTGGTGGAGGAGGTGAGCTCAGTGTATAGTTTCCTGTCACTTATGACCAATGAGGCTAATTAGTTGGGCCCTAACAGCACCTTCTCCCAGGTCTCCCCCACACCCAGACATAATGAAATCACTTTCACACAGGGCCCTGCTGGTGCTAAAACTGTCACTCCTCCCCCTTCTGCAGCCTTCCTTCAGCCGCCCTTGACCTCAGCCAGCCCTCTGCGCTTCAGCCTAGCCTCTCTAGAGGCAAAGGGGCTCCAGCTCAAGCCTCTCACCTGTGCCTTCTTAGCACAGACATCTCTCTGGCTCCCCTCCACCCCTGCTCTTTCTCTACCTTGGGATGATCTATTTTTTTAGTCAGGAAAAGGATAAGGGTATGTTTCCATCTGGATGAATTTCTTGTATGTGTTTATTAAATTCAGCTTGAGCTGAAAGATTTTATCACATTATCTAAATGAAGTCAGCTGCTATACTCAGAGTTTCTTGCTGCACTTCTGCAAAAGCAACTTGAGAGAGAGAGAGAGAGAGAGAGAGAGAGAGAGAGAGAGGATGTCTTTTCCTTTGAGCACAAATAAGGGAAATTTTCAAAAATTCCAAGTTGGCAGGACAGTCTGTGAGGACAGTATCTTTAGCAATTAATTTAATAAATATTTATTGGATGTTTACTCTGTGACGAGCTTGGAGAGGAAAGATGAAAAAGACAGGATTCCTTTCTTCAGAGGAGCAAACCACATTTGTGCTCTGATGCAAAATGAGATGAGAAACTATAGCTATGACGAGCACCCCAAAGTTCCCACTGCTCTCCTACATCAGACGGCCTCAGCACCCCTCTACATCGTCTTTCCTACTCTTCCAGAGATAAAGACATCATGGATTTTAGAATAGGACATCTCTGCACGAACAGTATATCAGAATCACTGGATTTTACTGATTCCAGAGGTTTGGAGCCAGTAGTTTGGTAGTAGAGTTCAGGAAAATGAATTTTGAAAATGTATCATCTCTGGCAAATGTGTTTGGAAATCGTGGCTTGAGCTGACAGGCATGCCAGACAGAAGTGTCATGGAAGACACAAGCTACTCTAGGTGTCAAACTTCATCCTTCTGTGCCTTGAGGCCACTCGGAGTGGATGCTCATTAGAGCTTGCAAGAAATTTTATTAAGTCTAGGTTTCAGTAAATGAGAGCCTTACAGGAATGAACAGTGGAGAAGCTTTGGCGAAAAAATCAGCTTATGACCTTTTTAAATTTTTCACATTGCTTATAGTATGCACTTTTTCTTTTTTTACTCCTCACTTGTAAATTTGAATTATTAACAACAACAAAAATATTCTTTCGCAAGTGGTAAGAGTTCTTTCTAACTGTCTCATAGTAGCCAGGCATGGTGGCGCACATCTATAAGCCTAGTACTTAGGAAGCTGAGATGGGAGGATCTCAGATTGCGGACAGCCTCAGCGATGTAGCAAGACTCTTAGAAACCTAGCAAGAACTTGTTTCAACACAAACAATAAAAAGGGCTGGGGGTATAGCTTGGAGGTAGAGCACCCCTGGGCTCAATTCCCAGTACCACATGGAAAATTAAAAATAAAATTAAAAAGTAATGTCTCATAGTTGCCAAGTGAGATAAAGCTTGTTCTGTTTACCATTTATCCTGCTTTACCAGGATAATCTGAGGCCACTGGCCAGGCTTGCTGGAGCAGAGGTCCTTAGGAACTAGGCTTAGTAAAGGCAGAGTGAAGGCCAATAAAACTGCAGACGTAGACATACCAGCTCAGGATTTCTGCCAGTTCCTCTTAGTTCCTGTGCATGCTTTCTGCCCAGCTACCTGCCTCTGTGAACGCTGCCCAGAGCCCGAGGAATTTAGCAATCAGCCACAAGAAGAAGGCAGTTCTTCTATAGTTTCCACAACTTAGTTAAATACAGTTTGACCAAAACCCTAACCCTAATGTCTGAACCATTATTTTCTCTTGTTAAAATTCTGAATCTATATATTTAAGCCACAGATTGTTATTTATTTATTTTTAGGACTGGAGATTGAACACAGGGCATTCTGCCTTTGAACTCTACCTTCACCCCTATTTTTTTTAATTTTTTTTTGCAGTACTGGGGATGGAACCCAGGAGCATTCTACCACCAAGCTACACCCCCAACCCTATTTTTTGTTCTTCATTCTGAAATAGGGTCTCATGAAGTTGCAGAGGGCCTCACTAAGCAGCCAAGGCTGACAGTGAATCTGCAATTCTCCTGTCCCAGCCTCCCAAGTACTGGGATTACAAGTATGCACCACCAAACCTGGCTTCTATTTTTTTTTTTTTTAATTTTGAAACAGAGTCACACTAAGTTGCTGAGACTGGCCTGGAACCTGCAATCCTTCTCTCTCAGCCTCTAAAGTACTAGAATTACAAGCATATACCACTACACCCAGCTTAAGTCAGATTTATTGCATAAAAACTACATTAAAATTTAGATTGCTGGGATTCAACCTCATATCTTCTGATTTGGTAGGCCAAGATAAAGCCACAAATCTATATTAATACAAAAGCAACCCAGACGATCATGATGTAGGTGGCAGGTGGACCACACTTTGGGGAGCATAGCACTAAACTGAGCTCCGTGAGGTCACAGGCCACCTTGCAGGTAACCTCAGGACATTCAACTAGAGCCTAGCATGAAGCACATCCAAATACATTTTGTTGAATAAATGGCTTTAAAGTTTATGAAGGAAGAATCTAACAAGTTAAGCAAATATGTTTTCAGAGGAGCTGGGTCTGAAAAAGTTGAAAAAAAAAAGTGATTTGCTGTGATGTTTGATGGTTAATACAGACAAAAAGTGGATACTCTCATAATACTTAATGTCTTCCTTTTAAGAAAAGGGAAATATATTTCCATTTTTTAAGTTAAGAATCTACCCGTTATTGCAAGTCAAAACATATTTGTTCCACATCCACGTCTTCTTCTTCTTTTCTCTCGAGCACATCTTCAGATCTGAACATATCAGTATACTTTTCCAAATCATGACTAAGTTCATCTGAGAACTTTTCCCCACTTTTCTCTTCTGCTAGGAGCAAGCCCGGATGTTGGAAATGGGGATAACTGGTCCCGAAGGCCATGTACTGAGCAGACCAGAAGAGGTAAGGTCCAGCGAGCGTTGGGGTGGCGGAGGGTTAGGGCAAGAGATGCAGCAGCAGTGGGCGCTTTCATTTTTGCAGCATCTTTCGGAAGACTTTGCTCATCGCATCCTGCCATTGCTCGCCCCTGACTTGACATTTGAGGTGTTTCTGTTTGACCTCCTGGCCCAAGCCACATATATAAGCACATCACACATGAATAAACATTGCTGAAAGGTGGTGAAAATTTAAGTACCAGATAGCGATATTTTGGACTCACCCTAGCATAAGGGCCTGTGAGAAAATTAGAAAGGAATGTAAAGGAGAGGCTTCCTTCTGACTCCTAATCTCCTTAAAGATAACACAAGCTACAGCATACTGTGCAGACTTTCAGTAGGAGTGTTAAATTTCTAATTCCTGTCTTAATCATTGTGAATCTTGGAAACGTTTCTGCTTATTCTCCTATTCCATATTATGTTTTCAGTCATGCAAAAATAATCGCCATGTGGATAGGAAGTTTAATGAATGTTTCTTCTTTTCTTTTCTTTATGGTACTGAGGATTGAACCCAGGGGCGCTCTTCTTCTGAGCGATACCGCTGGCCCTTTTTATTTTTTATTTTGAAATAGGATCTTGCTAAGTTACAGAGTCTCACTAAGTTGCTGAAACTGGCTTCAAACCTGCCATTCCCCAGCCAAATGAATTTTTCATAGGCATTCTGCCTGTTTATTTGTACAAGGTAATGATTATAACCTGATATGGAAGTTTCCTATCTCTAAAATGTATGATGGTGTGTGTCTGAATTTAGCCTCTAAAGAACAAATAAAAAAATGACTAGTAGCTGATTTCATGTCTCTGGGAAGTCATAAGCATATCTGCTGGCACAGGGCATAGAGCTGGTAATTGACTGCCTGTGGGGCTGAGGGTGGCTTGTCTTTGGGAAGCAGTTGGGTCTAACACTTGGAGTGATACCTGAGATTAAGGCTGTTCATGTCAATGAAGCAGATCCTGTCCTGTCATTCCAAACTCTACAACAGGTAGAAGAAAGACTCAGTGTCCAAAAGGATTACTTCCCATCGCCCATTTCTTGTAGAGCCTTTGTAGAAACTGAAAGGTAACAGGCATTGAGAAAAGTGTTCCTATCCTAAGGATGCAATGGATTTTTCCCAAACTTAATACATTTGTCTAAGTAGTACTCCGGTGGCAATATGGAACATTACCAGCTCCCCAGAATCTTACTTGTGTCTAATAATTTTTTTTCTTGCCATTTGAAATATGTTGTGCTTAAAGATGAATGTTACCATTTGGGGGTGAGGGTTACCGTTTAGGGGAACCATCCCCAGGGACCTTTGTTAGACCCGCGGAAACAATTCCCCCCAGAAAACCACGGTTCTTGTCCTGAGCTAAGGATAAATATGCAATAGCCCAGACTCTTGCTGAAGATTTAAGAGAGTTTATTAAAAAGATAAAAATACAGAAAGCAGTTACAGCCTCGTGTTATGTGAAGGGGTACTTCGAACGAAATCACCAAAATACAAAACCCGGGATAGTTTTTATAGACATAAGGCCCTCCATCTTGTTCTATGTAACTCTGACATAGGTCAAGTCCATCCCCTTGATTTTCCCACCAAACTTTGGTCTATGCCCAGGTTTCTCCTTTTCTGAAGGTCGATCCCCTCCTCCCATCCTAACTAGATCATCAATTATTATGTAAACCTGTCTTTAGAATGAGGAAGTCCTAGCTCAGCTTCTCTTTCTGCTTATTAATTACCTTTAGCCAAGTTAATTTACATTACAATAGCTGCCTGCTTCTTGGGCGAAACCAAGTCCTTCCACAGGTGTGCTCCTCACCCAATTTTTGAAATATATTTATTAATAATCAGAGCTTTCTCAGATCTTCCGAGGCCATTCCCAATAGGGGTACAAAATAATCTGTAAGTTTGTGGTTAGGATTCCAGTCACACACAGCATTCCTGGAAAGTCTGTCGTCTTAATAATACCAGACCTTTCCTATAGGGTGCTTGTACCTGGTGCTGTATTCATTGCAAGCATCATCGTGGTTATCCTTGCCACCACTCTAGGCAATTGAGATTATTACTCAGGTAAGGAGGCTGAAGCTTAGAGTAGTAAATCCACTCACTGCTCGTGTTTGAAGGATTAGAAAACCATTTATACATTGTGAACAGGCCAGGATGACTCACATTGTTCAAGAAATTTCCTAAGTGCTGGTCACTAGAGAGATGTGCCGGCAAGATGGATTTCTTCAGCAGCAGCCAGGGGATTTCAGAGCAAAGGCTATTTTTATTTCCTAGTTTGATTTTTCAATCCCCCCCCTCCCAACACCACCCCAATCTTTTCCTGGTTACAGTCTTTTTAGTTAAAAAAAAAAAAAAAAGGCTTTGCAGCTGCAAATCTCTACAACCTTGGAAGCCCTTTGGGGTGAAGTTGGAGGATGATGTCACCTTCCAAAGATAGTCATGTTGTCAAAGTGCAGAAAACCTGCAGTGCTGGGAGGGAATGACATCAAAGGGGCCATGCCTGAGGCCAGGGGGAGCTGGAGTGCTCAGCAAAGGCCTAAAGGGGGAGGCATTAGTGAAGGAGGAGGAGCTGTCCTTCTTCATTTCAAAGCACCCAGATGCCATTCACAAAGTTCGGAGCCAATGGGCAGGAGTAGCCTCTCAGGGGAGGGCCTGTAGGGCTGCATAGTGGGAGTGGCTGAATTTACCTGTACTCAGGGGCCCCCAGGACCTGTCCACATGGAGCAACTTGCAGCTCAGGGTTCCTAGAGTTTCACATCCACTGGAGCCAGTGACTGGTTTGCATTATACAACCACTGAGCATCTGCAAGCTATTTTTGATGATTTTTTTTAAAGTGTTGGGCTACACAGGCTAACCAGAAAGTCATATTCATACAAAAAGGGACTGTTACCAATTGAATGGAAAAATGCCAGTGTCTCTGCTTCGGGCTGAATTTGTCTAACTTGGTGGAAGCACAGGCTCTCCTGGTCAGAAACTGATTAGCAATATGACCAAGAGCCACCCTTCCGGAGGTGCTCACCTTGTCTCAGGAAAACGGGGTTTCTTGAGAAGAAACCCGGCATTTTCTTACCGGATTCTTGTCTGCGGTGAGCGAAGAATGACAGAAGGTTTATTGGAAGCAGCAGGGAATAGGGAAAAGTGGCCCAACACCCCTAAGAGCTGTCGGGACTCTGATGTCCAGCAGCTGCCTTCAGGACAATACTTGAGGGTAGCCCAAGCCAAATGCCTTCAGTTGCAAGCTGCTTTCTCCCAAAGTCCACGCGATCTACCAGAAAAGAAATGCAGGTCACCTCTAGGGGCCCTGGTCGGCCTTGATGTCCAGCAGAGGCCTTCAGGTCACTACCCGAGTGTAGCCTGGGTCAAGTGCCTTCAATTGCACCTCACCTTCTCTCAAAGCTAACGCGACCTGCGAGAGAGAAAGAAAAGCTCCCCAACGGGGAGGGGTTCCCAGAGTGGGTAACCTTCCTGATGACTGGTCTAGGGGTTTATATATCTCTGCATGTCCTCTGTTGGTTGGAGTCTGGGAGGTGGTTCTTAAAATTTGCATAGGGTATTTGCATGTCTTTTGAGGGGTCTCCTTTCAGTAGAGGTGTCAGACTTGCTCTAGTGATGTCTCCTGGGTTTGTTGATTAGTAAACAGATGGTTTTATGAAGCTTTGGTCATTCTTATCTCTGAACCTTGGAAGAGCTGGTCTCTTTTAGGAGCCTTGGAAGTTAATTAGTATTCACTGCCCCTCAGGAAATTAAGTTTTTCTGTGGAGGCCTCTTCCCTACCTGCTTTCTTCCTTTCTACCTCCTCATCAGCATTGAGTTGTTTACAAGGATTAACTCATTTAATCCTCACAATAGCTTGAAGTGTCAGGCCCCTTTCTTGCCCCCACTTCAAAGACAAGGACACTAAGTCATTGGGAAGTTGTGCAGTGTACCTGAAACCACCCAGCTTGTACACAGCAGAATCAGGACTCAGACTCAGGCTACCCGAGAGATGCTATTGTATTTAATAACGGGACATGAATCTCCTCATGCCTAATAAATACAACTGGGCTAGTTAGCATATTTGGAAACATAAATTCTACTGGAAAGCAAGATGGAAGAGATCAGTAAGAAAAGGAGTCTGTATGCTGAGAACCCTAGGAATCATTCGCGTAAGAAATGCCTCCCCAAATTACTCTGACCACATATTATTGCAGGAAAGGGTTGAGGTACTACGATGCCTAACTGCTTCCTTCCTCTCATCCTCAACCTGATGGTGCTGTGAACCTATTTTCCCAGGGAATCTGCCCTCCTCTAGGACTGGAAAGCACAGGTTCTATTTGGGTGCAGCCTTTGCGAATACCACAAGGAGAGGAGAAGGGAGGCTGAGGAAAACCTCAGCTGACAGCAAACAAACCAGGACTCACCCTGGCAGCTAGGCACCCTCTCAGACAACAGCCCTGTCATTCCTCCTCCCTCTTCATTTCACTGAGACCCTGAGGGGCTGAGTAAAGTAATAGCCAGGAAGTGGAGGGTCCGAGATGAGGCTGGAGGCCATCTTCTTCCAGATCCTCCTGGTTGTTAACTGCTGCTCAGTGTGTATTCTCCATCCCTGAAGGCTGGAGGGTGGCAAGGGTGAGAGGCTCCTCTGGTTCCTACTGATTCCTGGAGCGTTTTTGTTTCCCCAGCTGGAAGCCGAGGCTGTGTTCCGTGCCATAACCATCGCCAGCCAAACCAACTGCCCCCTCTACATCACGAAAGTCATGAGCAAGAGTGCAGCTGATATCATCTCGCAAGCCAGGAAAAAAGGTAATCTGCATTCCCCAAGGTCTTGGACGTACCATGTGGCCCCTTCCCGTCCTTTTTGACCTGTCTTTCTTAGTTCACATGAGCCGAGCTTTAAAAATAGACATATTAATCTAAATTAGGTTATGCTGGGTACCAAAGTCAAAGACCCAACCCAAACCAACTTCAGTGAGCAAACAAAAGTCACTGGCTGCTTGTGGGCATTTCAGGCACGGACAGATAGAGGGAGGTGGTGTACTGTATGATACCATTTCAATAACTATGTCACTCTTAGGACTTTTGATCTGTCCTAACGTTACAGTTTAAATGGTGTGAGTTTTTCTTATTCAACTAAAGTTTATTGAATAGAAAATTAAAACTAATAGGCAGCTCAGTGCAGCTTTAACAAGTCTTTATTACAAAATCAGTAGGAAATAGAGAAGAGAAGGACAGCAGCATGCTGGCATGCATGCTAGAGAGCCTGAAAATGGAACTCTGGCCCCTTTTCATGACCCCATCCTTTAAATAGATTTTGTATTGGCATCTTCTTATCAGTGTTACCAAGGCAATGGGCTAGTAACTTATTTCTTAGGCAGGTAGTGTCTCTTTGTCTCCTGACAGTGTACTTACTGTCAAGAATCTATCTGGCTCTTGCCTCTCTTATATTGGGCAGTATTGGTTGCTCATCGACTAGGGTGCCTTGAAGATGCACACAAAATTATACCCAAGCTAGATCACAGAGGAGAGGAGGTAAACAGAGGCACTGATTGCCTATATATAGTTTTAGGGCTAAAGGCTTCAACTGACGTTACGGCTTTTATTATAGGTTAATCATTAGAATGAAGGGCAAAGATAGAGGGGAACTCTGCATTGTAACAGCTGTTTCCCCTCCCTGCCTGAGTGCCTGCACAGCACCCAGACCCTGACTACTTTTTACATTTTGGAAATTAATACCAAAGCAATTTTCTAATACCAGCACACTAAGACTAGAACTTTAGGACTGTGTCACTCTTATTTCCCTTCTGGGCTCTCTTTCCTTCCTGATGGCTTTATGTTCAGTATGAACAGTAATAAGAATAGATACCAGGAGGCCCCTTTTTCCCTCCATTTTTGGTGGTGAATGGGATGCAGAAGTAGAAAGCATCTTTTATGACAGCTCAAGCAAAAAGGCCAGGAACACTGAGATTGTCTCAGTTGAAGCTATGTACTAATCCCTGAATCAAAGACTGCCCTGGAGATGGTAGGATATGGACAGGATGCAGGGCAGAATGCAGGGGCAGGGTCATGCTGCCTGGGCAGACAGATTAGCACAGGTTGTATCAGAAAAGGAATTGAACGGGTCTCTGAAGAGAGCCTACCAGCATGGCATTCATGGCTTGGGCCTCTGTCCCTGCTTCTTTCTCCACTGCTGTTAACTAGGGCTTCTGTTGCTTGACTTGGCTAAGGTTTGCTCCCATTTGAAAGCTTTTTTTTCTGTTTTTGGTCCTTATCCTTAGTGCAAAGTTAGGGAAATGAGCAGTGTGGTTGCGGAGCTGGAGCTGCAGGCTCTGCGGTTGTGAAAAGATTTACCAGGCCCAGCTGTGCAATTGCTACTGCTGTGTGTCAGTGGCCATCCTGGTACTGGAGAGACCCAGGAAGAGAGATTTATCTGCCAAACTGGTCTGCAGAACTTCAATGCGGGTGACTGTGGTGGCTAAGAATAGTCCCAATAGACTCTGCCAGCTGAGATTTCAGCTGCCTGGCCTGGAAAAGGGTAACCCTTCTCCTATGGGAAGAGAATCTTTCCACTTGTCTGAACCCAACTGATAGGCTCTGGGGAATCTTCTACCTCATTATGTTTGTGGTGAGCCCACTGTTTTTTCTCTCACATTTCAATGACTCGACCAAGAAGATGGAGTTGAACCACTTGGTTGTGTGTGAGTTATTGGCAAAGAGCCAGGAAAGCAGCTCAATGTTCCTTACCCATTATTGGAGAAAGAAAGAAAGAAAGAAAGAAAGAAAGAAAGAAAGAAAGAAAGAAAGAAAGAAAGAAAGAAGGGGAGAGGGAGAAGGAGTGGGGGATGGAGAGAAAGAGAGAAATATCCTCAACCCTTAACATGCACAGGGGTGGGAGGGTCTGGCCATGACCACTCACCATCCTCACCCTCTCATGCTTCCTATCTGATGACTTTATCCTGCCTGGGACTCATCCTCAGGATGTTCTGGGGAGCCCTGAGAATGGGGTGTTTCAGTTGTATGATGGTCTTATTTCAAACTTCATCAAGAAAAATTTCTCCTCCTTAGCCTCCTGGCTCATGAGTCTCTGGCTAGAAGAACTAATGCAGCTGTGTCCCCAGGGTGGAAGGGAGGTATTATTTCAGTGATGAGAAACTGGTTGTTGAGATTGAAGCCACTAAGTATCTCATGGACTGTCATTCCCAGGGAAAAAGCAGGAAGACAGATTATATCAGGGTTCACTCTCCCTTCCTGACCATGTTTCTGTTTAATCCCACTGCATTCATTTGCCAACCACCGGTACTCTTTAATAACTCAGAATTAATGCTAGAAAGCTATAATTTAATGAGAACCAACTTATTGTCTAACACTATGATAAATACTTTTGATTTATTATATGTAGAATTCTTGAAGAACTCAGAGACATGTGATATGAGCTTTATTATCACCCTGTTTCAGGTGCAAGAATGGGGTGCAGCTTAACTAGGATCTCCAAGGGGGAGAGGCTAGTACTCAGACCCAGGCATAACGCCAATATTTTCTTTCTACTCTTCCATGCCAGACATAGTCCAGAGAGATCTTCCACTTATAAGGTTGTACTTCTTTCAATATCAGTTGAATGCTTGCTTTGACTTTGAATTTTTTATTTCTTTCCCTACATGCTTTAGTTTGGTAACTATTTTTGGAAAGCTCTGGAAATTCACACCATCTCCAAGTTCATTCTTTTTACCACCAGCCATAATATAGGGCTGTCTTATGTGAATCATGGCCATTGGTTCCTTCTTTTGCTCATTGTAGACATTGCTAATCAGTGATAAGTCTTAGCTAGTGAGAACAGAAAACTACTAGCATTCTTTTCTACCTAGAAGTTTATGTAACCATTAACAAATTGATTGGAATTGAACAAAAACAAAATCTCTTTATAGTCCTGGCCATATAGCCTCCTAGAGTATAATTTCATGTAAACTTTGATGAGGGGAGATGGAGGTGAAAAGGGAAAGAATCCCAAGTCTATACAGGGCATTCTTGGTCCAGTCTGCACAGGGCATTCTTGGTCCAAGATGCTGGCATAGAGAAACTTGGTACCAATCAAGTTTCTGTAAGATAACATTTGCCTTTTGTATCATTGTTTCTTTTTTAAGAAACTCAACCAGAGCTTAGAACAATATATTTTCCAGCATCTTTCCTCAACTCTTCTCAGTTAAGCCTCTGATTCCTGACATGCAGTCTAAGAACCTAGCCTCATGTTTGATGTGTCCTTAGTTGTTGAGTCTCTTTGAGCAAATCATTTTTTGCCTTAAGCTAAGGAGTTACAAACTTGATGAAAAAGCTCAAGAGAGCCTCTGACCCACATGAATGGATTTTACTTTCTGAAACCATCATATCTTTGTAACAGGAGGATCTAGCAATGCCCAGTGGTATGGGGGCACCTCCAGGGTCTTGGCCTTTACAGTGGGAAAAAGTAAGAGGTCAAGAGTAGGAGGCCAAGAAGTCAATCTTTATTCAGCATCTAATTTGTGCCAGACCCTCCACTATGCTAAGTATCCAAGGGTGATCACAAACCTGAGCAGTAAATAGTATCTTCATTAATTTTAGGACATACCTATGTCACAGTACAATATTTCTCAAATGAAGATGAATATAATAGTTGATGTATACTTTTATTTTCTTTGCCTCACATTTTAACGTGCCTGAAGAATTTGGGAATTAATGTTGTGTCTTGAAACCAAAGTCTTCCTATTTAGGGAACACAAAATTGTTTACATTTAGGAGAAAGAGAAGCACAGATGCAAAAATAGACTTGAACCCACGTCTGGCTAACCCTGGGTGGACTTAAGAGCTATGATTACCTATGCTGGGCTCAGTGAGGCACATATCTGAAGTTAACTCATTGCCTATTTTGTGCTCCTTCCAGGAACTGTGGTCTTTGGCGAGCCTATCACTGCCAGCCTCGGTATAGATGGAACCCATTACTGGAGCAAGAACTGGGCCAAGGCGGCTGCATTTGTGACATCCCCACCTCTGAGCCCTGACCCGACCACTCCTGATTACATCAACTCCTTGCTGGCCAGGTTGGTGCAGGAATGCCAGCGTCAGGGGTTTTGTGGGGACATCTTGGGGCTGGCTGGAATGAGGAAAGGAGTAGACTAAAATCTAAAGTGCACAATTCTCCTGCAGTCTTGAGTACAGCCAAGTTCTTCCCCATCATATTTCAAGTGATAATGCAGTAATGGTGTTGATAATGATCATAGCAATTAATACCTGTGCTGTGCCCAGCTTCTTGTTGAGGTCATATGCATGGTCTCATTTGTTCCTCAACTCTCTGAGTGAGGCATGGGTATTCTCATTTTACAGGTTAAGCAGCCAACGGTCAAGAAGCTTAAATTACTTGTTCAAATTCAAAGAGTTTGCCTCATTGACACTTAGACAAGATTAGAGGGAGATTGTTGCAGTGCTCTGTGGACATATAGGATAAGGCAATCACTCATTTGAATCCCTTTCATTTTGCCACAGAGGAGATGATCTAATCCCACCCTGCCCCCTGTTGCCTTCCAGATGTGTAACTAAGCCTAAGCTCCCTAAGCTCACATCCACAGTAGCGGAGGGATTCCACACTGCAGTAGTCAGAACCCACACTCACGTTAGCCACCAGATCTCAGTGTCCCATGAGCTCAAGCCTTTGCTCCTGTTCACCTGGAGTTTTCCTCCTTTTCCAGTGGGGATCTGCAGCTCTCCGGCAGTGCCCACTGCACCTTCAGCACCGCCCAGAAAGCCATTGGAAAGGACAACTTCACAGCCATTCCCGAGGGCACCAACGGTGTGGAGGAGCGGATGTCTGTCATCTGGGACAAGGCTGTGGTAAGGGAGGGTGGCCAGAGCCAGAATATCCAGGGCCCAGAAAGCGCCACTCCTCCAGCCTGCCCTGGAGAGGATGCGCAGGATGCAGGGGAGATCTCACGTTGCTGAGATGTCTCTGGGGCCAGTGGCTCAAGTGGTTTCGGAATTTGTCTTCTAGTGATGAAGTTGAGGTCTAGATAGAGCTATAAAGAGACTTCTTCATCTGAAATGTGAAGAACTAAGAGTCAGACTTACCACTCTCCCATCTGATTTCATGAGCTATCTGTGCTTACAGTGCGAGTGAATGAATTCTTTGTTTGGAGAGTTTTCTGACTTCTTTTGGAAGGTCTAGATATAACGCTTTGGAATGGTGAACAGCAAGTCTATGCCCAGCGTTATTTTGCTTGTCAGGAATGCCCTAGGCTGAGGGGACATGGTCACCCAGGCTACAGAAGACATCCTTCACCAGTGTTTTCTAGCAAAGTGAAACTGTACTTTCCTTGTTTGTATCATCAAAGTAATAGCCAAGAGAAAATAGTCTCCCAAAGATTTAAATAAAATTAATAATAAACTTTTTATTAAGTTGATTACTTCCCTATGTTCAGCACCAAAGAGAATGTATATGAAATCATCCCTCATTTATCCACACAATGTCAGCTACAGATCTTCTTTTCTTCTTGGCCCATGAGAAGCTCAAAATTAGGTTTTAATCAGTTCTTTCCTTCCTCTTGCCTTTTGTTTTGAGAAAACAGAAAGTATACAATTTTTTTCTCCCATCTCACACAGTTAACTTTTGTCTTCTGTATGTATGTATGCATGCGTGTGTGCGCGCGTGTGTGTGTGTGTGTGTGTGTGTGTGTGTGCTGGCGCTGTCTGAATTTGTTCAGAAGTAATATATACACTTATGTACTGCATAGTGACTTTTCAGTTAATGATGAAAAGGTTGTTCCCATTAGATCACATCAACGAGTGACACCACAGCTGACTTGGTGTGTGTGTGTGTGTGTGTGTGCACCCTTATGATGTTCACACAATGACCAATCACCGCTGGCACATTTCTCAGAAATCCCCATTGTTAAGTGATGCACAACTGCATTTTAAATGGCCAACATGATAAACACTCAGCTAAGTGTTGGAAATCTCAAACACACACATGAAAATAACGAACACTTCCCCCAATTCAGTGACCCAGCAGTAAGCGTAAGTATCTGGGTGAGAATCTTTCATATTTATTGTATGGACATTAAAATGTACACATACGCATACAAAGAATGGGATCATAATCACCTTTATTTTTACTGTGAACTTTTTAAAATCCATTTTGGAATTAGAAGGAGTAAATAGAGTAGGTAAGTATATGCACAGATCCAGAAAAAAGATACGCTTCAGGGGGAGTAACTTCCACCTTATGACATGTGTTTATCCATTTTGCCTGGGTGACCTCAACAGCTCAGCTGATTCTCCATCTTGCTAGAAGACCTCTGCTCACCAACTCCCGGGTCCCTCTTTGTATTAGGCCTTCGGGGTGATCTTCTCCAAGTTCCATGCCCTGCATTTTATACATATGTAAAATATATATATTTTATATTTCACTAGGCCACTGGGAAAATGGATGAGAACCAGTTTGTGGCTGTAACAAGCACAAATGCTGCCAAGATCTTTAACCTGTATCCCCGCAAAGGAAGAATATCTGTGGGTTCCGACAGCGACCTGGTCATCTGGGATCCAGATGCTGTGAAGATTGTCTCTGCCAAGAACCACCAGTCGGTACGCTTGGGTTGGCGAGAACAGAACGGAGGATGCATGCAGAGCTCGGTCATGTGAAATATGTGTATGTGGTGTACCAGCATAGTTGCACAAGAATGGATGGCAATAGTAATCCACCCCCGGGTCTTAGTGGCTTAAAACTTAAACTGCTTCTCATTCCTGAATTCTAAAATTGTGGGTCTACAGAAGGATGCTGCCCTTCCGGTGCCCCTGGGACAGAGGCTGATAGAGGGTCCACCTCTGCCCAGGCTTCCATGACTGCTAAAGTTGAGACAGGCCTTTTGGTTTCAGAAGATGGAAAGTATAGATATTTTTGTCATGTGTTCCAAAGGAAGGTAATAACTAACCAAAGGCTAATACCTAAGGAAGGCACTAAATTGCCAGGTGTGGTGGCACTGCCTGTAATCCCAATTCTTGGGAGGCTGCAACAGGAGGCTTTCAGGTTTGAGACCAGCCTCGTCAACTTAGCAAGACCCTCAGCAACTCAGTGAGACCCTGTTTCAAATTAAAAACATTTTTTAACAAAAGGTCGAAGGTCTAGCTTAGAGGTAGAATGCCTCCAGTTCAATCCCCCAGTGCCAAATAGAAAGGCACTTAAGTAAAACGGTTCGTAAAAACAGTTAATATTTTTAAACACTTATGTTTGAAACCCCCTACTTTTAGCTCACTGAATCTTCAAAATAGTCTTCCGCAGGTAGGTAGGTACTCTTCTTATCCCCGTTTTATAAGTAAGAAAATGGAAGTGCAGAGAAATTCAATAATTTATGCAGCAAGCCAGTGGGGGGCTAGCCTTCAAGCAGCCTGGCTCCAACCTGATGTCCTTAGCCACTTCACAATACTATATCTTTCTTGTTGAAGAAGAGAAGGAGGTAGGGAGAAATCCCATTTTTAACAGTAATGGCCTTTGCTTAAACTTCCTGTTCTATCACATCCTGTAATTTTGAGCTAATTAGGACCAAAGGGCCACGCCTCCCCTCTACCTACCCACTTTACCCAAGACTCTATGTGCAATCTCTCTCGTGGTTGGTTATTCAGTTTCTCTTTGAACACTGTTGATGATTGAAAGTGACTGCCATTTGGAGACCTTCATAAAGACGAGACACTTTTCTTGGCTAGAAGTCCAGTGTTCACTTTCTGAACCTCCATGTCCTGATGCCTTCTACCACTGAAAGCTTTCAGACACTGAGCTTTCCCTTGCTCCCCTGGTAACTCAGTTTCTACAGATACTGAAGGCAGGGTCCCCAACACAGGAGATAACCAGGCTCCTCTTTCTCCTCTTACCACACTCACACTTTGGCTGTCCCCACCCATGTCTGTAGGCTGCCGAGTATAACATCTTTGAAGGGATGGAGCTGCGTGGGGCGCCGCTGGTCGTCATCTGCCAGGGCAAGATCATGCTGGAAGATGGCAACTTGCATGTGACCCAGGGGGCTGGCCGCTTCATTCCCTGCAGCCCATTCTCTGACTACGTCTACAAGCGCATCAAAGCCAGGAGAAGGGTAAGGAACAGGTGGAGCCCAGAGGTGGGGCGGTGCTGTGTGTACCATTCAGGCTCCGGGATAGTGACCATGAGGCTTGTCTGCCCTTGACCCTTATAAGAAGTTCCCAGCAGTGACTGCCAGGAGAGCAGTGACCTCGTGTACAGAGGGGGGAAATTCTGAAAACATATTTGCCAAAGAAAGCTGTTTCCCAGATGACTTCCCTATATTTTTATAGTGCTTTTATTCAAAAAATTTAAAATTTTAATAACAATGTCAGTATGTTTTTTTTATAACTATATTACCTGGAAAGGCTTAAGACAAGAGCCAGTAGTCTACACCCTCCATCTTGTTCCCAGCTTGTCTAGGCTTGTTCCACCAGGAAAAGAAATGCAACTTTTAGCTATTGTGGTTCAAATACAGTCTTATTTTTGTCCCTCATTTTACATACACACATGTATGTACAGCATACAGGCACACATACTTTATACAAATATTGGGACAATATATCCTGTTAAATGTGCATAATAGAGTAGCTTAGTTAACTTAGAGGTGAGGCCTGCACCCTTGAAACACCTTCTCCCTTCCTTAATCCCAGCCCTACAAAAGCATCTTTGGATCCTTCAGAAGGAAGTTCATCTACTTAGAGAGGCCTCCACAGACCACCTCCATCTTCAGTCTGTTGTGGCACATTTCTTTCTTTTATACTACTCCCTTCCTTAAAAGTATTATAGCTGGGCATGGTGTGGTGCATGCCTGTGATCCCAGTACTTAGGAGGCTGAAACAGGCAGATTGCAGGTTCAAAGCCAACCTCAGCAACATAGCAAGGCCGTGTTTCAAAACAAATAATAATAATAACTAAAAAAAAGACTGGGGATATAACTCAGATGCATAGCAAGGCCGTGTTTCAAAACAAATAATAATAACTAAAAAAAAATAAAAGGCTGGGGATATAACTCAGATGTAGAATGCCCTTGGGTTCAAATCCCCAGCAACACACACACACACACACACACACACACTTTTCACTGTCATTATTCTGATCTGATCCACCTCCTACTTATTGTTTTAACTGATATGTCTATGCCACCCAGCAGAGAGCCGAAATTGCTGAATGTTGACACATTTTTCTGGCTGCAGATGGCGGATCTGCACGCGGTCCCCAGAGGCATGTACGACGGGCCGGTGTTTGACCTGACCACCACTCCCAAAGGGGGCACCCCCGCGGGCTCTACCCGGGGCTCTCCCACTCGGCCAAACCCGCCCGTGAGGAATCTCCATCAGTCGGGCTTTAGCCTGTCGGGTGAGTGGACCACGCTGATCCAGGTGGGAGGGCAGCTCCGAAGATGGAGAGAGAGCCAGAGAGCTCCACCTGATGCCCCGTCCAGTGCTGGTGGTGTCCTTAGGAGAAGGTTACTGCAGCGAGCAGGAAGTTGTGCTGAGTCAGCAAGGAGTCAGCCAGCTAAGAGAAGACACAAATAATGCCAGATTCTGCTTAGAAATCAGACCTGATTGGGGTGGGCAGGAGGGCTGACTTCCACTGCAAATTGATAATGATTTTTTCTACATGAACTTGTTGGAATTGTGGACTATGTTGTGCGTTTTTATCTGTTCAGGTAAAAAAAAAGAAATCTCAGATTATTTTTATGTTCAAATTGCAGTAGTTTCTTTTGATGTAGGGTTTTTATTAAAATTTCCCCTTTCTAGTAATCAGTCCTAACTTGACTGAATGTGTACCATGCGTTTCCTATATCTTATCTATTGTTTAAAAACTCAAATAGTGCCAGGCATGGTGGCGCACACTTGTAATCCCCGCTCTTGGGAGGCTGAGACAGGAGGATCGTGCAGGTTCGAAGCCAGCCGTGCTGGCTTAAGAGACCCTGTTTCAAAAAAAAAAAAAGTATAAAATAGGTCTGGGAGTGTAACCCAGAAGTAGAAGGGTTTCCAGGAACCCCAGTACCGCTGAAACAAAACAGAACTCAAAATATCAATAGAAAATAATTGTTCAATTGCTCTGTAGCCAATAGATTTAAGATGGGAGGAAACCAATTGGTACCTCTTTAATGAACAATATAAATGTAAGAGAGACAAGGTAACAAGAAAGAAACGATGTAAAGAGAAAATCACAGCATCTAGTAAAAGGAAGAACAGTGAGAAGTGGAAGAGACAGAGAGAAAGAGAGATGGGAGACACGAGGGAGAAGGACACAGGGAAAGGGCTCAACGCCTTGGTGCGCCCTCTCACTCTGTTGGCCCCAAGCACACGGGCTGGTGTTTTACTGCCCTTCTCTGCTCTCGGGTTGCCCGTAAGCCTCCCCAGACTCCTCTCTGAATGTCCTCAGGCACACAGGTGTTTCATGTTGTGTAGCCACGGGGACCTGTCCATCCTACATCAAGCTGCGAGGTTTTGCCTGAGAGACCTAGCCTCTCAGAGTCTCTCATCTCCTCTGTGAGCTGGAACACTCATGGTGCCTCGCCTACCACCGTGGTAAGGGGTACATGAGACGACCAGTCAAACTCTTAAAACATTACCCGCTGCAGTTAACATTAAGCAGCTCTCTTCCATATCCTTATCTTTCTTCTTTCTAGGATTAATAGACTTTTCCCACCAGCTGGTAGTTTTTCAGAGAGGGGAGAGATTATGAAAAGCTCAGGCTTAGTGTAATTTCCTTGGGAGATGAGGCCAGGAAGGTGCTTAATATCTTACATCCCTTAATCAATTTCTCTGTTGCTGATACCCCTCCTAACTGCAGGCACCCAAGTGGATGAGGGGGTCCGCTCAGCCAGCAAGCGCATCGTGGCGCCCCCTGGAGGCCGTTCTAATATCACATCCCTGAGTTAAGCCAGCAAGCGCATCGTGGCGCCCCCTGGAGGCCGTTCTAATATCACATTCCCTGAGTTAAGCACCCCCACCCCCAGAGGGGAGCAGAAGAAAGAAGAGATTTTTTTGAAGCCAAAATGGTACAGCAATGTTTAAGAAGGAAAGCGAATCCAAACGGTTGTGATCTCCAGAGTCAAGAAGCCTCAAGCCTTATGTTTCTCCATGTTACGCTCGCTTGCCTAGCTTTACGAATATTGCTTTGTTTTCTGTTTATGCATAGCTTCAATTGGTTTGGCCCTCTCCTCCCCTGACATGCATGCAATCAGACAGGCCACTAAGGTAAAAGAGTCTGCTATAATATAGTGTTGAGAGCGTGTGTAGTGCTGCATCTTACGACGAGGGGACAGACAGTGCTGGGGTTTCAGGAAATCGAACTAAAGGGACACCGGTTATTTGGGGTGAGTGGGTGGTGGGAGTCCAGAGCAAAATGGAGGGTGCAGAGGGCGAGGGTAGGGCATGTAGAAGGGAGGTGGGTGGGCCAGGTGAGCAGAAGGGGTGTTATATGTTGTGCTGACGATCTACGTTCATCTCCATGGAAGATGGCTGGCCACTTGTGGCAGCTGTCACTGAATCACGATCCCACGGGGTCTGCAGAGAAAGTGGGGTGTCTTTGGGTTCTGGACTTGGCCACATCCCTTCCTAGTAAAGTTTGTTTCTTTGAACATTCATTAAAATGCCAAATCCCAACCAGTTTCACCTACTCGATTATGCCAGGGTTTGCTGGGCCTGTTTCTTGGTGTTGTTTTCAACGCCTCCTCTTTCCCCGGGCTGGGAAGGCCAGACAGGGAGAGAACGAAGGACTCTTCTCTTCCTCTCAGCCTCCCTGTCTCCCTCCTTGGTGCTTTTAAAAGGTAGCAGCTGAAAGCACAGCACAGGCTCTTAGTCAGGAGGTAGTGGAAGCTGAAACGCACACTGCTGTGAACACAGGAGACAGGAGAGGACCTCTAGCTCTCCTGTCTCTGCCATCCGAGAAGAGAAGCATGTCTCTGGCATCTGGAGTTGAGATTTGAGCTCGCAGGTGGCAGGATGAAGGGCCTCTCTTGCCATCGTGACCGAGCAGAGCTCTTGATCTCCTGAGATCCAGGCACATCGATTATGGAAGAGGATTCCTTTAAAATTTGATGGAATTATTTGTTCCCTAATTTTTACAACAGATAGGTAATCTCAGCAGACACTGGTAGAGCCAGACTTGAGCCAAGGGAGGGTGTTACGTAACCCTGGTTCTGTCTTTCAATTCCAGATCATTTGTTCCCTCTTCCTTTAGCAGAAGCTTGAGGGAAAGTTTGTGTTTCAGTACTATACTCTCCAAGGTGAGTGGAAGAGACCTGGCAGGGTCCTGCTGATGGGCACGTAAAGGAATTCAGCGCACGGTGTCTACACCTCTCTTGTCCATGACAGTTGAAGGTCCACTTCACTTACCCGGCCACTTCAGAGAATTCAAGTATGGACCAAGTTCTGTGAGCAAGGAAAAAATCAGTAAAACCAAGAGACCCTTGTATATTCAATCTGGGGGATCCAGCTGGTAGAACACATAACCCTGTGTACTGAGTACTTTGAGGAGAAGAGCAGGCCTCAAACACCTTTTAAGTGCTTAGGAGAAACCATTATCTTTGACCTCTGTTTGTATGTGTGCTTTTTTTTTTTCTTTTTTTGTGATGCTGGGAATGGAACCCAGGGCCTCGCACATGCTAGGCAAGCGCTCTACCACTGAGCCACACCCCAACCCCAGCCCTGGTTGAAGACCATCAAAAAGGTATTTCTTTTTAAAGCTCCTTTTTATTCTAGTAGGAAATCTTGCTGTTTCAAGGCTCTCATGGTGCTTTTTTTGAAGGGAAACCTAAGTAAAAAGGGAAATGTAGTTTTATTGACAATTCAAAAAACTGGAGGCCTATCAAGGAACTCAGAAGGACCTTTATATACAAAGGGAGTTTGCCAGATCTGAAGCATATACCTCAGCAGGGCTGGGCTGGGCTTTAGGATGGTTGCAGTACCATCCATGACCACCAGATGGAGGAAAAGACATATAAACAAGCTAGCCTGAGCCTCCACCTGTGCACCATCTGCTGTGTGATTGATTACCCAGCCCCGCCCGCTTGTTCCTCTGTGGCCTCTCTATGCCACAAAAATAAATCATCCATGGGAAAACTGGTCATCTGCACCGCGCTTTGGATTTCAAAACGCAGCATTCGACCAGAGCTTTGTATTCCACACAAGCATCCCAAGCTATAAGGAAGGAACAACCAATGCCGGGCAACCCCAGCTTAGGAAGTCTCCCTTCCTTCACTCAAAATTAGTAACATTCAAGCAAAGAAATTCCTGAGAATTCCCAGAAAACTCTCCACTATGTTCTTCACATGGGTACTGAATAACATGGTACTTAACATTGAAATTTACATTCGATTCTGTTCTGTTCCACAGACATATCAAACAGCCCTATATGAAGGACTTGGGGAAAGAAAGCGGCAATGAGTCGTGACCCTCTTTAAATTCGTTGGCATCTTGTCCACGAGGGGTGCGCGCTGGGCCTTCTGCCTCAGTCCCCGGCTCGCTCGTGCCATCTCATCTCTTGGGCTGACGCTTCTCTGGGGATGGCCCTGCATCCCCGGAACCTTCTCACATGGTCTCTAAAGCCAGATGGTGGTCAGTCATTCTCACTGAGAGGGCCAATCTTGGGTTGTTAAGGTATCTGTGTGAACTGTTCAATAAGCCATCCCACTGGAGACAATTCTTTTACTACTAATTTTTCTAAAATCAGTACGATTTGTCATCTTCCAAATGACTTTTGTTTATCCCAGTCATCCTTTGGCCTTTTTCTTTATGACTCTACCCAGAGAGTCATTCTCTTCTCTCAAGGTCTGAATCCCATTCCTGGACACCATTCTTCCCCCCACTCCCCGCGAGATGCCCTTCCAACAGGGTGCACGGTTCCCATCTTTGTTTCTTGCCAGAAGCCTCCCAGGCCTTCCTTCTTCCCTGGACAACCCCAGCTGGAGTCCCAGATGCACTCCTGGGCTGTCTCAGGCAGCCAGCGTTCCTCATAAGTCCCCTCCTTTCAGGTGTGTGGGTGTTCAGTTCTGTGTCGGTGGATATGGAAAGACAGTAAACCGCCCTGTGATCTGTGATAGCTGTGAGGCAGCTCTTCAGCACTGAAGAGCTGTTTGGTTTGAACCGTGAAAAAAAAAAAACTGTGTTTTAAGTTAGCTGAGATTAAAGAGAGAAAAAAAGAAACTCATCCAGTGACTGTTACTGTAAACCTGATTATTAAAATAACTATAAAATGACGACTTTTGTCCTCCAGGCTCTTCTGTATATGATGCGCCATTCCGCCTGTTCCACTGACATGGCAGAGCAAGACAGAAATGGTTAACGAGTAAGCCTCATCTGAGGACAACAGTTATCTGGAGATTTGTTTGTTTGTTTCTGTCTTTTCATTGAGGTTTTTCAGTTTGGGCCCCAGACCCTTTATTGAAACTTTGGGGTTTAAGATTGTCCTGTGAGCAATTAGATTTAGTATCAATATAGAAGGAGTTATTTGGAATAAATCTAGCTGAGTCCCAGACAGTACCTAAAAGGGCATTTTTGTGGGGTTTGTTATGTTTGCCTTTTTCAGGCTTTGCTCATCCCATAAACCCTCGCTATTAGGTTGCTTTGTAAGCATGTTCTACATCTTTCTGAAAGCCCCGGCTTAGAGAAAAACTCCAACTAAATGGGCCAAACTATATTCTTTTTTTCTTTTCTTTTTTTTTTTTTTTTGTAGTACTGGGGATGGAACCCAGAGGCTTTCTACCTCCGGGCTATACTCCCAGACCTATTTCATACTTTATTTGGAAACGGTCTCACTAAGTTGCTGAGAGCCTCACTAAGTAGCTGAGGCTGGCTTCGAACCTATGCGATCCTCCTGTCTCAGCCTCCCAAGTGCGGGGATTACAAGCGTGTGCCACCACGCCTGGCTCCAAACTATATTCTTAAGCAAACTGATCTTCAAGGGTCAAGTGGGTGCTTGAAAGGATCATTTACTATGTATACTCTTATTAGGGCCTTCAGGTAAATATCAGCAAGTAGAAGGCTCTAAAATTCTATACTAAAGAAGTCTTTACAACTCTTTCCAGGCGTGGGGCTGTAGTTCAGTGGTAGGGCTCCTGCCTTGCATACACAAAGCCCTGCATTCCATCCCCAGCACCAAACCAAACAAACAAAAACCCAACACACAAAACTGTCTACCTCAGGGTTCCCAAGACATTCTGACTACAGCACCCTTCCACCCTGTATCATGTTTTTATAGCCGACCAAACCTGTCATCCAGACCTTCTGGGGACATGCTGCTGAATCCAGAGCTGATTTGTTCAGATTGTTCTTCACTGGGACGGTTAGACTAGTGTATGAGTATGACGGTGGACATGTGAAAAGAGGACTTTTTTTGTTTGTAGTACTGGGGGTGGAACCCAGAGGCTTTCTACCTCTGTGCTACACTCTCAGACCTATTTTATATTTTATTTGGAAACAGGGTCTCACTAAGTTGCTGAGAGCCTCACTAAGTAGCTGAGACTGACTTCGAACCTGTGCAATCCTCCCATCTCAGCCTCCCAAGCATGGTGATTACAAACGTGTGCCACCACACCTGGCTGAAAAGAGGAATTTTAAAATACAGTGCAACGAAAAAGCTCAGACCTGGTTTGACCAGCTGGGTCAAAGTGCTGGACCCTGACATCAGGTTGCACCTCAGCCCCGCCTGCCTGTGGGAGGTGCTTCCTTCTTAGGACAGCTCTTCCCATCTGAGAGGGCAAAGCTGCTTATCAGTACCTCCAGGTTCTCCTCTAACCTTATTAACCTCAGCAGAAGGTGAGTGTTTCCTCAAGAGTCCAAAAAGAACTTGTTCCTGATTGGTCTGTTTCGGTCATGTGGTCACTCTCAGGCACCAACATGGGGTTAATTGCTTACACCTGTTCACATGCTCACCCCCGAGTCACCTGAAGCACATGGTGTCAGAAACGCCACAAAAACAATCAGCCTGGGAGACAGAAGAAGAATGGGTGGTGGGAAGGTGGACCAAGGGCCGGGGCAGCACACTCAGCCTGTGAGGAGGCCAGAGTGCCCGTGCAAGCTGGGGGAACTGGGGCGAGAAAGGGGCCGGGGGAGAGCAATTTCTGATTAATTGCTTTTATGTGTGATGAGTCCTTCTTGGTCGGGTAGGACACTGCCTTTGATACAAGAGCAGAGTGAGTGTACCTTTTAGCACAGAAACCAGGTCAAAAGCTATTCCGAGTCAATAAGGAATTACTTTACAGTTGAGGTTCAAAGTTTGATGTTTAATAAGCTTTGGTCCCTAGTGCTGTGTGATGGCTCAAGCTGAGGACTGGTGAGGTACCTCCCCCTGCTCATGAGCATGGAATGAGTGAGCTTTGCCAACTATTTGAGCAGGTTTGTAGGGGGTCATCAGCACATATAAGGAACTCAGGAAGAGGGGCTTTAAAAGATATGAAGTGGTTTTGTAAAGTTCTGGTGAAAGATAAACTGATTAACTTTCAGCTATGTAGGCTGAAGGTATTCAGTGGCTGAGTCACATCTGGCCAGGTGGGCAAAAGGAACACCAAACAGGAATAACAAGGGCCCTTTGGGTTGCAAAGAAATTTCTGGAATCAGGTCTCTTAACACCAACCCATCATGACTGTGAACAGGAAATGGAAGATAAAAGGGCCAGACCAACCTGCAAAAATGAGATCATATACTTAAGGCCAACATTCTTCAGAATCCAAAGAGTTTTAGACCCCACTGCTCACTGTCTGCTGGGCTGTTGGCTGCTGGGAACAGCAAGACAGCACACTTACCATGACAGGGTACTCAGCATGCAGTACCTTAGCACCCACAAGAATCACAAGAACCTACCTACTCCAGGCAAATCCCAGGGAGTCAGCAGCTTGCTGGGTGCAGAGCTGTTGTGAGTCTGAGAAATAGTTGAAAGCCCCCTTCGTTCTTTTCTAAGGCAGAATTACTTCTAGCTACAGGAATTCAAAGGTGCCTGTTACTGTCTCGTCCTAGCTTATGGGGTTTGGAGCATCCACCTCCTGCTCCCATGTATGGAACGGGATAGAACCCCAAGGACGAGGATAGCAGAGTATTGAAAAAGGAGACTGTGGGGGCTGTCTATGAGCGAGGTCACAGTGAAAGGCAGAAACTGGAATTCCGGACTGTGTTCCCTGCGGTGTGAATGCTAGAAGAATCCAGTATTTCAATGTTTGATATATGGGTCCATTAAGATATGCGGTGTAGATCATCATTTCTATAGATTATAGGATATCATTCCTATCACCAGCTTTTCTCTGCTAAGGGACATTCCTCAAGAGAGGAAATGAAAGTAAGAACAGGTAATTTGGGGTTACAGGGAATTCCCCAAGATTGTCTCTAAGGAAAACAAATTACACACACACACACACACACACACACACACACACACACACACCCCTGGCAAAGAAAGACAACTGGCTCACCGTGACAGAGAACATAGTTTAATACATGCAGGCACATTTACATTCTACATGCTACAGCTCAACAGAAGCATGATTTTTCTCATTCAAGAGATCAGCTGTCAGTTCACAACAGGACAGACAACTGATGTTTGTATTTTTAACATCAATGTTTAATATCAGTCAGACACACTGAATCGTAATCAACAGTAATCACAGGTGGACAGAAGTAGGAAACAGGATTTTGTGTGGGCAGAACACCAAGACCAGTGGGTGCTGAAACAAAAAAATGCTTTCTGTGACTTTTTGTTCAGCTTTTGAAGCACTGAACCCTTCGCATCACTGTCAGCCACACACAGCAACGCTGGCCCATTAATAGCTACATTAAGAATCTTCCCAGTTATTTACCCATCCAGCCAATCTAGGAAAGCTACAATGATGGGAAAGCAAGTCATTTCTGGTTAAAATTTTCCTATCAGACCAAGCCTGCCCACTAATTAATTAGATTAGAGTCATTAAATTAGCAATGCTCTGTTCTGCTTGAAGTTCATCCCTGCCCTAGCAGTGACCTCAGCCAAAGCCGGGGCTGCTCCGAGCGTGTCAGTCATCAGCAGCACTGCACTCTGCTCTGTAGAATCAGGACAGGGCCAGGGGGCAGGGCCCCACCTCCGCACAGTTTGTAAAAGACGCTGGAGGTGGCAACTCTGCTGCAGAGCGAGAGCATTCTAACAGGATGCTCCCATCTCTCAGACGCCCAGACCCCTGGGATACTCTACGTAGGTGAGGAAGGATGCGTCAGGAGAGAAGATGCCAGGAATACCCAACGAAAGGATGCAGTATCCACCTTGTGCTCTAAGCTCCTCAGCTCGAGCCTTGTCACAAATCTGGACAAGACATATTCCATCTGGTAGGCAATTAACTTTTAGCACGAGTTATAGAATAAAACCAATATCTAATTTAAGTAGCTAGCAATCGCCACAAGAATTTAGAAAAATATATTTTTAAAAATTTGGTTTTGGGATTTTGTTGTTGTTGTTATGGTTATCTTTAAAATGCACAGTGGTGGGAAGCACTTAGAATCAGTTTTTCTGTGCTGCCAGGTACGATGCCTCTGTGTGTGTGTGTGTGTGTGTGTGTGTGTGTGTGTGTGTGTTGCTGGAGATCAAGTCCAGGGTCTCATGTATGCTAAGTGTGCACTCTACCACTGTCGACCCAACTCAATGCTTTTTCTCTTTTAACTTGAAGCATATCACATGCCAGTCACCTGGACAGCTCTGGAAATATATGCTGTTCTCTTGGTATGTCCATAGTTCTGAAAGCCAATAGTAGTGTTTTTGGCAAAATAAAAAAAGCATGAAGTCAAACTGCAGAGATGTCATGGGGTTCCTATCCCGTCTTACATTGTATAGACGCGAAACAGCACACATGACTAACCCTAGTGGTCGAGGAGCGCCTGCTGCTCCTGCAGTCCTCTGGTAAGTGTTCCTGGAAGCCCCACCTCTGAAGTGATGCAAACAAGGAGCTCAGGGGAGGAGGTGGCAGGAAAGGTGAGTCTACCACGCACCTAGCCTTGAATAAAGACAAATGGAAGATGGAGGCTGGTACAAGCAAGTGGCTCCTGACACTCATGGGTCACCAGCCTTGAGTAGGATCTGGTAACCTTCTTATTCTTGCTTTTTTCAGCCCATCCTACTCTCTGAAAGTGAGTGTTTTGAGTTTACAGGGTTTGGAGAAAAAATAAAATAGCATAGACAAATAACAAGTGGGAACTGTTGGAAACAGGAACCAAGCACGCACACACACACACACACACACACACACACACACACACACACACACACAAGAGCTGGCTTTTAGTTCTCTAATAAAAATATGGTTGCTTTAAAGTACAGAGGCACTACTTGATAGCTATAGAATTTCTGGACCTTTCAATGTAAATAAAATCATAAATGCTGATCTTAAGTTCAGCTTTGGCTCTCTGCCTAATCTTAGCGCGACCTCTCTCTGAAAAATGTCTGGTGTAGCAGCCAGGCATCCTGTTTATTTCCACCGCCTGGCTGCCCACATGGGCGTCAGTCTGGTCTTCTGGGTTGCAAACTTACTGCCATGGTGATGAGGCTCAAACTCTACATTGGCAAGGGCAGGTTTAGATGATTTGACTAGCAAAATGGTTAAAACAATCCTCTGAAAGCCTATTTATTCTTGACTCTACTAAAGGGCACTGATAGATTGCCAACAAATAGTTATTCTGCAAAGACCAAGAAGGTCTTGTCTTTGTATCAGTACAGTGACTTTATATCATATGCACATTCAGATGAATTAAACTTTGCAAATAAATAAATTAAAAGAAAGACTGAGACATCGATAATAATTTCAATAACTGACAATTCTGCCTGCTATTCTTACAGTAAGCAAGAGTGGAGTAATACTGGGGGAGACTGTGCCCTTGGTGAGTTTCTATGAACTTGACCCCTCAGATGCGTGAGCACTCTGCTGACCTATGTGTCATTCTAGTCTATAAAGACATGAAAATATTGTCCAATATTTTAGTTCACTTAGTGTTAGCCCAATGAGACCAAAATTCAAAAAGAAGTCACTTGTTTTGTTATGAAAGAGTGACTCACCAGTAGTAGGCTTCATTAAGAAAAGATACCTTCCATGTATTACTGATAATTAGGGGCTTTTTCAAAGGTAAGTTTTAATATCTTGAGAATTCACTTCTTGATAGAAGTGAACATACATACCCTCGTCAGGTGCAACTTGACCCGCACTCTAAAGTGAACACAGTATTGCAGTGACGGTATCCGTCTATCTATGGACGCAGGTCTCTGCCCATTTTCAGAGGACAGCTAGCTCTCCATGAACACGCATGTTAGAAGAAGGCAAGTGGTGTGCTAACATGAAACAACTAACTTGCTGAAAGGGGAAAAAGTGTCTTGACTTATAGCATTTGCTCATTTCTATGGTGTGAATCCTCTTATTATCACCCATTTCAAATTAACAACCACGGAAAAAGTTGGGGAGCTTGCACACAGTAGGCTCTTACCAGCTGATTAGGGCTAAGTCCAGTGCTCCCTGGAGGTACTAGAACTCCATGTTATTTCTAATCTTACTTCATGTGTTTCTTCTTCATGGAATTCCTTATTTCTCTTCAATGGGTCTTTGGGATTCTGGCATCTTTATGAAGTTTCAGCCTCTGAAGAGTCTGGCTGTGTCCTTTGTTTATTGGTCACAGTGTAATCAGAAGGAATGAAAAAATAACTTTACATTCAAATATTCCTTTTAAAATAAAATAAAGGCCATTTAGAATAACATTTGTAGCACTAAAAAGGCAAGGTACAGTTCAGCCACTATAACCCTCTCATTTGGATGAATGAACAGAAGCAGAGAAAGTGGTTAAAAGACTCGCTCAAGGTCACCTAGTTAATTAGTGATGAAGTTAGATCCCAGGAGCTCAGGCCCAGGACTCTTCACAGTATCATGCTGCCTCCTTCAAAGGATATTCATTCACATTTTCTAAGTCATGAGGCGTGGGGTGGCAAGAACTGCTGCCGGCTCTATTGATGTGGATACTCAGAAGTTCCTGGCCTGAGGCGCCAAGGATGCCCCAAGGAGGAGATGCCGAGGCCTTTACAGGTTGTCATCCTGCCCATTCTCTTCTTGTGAGTTTTTGGTTTGTTCCAAGGTTAGATTTCCTTGACTTTTATTAAAGTCTCTTTTTACTCTTAAGAGAAAAAGGAGGGTTTTATTCTTTGAGAAGAAAAATGAACAGATTAAACAATCAAAATAACACAAAGCTGGGTAATTTATGAAGAGGTTTGAGTCAAGTAAGCCTCAGAAAGTCATCGATTGTGTCTCCCCCCCATTTCCTTCCCATTAACAAAAACTTGATGCTGGGGTCATTTCCTTACTAAAAAAATGTAGATCTCTTAGAAGTCAAGCAAGCCAAATTTTCATTTTTTAAAACTACAGATGTGCATCATTTTTGTCATTAGAATAAATTTAAAATATTAAAAATATTTATCTGCAAATACATACTGGCTGGGACAGCATCATTTTCTAACCTGCTTTCCCCCCATCCAGGAATTACTTACTTTTCTCTGTTGAAAATTATAAACTCCTTCTGGACAGATTCAAGGTGCTCTTGCAGAAGACATGTCTTTCAAATGGACATGGAGAAAGAATAGAGGTAGAGTTAGGAGATGAATGATTCTCAAGAAGCAAGTAATCTAGAGTTTCTATTCAGTGAAGAGCCCAAGTTTAAGAAATATCGGTGAGTTCTAAAATGGAAGCTGCATAAAAAGATTCTAGGAAGGCGTCTGGGTAGGAATCTTTTCACCTCCATAACCATGACACTGGCAGACTCTGTCTGATGTATTTATTTTGGAGCCTGGAGTGTATTGAAGGCTTGGGATTTCCACTGGGAAGGCCTGAGTGGTCAAGTGCCATTCATTACTATTTTTTTTATTTTTTTATATTTATTTATTTTTGGTGGTACTGGGGTTCCTGGAAGCCCTTCTACCTCCGGGATACACTTCCAGACCTATTTTATATTTTTGAAACAGGGTCTCGGTCTCTTAAGCCAGCGCGGTTGGCTTCGAACCTGCGTGATCCTCCTGTCTCCGCCTCCCAAGCGCTGGGATTACAAACATGCACCATCACGCCCAGCTGCCATTCATTACTATTAATGTTGGCTTATAGCACAGTAGCAGTTCCCCATCTACCATCCACCAGGCTCCTGAGAGGGAGCCATGCACCTGTTCTTAGACAGCTTGAAGGAGCCGCAAGAAGAAATTAGGACTATGTCTTCCAAATACTGGGGACCTGTGTTCTGATCACTGGTTGCTGTTTCTAATCATGGAGGCGCAGAGGCTGGTTGTCACTGATGTCCTCCCTCATTGTTACAATTTCTTCCACACCAGACAAAAACATTCTTCCCAGATGACCTTCCAACATGAGCTAGGCCCAGCCCAGGACACCCATCACCCTGAGTTTGGTGGGGACCTACTTACCTGAGAGGAGCCACACTTTGTCATCTCCTTCCCCTTTTTTGCCAGACGCTTCTTTTTCTTGTGAAGAGGTTTAGACTCCAAAATCATTTCCTCAAGTTCAAAGGTGGGGTCACAATTCAGCCTACCTTTCTATAAGGGAGAGAGTTTGGCTTAGTCCTCAGATCTCTGTAACCTTCTGCAAACATACCAGACCTAATATAAAGAATAACACTCAGTCCTAATGAAGCACCCAAAGAATAAGACGTTCGGATTCCTCTTCCAAGTTGCCTGCGTGAATTTTTAGTTTTTATAAATTTTTTTAGTTTTAGTTATTCTAAATTTCCAGTTCATTTCTGACAAGCAAGAAAGGAAAACCAAATTAAAATTAACTTCTAAAGTTAGAGTTCTTGGTTTTCTCCAAATTCATTCTAATGACCACGCGCATGAGAATCAGCCCAGTTGCTTGTTCAGCCTCACGGGTCTCCAACCAGATGTTCCAAGTCAAGGTGTCAGAGTTTTTGAACATGAGGCCAAGAATCTGCCCTTGAACAAGCTCCTCCAACTGAATCAAATTCACAGAAAATCCAGAGAACCCTAACGGGGAGCTTGTTTAGACAGCACAAATGGCTAGCGGAGGGGAAATGGAGGCAGCCTTGTGTGGTACCTAGACCTCCACTATGTCACGCGACAGGCACGGTACAAGCTGCCACTACTGGATCCTGTGATGTGGACCAGTATGAACTCTGCCTCACTTTCCTGTTGCTCCAGGAGGTAGAGCGCTCCATCCCCAGAATCCCACCACAAGAAGACATCAACTCTCTGCCTTTGCACCCTTACGCTAGCCACTCACTGTGACATCCCGCCCAGCAGTGTACATGGAAGAGCACACTCCCACCTGCCCACAGCCAGTGTCTCACCTTGAACAGAAAACACTGAGTTGGTTTTACAAGTCCCTTTAAGAGCCATTATTATTTCCAGGACTCCTACAACTGAATGTTTAAAATTCAGGTCCCAAGCACAGAAAAGGAGCTAGGAGCCAAATAGAGCCCCTTGGCCTGAGCTTCTTCTACCAGCAGTCTGTGGTAGGACATAGATGGCCCTTGGGTGGATGTTCACTCCATGAGAAATATTTCTCTTTTGCTATTAGTCCTTAAAAATATAGGCCTATGAGATAAAACTCATAAGAAAGGATAACGAATGATAAAAATTCTTTACCCTCACATTCAACAATTTTCAGTCCTCTGACTCACAGATCATCATGGACACATATGACTACATCTTTGTAATCCAAGAAAACATTTTTTTTTCCCAACAGCAAATTCATGGACATGACTATTTAGGGGACTTGGACTTCTTGCTAATAAAAGCACAGCACAAAATGTGGTTAGGGTCTAGATCTCTAGACATAAATATACCTACATTAGAATCTCAGCTTGGACCCTGGCTAGACACCTAACTGTGAATGCCCAACTTACCCTGTCAGTTTTTTCATCTAGAAAATAGGTATTTGGGCTCTTTTACAATACTCGTGTGACTAATAAGACAATGTGTGGATCTGTCATACAGAGAGTACAGGCACTGAATAAGAGTTACTATGGGTTTGTTGATTGTCTCACATTAGGAACAAAGCCTGGAATGAGTCTCTTCTCCAAAACCGCATCCCAGTTCATATCATTCATGTACGGGAAGTTCTGAATGTCCGTCAAGTGGGAAAATCGTTGGTCTGGATTAGGTTCAAGTAGCTGCCAATGAAAAGCAATGTCAAGGTCACAAGGAAGACCAAAACTCTGGGGGACGGAAGCATCATGCAAATTTCATCTAAGTGTTTCCAAAGGTAGGACTGAAGCATCCAAAGCAATGTCCCCTTGTTCTAACCCCAAACACAAGCCATGTAGATAATGCATGGTTAGAGGAAGCACTAGAAATAAGGTTTGCAATGTGGTAAGTACAAATGGTTTGTCCGACTAAGTCCAATATTTCTGATTCCTGACTCTCTCACTTACTAGCTATGGACAAGCTTGTTCTCTCACCCTCAGTTTACCAACCCGTAAGAAAGGGATAACTTATTTTTATAAGGCCATAACCACAAATAAATAAGGCCATGTATATGAAAAAGCTTTCTAGAAAGTCTGTTCCTATTAGGTGGTAAATGTTTATACATTTTCACAAGAGAAACTGAGTCCCCATGAAGAAAATTAGCTGTTTTTTTTTGCAAAGAATTTTAAAATACATTGGAGTGCACAGAAAAAGTATAACTACGGTTACTGTTATAGTTCTGGGTTTCTGTAACTGGGGTTAAGGATTTTCCTATGGTTAACCATGACTGAGCCAATATCGCATCAATAGCTTGGCTTAAATGGGAACTGTCAATCCTGCCTGAGACTACTGCTAGAGAGGACAAGCAAGGAATAGCAGGGTGCAGTTTTGGGGTGAAGTGGATCATCTTACATTTGAGAAATAATTTGCTATGGCAAATGACCTCCTACTCACCATCTCTAACATTTAGTATTGGAATGTTTATGTTTCAAAACAGGGAACTTATTCCTAGAGATAAGATAATCTTTAGCTTTTGAAACTCATTACCAGCCATAATCTAGGCAATTTTTTTTCTCTTTGAAAAAGAAAGAGAAAAGCGGGGGTGGAGGGGGGGAGTCCAGCCCATCCTCTTGGGCGCCTCATTCTTTGTTTTGCATAATTATTTAACACACACTATTGAGGTGTTTTTATTTTTATTTTTTGCAGTACCGGGGATTGAACCCAGGGGCATTCTATCTCTGAGCTACACCCCTAGTCCTATTTTGTATTATTTATTTTGAAACAAAATCTCACTAAGTTGCAGAGGGTCTCACTAAGTAGCCGAAGCTGGCTGTGAACCTGGATCCTCCTGTCTCAGCCTCCCAAGTACTAGGATGACAAGTGTGTACCATCACACTCGGCCTCTTGAGTTCTTACTATAATTGTTTTGGATCTTTTTTGGTGAGCCTGGGAACCCTGCTATAGACCTTACTCATTCAAATACCAAATTTTACTGTCAGGCCAATGCTGAAAAAACCATAGGACACAGTCAAACAGGGTCCATACCCTTATGCAGGAGAATAATCATTAACACAAGGGCCAAACAAATGCTATGCACAATTTCAACCCACAGAAATGCTATGAAGGAAAGATAGTGTTAACACAGCTTTCAACAGAAAGCTCCCTATGGAAGTAATATTTGGGCTAAGATCTAAAGCTGCACTTACCAAACTCCAAAGAAGGGGCAGTTACTTTTTTTGTTGTTTAATTTCTGACCCATTCACACTGTATGTGGCTCACTGTGCATGGCTCACATGCAGTTCCACACCACTGTACAACTTGTAATCTGAGTTCAGCACCAGTCCATCAAGCATGTTACCCTATTAGGTGAGGCATGTCCCCTGGCCCTGTGCTTAGATGCTACACAGTGTCAACTTTCTGTAAATAATTCCAAATGCTTCGTTCAGTTTTGTGATTATCATGGACCTATAGGATGCAACTTATGGACTAGAATTTATCAGTGAGTCAGGCTGAGTAGTATTCATCACAGGGAGGGAACTGGAGGAGCTAGGGCTGGAGGCAATGTTCCAGGAAGAGAGATTAGTAGGTGCAAAGGCTACTGGGGGAGTGGATGAGGTATGTGAAGCCAATGAAGGGAAAGAGAAGGAGAGGAAGAAAGGCAGAGCAATGTATGTGTAGTAGAAGGGGGACAACTATTCAAAATGTTTGGAGAGCCGGGCGTGGTGGCGCACGCTTGTAATCCCTGCGCTTGGGAGGCGGAGACAGGAGGATCACGCTCGTTAGAAGCCAGCCTCGCTGGCTTAAGAGACCCTGTTTCCAAATAAAAAATATAAAAAATAGGTCTGGGAGTGTAGCCCAGAGGTAGAAGGGTTTCCAGGAACCCCAGTACCACCAAAAAAAAATTTTTTTTTGAGAAGTAGAACCTTTATATTATACTGATTATTTTGAACTTTATTCTAAGAGTAGTGGGAAGACACTGAACTATCTTTTGAGCAGATAACTACAGGGCAGAGTGGAGGACAGAAGGGAATGGGGAAAATACATGAGGCCAAACCAGTTCCAAGACAATACTTGGTGGTGGCTGTCTTAGGGAGATAGCAGTAGAGATGAGGACAAGTGAAATGTTCAGAAGATATTTAAAATGCAGACTTTCCAAACTCAAGGATGGATTGGTTATGGAGGTGTTGAAGGAGTGAGTGCTGGTTTCTGGCTTGCATACATGGATGGATTGAAGGGACCAGCCCCTGAGAGGGAACACTAGAAGAAGCCTGAGAAATACAGGGGGATTAAAATTTCCATTTTGAACACAGCAAGTTTAAGAAGGCTTTGAGTCATTGAGGCAAACTTATGGACTGACTTAACAAAGCCATATATTTGAAAGCTCTTAGCATCAACAGCCAGTTGACAAATGCATACTCTCGTGACTACCTTAATAGTATATACTAACTTCTAACCTTAAACCAGAAAACATGATTCTTCATTTCTCCCTCCCCTGCCCCTCCTCCCTCTATTCTAGGGATACTCTATCACCAAGAAACATTTATAGCCTTTTTATGTTTTATTTTGAGACAAGAACTGACTTAGTTCCCCTGGTTAGCTTCAAACTATAGTGATTCTCCTGCCTTGACCCCTGAATAGCTGAGATCACAGGTGTGCACTCTTGTTCAGCCAGTATGCTTTCTTTTATTACTTGCTGTTAACAGGCAGTCTTCCTTCTTACCTTTTTAAGAAGTGACACCATTTCCTGTGACCAGGCAGAAGGGTAAGTCACAATAGCCGTCTCAAACATGTGCACAATTTCCTTGCTGGGAGTACTGGAACGAATGTGATATGGTCTCTTCAGGGAGAGAAGAAGTAAGAGTCTTTTTATTTGTCAAGAAAAAAAATTGTGCAAATGCTTTCAAGATAAATTTTCAACCAATAAAATAGCAATATCGATCATAATCCATCCAGCTGTTATGCTGCCGTAGCATATGAGGCTACACCTTGCCAGACCTCCTACAATTGTTTAGAGATGCCAGAAACTTCTAGTTTCTTGTGAGATATCACAATTTTTAAAAAGTGGTAATTCTGCTGATCCGAACAAAATACTTTGGGAGGCTGAATTAGCCTTTGAAATGTGAATTTAAAACTGTTTTGAAAGGTAACATATAATATTTATTTAAAACACCAAACAAGTGCCCAATGAATTGAAGCTTTCAAAGCTGTTATTCATGGGTTGATTACAGAGAGACCTAGTAATATGCTGTGTCTCTTTTCCACTTATTTGAAACATAATGAGGATGTTCAGGGCAGAAAGCCACTCAGGAAACATCAACTTGAGCCCCGAATCCTAGGAGTCCCTAGTGCCATGGAGTGGGCAGAATTTTACGATAAAGCATAGATTTATTTTTAATTTCTGGAGGAAACAGGTTCATGTGTACTCTTTTCCCTTTAATTTATTTCTTTTTGTAATTTCAACTCAAACCTACCAAAGGTTAATGTTGTCCACAATCCCCATATGTCATTTGAAATATGTCATTTTATTATTCACTATTTAATCATGTGTAGGTTTTTAAATAACTTTATTGGTGCATTACAATCTCATATCATAATGTAGTGACTGGATGGTGATCCTGATAGTTTAATTGGGAGAAAAGAAACCAAGTGGATTGTTATGGTTGGCACAGCCGTCCATTAGGGGGCAGCCTTTATCAGTATCAAGTTCTATTTTGCAAGGAACTCACTAACTGAAATTTCCTTTCTTTCATGAGAACATAAAGCCAGAAAGTATGCCACATTCTCATTCTTGTCTGTGAGACCTAGCATCTAATAGGCATCGGATATTTGTCTGTTAATTGTTTGTGAATGAACAAAATTTCCACATTAGATTAACCATTGGATGGTTAATATATTGAATATACACATTCATCACGTGACTGGCCATTTCCAGATATTTAATAAATGACTACTTACTAATAACTAAATTGAAGGGAAGAAAAGAATCTATGTGTTTCCCTATAGTAAATAAGTACTAAGTAATATAATGTAATCAAGTGTTTGAGCTTTCAGAGGGGAGGATTTGGGTGCTAAACTCAGCCAGCTTCAGTTTCTTCATCTAAGATGAATCACCTCATGAGATTCTGGGAAAATTAGAGGAGAGAGTAAACTTCTCAATAGAGTGGTTAATGCCTATTAAACCTAGAAGAGCTGTTTTTTTTGTTATTGGCACAATTATAGGAAACAGCAGATATAAATGTGAATAGTGATCAAAGAAATGAATCCTTAGCAACAGAAATATAAAGCATGTAGAAAGTCAAGGTCAGTTGCACAGGGAACATGAAATGCCAGGAGGTAGGACCTGGGAGGAAGATTAGGTCACGTTTTTCGTTCTTTTTAAGTAAGCTCTAAAACCAACTGCCATGGTATTTTCTTCCTTCAGACTAATTAAAGGACCATAGCTAAGTGATTCGTCTTGGTAATAATATAGGGGAAATAACACTTTAATATTAGAAATGGAATACTGGTTGTTTCCTCACCTTTACCAATGTGTTTTGACTATGACCAGCCTGAGGGCACTAGAGGTTATTCCACTAGATTCTTTTAGCATTTATCAACAAGGGCTAGGCTAAGCTGAGAAGACTGGAGCTTCCAGAGTTATATGAATGTGAAGCAGTATTTTTGCTTTTTTTTCTAAATTTCTTCTTTATTTCAGTTCATTACTGCTGCTAAGCCTATTATCTCTTGACCATCTAGCAAACAAAATATTTGATAAACTTGACTGAATTAACCTATGAATGCCTCAATCAACTAGTTTAAGAGTTTACATGAGTGAATTGAACATGAAAAACAAATCTCCACAGTCTGTCATATAAAAAGGATCAAGTTTTCCTTATCTCATTTGTTAACTTACTTTTTCCGGTTCTAAATTTAAAATTTCACTTTATCAACTTTGTTCATTTATTTATTTATAAATAAATATATTTGTTCATTTATATTTATTCACTTACCAAATACTTATTGAATGCATACTATGTTTCACCACCTCTATCGGGCACTAGCGATTCAGTGAAAAACAAGAGAGGTGTGATTTCTGTGTTGGCGGAGCCTAGAATCTACATACAGAAGCACCTAAGTGCTTACATAGACCGTACACATACACACAGAGACACATTTAAATAAATGGGATACAGGTAGAAAAAAGAGTTTCAGTGAATGACAGAATATTTCAAAAACTTTAGAGCAGCATATAAACTAAGAGTGAAACATAAAGAATGAACAAGGTAGAAAGGGAAATATTAGATGGTAATAAATAATGTGCTGAAATTATAATCATATTTCAGGACTGCAAAAGCAAGAAGAGTTCCAGCCATTAATTTTGGTGCAAAATGACAAGGGTATATTTTAAATTAATATTTATGAATAATACAAAGCTGCCAAAGACATGAGCCTTGGCCTTTCTGTGGTGATGGGAGAGCTGAGAGACAGACGACAAAGCGGGTTCCTGGTGGAGGGGCACATTCGCCAAGACTGTGGTCAAGTGCAGAGGCTATGGGGATATTACCAAGGACATTTTCTCTGTGAAGCATGTACTTTTTCTGTAAATAAGAATTTATAAGTATAAAGGCAGTTATTATTTATTACCCTTTTCCTGTGGTTTAGTAATGATGATACTGGTACTTAAGTGTTGGCAATTCGTTTTCTTAAAATTAGCTATATATCTTGACACAAAATGACATACAACCTCCTTGGTGATTCTTTCTTGTCAAAATTGAGTTGTATTTATTTGTTCTTCTGTTCATTCGATACATATTTGTTGTTTATATGTTAAAGGGTAAATACTGTGAGTAATGCTGAGCTGTATAAGATACTTTCCTCACCTCTAATTAACTATCTAATGACATAAAAGAGGTAAAAACATAAAAATGGGCATATTCAGAAAAATTTGTAAGAGCAATACATTTACAAATAAGATTTAACCCTAAAAAATTAGAATTGGTGTTCTGATCTAGAAAGTTATACATTTTATCTTTTTGATGGAAAATACATCTCAACAGAAAGGTAAAGCGATTTTATTTTTGTTAATGTGGGTGGACGTACATTATATGAATATGCAATGGAAAGTTAGAGAGGCTCCTTTTGCTGATGCTCTACAGGTAAGTAAAGGCACTTGGCATCTCTGCCTGCATCTTGAACCTGTCTCCTGCATTACCTTAAACTTTGGGTCAGGGTCCTACTCAGCTTGGCACATGGACATGGTAATCATTTAAGGACTGTTCATCTAAAACCTAGGAATACAAGGTTTATTAGCCTTCCATTTTCCCCTCGGAAGTCTGAGGCAAGACTTGTAGCAAGCTGTTCCAGAGCCCCGGAGCTGTGCCTGAACGTCTCTAGTCAGCCCACTCCAGGACACGGGTCTGAAAAGCAAACACCCTGAGCCACAAGTGGAAATCGCCTGCTCAGGTGATAAGCAGTTCTCCAGAGCCACTTGACAGACCAGAGCTGAGCAGCCAGAGCACAGCTGGACCAGGGCTGCTTAACTCCAAAGACCTGACCCCATCCAGATTCTTCTCTTCTTACACCTCCGCTCCCATCAACAACCTGAAGACGGGGCTGAGGTGCTAGATTGCACCCTGTCTTCCAGTATGGCCACATCCATCCCAATATGGCCACATCCATCCCAATATGGCCACATCCATTCCAATATGGCCACATCCATTCAAGCTCTTCCTGTCTTTCACCATAACCACTTCTGCTTGGCGTTTGGATTGAGTGGCTGGACCTAGTTTACTGGGGCCTTGAATCAGGCCTCTGGCCTAAGATACTAATAACAAATGTTCAGATATGCTGTAATGAAACCCACTATTCTGTAGGATTAATATGCACAAATAAAATTCAGAAAATGAGAAATTGTATGTTTATGTTTTTATAAAGGCAGATTATACTTATGAGACCAGAAAATATTTGGGAATGAATATAACAAATTGTTCATTTTTGTAGGTCAAACGAAGTCTAATTTCTTAATCGGGAATTTTCTTTGGTCTCAGGACTATCGTTGATTCTTCCTTTCATTGTTGTGGTTTTCTATATTTCTTAATAGGTTTAAATTCAGAAGGGCCACAGGAGAAAACACATAAATGTTTGATGCAGTTATGGGTCACTTTACCTATGGAGCTCAAAGAAAGGTTCTTTAGAAAAGCCACCATTTGTCCTAAGTCATAAAGTATAAGCAGGATCTTTTTTTTTTTTTCTGTACTTGGAATGATGGAACCCAGAGGCATTCTACCTCCAAACAACACCCCCTGCCCTATTTTTTATTCTTTACTTTGAAACAGGGTCTCACTGAGTTGCAAAGGGCCTCACTAAGTAGCTGAGGCTATCCGTGAACCCAGATCCTCCTGTCTCAGCCTCCCAAATGCTGAGATTACAAGCGTGTGCCACCAAGCCCAGTGCAGGATCTTAATAAAAAGAGATCTGAAGAAGGTCGTCTCCCTCCTCCTCCCCACTGTCAACAAAATTAGGAGTTGAATAATATATACTTTCTTAGGCATGAGCAATATAGATTGTATATAGAGGTTCTAAAAATCCCTCAAATCCAATATATTCCTAACTTTATTCAAACTCAATTTATCAGTTCCCAAGAAGATCATCATGAATTACACTGAAAATGTGGTGTGTGTGTGTGTTACTGGGAACTAAACCCAGGGGTGCTGTACCACTGAGCTACATTTGTCTAATTTTTTATTTTGAGACAGGGTCTCGCTAAGTTAGCCATATATCCAGCTTGTGGAAATATCTTTACAGAAAGCAACAAGAGATAAAGAGGCTCAAAGGAATCTTTGAGAAGAGGAAGAAAATCAAAGAGGGCCCAGTGAGTTCATGAGGGTTCAGGATTATTCAAATGGAAATAAACTCTGAAAAGTTAGACTGGGTCTAAAAGGTGAAGAATGCCAAGTTAAGGCATTTGGAGAGAGAGAAAGAGAGAGAGAGAGAGAGAGAGAGAGAGAGAGAGAGAGAGAGAGAGAGAGAGAGAGAGAGAGAGGAAATTAACAACAACATATATTTGTTGTTTTAAGGGAAAGGCCCAATTGTTGTTTTGGAAAAATGAATTTGTCAATGTTTTTGCATCAGATCACAGGGAACTAACATAGAAGTAAAGTGACATGGGAGGAAGGAAGAGTGATTGTTTTCTTAGCAGAATTCTTTTCAAGCAGGTATGAAGATCCTTTCTAGGTGAGTAACACTGAAATATAATGCTATCGTGTTTGAAAGATAACGGGCAGGGGTTTCTGTTTTTCTACTCGCTGCTCAGCGTTTTGAGAAGGTGAAGGCGGAACACTCTCACCTTAGAAGGGGCCAGATGAGGGTCTGTGGGGAAGGTGTTGTAGAGAAGAACTGGAGGGTGAGGTGAAACAGAGATTTTCTACTTTAAGTAAGTGATGTGCTCATCTGTATAATTATTAATTTAGTATTCATGTCTTGATTAGTTTCTTTAGAAAACAGGAAAAAGTCCATCAAAAGCTGTGTCTGATCCTGGAGGACCTACGTGTCTGGCTTACAAAGGTTGTCCTCTTTCATTAACATGAAAAAACACATCACAATTGAAATATCCTCAACAGATAGCTGATCTCCTCAAGGCAGAGAGAAATAAGAACAGTGAACAAATGAATGTTGAGGCATGAAGGGTGCCCTGTAGAGGGAACGAGACACACGGGGTTGTGAGGGCTTCCTCTGGTTGTTGTAGAATAATTAATTTTTGCTTATGTGAGTAAAATGAAGCATCAGACACGATGAAATGGCCCCAAGTTCTAATGGTTGTTCTAATACATGAGAAGACAGATCAGTTGTAAGACGGTCCTCTTAATGTAGAATCTATGGTGGAATGATGTAAGACCAGGAAGAGAGCTGGTGACTAAAATAGAATGAATGACTCCAAGGTTAGACCGGCTGCAGTATCCAAAAGACTTGAGACCCAAATGCCTTGGTTCTGTGGGATGAACCAGCTCTCAGTGTCAGGGAGACAAAAGTCTTTAACAGTTCCACAGTCTTTAACAATCTTGGAAGAATCACTGGTTTCATCCATCACCATGATCTGGTCATCAAAGCCACCTTACCTTCATTATGATGGTATTTGGAAATGGGTCTTCAATGGATTTTAATATGAGGTATGGGACCCTCATGGTGGTTAATGCCTTAAGAGAAAGAAGATATCTCTCTCTCTCTCTCGCTCTCTCTCTCTCTCTCTCTCTCTCTCTCTCTCTCTCTCTCCTCTCTCTCCATCATGTAAGGACACAGCAAGAAAACACTACTCATCTTCAACCAGGAAGAGATTCCTCAGCAGAAGGCTGACACCCTGGTCTCAGACTTCCAGCTCCACAAGTAGAATGATCAGTTTCTGTTGTTTAAGTCCCCTGCTGGATGTATGTATTTTGTCAAGGCAGCCCTAGCTGATTTAATGGACTTGGTACTAATTACAGGGATGCTGTCAAAATTACTAAGCACATGGACATGGAAGCAACTTTGGAGTGGTTATTGGGTACAGGCTAGAAGAGTTTTAAAGTGCTTACCATACCTGGCTTATGAGGTATGGGACCCTCATGGTGGTCTTCCTGGTTGAAGATGAGTAGTGTTTTCTTGCTGTGTCCTTACATGATGGAGAGAGAGGAGAGAGAGAGAGAGAGAGAGAGAGAGAGAGAGAGAGAGAGAGAGAGAGAGAGAGAGAGAGATATCTTCTTTCTCTTAAGTTTTAAAGTGCTCAGCCAGGTATGGTAGCACACACTTGTAATCCCTGTGCTTGGGAGGCGGAGACAGGAGGATCACGCAGGGTCTAAGCCAGCCTCGCTGGCTTAAGAGACCCTGTTTCCAAATAAAATATTAAAAAATAGGTCTTGGAGTGTGTAGCCCGGAAGTAGAAGTACCACCAAAATAAATAAATAAATAAATACAATAAAGTGTTTATCAGCTTATCAGGAATATGGATGTTAGAGCTGGGTATGGTGGCATATACCTATAATCCTAGTTGTTGGGAGGCTGAGATGGGAGGATTACAGGCTTGAGGCCAGTCTCAGCAACTTAGCCAGACCCTGTTTCAAAATATAAAAGAAAGGAGTTGGTGGTGTAGCCCAAGGTAGAATAGTTCAATTCACAATAAAGGGAGGAAGAGAGGAAGAAAGGAAGGGAAGGAAGGAGGGAGGGATTAGGGGTAAGTTTGGTCTGGTCTCAGAAACTAGAAACATGCTATTAGAAAATAAAGGGGAAGTAATTTTCATTATAAAGTGGCAAAGACCATGTCTGAACTCTGTTCTAGCTGTGTGTGGAAGACAGGACATGTGAGTATTAATACCGAATATTTGGCTGGGGAGATTTTTAAGCAAAATATTAAAGGAATGGCTTGGTTCCTCTCAACTACTTGCAATAAAATGCAAAGCACAGATGAGAAAACTGAAAAAGTTGTCATGCAAAAGAAAATAGAACACTGAAAATTTGGAAAATTTTTGACCAGCCCATATTGCAAAAAGTGAGTAAGCTTATGCTGCAGAGAACATCAGGGACACAGCTGAACAACTAGTTGATAAAGAGATGATGCATGTGGCTCAGAAATTTAATCAGTGACCTTGACAAAAGCCAGAAATAAAGATAAGATTATACCAGCAAAAATACTGCCCATTCAAATGAAAGGGCACAGAGAAATTGGGGTGGAAAGAAGGAAGGCTGTCAGACTACTTAGATTTCACAAGACAGACAGGACCATAATGTCATCTGGCTATGAATGCACATTGTCTTCCAGAAGGGGAGAAGGACCACCAGGGCAATTCAGAGAGCACTGGGCTGCCTTTCCCACTGCAGGTCCCCAGTGCACCCACAGGTAGCCCTGTGGACAGGGCTCTGGCTGAGCTACTGGGTCTCTCTTCCTCCACCCCAGCTACTGGAGAGATGCTGCCCCTTTGAAAGACCTGGAGGGAAGATAATTAAACCAAAGAGGAGTATCCTTTTATTTTTATTTTTAATTAACATATAATATTTGTACCTATTATGGGGAACAGGATTATAATTCAATACATGTATACAATGCGTGATGATCGAATCAGGGTAATTTGTATTTTCTCAAATACCAGCATCGCTATTTGCTGAGAACTTTTGAACTCTTCTCTTATTATTTTGAAATGTATAATGAATTGTTGGAGGTCATAGTTACCCTACTGTGATATAGAACATTAGCTCTACTTCCTCCAACTGTAATTTGGTATTAATTATCCACCCTTTCTCTGTTCCAATCCCCTCCACCTCTCCGAAGTTGCCCTCTCTACTCCTATCTGACCAATTTTTAAGCTTCCACAAATGAGTGGGAGCACACGTCATTTGTCTTTCTGTGCCTGGCTTATGTTATGCACTGCTGTATTTTTCATTTCCATCTATTTTGTTGCAAATGACAGTACTTCATCCTTTGTTATTGTCAGAGAATTATTCCTGAATCTTAAGAAGTAATGAGTTTTGCCACACAATGTTTTGGACTTTGTCCTCCTTTCTTCTTTTCTATTTTTTCTCTTTTCTTTGCAGTGCTGGGGATGAAACCAGTAGCTTTCTCCCTCTGAGCTATATCCCAGCCCATTTATTTTTATTCTCACTAAGTTGTGGAGGGCCTAAATAACAGGCTGGTCGTGAACCTGAATATTCCTGTTTTAGCCTCCCAAGTACTGGGATTGCAAGTGCACGCCACCGCGCCCAGGTTTTCTCTTTTGAAATTGTATTTTCCATCCTGTGTTCATGCTACTGTTCTATTTGAAAGCACAGAAACTGGACAATAACTTATTTAGTTTTTTAGGCTCACACTTAGGAAGAAATTTTTCCTCAGGATGAATCATACCTTAAATCTCATCCACACTCACTTAGATGACATTGAGATGGGACTTTAGACCTTAGAGTTGATGCTATAATGACTTGACTTTTGTGGCTATTGGAATGGAATGAACATGTTTGGTATGTAAGAGAGACATGAATTTGACGGGGGTTAAATTTCATGACTGAACGTGATCTCACTTGCATTCCTATGTTGAAGCCTAAACTCTCAATGTGATGGTTTTGAAGATGAATCCTTGGCAGGTAGTTAGGGTTATTACCTGCCTCTATGCAGGTAGAACCCTTGTGATTGAACTAAGGATCTTATATAAAGAGGAAGACTCTCCTTTTTCCCTCTCCTCTCTCCCTTTCCCCTTGTGAGGACACAGTAAAAGTCACTGTCCACATGCCATGAGAGCATACCTCAGAAGAACTCAAAATTTCCGGCTTTTTGATTTTAGATTTCTAGCTCCAATGACTCTGAGAAAAATAAATATATGTTGTTTAAATCACCCAGCCTACAGTATTTTGTTATGGAAGGCTGGGCTGGCAAAGACAGTACTGTTGTAAAAATTGTATAAAATATCATTTTTATCATTTGTTTGACTTATTCTCTTTCTCTCTCCCTCTCCCCTTCTCCCCCTTCCTCTCTATCTTAGAAGAGAATTTCTTAGTTTAAGAGCTGTTTCCTTTAAGGGGAAACTAATTTGCCACTGAACCCGGCACCCAGGAGCCAAATGACAGACAAGAGTCCAACAAGACAGGGCATGAGCTGTGTTATTAATTCACACTCGCCTTGTGAGGTGTGTCTGAATTAGTGCTGTACTGTAACTAAAAAATGACTTTCTTTAAACAAACATATATTTACCCAAGATATTTAGTGAGGTGTGTTGATTTCCTCTCTTTGGGGATTTATAATACCCACATTATTCATTTAGTTTTATCTACATAATTTAATGTAACTGACAGGGTTGGTCCCATAAGTAGGACAGTAAATTAATCTGTGCAGAAAACTCCAGGGGTGTCATCAGCATCACATGACATAGCTGCTCTCAGCTCTCAAATACACTGCTTGGTTTGCAGCAACCAATATATCCTTTCATTCTAAAACCAAATTTGCTGGAAGAAAAACCAAAGAAAACATGCGATTCTACTGTACCCGGCCTCTCAACAGCTCATACGCCGTCACTCCCAGGGACCACCAATCTACAGCAAAGGAGTAACCTGTTTCTCTTTTGGAGTTGAACATCTCAGGTGCTGAAAAACAGAAAAGTTAGGCCAGTTTTGCTCCCTGAGACATTAACATATCTGTTCTCCCAACAAAGTCCTCCAGGGGAGAATTACCAGCATAAAGGATAAACACTTTTATGGATGTTAATTATCCATTGATAGAAACACTTTTATGGATGTTTATTATCTGCTAGATTGCTCACAGCAGGCAAAATTTTCCAATTTTCTGGTCTCTCGCAGTAGCCTCATCCATCAGCCAGCACACACAGGCATGCACAGGCCTTAGTAGACAAACTCTTCTCTTATTTTGATCATGTACCTGCTTAAAAAATTGGCTCTGAATTCTGAAATGAAGGCTGAGAATATGCTTGTGTCTTGACCTGGAAGGTTCACCCTAGGGGCTCTAAATTTACATTATGATTGTAAACAATGCTCAGACTTTGGCACAACATGTCAGAATCACATAGAAGCAGCAAGGGCAGAACCTGCAGCCTCCTCCTGGGGGAGAGGATGCTCTAGAGGATGCTCTGGGAAGCAGAAGATTTTACAACCTTGATGGGTCCTTTACACTTTGCAATCGTGGTGCTCTGAAGTGACTCCAAAGGAAGGAGAGCCACACACACTCTTACCCCCTCAGTCTAAGCACTTTGCCATGTTGGGAGCCTCCTGCTTAGCCTCCCTGGAATATGCCTAGGTCCTGAGAGGTGGAAGAAGGAGAATGAAACACAAGGAAAACAATCTTGTCAGCACATTCCTAGTGTCTAGTATAGAACCTGGCAGTAAGATGGACAGCAATTTGTTATATGAATGGACAAATAAATCAACTATTTAGGTCTTAGTTGTGATCATTGGCTCTGGAGCTGTACTGCCTGGGTTCAAGTTCTGTATCCCCTACTTCCTCTGCCCTTGAGCAGCAGAGCAGGACATTCTATAGGCAAAAGTAAAAGGATAAGAAGGCAATCTTTTTTCCCCCTTTAGTACTGGGAATTGAACCCAAAGACATTCTACCTCCAAACCATACTCCCTTTCCTTTAAATTTATTCCCCCCCCCCTTTTTTAAGTTTGAAACAAGTTTTCACTAAGTTGCTGGGGCTGGCCTTGAACCTGAGATCCTCCTGTCTTAGCTCCCAAGTACTGGAATTTACAGGTGTGCATCACTGTTCCCAGCCAAGAAGGCAATCTCTATAGAGTTAAAATTAAATGCACTAATGGATGTGAAAATCTCAGCATAGTACCTGGCACTTTTTCTAGAGAGGCAAATATCCTTAATGGAGGATTCAGCCTAGAGCAAGGGTGCATAGGTTTGATCTCCAGTCTTCTATAGAAAATGCTGATTCTAGATAAATCAAAGCCTCCATGCACAGGCTTGCCTGCTGATGCACTTAAATTCTAAGTAAAATTCTGTGGACAGCATCCATTAGCAAGGTAGATGCTGACTTCCCAGTGCCCAGCACTGACCCTGACCATAAGAGCTCGATGTAGCGGGACCAAGTAGGGCTCACGCCCTAGTGCATTCACCTTTCGTGCCCCAGTGCACCCTCTCCACAAGGCGCAGCTCCCAGCTCAGCTAGGAGACGACGCCCTGACCCTGACCCACCGTACTCCCACAGACTGGATGGAGTACACACGTTTTCAGTTCTCACCACAGGTCATCTCAGAGAGTCCCGCAGGTGGGAGGTGACAGACATCTCACTTAGAGAAGCTGCAGATAATTTTGAGGAAAATGCCACATAAAATAAACAGTAGTCAAGGAGACCTGTGTATTCTGTTACACGGCTCATCCTCGGAGGGTATATGTGTATTCTTTTTCTTTTTTTTTTTCCCCCAGCTTTGTGGAATGACTATTCCTTTTTCTCTTCTTCTGGGTGCTCTGTTTTCAGGCACAAAGGCATTTGGGTATGTCTGCATTCACTGAACGTGAATCACGCACAGTGTGCTAGGCAATGAAGAATTTTGGTCGGACACTAAGAACAAAAATGATGGCATCATGCAAAAGCAGAACAGATAGGCAATTCATTGAGCTCCCAAATAGCGTAAAAAGGAGGGAAAGACAGTGAGGGGCTTTCACTAACTCTTCAAGAAGATCCCTTTCTCCTAAGAGGGTACAAATTAACTTGGATAGGTGCAAGGTTTCCTTCAAAAAAGCCACTTAGTCTTTTTGTATACTATTCTTAAGGTAATTCTATACATACATTTAGCAAAGCAAATAAAACATAAAAGAAGAATTTAATAAAGTTATAAAAAAATGCTTGTGTAAGCATTACACAGATCAAGAAGTAGAGTTTTGCCCCTTCCCTATCTACTTCTCTGGAACTCACCATCCTGAATTTTAAGTTAACAACTTTCTTGGTTATTAAATAGATTTATGCTTGATGTATACATTTTTAGAATGATTTAATTTTTCCTGTATTACATATACCCCCCCCCCCGGACTGTGGATGAAGAAATTCCTAGCAATCTATTTATCTCAGTTCTTCCTTCTTTCTTTCCTTCCTCCCTTTCTTTTCTTTTGTTTTCTTTTTTTCTTTTTTTCTTTTTCTTTTTTTTTTTTTTTTTTTTGCAGTACTGGGATTGAACCCAGGGGCATTCTACCTCCGAGCTATTTTTTATTCTCTATTTGGAAACAGGGTCTCACTAAGTTGCAGAGGGCCTCACTAAGTAGCTGAGGCTACCCGCGAACCTGCAATCCTCCTGTCTCAGCCTCCCAAGTACTAGGATTCCAAGTGTGTGCCACCACGCCCAGCTCTATCTTAGTGCTTTCTAATTAAGAAAACATCGTTAAAGCAAAAAGATAATAGCCTATTTCTTGCATTCTATTAAGTCCTCTTAAACTAAATCCTATACCTTGTGCTCTTTGGTATTTAATTTTTTTTTTTTTTTTTTTTTTGGTGGTACTGGGGATGGAACCCAGGGGCCTTCTACCTCTGGTCTATTATGTAAGTTGCTGTATGTAGTTATAGTTTGTTCACATTTAATGCTATATGAATATACTGTAACTTACTGACCAGTTTTATTGTTGACAACTCTTTGGTCAATTTTCAATTTAGGAGACTCATGACAATGCTGTCTTGAATATTCCTGTACATGAAAGACTCCTGGTGTTTAGATATATTCCTGGGAGGGGAACTGCTGATGGGGACAGTCATCAACAGTAGACAATACCAAACTATTTACCAGTATGGCAGTGCTAGTTCACACCAGGACCAGTGGTATATCAGTGTATTAAAGTTCCTTTTGCTCAACATCTGTACTCACACTTGGAATTAGCTAACACCTGGTAAGTGTGTAATTGTATTTCATAAAGTGGTTTAAATTGGCATTCTTTTGGTTACTAATAAGCTTGACTATATATATATATATATATATATATATATAGTGTGTGTGTGTATATATATATATAGAGACTATATATATATATATATATATATATATTGTGTGTGTGTGTGTGTGTGTGTGTGTGTGTGTGTGTGTAGGGGCCTGAGTCTCATGAAGTTACTGTGCACTGGCCTGGAACCTTGCAAGTATTGAGATTACAGTAGTGCACCACCAAGCCTGACCGCTTGACTACATTTTAATACATTCATTAGGTATTTGTATTTCTATAATTTGGTTTTCAAATTAAAAAAAAAAAAAAAAACCTAGAAGTCACCAGGCATGGTGGCGCATGCTTCTAATTTTAGCATTCGGGAGGCTGAGACCAGAGGATTGCAGTTCACTGACAGCCTCAGCTACTTAGTGAGGCACTCCACAACTTAGTGAGACCCTGTTTCAAAATAAAGAATAAAAAATAGGGGAGGGGGTGAAGCTCAGAGATCGAATGCCCCTGAGTTTTATCCCCAGACAGGCAAAAACAAAAAAACCCTAGAAGCCGAGCATGGTGGTGCACGCTTGTAATCCCAGTACTTGGGAGACAGGAGGATCACAGTTTGTAGACAGCCTCAGCTACTTTGTGAGGCCCTACGCAACTTAATGAGACCCTGTTTCAAAATAAAGAATAAAAAATAGGGCTGCGAGTGTAGCTCGGAGGTAGAATGTCCCTGGGTTCCATTTCCAGTACCACAAAACACAAACAAACAGCCTAGACCTTATACTTTAGTGAGGACATAAAGAAAAGATTCAAAAAGTAAACCTATAAATTTAATATAAAATAAATAACCATGCACATGAGAAAGTGAGGGGATAATATAGATTTTTTAAGAAAATGAGGAAAGAGACTTGTATTCTATGATTAACCTACATTTTAAAGCTATGTTAAATAAGATTTGAAAGCCACAGAAGACAGATGTGAGTACATAACATTACTTAATATATATGATGGGTATATTTCAAATTATCATGAGAAGGGTTGAAGGGACTTTTTAATGCATAGTCTCAAAATAATTATTTAATAATGTAGCAAAAATAAAGTCACATCCTAAACACCTATGTTCAAAATAATATACAATTGAGGTAAGTAAAAATATAAATAATAAAAATATTAGGTAAATATATCTAAATTCAGGTGATAAGGTCTTTCTTAAAATATAATTAAACATAGAAACAATAAAGTAAAAGGACAAGGGGCTACAGATATAGCTCAGTGGTATAGAATATGTACAGTATGTGTGAGGACCTAGGTTCAATCGTCAGCACCTCTCCAAAGAGAAGAGTAGCTTGGTGATATTAAGAAAAACTCAGTTATGTCGGTAATGTCATAAAAAGAGTAAACTAAAAAGTAGGAGGCCATATTTGTATCAATAGCTTATAACAGATATGATATGCTAGGGTTTAAGTATTCCTAATACATTGCGATAAGACTTCTATATATAGCCAACAAAAACCATCAGGATAGGAAAAATATTAATAACCACATAGAAAATGGACAAAGAATATAAACAGGCACTTTACCACAAGAGTCAAAGGAGGGTGATTTTCATATTATAATCTGGTACAACTTTTACTTATCATTTTGAGAATATTAAAGATTTGGTTCACAATTGGTAAAAAAAAAATATAGGGACGAGAGTCAGACAATTCCTGAGCAAACAGAGGTCAATAGGAACTTTCAGGAGGGAGATAAATTAACCTGTATAATTTAATTAGTTAATTTAAATGACAAGTAAAGATTATATGTATTCATTGTGTGAAACATGATTTTTTGAAATATGTATACATTGTGGAATAGCGTATATGTTTTGTGGTAAAAACATTTTAAATTCACTTTTAGTGATTTGTAGAAATAGAATATATTGTTATATTAATGGAAATTTGTAAAGATTATAAAGAAATAACTAAGATGCAAGAAATGATTCTGCCAATAAGATTTTTACTACAAAACTACAGTATTTCAAAATGAGTACAACCAAGTGTTGAGCAATGAGGAATTGGTTAGATACATTTTGTTGCTACCCTTTCATTAAAATGACAATTATATGTACTCGCATGAAAAAATAAGTGAAGTGCCAGTTGTGAAGACATAGGCTAAGTCAGAGACCAGTGGGCTTTGGTTCTAGCAAGGGGATATATATTGACTTGAACCAAGGGGTAGCATAGCAGCATGTTAAAAGTTAGAACTTTGGCTGGGCGTGGTGGCGCATGCTTGTAATCCCCGCACTTGGGAGGCAGAGACAGGAGGATCGCACAGGTTCAAAGCCAGCCTTGCTGGCTTAAGAAACCCTGTTTCCAAATTAAAATATAATATAGGTCTGGGAGTGTAGCCCGGAGGTAGAAGGGTTTCTAGGAACCCCAGTACCACACACACAAAAAAAGTTAGGGCTTTGACACGAGCATGATAGTGCATAATTGATAGTGCATAATTGTAATCCCAGTGCTCAGGAAGTTGAGACAAGAGGATCACAGGTTCAAGACCAGCCTCAGCAATTTAGTGAGGCCCTGTGCAACTTAGTAAGACCCTGTTTCAAAATTAAAAAATGAAATAGGGCTGTGAGTGTAGCTCAGAGGTATAATACCTCCGGGTTCAATCCCCAGTACGACAGGAAAAAAAAAAAAAAAAAATTGGGTCTTTGAGCACAGTGTGTAATCCCGGGACTTGGAGAGTGAGGCAGGAAGACTCCAAATTCGAGGCCAGCTGGAGTAACTTAGTGAGACCTTGTCTCAAAAAATAAAAAATGGGCTGGGGATGTAGCTCAGTGATAAGAGTTTCCTGGGTTCAATCCCTAGTTTTCTCAACACACACACACACACACACACACACACACACACACACACACGAGTTCAGTCTCTGGCATCAGATTCTTTATGACTGTGGCCCAGCTACACCCTGCAAATTCCCTTCTTCTCAGTCTGCTCATCTGTAAATTGAGAATAACAGTAGTCTTTGCTTCCTAAAACTGTTTTTGATTTAAATGATGCAATGTGCTCATTTGGAACAGGAATCAACCTGTCAAGAGGTTCAATAAAAGTCAGTCATTATTCCTTATCATTGTCCGCCTCCTCCATGTCCCACGCTGGATGTTTTTGGACTCAAATTTAATTTCATGCTCTGTCAATCACTTGCTGTGTGGTTATAATCATATATATCACTTTCTCTCTGGGCCTGATTTTTAACAAAATCTATGAAATAAAAATAATAGCAAAACCTATTTCATGTTCTGAGATTTTAATGATATAAGTTATTTTAATGATATAAATGTTAAACGCTTGGCAAAGTGCCTGGGATATCATAAACACTCACTATATAATGTCTATTATTATTGTATTATATTATAAAGCAAAAATTGAGATTAAAGAAATTTAGTGTAATCCAACTTTTAAAAAACTGTGAAGGTATATGTGTTTGTGCATAGGAAAAAATCTGGAAAGAAACTGTAAACGTCTTTTGGTAGAAGGGTCAATTTACTTTCCTTTTTCCTTATCAGCATTTTACACTTTTTCTAAGCAAATCTGGATACACATATGCATAAACACGTCTCCCATTTATAAAGGAGAATTTTTTAACTGTTGAAACCTGAGTGACCCGAATAATGTTCCCATAGATCTAAAACTAGAAATTAGGAAGGACTAGCGTGATCAGAGGGAGTAGGAGGTAGAAGATTATGAATTTTGAAAATTTTGTATAGAGAGTGGTAAAGAGCCCGCAGACGGACCGTTCTCATTTCCATAGTCAAGCAAATGCTTCCTCTCATCTTCAGCCAGCATTTTACCCTGGTTTCCTTTCTCTCGTTTTAGATTTGTCTTTCTGGTCAATTGTAATTAGTTTACTATAGAAGCACTATAAAATGGGCGCCAGTGAATGCCTATTAGGTAGATTTTACCGAATTACTGGGAACATAATTTTTTAAAAAGTGAAAACCCCTTCCACTCACAATTCCTTCTCAAAAGACTCCTGTCCCAAAAAGGTTCTGGTAAGGAGATAATTTATGACAGCCAAGCATTTGCTTTGGAATGAAACAAGAAACATTTCCAACATGTCAGCCTAACTAAATTGGCTTAGAAACATTTAGAAGCCACATATAAAAATATATCTATATCTATATCTATATCTATATAGCCGGGCGTCGTGGCGCACACTTGTAATCCCTGCACTTAGGAGGCAGAGACAGGAGGATCGCAGAGGTTCAAAGCCAGCAGCACTGGCTTAAGAGACCCTGTTTCCAAATTAAAAAAAAAAAAAAAAGTATAAAAATAGGTCTGGGAGTGTATCCCAGAGGTAGAAGAGTTTCCAGAAACTCCAGTACTACCACCAAAAATAAATAAATAAATAAATAAATAAATAAATAAATACACACATATATACTTTATATATATTTATATTATTATTATATATTTATATATATATATTTTATTTTGGCAGGGCGTGGTGGCACACGCTTGTAATCCCTGCTCTTGGGAGGCAGAGATAGGAGGATAGCACAGGTTCGAAGCCAGCCTCAGCTACTTAGTGAGGCTTTCGGCAACTTAGTGAGACCTTGTTTCTAAATAAAATAAAATTTCTCTCTTCCTGCTTCTTTCAAAGAAAAGCTTGCTTTCTGAAGTCACACAGAGCGTGGCTTAAATCTAAGCCTTTTCATGCTTAGCTTATTAACTCTTAGCCATGTGATCACCGGCAAATTACTTAGTTTCTGATTCTCTTCATTTTAAAATAATGTGAAATATAGCCTGCCTCATAGAACTACTGCAAAAAAGAAATGAGTAAATGAATATAAAACATTCAGCACGTTGTTCGGTCTGCCGAAAGAGCTCAGAAAACATTAGCCATTTTTTAATACAAGGTGAGTGTGGGGAGGGGCATAGAGTCTTCCCTAAATTCCAATTTCCTCGTTATATGTTATGAAAAGACTAGACTGGTTAATTTTGAAAAAAAATTGAATTATACAGATACTGTATATTGAATTATACAGATACTACAATCACTCCCGAGGAAAGGAAAGAATGGTGGCCTCCCTGCACTCTTCTCACCATGGAAACCAGCCCAGAAACCCCACATGCACATTTTCTGATTTGGCTCCAAGAAAATAGCCCTTAATATGAAAACCCAGGAAACCTGGGGAATAAACTCATCAGACCAGCGGGCTTGGAGACTCCCTTTTATCATTTGAATGCCATGGGTTTTAGGCAGAAAGTAGGCTGAATTATACGTGTTCATTATTTTAGAAATAACAAAAGAGATTTATTTCCCCCACTGGTAATTGAAAGCCATGAAATTTTTAGTTGTTAAATATCATATAAAATAAGGCTCATTTTTTTTTTTCCACAGAAGATTTCTTTCTCTTGGAAAGTAAGGTGGCCCTGTGTGTAGGGGTTTTCTCTCCCTCAGATACATACTTTGTTTCTCTCTGTTTCATTACAATATGGGAAGAAAAGGATAAAACAGCAAAAGAAAGTGGTATAGCTCTTACCCTGGTCTGTCTGTCTTTCTTTCCTTCTTTCTTTCTTTCTTTCTCTCTTTCTTTCTTTCTTTCTTTCTTTCTTTCTTTCTTTCTCTCTCTCTTTTCTCTCTTTCTCTCTCTTGTTATTATTACTTTATTGCAGTTGGTGGTATTTAACATGTAATAGATGCTGATTTAGATTTTTGATGAGTGGATGCATTTATTACCTGCATCGATACTCTACTATATACACATGTGGGATACATTTAAAAAGCTTGAAAATGTGTATTAGCAATAGTGTAAGTTCCTTACCATTGTACTTACAATAAAAAGAACATTCTGAACTAGTTAAGGAGGTAAGAAAAATAATGCATACTGTCATATGCAACTGAACAATATATAAAGTTAGAAAAAATTTAAAAAGTCTGTAAAGGGGCTTTCTTTTGTGGTGCCGAGGATTGAATCCAGGGTCATTCTGCCTCTGAGATACACCCCCAGCCTGATTAATTTTTATTTTTTATTTTGAAGCAGGGTCTCACTAAGTTGCGGAGGGTCTCACTAAGTAGCTGAGGCTGTCCTCGAACCACAAACTTCCTGTCTCAGCCTCCCAAGTAGAGGGATTACAAGCATGTGCCACCACGCCCGGTTAAAGGAGCTTTACCTGAGTAATAGATCAAACAAAGACAAATACCAAGGCCAAGAATAATAGGTACAGTAATAGAAACAAAGTCAAATAAAGAAAGCCAAATAAAATTAAAAGATTATCTTACAACTCCAACACAAAATTATATATATATAAATATATATATATATGTATATATATATATTTCCATATAAAATATAAAGATGGAGCTGTTATTCAAGAATTTATACAGCTATCCAAAATAACTAAGCATAAATATATATTTTTGGGTATTGGGGATGGAACCCAGGGGCATTCTACCTCCGAGCTATACCCCTAACCCTATTTTTTAAATTATTTATTTTGAAACAGGGTCTCACTGGGTTGCAAAGGGCCTCACTAAGTAGCTGAGGCTGTCAGTGAACCATGATCCTCCTGTCTCAGCCTCCCGAATGCTGTGATTACAAGGATGGGCCACCATGCCCAACAATGTAAATATCTGTGTGTGTGTGTGTGTGTGTGTGTGTGTGTGTGTGTGTGTGTATGTGTGTGTGTGTGTGTGGTACTGGGATTCCTGGAAGCCCTTCTACCTCCAGGATACACTCCCAGACCTATTTTTTAATATATTTTTTTAATTTGGAAACAGGGTCTCTGAAGCCAGAGGGGCTGGCTTCGAACTTGCGCGATCCTCCTGTCTCCGCCTCCCAAGCGTGGGGATTACAAGCGTGCGCCACCACGCCCGGCTCAATGTAAATATCTTTACAAAAAATTCTTTTCTAAAATTTAAGAAAATCCTCTGTAAGTAATAAATTCTCTCCAATGCCAGGCCTCACAGAACAAATCATAAGTGTTTTTGCTTTTCAAGTTCACATACTTTGCCCATCCGTTACTCTGACCACATCTAACTGATGCTCTTTGTTTCACCCCAACTTAATTCCACTCGTTTAAACAACATTTCCTGCTTAATCTAAGAGTCTAGCTAATTAGGATGGATGCAAGAATACTTTTTATTCTTCTACCACCTGCCAGCAAGTGGTCAGCATGTATCCTATTTTCACTAGATTCGGGCTTCCCAAATGATAGCTCAGTCTGTGGCATAACAAATTTTAAGCACTTTAGAAACTTGAAAATTCAGTCCCGTGAATTGAACTTAATCTCACAAGTGAATCAAAGCTTCTTCACCCATCACACTTGGTGGGATCCCCCTACCTCTGTGCAGAGACGGAGGACAGATCTGTCTCTCACATACATTCTCCATTTCCTCGAGGGCACTGTTTGGTTTTGGACATGGACGAGGGACAGCAGAAGGTAGAGGGTCCTGACACAAGTGTGCTGCTCCTGTCACTAGGTTGGCAGAGCCTGTCAATCCTGGCTACACAGCAGGCTTATCTGAAGAGCTTTGAAAGGAGCTGATGCCTTGGGCCCCATCCTTGGAGAATCTGATAGAGTTGAGTTGCGCTGGAACTGTGATCTCCAGGAAGCCATGGTGATGGTGCCTCCTTCCAGGCTGCACTCCTGCACTGGGGGGTTGTGGAGCTGTATCACATGCACTAGCTGGTCCCCCAACCACACTAACACACTCACTGTATACTTCTGTTTCCTGCTGCTATCATCTCTGGTGAGACTTGCGCCCAAATTCATCAACCCTCCTTGACCAACTAGAAGCCCAGTGACTAAACAGACATCTAACCAACGTAGAACACCAGGCCCCTCTCCTTGCAGTCACCCCAGTAATTTTCAGATAATTCTTTGAGATTTGACTCACTTGCCTTAGGAACAGTTAAGAAGAAAGTCCCCCTTTCTTAGAACTGTATGCCTCTTAAAGGGTGACAGTTCTCTATACGTTTTGGGATGGAGAAGAGAAAGGGCAAATTCTGCTAAAATGATGTCTATACAGAGCTTGCAGCCTCTAACAATGGAAGCTAACATTTGTAGTAGATTTGTTTCCTATGAGACCTCACCAGAAATTTTGGGCCTAATCCTACTGTTAATCACCCCTCAGTGAATTTTAAATGAAGGCAAAAGCTAGTTCTTCACCTCACTGTAAGCAATGTTATGCAATCATTTAACTCTTCTGAGGCAGTTTCTCCATCTTTATAAAGAACTCACGTGGCAATAAAATTGACGCTAAAGTTACAACCAGGAAGGTGCTTTGTATGTTGTACAGCACTGTGAATACAAGGCAGTATTATGTAAGTAATTGTTAAAATTATTCTTTGGCCACTTACTGCCATTCTAGTTATGACTCATTCTTTTTTGTTCCTATTTTTTATTTCCTCCCACTAGCATGCAAGTTCCATGAGACAGAGACCTTGTGTATGCTTGGCAGTTGCTCAAGCCACCAAGATAATTAAGAGACATTTATTGAATTAATTAATATTTGTATTAGGAAGTGGATAGAAACTGTTTTAATTAGCTCACGAAATAGTGGTTTCAAAATGTGATCCATGGCCCTCCTGAATCAAGATCTCCCTGGGTACTTGCAAATGGAGAATCCGAGGCTCACCTCAGACCCTATTCAGTCAGAAGCTCCCTAGGTAATAATATCAGGGGGCAATTGTCTACTCTTACTACAAGTTCCCTGCCATCAATGGTGTGCACAGCAATGAAGAACAAAAGCTTTGTTCTTAGTAGCTACGGCCACTACTGAAGCCCATACCCATGTAAGGCTTGGTGCCGGCCATGGTGGTGATCCGCATCTCCTTGGGCAGCATGGCAGCAATGTTGAAATCTGTGATGTGCACGTGCCCTGGAGAGAGAGGAAGGTCACAGAGAGCATTAGGTCCCATTCAACTGTCTAAGTGAACGCATCCATTCTTTTATGCTAGTTGCACTTGGGTACAGGCAAGAAAGGCTCACTTATTACTTCCTCAAGGCTCATATGGTCTTAAGCTACCAACCCTCGTGCAGCAAGAACACACCGTCCAGTGACTAGTCTCTGATTTAAGCTTGAAGCTCAACCTCAGAGGGTTTGAACTGTATTGGCTGGGCTTATGGTCTGATTATTCTACTTGGGCATTTTTTGTCTATTGGCAACATTTAAAGTTCAGCCTGTGATCGTTATGAGGAAGACAGACAAGAGCTAATCAAAGTATCACTATCCCAAGTGTCTCTTCTGCAATCTTGAAATAAAATAGAGGCAAAATTACTACAACCTGGCACAAGTGTGGATACGTATATTTTCTGCCTAACAAGAGTTCTTATTCTCCCTGTTTTTCTGGAATGCCATTTGTATTTCTTTGTGGGGGGGCAGTTCAGGTCATCTCCATCAGTCCCCAACAAAATAACTGAAATAAAAGGAAAACAAGAGAAATAAGCTTTTATCTTTGTAGGGACTGTATGCAGAGCACTGGCCAGGGACTAAGAAACTTGAGTTCTTCCCTGAGCTCTACATCTAAGAATATAAAATTTAAGTCATTTTCCTAGGTAGTAGATAAAAACTGAATTCACTTATAAACTAGTTGTTTCAAAATTTCATTTTATAAAACAATGAATGGATCTGGGCTTGTGGGGTATGCTTGTAATGCCAGTACTTGGAGGCTGAGACAAGAAGATCACAGGTTTGGGCCAGCATCAGCAACTTAACCAGATCCCATTTCAAATAAAAATGTAATAAAAGGATAAATAAAAATAAAAAGATGGGGTGTAGCTCAGAGGTAGAGTGCTCCTAGGTTCAATCCCCAGTACCAATAAATAAATAAGTAAATACATTTTTAAAAGCCCACTCTTTTAGTGTAAACATTTTTCAAGTATAAGGCTAAGAACTTCCTGCTCTAGCACCCTCAGAAGTTGGGGGGGTGCTTTCTTTTCTATCTCTGTAGCCTGAGACAGGGGACCACATTAAAAATCTGAATTCGCCTTATTAAGTCATCAAATTTAACCATTATTGGTGCTTGTATTCAATCTGAGAATCTTTCCTCTCAGAACAATACTTTGGGGCACCATAACCAATCATTTGGCACACCTCAACTTTTAAAAGTTTACCCTACTTGCAAGAGTTAGAAGATATACACCACATCTTTAATGTGATTTTTTTGTGTGTGTGTGGTACTGGGGATGGAACCCTTCTACCTCCGGGCTACACTCCCAGACCTATTATTTTTTATATTTTTTATTTGGAAACAGGGTCTCTTAAGCCAGCACAGCTGGCTTCAAACCTGAGCATCCTCCTGTCTCCGCCTCCCAAATTACAAGCGTGCGCCACCACGCCCGGCTGGTTCGAAGCCAGCCTCGCTGGCTTAAGAGACCCTATTTCCAAATAAAAAATATAAAATAGGTCTGGGAGTGTAACCCGGAGGTAGAAGGGTTTCCAGGAACCCTAGTACCCCCCCCAAAAAAAAATGCACATCCTGAGCCGGGCATGGTGGTGCATGCTCGTAATCCCAGCATTCGGGAGACTGAGACAGGAGGATGTGGTTCGAGGATAGCCTCATCTACTTAGTGAGGCCCTTTACAACTCAGTGGGACCCTGTTTCAAAATAAAGAATAAGAAATAGGCCTGAGGGTGTAGCTTGGAGGTAGAATGCCCCTGGGTTCAATCCCTATTACTGCAAAAAATAGAAAAATAAAAATGCACATCCTCAGGCACTACCTGAGAATCAATCTGATTGTCTCAGAATTGGGTACAGTATTCTGCATTGTATTTTTTTTTTATTAAAGACACATCCACTTGATTTGCAGATACATCTGGGAACTCTGCAAGAGGGAAATTGTTGAGACAGCAGGCTCAGAGTTCCTCCTAGCCCCCCACATTCAGTTTTTGCCTTTTTTCCTGGGATAATATTAAGGTGCCTAATTATAGATGCTTCCATAATTGTCATAGTCTCTGATATGCCAGACAGACATTATTGTTCCTCTGGTTATAGCATTTGTTTCATTAATAACTAAATACAAATAATAGAATTTTAGATACCATGGGATTGATAGAATTGGATGGGGCACTTAAACTGGTAGAATGTGAAAATATTTATAAGAATAGTTTATTATGACTCTTCCAAGACTTGGTTCTGTCTTGGCTCTGAATTAGTAAATGAGCTAGCAGAGGAGAACAGCAACAGGTACACTCGAAAGGAAGAACATTTTTTTATGTCAAATTCTGATGTATAATGAATGTTCATTCATATGAAGGAAAGATTCTCCATATTACAATCACCTTCAGTAAATGTCATTATTTTATGAATCAATAAAAATAAAACAAAGTTCTTGCCTCTTATTGAGTGGTGCTAGATTAAATATAAGTTGCATTAAATATAAGTTGCATAAATATAAGCTCTCTTGGAAGGATGGGTCTAAGAAGTACATCAAGAAAATAGATGCTGCCCTTCACAGCTGCTAAGATGCCCATACAAGATGCCCATGTGTGGCCCCTCAGGAGTGAAATATAAATGTGGATAAAAAAGACAAATTAGGGCTTCAAATAAGAGCTCCCCACTGAAAAGAACAGCATGCAGAGCTCCGGAAAGCACGCATTGATTTATGCTCTAGCCGATTGTCATAGTACAACTACCTGAGGAGCTGGGCGGAGGTGGGCTCAGTTTATTCATTTAAAAGTGGTTAATTGGGGTCCCTGAGCAATGTCTGAAGTCCTACGTTTTCAGAATCAAAATGGAGAGAAAATAACTTCGAAAAACGGTTTTCCTTCAGAAAGGGGTCCCTACAGCAATATTCAGAGAATGGCTCTCAATCTTTTTTGTTGTTGTTGTTTACTTCTATCCCATTCCTATACCATCTCTCCCAAAGCAATTTTTCTTTTGTAAACAGCAGTGATTCTCAAACTGAGTTCAGGATGGGAATATAATAGAGAAAAGCCTCCATTGAATTCTTTGTTCAAGCCCCAAACTCAGTAGTGAAAGGAAGCACCGCAAATAATACACCAGGTTATAGGTGTAGACTGGAACTGTCTCTGGCAGACTGGGCTGAGAGCTCACAGTTCCTAAGCAACAGCCCCAGAACCACCAGAGACAAAAATGCCAGGGACTATGGCTACATCCCTCTATGCGCATAAAAAAAGAATAGACTCCGGAAGGAAAAGAGTGTCACCTGAGGATTAAGAGGTCAATGAAATGGCTTAAATCAAGATGCAACAAGGAGAAACACAGAATCTTTGGTATATCACTTTTAAAATCAAAGTGACTAGGGAAAAGAAGAACTCAGCTTTTACAGACGTTCTCTGATACAGAGAACTGGCTGCTGGCTTAGACACAGCCACATAAAGCAAGATGTAGTATTCCAAGCTTTTCTTTTCCTCGGGGAAAAAGCCTCTACTGCCTCCCTGGACTTGGACTTCCATTAGATTCTTATTGAGTGGTTTCTTGTGGCAGATATTGCATTAAGCACTTTGTAAATATTATGTCCACTAGTTTTTACAATAACCCTAAGAAGTAAGGACTTACTCTCTTGATCCCTGAAGAAATGAAGACACAGAGAACTTTTAGGTGGATTGTTGAAACTCTCAGAGCTTCATAGTGAGTGATTGGTTTTTTGTTTTGTTTTGTTTTGTTTCTTTTTGGTGGTACTGGGATTCCTGGAAACCCTTCTACCTCTGGGCTATACTCCCAGACACCTATTATTTTATATATATATATATATATATATATATATATATTTGTATTTGGAAACAAGGTCTGACCAGTGCGATCATCCTGTCTTCGCCTCCCAAGCGCGGGGATTACAAGAGTGCGCCACCACGCCCGAGGAGTGAATGGGTTTTAAACAAAGGCAATCTTGTTCAAGAATCCACACTCTAACTTCCCTGTTACATAGCTTTTCACCAGGGTAGTCTCTAAGGGTGGTTAAATTGAGAATGAGTTAAATTCTTTACCTTTTTCCTAACCTACAATCACAAAGCTGCTGAGAAAATAAGGAGGAAGAAGATGTTAAATGGAGACTAGGCTGCCTTTGTGGTAGAAATAATATAAAGCCAGCCGAGACCCGAGCATGAAGCACTGTCTTCAGAGTGGAAGATGCATCTCAAAAAGGGTTTGGTTGATAAGACCTTTGTGTTCACTCAGAGCTTCTACAGATGATGGAGCGACAGGCACCCTGTGACGAGGCTCCAGCTGAGGGTTGATCAGGGTGCTTGATGGCTTGTGCTACCGGAAAGCTGGGTGGGCACAGGAAGTACTTTTTTCTAAGCTGCAAAGCAGGGGAACTCTATAGTCCCCCTGTCTACAATTATGAAACTTTCTAGAGTTCATTTAAACCGTGGCCAGAGAGGATCCTGCCTCCCGGTTAAGGGGGGAACAGCTGGTATTTCTATGAAAGTCACCTTCATGCTGTCTCAACATTGCTCACATTTCTGAGATTCAAAAATGTGTTCCCAAATGTCAGAAGCAGTAAAGTTAAGGAACAAATGAGGTATTGTAAGAAAGTGGAAAAAATCTTTTTAGACAGTCCATAAATAAATAATGACTTGGAGCTCTGAGATTAGAGGTCATACACAAAAGTGTTTCTTAGCCTTCTACACACAGGTGGGGTCTGGAAAATCAGCTCTAAAACTCAACTGGGTAAATAACTAAATAATGATCAATAGGTAGTACTTGGAGTTTTATTTCCACTTGCAAATCCTACAAACAGGATTTTTCAAACAAAAATCAAAGGAATAAGAAGCTTTGCAGATCTAGGACTTCCATCCAGCAGCTTTCTAAACGCAGAACAAGGATCATATTGCTATTATAACATTAGTAACACACAGGCTATATACCCTACAGGCCTTCTCTCCCATAGTACCTATAAATCCAAATGTACATGAAAATTATATTAGGGAGAGACTATGTACATTTAGTCATTGCTGACAAAAATGTGTCAAAGGATATCTAATTGGCTTTTCTTAAAAATCTGGCAGTCACTTATACCTTTTTGATTATGGCCATATCTCTGTATCAATTTTATACATTTTGTACTACTTTTAATACTTTATATCTTTTTTCTAAATGTTTTAACTGAAGAGTTTCTGAAAAGAAAACTTGATATCCCTCTTGCAAATGTAAAAGTATTTTACCTTCCTCAGAAGGAAGCACAAGAGTAGAGATAATGTCTGGCTGCAGTGGTACACACCTGTGACCCCAATTCTTGGGAGGCTGAGACAAGAGGATCACATTTTTTAGGATAGTCTCAGCAATGTAGAGAAACTGTCAGCAACCTTTTGAAACCCTGTTTCAAAACAAAAAATAAAAAGAGCTGGGAGTATAGCTTACAGATTAGAATGCTTCTGGATTCAATCCCCAGTAACACACACACACACACACACACACACACACACACACACACACACACACAGGCACATGCATGATGCAATAGCAAAATAATATCACTAACTTGGTTGATAACAATTATCCATCAAATGCCTTAATCTTGAGACCTGCTCTGTCTTTGTGGGACAGAGGTGATTATGTATTATATAATATTTGATGTTGGGATTTTAAATTTGTTCTATTATCTATCTATTATCTATGGATCTATCTATCTATCTATCTATCTATCTATCTATCTATCTATCTATCTATCATCTGTCTATTTTGTGGTACTGGGGATTGAACCCAGCTTCATGAATTCTACCTCTAAGCTATACCTCCAACTCTTTTTTTGATTTTTTTGTTTTTAAAGAGTCTTGCTAAGGTTGCTGAGGGTCTTGCTAAGTTGTTGAGGCTGCTCTTGAACCTATGATCCTCCTGTCTCAGCCTCCCAAGTACTGGGATTACGGGTGTGCACTACCATGCCCAGTTTAATATTTTTATATTGGTGCATTATAATTAGGCGGAATAGTGGGATTTGTTGTTACATATTTGTACATGCACATAATATAGCGTATCCAATACTAAGGCAAACTAACACCAAAACAACTGCAATAATTTTCTCCTTTTTCTTTTTTTTTTGCGAGTCTGGGGATGGAACCCAGGGGCATTCTACCTCCAAGCTACACCCCCAGCACTATTTTTTATTCTTTATTTAGAAACAGGTTCTCACTGAGTTGCAAAGGGCCTCACTAAGTAGCTGAGGCTGTCCTCGAACCACGATCCTTCTGTCTCAGCCTCCCAAATCCTGGGATTACAAGCGACATTGATGGGGAATAAATCATTTACTTACCATGTTCATCAAGCAAAATGTTGTCAGGTTTCATATCCCTGGGGAAGTAAAAAGAAAAGAAAATGCTTTCATATAAAACAAGAAAACAAACAGACAGAGCTAACAGATAAAGGCAGAAGGGTTCATGATGATTAGGGTTGAAAGAGAGAACCAGAACTTCATCAGTAACAACCTCACTGACCTCTCATGGACAACCTACGAGAAAGAGAAAGTGATCGTTAACACCCCATCCTGCATTTCAGAAAACTGAGGCTTTGCCCAAGCTCACAGAGATAATTTTTGGAGAAACTGAATTCGGAACCCAGGTTTCTCTCATTCAAAACCCTTAATTCCTTAGAATAGTAATACCTAAGCTGACTCATAGGATTATATGCAGCATTTAAGTTGCCATAAATTAGAATGAGCAATATTTTCCCTGTGTTACACAAAAGATGTAAGTTTTTAAACGATAAAATGAGGAAAACATGTTCTATAATGCGCTTATGCTTTAAACTTGCAGAGAGTAGACTTTTTTTAGGATGACTTTTTTTAAACGCCACTCATTGCTTCATTATTGCTGGGGCCATTAAAGAGACCGATCTTCCAAGCACTGGTTTATAGCACGATGACTATTGTAAATAATACTCAATTGCATATAGGGAATTTGCTAAGAGGGTCGATTTCAGATGCTCTCAGCACAAAGGGAAAGAAGTAACCGGGGACTTCCGGGAAGATGGCGACCGAGAAAAGCGGGGCTTAAGAGTCCCGCTAACAACCAATCTCCATTACCACAAAAAGAGCGCCTTTCATAGCCAGAAAACACCATCACCAGAAAAACAAAAAAACCACCAGGCTCCAGAGAGAAAGCGGACTGAGAACAGAGCTCAGGGCCACGGAGGAGACACACACGCCCGAGGACGTGGCAGCAGCGCCATACTGCCGGCGGCAGCGGCGAACTCAGCGGATGGCTACAGCAAGCCGAGGTGAGCCGATGCGGAACAGCCAGGCGGGATCTTTCGGCGCAGACAGCATTTAAAGCTCCCAGTGGCTGAGCTCAGCACACGCTGCAGGGATTCAGAGTGGAAATCAAAACCAGAGAAGAAAAAATACGCCAGCCTCATGGCCGAGGGCGTGGCAGAGGCGCCATATTGCCACCGGCGGCGGCAGCAGCAGTGAATTCACCGAGTCCAGTACAGCTACATCTACGTACTCAAGAACAGTGAGTCAAATTGCGGGCCACAGAGGAGAAATCCCAGTATTGTGCCTCCTGGGACTTGACCCAGTGAGGGAGTGGTGGTGGCAGAGATATCACACCATAGGAGAGCGTGCAACCTGGCACCCCCCATAGTTTAAAGCAGCCTCTATCGACTCCCTGGGTCGGAGACTCTGTGATACAACCCAGTAAAGGAGTAGTAGGGTCTGAGATAATACAGACTCGAGATCCAGAGCACCTTAAGTGAAGCCATAGTGACCCAAGGGAAGAACCCAGAGAAGGCACAAACCTCCGAAATCATGGGAAAGAGGAATAACACTGAAGTAATGAATGTGCACAACCCCACAACATCAGAACCTGATAAAACAGAAAATCAGAGATTTCTAGAAGATCAAATCAGGAAAATAACTGTAGAAATAATAGAGGTGCTTCGAAAAGAACTCAGAGAGAGCCAAAAAGAGATAAAGGATGCAATTAATGAAGTAAAGGCCTCAATTCAAAGCACAAACAACCGATTAGACCACATGGAGAACAGAATCTCACTCTTAGAAGATGAGCAATCCAAAAATGAATGCATAGTTTCTAATCTAGAAAAAGATATCCAACAGCAGGAATCTGACATTGAAGAAATATGGGCCCATCTTAAGAGAGCTAACCTAAGAATAATTGGAATAGAGGAGGGAAAAGAAAGTGATACCAAAGGGATCAACAATCTCTTCAAGGAAGTAATAGCAGAAAATTTTCCAAATATAGAGCAAGAGGTTGATACACAGATCCAGGAAACTTATAGAACTCCCTTTAGACAGGATCCGAGAAGAGGATCCCCACGCCATATAATTGTCAAAATGACCAATGTGGAAGCCAAGCAGAGAATCTTAAAGGCAACAAAAACAAAGGGCCAAGTGACATTCAGAGGCAAACCAATTAGAATCACTCCAGACTTCCCAAACCAAGTCATGAGAGCCAGAAGGGCTTGGAGTAACATATTCCAAACTCTGAAAGAAAACAACTTCCAGCCAAAAATTTCCTATCCAGCAAAACTTTCTATCAAATTAGATGGAGAAATAAGAAGCTTCCATGACAAAACAGAAACTGAAGGAATTTATGTCTTCAAAACCAGCGCTAGAGAAAATACTCAAAGAGATTAACTACAAAGAAGAAATAGGTAACACTCACCAGAACCAGAGAAACAAGAGTTTCCATCCAACAAACAAGTAAGATTGGTTATCTGTGGAGATTCATTATTTATGTTAGTCTTTTACCTATCTCTAAATTGTATTGTTTGCCTTTATTGTTGTTAATTTTTAGGATTTCTAGTTGGAATATTAATATACCTTCAGATATAGCATTTGGAAATATTTTATCCAATTCTATTAGTAACTTTTAACCCTGTTTACATTGTCTTTGTATATACAATATTTTCTTTTATTTTTTAGGGAGTTTGTTTACCCTTTTTTTGCCTGTGCCATTGAAATCATATCCAAGAAATCACTGCCAATTTCAATGTTGTGAGGTTTTATGACCCAGATTTTCTCCTAAAAGTTTATAGTCTTAAGATTTATATTTAGGTCTTTTATCTAGTTTGAGTTAATACTTGTATGTGGGATTAGGTAAGGGTCCAATTTTATTCTTTTCCATGTAATTATTATTTTTCAACAATATTTAGTTAAAAGATTATTATTTCCACCACCAAATCTTCGTGGAAACCTTGTCAAAAATAACTTGACAATATAGGGAAGAAGTTAGCTCTAGGCTTGTATTTAACTCCAATGGTCTATATATGTGCCTTTAGAACAGTACCACACTGTTTCAATTATTGTAGCTTTATATGGTTTGAAATCAGAAAATATACATCTTCTAGCTTTGTTTTTGCTTCGAGATTGTTTTGGGTATTTAGAGTCCATATTCCATATCAGGATAGATTTTTTCCTGAAAAATAAATATATGATAGTTTCACCTAAAAAAAAGAAAAAAATATTCTCTGGTAAGAAAGAAAGCAAAAAGAAATATTGAAATGTTATCTTTAAGACATCAAAAGCTTGGTATCAGACAAATGAAACTGTTATGTGAGATTATCATTTTTAATTTTGGATAAATTGCTATAATACTAGATGTCAACCACTAAGCCAAGCATGGGAGGGAGGGATGGGGAGAGAATGGGGTGGGGATCGGGTGGGGGCTGACTGGGCGATGTGTGCATGTATGTCTACAAAAGTTTGTATCCCACTATGATGTATGAATACAGTGCACCAATAAAATAAAATTAAAAAAAAAAAGAAGTAACCATGTGAGGAGATGAATATATTAATTTGTTTGGGATTAGTACTCAAAATGTATATGACTATGAGAAGATTATATTATACACTTTTAATACATATCACTTTTATTTAATAAAGAAAAATAGCATAATACATAACAGCCAAATTATGGGTGCAGCCTGAATGTTCATCAGTGGATGAATGGATTACAAAACTGTAGTATATACATGCATACGATGGAATTTGATTCAATCATACAGAACAAATTCCTATTATTTTTAGGAAAATGTATGGAACTTGAGAATACTATGTTAAGCCAGACTAGCCAGTCTCAAAATCGAATAGCTGTATGTTTTCTCTTGTATGTGGAAACTAGATAGAGGTTGGGAAACAAGGGTGATCTCAGATAGAGGAGCTGAGACTCCAGTGGAGTGGGGGAGTAGGGGAAGGAGGAGAGGGATAGCAGTGTAGAAAAGATAACCAGTGAAATAATGCTATGTACACGTATTCAATTACCAGCGCTAATCTCAAAGACGGAAATATGTGAGGAAGGGGAGGGAGAGTGGGGAGATCCAGAGGGAAATGTTACGAGTATTGTGTGCTCGTGTATTCCTATCATTGTATGCTTCACTATGATGTATACTTACAATGTACCAATAAAAGCACATAAAAGAAAAATAATACAATAAAAACAAAAACAATCCACAGGGAGTAGCAAACCTCATTCTCTTCCAGTAAAGGGAGTAGTTCAGTGTTAACAGAGTAGTTAATAGAATTTTCAAAGTCTTCTTAAAATGATCATTATTGTAAACAGTACTCCTCAACTAGAGAATAGTGCTGTGGTTTCTAACAGCCCCTACTTCTCCACTCTCAGACTTTCACGGCCCTTCCCTAATGTACCATTAAGGCCCTTCAACCTAGATTCACAAAATCCATTAGGGAAGAAATTCTGAAACAGGTTTGTGAACACATTTTTTTTTTTCCAGGCTGGTCAAGTGGCTTTTATGTTGCTAGAATAAAAATTGACCTTGGTTTTTGACAGACCAAGACTTTCAGCCTCTTCTTTTCTTAGCAATACAAATGAGTAACAACTCCTTACCTTCACAGAAATAAGTACATGCCACACCAATGTATAGGTGACATAGATTATCTTGTCACTCTTGAAAAGCTTCTCATCTGTTTGGTTAGGTTATTAAAATTACTTATTGATCCATAGAGCAATCATCTGTGTTGGTAGCAAAATTTTCTCTGGTGCAGGGTACGCTTTGCTAAAAGATCATCTTAGGGGGTCTTTGAATCACAGGTCTCAGTGGCTAGGGCTCTCATAATATTGCAAACCCACCCCAAACCCTTTGACAGATCCCAGAACGTCAGAAATTATCAGGTCCAAACTCACTTGGGGAGCATAAAGGCCCTTTCAGAATCTGGTTCATTGCCCCAGCCACGCAAGATGCTCCTGGGTTCCCTGAAAGCTCCCTGTGTCACCTTACCACCTTAGCTCTGCACCCGCTGCTCCTTTGCCAGAATCCTGCCATTCACCACTGCACTCAGACGATGCAGATTCACTCTTAGCCTCCAAGTCCAGCTGCCACTTCTTACAGGGAGCCTCCCAAGACTATCTCTTCTACCACAACATCTATTACACTGAGGTCGTGTGTGTGTGTGTGTGTGTGTGTGTGTGTGTGTGTGTGTGTGTGTTACTGGGGATTGAACCCAGAAGCATTCTGTCTTTGAGTTATTACCCCAGCCCTATTTTATTTTGTGTCATTTTTTGTTTGGAAATAGGGTCTCACTAAGTTGCTGAGGCTGGCCTTGAACCTGTGTTTCTCCTGTCTCAGCCTCCCAAGTACTGGGGTTACAGGAGTGTGCCACCATGTCTGGCCAAAGTCCATTTTCTTCATATCTCTCTTGTGTTTACAGAACTCTGTGACGTCAGGAGTGGGTTCTCTACTAATGCTGCATTCCTTCACAGAGGCCAGATTGGGTTCCTAAATGAATAACTAATGACACACAGGGACATTTTAGTGCACTCAAGAAGGCTGGTCCTAAAAGCATGGGCCACCCAACTCCACCAAACCTCTCCAGGGCTTTTGGTTAGGGATAAGCCAGGCTCTGGGCTGTCTAGCCCTTTAAGATCTGTAGCCAGTGAGAATCTGTTAGTGCTTACTTGGAGAGGACAGAAGTCCCAGAAGGAAAGAGTTGAGTGTGGAAAGATTAGCATCAAGATATCTTGATCTGAATGTGTGAAGATTTGCTGGGAGAAATGAACTGCTATGGATTTGGCATTTTATGAGTTTACTATTACGTCCCTGACCAACATTGTGTGTGTGTGTGTGTGTGTGTGTGTTCCTGGGGATTGAGCCCAGGGGTTCTACCTCTGAGCTACACCCCCAGGCCTTTACTTATTTAGTTTTTTTACTTTGAAATAGGATCTCACTAAGTTGCTGAGGGTCTTGTTAAGTTGTTGAGACTGGCCTCCAAACTTCAAACCTTTTCTCTCAACTAGGAGCCCCAGGTGTGTGCCACCATGCCCAGCTTATTTTGGGAATCTAAATGTCATTAGTTCACTGAATTTCCCAGAAACTATCTCGAAAATTAGAGACTAATACAGAGGTCAGTGAGGTAACAATTAAGTGAATGTGCTACTTCTTTGACCTTATATTTATTTAGCCACCCAGTGCTAATGTGTTTTTGTTAAATCACTGTATGAGGATAACATAAAGATAAATAAACCAGTCCCTCAAGGATGGGTAAAATGGGAAGAATTAAAAAGGAGTCATGCCATAAAGATAATAAAATGGGAAAGACGTGTGTTTACAACAAATTAAGAGAAAGAATATGAGAAAAATCTAATAAAAATGTAAAAGAAAAGTAGATTTTGAAATGGAAAAATAAATTACACAACCTTAGATTCTAAGTACACAGTTTCTCCAAAATGTGATGAGGTAACTTCTAAGTCACTATGGGAAAAACTGCAGTATGATAAAACTGCTTATTCATGTCTTGGAGAAAGGAAATTTTTAAAAATCCAGTATTCTATACTAACATTTCTTCTAGAAAATAAAAACCACACTAAGATGCCAACTAACCCCAGTTAGAATGTCAATCATCAAAACCCCAAACAATAAATCCTGCCAAGGATGTGGAAAATAGAAATTTATATACCATGGGTGGGATTACAACTGGTGCAGCTGTAAAGGAGATCAGTATGGAGGTTCCTCAGAAAACTGAGAACGTGTCCACCATATGATCCAGCTATACCACTCCTGGGTATCTTTCCAAAGGAACCCAAATCAGAATATTATAGTGATACATGCATATCCATGTTTATAAAAGCACAATTCACAATAGCAAAATTATGGCTAGGTGTCCATCAACAGATAAATGGATTATAACATTATGGCATATACACACGGTGAAAAGTACTCAGCAATAAAGAACTATGCCATCTGCAGACAAATGGGTAGACTGAGAGAACATTATATTATGTGAGATTAGCCAGTCACATAAAGTGAAGGGTCATGTGTTTTCTCTCATTTGTGGAAGCTAGAGAGGAATCAGGCTCCCTAGATTAGATAAAGGAGGAGAAACCCCAGTGGAGTGATGGAGGAGATTCGAGGAGGGTGGTTGTGGAATAAGGGAGAATTAATGAAAAAACACTTTTATTGATATTATGCACATCTAAGAAATTATTAATACCAATCTCAATATCATATACAGGGAAGAGGAGGAAGGAGGAAGGGAGCTGTGGAGGGGGCAGCTCACCAAGTGCTGTGTGTATGTATGTCCCTATCACTCTGAAATTCATTATGATGTGATACTACAGTATACCAATAAATTATATTTAAAAAAACAATTCCTGCTAGAGCATATTGAAATTTTTGTGGTTCTAAATTTTAGCTCCATTTTCCTCCTTGAGCATCAATTTAGTCTTTCCAAGTAAGTGTAATTTTGAAATACTTGTTCTAAAATGGGTCTCTCATGGAAAGCTATCTATAATATGCTCTCACTGAGTGGTTACCAAGCCTGGATTTGCTTCAGAATCACCCAAGAAACTTTAAATAGTGAGAGTTCTCAGACCTAGCTCAGTTGTTAAGGTCTCAGATTCTCTATGGACCAGGTATAGGTTCAAAACCAAAGAGAATCCTCTAAGATGTTTTGAGGGGCAGTCAAAATGTTAAGAAATACCCTCTAGACATTGGCCAAATCCAAGAACATCGATCTAATTTTAAATATGAATCCCTTAACAGCATATTTATGAAGGAAAAGGTGTTGCACAAATCCAGCACTTATCATTCACTGACAAATTCTTCTGTTAAACTACATATAGAGGCCTTTTATATTTTATTTGGAAACAGGGTCTCACTAAGTTGCTGAGAGCCTCACTAAGTAGCTGAGGCTGGCTTCGAACCTGCACATTGCTCCTGTCTCAGCTTCCCAAGCGTGGGGATTACAAGTGTGTGCCACCATGCCTGGCTTTATGGAGGCCTTTTACGAACTATGTATCAACAGGTAGCAACTGATGAGTTTCCTTCCACATGCTATTTATCATTCTTTGTGAATTCAGTGTTTGTTTTGATGCTCCATCCCAAACCCTGTGCCCTCCATTCTTTCCCTTACCTCCAGTAATCTTTTCATCTCTCCTATTCTGCTGTTTCCTAACTCTCATTTCCTTAATCTCCTCTTCGTCATTACTACAGCTATCCATGACCAGCATGACCCTCTATCCTATACAGTTCTTAAACTGGCTTACCCATCACCATATGACTTCCAGTTATTGACCCTGTAACTTTTCCCTTATATATCAAAATACTCAAATTCTCAATTCTCTTCTGTAACGGTGTGAGGTGGAGCTGTGGGTTCTTGTTCTTAGCTATTTTTAGAAAAGAATAGCCAGAACTATGCTGCAAGCTTAAGCACTTTTTATTATTACAAAGGTAGAAAGAAGAGACATAAATTAAAGTACTATATTGAGGAATATAGTGGAGTGCATTGAAAAAAAGACACTCAGGTTTTTGAATACCAGTTTTTGTTTTGTTTTTGCGAATCTGGGGATGGAATCCAGGGGCATTCGACCTCCAAGCTACACCCCCAGCCCTATTTTTTATTCTTTATTTTAAAATGGGGTCTCACTAAGTTGTGGAGGGCCTCACTAAGTACTGAGGATGTCCATGAACTCAAATCTTCTAGTCTCCACCTCCAAAATGCTGGGATTACAAGCATACACCATCACACCTGGCTCTGAACAGTTTTTATAAAGATTATTAACTCCTATCTTTGCTTAACCAATAGCCTTCCTGACCCGATCCTCCCATTAACTCCAGGACAATCCTTTTGATATGATTATGAGGATTCACTTATCTTATATCCTGTTTAATCCTTCCATTTGCTCCTGACCTGATGCCAGTATAGGCCCACTACTGTTTCCTGTGCAAGCCCAGGTCTTTGTTAAGATCCAAAATGGGTTACTTGATCAACAAAGTCAGGGGTCACATGGTATCTGCCTTCTTTGAGAAATACCTGTACCATCCTCCAGCATCCTTGGGGAATTTTAGCCTGTCTGCTAGAAGTTATTTATTATGTAAACTTGTCTTTAAAATACAAAGCTGGGCATGGTGGTGCACACTTGTCATCCCAGCATTCGGGAGGCTGAGATAGGAGGATCATGGTTCACAGACAGCCTCAGCTACTTAGTGAGACCATCTGCAACTCAGTAAGACCCTGTTTGAAAATAAAGAATAAAAAAAGAAAATAAAAGAATAAAAAAAAAGTTGTAGCTTGGAGGTAGAATGTACCTGGGTTCCATCCCCAGTACTACAAACAAAACAAAACAAAACAAAACAAAACAAAACAAAACAAAAAATCACAAAATCAAAGGCCCTGGGCTACAACTCTTCTGTGTTCGTGCTAATCATTCTTGGTGCCCAGAACTCTGCAGGGTAAGAGCTGCCTCCTCCTCCCTGCCTGAGTGTCTGCACTGCACCCAGGCTCTGACTACTTTCTATATTTTGAAAATTAATACCAAAGCTATTTTCCAATACATTTAGAAGTTAGTATCAAAGCCACTTTCCAATACCAGCACATTCCCTATCATCTGCCACTGTTCACTGTTAACATTCTTTGTAAAAATCTCTCTTCTGTATGCATTTGTATAAACATATTGAAAGAAATAGGGGCTATTTCCAGTTTGGGGTTATTATAAGTAAAGTTACTGTGAAAATTCTTAAAAAAAAGATGTATAACTGCAATGCTCTGATAAAAAAAAATTAAATAAAGAAGCTCCAAGGGGAAGTTAAGTGGTAAGGCAGTCACTCTACTCAAATGACATTGTCTTAACACCACAAAAATAAAATAAGATCCTTCATAGAGACAGAGGGAGCCATTTAGAAAGCATCTGTAAATATCCAGGAAAGGGATGTCATGGTGGCCTAGATCTTGACTATTCAAAAGTCTGGGCAAGACCAGAGATGTCCATCTCCTGGGCGCTGCTTAAACATGCAGGATTCCAGGCCCCATTGCACCTGCTCAGTGGGAATCTGCATCATAATGAGATCCCCAGGTAGCTGATGGTCATATCAGTGTTTGAGAAAAATTGATCAAGATTAAATAGGAGTCAGAAAGAAGAGGGAATGAAATAAAACTAGGGAAGAAACAAGGTTCTGGAAGCTGGATGCAACATAATATATATACTTCCCTTTCATTTGTCCTCACCTAATACCTCTATTAGCATAATTCTCCACATTTTCCTTGCCTGTAGCCAAGTTCCTGAAGGTTGCTAGAAGAAAAGACACAGTTACATTGACTGTTCTCATTCACATAAGTACCCTCATGCCAGGCAAGGCCGAGATGCTCACCTCCTCCTAGAGGACCACGTCATTTTGCTTTGCTCCTCAAAGCTTTCCACACACCCCATCTGCTCTCTCTCAGCTGATGACAGCTGGGCCTCCCTACCTCACAGAGATAAGAGAACTGTGGCTGTGGGCTCGCTTACCACTGAGTCTAGCAACCTTCCAATGTACCACTCCTCTCGCTCATTATGTTGAATTTCTGCCATTTTATTCTTGGCTCTTTCTAACCTGACTTCCATCTTCTTCATGCCTGGGAAGGACGCTTGCCAAGTTCACTAATGAACTCGAGCATGCCATACCCAGTTGTCACACCGTCACTTACCATGCTTAACTTCTCAGGAGACAGATCGCTCCCTCCCTGCTGACATACTTTGCTTTTGCAGGTTAGAAAAATTCATATGTTACTGGTCTCCTCTCCTATGCAGAGAGGCCCCTCCTCACACTGCGGTGCTGGTGACTTCTTGGCTCAACCTCCAAATGCTGAGATTCTCCAAGTTCAGTCTCATATATAACCAACTTCTACTTAAATAATTCCATTTAATCCCATGACTTTGAGTATAATTTATATGTGAAAGTTACAGATATCAAAATTATATTTCCAGTACTGACTCTGAAGTTCCAGATTAGCACACAAAACTGCCTGCCTGAAGCTTCCATCTGCTGACCTAATAGCTATGACAAATACAATATTCCCCAAACAGAATCTTTGATGCCCATCCACAACCCCATTACACAGAAACGCCCAAACTCCCCTGTTCCAGAATTCTTGACTCCAGTATATGTCCCCACAGTTCTCCCACTTCAAAAGTGAAAACCTTGAGATCACTCTTAATTTTTCTTTCTCACAACTCCTAATAAAAATTACTTAGCAACTCCCAGAAAAATCTACCTTTAACATATAATTAATGAAAACAGTGTAGAGATTCCTCAAAAATTTAAATACGAAATGGCCATATGAGCCAGTATTCCCACTTCCAGGATATACCCCCAAAGAGTTAAAAACAGAAACTTGCATGGATATTTGCACACCCATGTTTACAGTAGTATTATTCACAATAATCAAGGGGGGTAAGCAGCTAAAGCACCTGTCACGGATGAATGGTTAAGTAAAATGTTATATATACATATAACAAAATATCATTTGGCTTTAAAAAGAAACAAAATTCAGATATATGAATAAACCATGAATACATGATGTTAAGTGAAATAAGTTAGCATAAAAAGGGCCAATATTGTATGATTCCAGTTCTATGAAGTTCTTACAATAGTCAAATTCACAGAGATAGACGATAGAGTGGTCATTCCTACTAGATAAGTGGGAGAGAAAATTGCGGTTATTGTTTAATGGATGTGAAGTTTCAGTTTGAGGTGACAGAAAAGTATTAGAAATGGATATTGGTAACAGTTGCACAGTAGTGCAAATGCGCTTAATGTACGTTGTCACTTAAAAATGGTTAAAGTGGGCCGGGCGTGGTGGCGCACGCTTGTAATCCCCGCACTTGGGAGGCGGAGACAGGAGGATTGCGCTGGTTCGAAGCCAGCCTCGCTGGCTTAAGAGACTCTGTTTCCACATAAAAATGTTAAAAATAGGTCTGGGAGTGTAGCCCGTGGGAGTGCATCCCGGAGGTAGAAGGGCTTCCAGGAACCCCAGTACCACCAAAAAAAAAAAAAAAAAAAATGGTTAAAGTGCTCAATTTTATGTTTTGTGAAACATTGATAAATAAATTAGTAATAAAATTAACGTTTTACTGCCACAACCATGTCATGGTGGAAGTATTGCAATGCACCTTTTTTCTTGCTTTTTCTCTTTTTTCCTGAAAATCCACTATCCACATAGCACCCAGAGTGAATGTTCTTATTGCATGTAATTTCCCTAACAGCTCCCACTGCCCCTCTCCACACCACTGGTCCCTGCCTTACCTGCCCCAAAAGTGCCCTGGCCCCCGTTTTACACTTCTCTTGGTCACATGCCACACTTGCTCCAGCCCCACTTGCCTCTTTCTCTGTTTTGCCCAGAAGTCTCTTCTGCCTTCAATCCTCGTCCCTGGACCCTCGCATGCTGGCTCCTTCTTGGCATTCAAATCTCAGCCAAAAGCATCATCTCCTCTGAGTTCTTTTCTGACCACATACTCTAGAGCAGCACCCCAACTCTATCCTTAATGCATTGCCCCTGTCTTATTTTTAGCATAACACTTGCCATCACCCATTGCTCTCCCATTCATTTAATTCCTCCCCTCCACTAGAATGCAAGTTCTAAGACAAATGACATCTTTTCTGTATTGTCCAATGCTGTAGCTGCTATAGCTCATAAAAATACTCAGAACCAATTAAGTTGTTAAGCAAATATTCATCACACGAATGAATGAATCCTCATCCCTTGGCTTCTCAAACTCCTAGAATACTAAACACAGACAGACAGACAGACAGACAGACAGACAGACAGACAGACATTTTATGCCAGAGGCACTTTATTCACTGTGGACTGACAGTTGAGCATTTTTGGTGAGTATATTAGAGTAAAAATGATTTCTGTACAGTTTGGGCTTATAATTTTAGAGCAGGGCTATGGATTTGGGGGATAGTAAAGTGTAATCCCAGAAAGACACACATTCTGTGTGGAGAGTCTTCATTTCATCTTGGTTTGACAAAATAGAAAAAGCTGTGTCCTGCTGAATCAGCTGTTTCCCAACCGTGAGAACTATAAATAGCAGGGTGGAAATACAATGCTTCTTGTGGCAGGGTCCATGGCGGAACAGATCTATCTGCCATTCTCACTTGAATGACTTTACAAGACATTAGTAGAGCTTAATAGGCCAATTACATCCCTTCACTGCACCTAGCCTGGCATCAAGTTGCTCAGCCTGAGATGCAAAATGGGGCCTGTGAAACAGGAACAAGGAAATCAGCGTATACAAGCCAAGGCCAACCCCCTTCAGTGGCTGTGGCTTTCTGACTAGTCCACGATTTGGGTTTAATTCTTTGTCATGTAACGTTCCTTAGACTGAGTCATCTCCAAGTTCTTGAGAGGTGAAAAATATTTTACATATAATTCTACAACATGTCACCTAGGGTGTCACACAAAATCTACACTGGTCACAAAACAGACCTATATTAGGATAAGAGTGGGTAAGGAGTGAGAGGGGTGAGGGAATATTATAAACAGAACACAGTTTGGAGCAGGAAGTAGAAGTGAATATCTTCCAGGCTGAGATTATTTTGGATCGGGTACCACCCCCCTAAGAGGGGACCTCACAGTGTTTGGTCATAATTCTGAGCTCTGTCAATTACATAGTAGTTAATTTTAGACAAGTAATTTAAACACTCTGAGCTTCTTCTTTATATGCAAAAACAATGTGATCTCTATGTTAGAGAGCTGTGGTCAGGAATAAAGGATGAGTTGTCTATCGAGTGCCTGCCCCTATATCCTTCTTACCAACAGGCTGTTTCTCTTGTTCAAGAGAATATGTATGAGTTCCAGAAGCCATGGGGAGCAGATCAGGTAAAGGGACCATGTGACTTTCAGGCACTGCTGTGCATACAATGCTCAGAAGGAAACGTGTTATACATACCTATATATTCATTTTAGGTACAAATGGCTTTTCATGGAAAACATTGCTCTGTGTTCTTCACCCCCCAAATATAGCCCAATTCCATGACATATCAGTTAATAAGGTAATGGTAATTGTCATCATGAGGTAGTAAGGGTAGGGGTCATGCCATCCATAAAGTGGCATCCGGCATACTTTTACCTTTACCAATTTGTGTCCCCCCACCCAAAGTGTCACTCAAGATGCCAGCGCACTCAACACTCCCTTCCCTCTCCTGGACATCATCTCAACTTCCCTAACAAGTAAGAATAGTTGTCTACTCAGTGAAACAATAGCCAGGTTATGAGATACCTAATCCAGGGTTTCCCTCTTCTTCAATCCCCCACAGACTAAGCAATTTACCAAAATAGTAATCCAGCAAAAGTGTGTTTTTTCAGCAGAACAGAGAAGGGGAGTAGGGAGCAGTCATTGAAGGCCCATCTGGTGAAGACAGATAAAACTTCAGTAGAAACCACCCAGGAGAGTAGCAAAGAAACATTACATGAAGATATGGGAGGGAACTTAATAGTCCTAGATTTCTGAAGTTGGTATGAACTATGAGAAAATAGTGAAATTTGGCACAGATATTGTCACAGAGGCTGGACAGACCCTTGGCAGGAAGACATGTAAATGAGGAAAATGAAGGGACACCTGCCTGGCCAGCTGACCCTTAAAAGTCTCCAGGACGCACCCTGAAAGCCACTTCTCCTCATTGATTTACCACACAGCTGATTTAATCAGCACAGGAAAGCTGATTACCAATGAAGAAACAGTTGACTTGCCCCTGACCACACAGCAGGGGTGAGACTTGAATTTCATGCCCTTTCTGCAATTACACACCATATATTAAGCAGGATGGTGACTAGGAATCAATCTTGGAGCCAATTCCTTTCCAGTAGTGTCTCCACATGTTCAAGGAGACAGAGGGCCAAGATTTATCAACATTTCTGCCATGGACAGAAGAAAGAATATTTGAAGAGAAGCACCCAAAATTTCTTTAACTGCTATGCCTCCCATGATTAATGAGAATGATCATAGGGACCATTTATTGTCTATCCCCGTGGCAGGCACCTGATGGCAAAATAACTTTTACACACTGAGATGACATCCAGTTTTACATATGAAAAAGGAGAATTCAAATTACTTGTCCAAGAGTATGACAAGTTACTGACAGAGCTGGGATTGCAACCAGATTCTGAGGTTCGATTGGGCTTGTGTTTATCTTATTTCCCATAAGGAGAGAGCAGAGTATCCTCAGATACTCAGTGGTCTGGCACATGGTTGATATTGGCTTGCAGCGAGTTTACATTTTTCTCACAATTTTCTATCGTATATTTGAACATTATATAAATGTTGCCCTCTGCAACATACTGCTATAGTTTGGGTGTGGTTTGAGTGAGGTGGCCACAGTTTTGTCTGTGCAAGCCTTGATTACCTAGTGCTGTGGTGTTAAGAGGTGGTGGGATCTTTAAGAGGCGGAGCCTCGAAGGAGGCTATAAGACTGTCCCCACCCCCTCACCTTGGCTTCTGGTCTTACCCAGTGATCTCTCCCTCTCTCACAGTCTCCCACCATTGCGGTTCCCTCTCTCAGGATGTCACAGTTAAGGAGGCCCTCACCAAAGCCAGTGCCAGTTGCCTCCACAACTGTGAGCTAAATAAACCTTTTTTCTTTTTAAGTTCCCAGTTTCAGATATTTGATTACAGTAATGAAAGAGAGATTATGACACAGACCCACTCACCTTTTTTCAATATAAAAATTAAGTACCAAATTTTTTACTATGAAGAAAAGTCTGTTGCTCTAGGAAGATAAAGTTTTGTTTATCCTGATGTTTGAGATCCCTAATAATACAACACTAAGGGCGCCCCATCTTAAGAAGTCAGTATGCCATCATCTCAGTAATTTGAGATTGTTGAACTATCTTATGGCCTTCAGATGCAAATGCTTATAAGGCAAAGCTTCCTCTCCTTGGTCCAGCATCAGGCAATGCTTGTTCATTAGCATTATTTACTTTGATCCAGATTCACACAGATAGAAACCCAGGTCATAGTTAATTGCATTTTCAATGCCGGAAGCACAGACACAGAACATTAGGAGCTCAGGCCAAATCACATAGCCACAGAGACTAGACTGAACTCAAGGCCCCTCGGTCATTCTCAACCCCAGGAAGGTTTAAATAAAGAAAGTACTCGTCATAGAGAGGGAAAACATCAAATTAGAAGGAACAAGATCAATTGTGGCCTCTTGATAATAATAAACTCTTAGGAGAGTTTAAAAAGTATTAACTAGTAGAGAGGAATATTCAATTAGAAGTAAAGAGAAATTTAATCCATTTCAACTCCAGAACTAAAAGTACCTTCTCTAGTAGTAGGAAAAATTAACTTGTCATTTAAAAATAAATTAACTTTCCTAGACACCAAGAGAATTTTAAAAAGGTAAAAGTGAAAGAACATCTGAAACTTTCCAGAGCAGATTGAGTCTATTAGCTTTTGGAAGCCTTGGAGATGAATAGGACTGTATGGCTGAAACAACCTGTAAGTTAAAGAGAGTTTCAGAATACAGCCAGCTAGCACATACCTTAAGATACTTTGCTTTACTATACTATAAAGCATATAAGCTTATAATAAAGTGCCAATACTGACTGTGTATCATGTGCCCCGAATCATGTTACTTAACTTACCTCCTCCCACTCTGCAAAAAAAAAAAAAAAAAGCTACTTGTGGGTATATGTTATTGTCATCTAGATTTTACAGATAATGAAACTGAGCTCGAGAGAGATTGGGACACTTGCTAAGTGGCATGTCCGTTCAGTGGTGGATCCAGGATTGGACATGGGCCGTGTAAACCTAGATCCCAGCTCTAAAGCTGGCAAAGTAGACACAGTGTTGAAACTGCAGGTGGATAAGAGATGTGGTCATAAAGTCTAAAACTCAACAGAGGAAACAGACAAACAGGGGAAACCTAACATCAGAGATAACAACACTGTAGGGGGGAAAAAAACAGAAGCTGGATGTGGAACAGGGGAAAGAAAGCCATAAAATAAGTGATCTTAACAGAATCTGTAGCAGGAGGGCTGAAGGAAGAGTGTGCTAGTATAAATTTCTTAAATAAGCCATTTATTATTAGGGCTCATATTAGAGTATTGGTCATGAATGGATTTTGCAACAATTGATGATGTCTTTATCAGTGACAGCATGATACTGCTCTCCTTTCCCATCTCCTAGATTAAAAATAAAATGTCAAGATGCCTAACCATGGAATTGCCTTTCTTTCTATCTGTTTTGGTACTGGGGGTTGAGCCCAGGGTCAGTCTACCTCTGAACAACATCCACAGCCCTTTTGAATTTTTATTTTAAAACAGGATCTTGCTAACTTATGGGGCCAACCTCAAACTCCCAGTCCTCCTGTCTCAGCCTCCCCAGTACTGGGATTACAGGCGTGTTCCACAATGCCCAGAAATTTCCCTGCTTGTGCTCCTTCTCTTCTTCTTCTTCTTCTTCTTCTTCTTCTTCTTCTTCTTCTTCTTCTTCTTCTTCTTCTTCTTCTTCTTCTTCTTCTTCTTCTTCTTCTTCTTCCTCTCTCTCTCTTTCTCTCTCTCTCTCTCTCTCTCTCTCTCTCTCTCTCTCTCTCTCTCTCTCTCTTTCTTTTGTGGAACTGCGGATGGAACACAGGAGCCTCTACCTCCAGGCTACAACCCAGACCTATTTTATATTTTATTTGGAAAAAGGGTCTCACTAAGTTGCTGAGAGCCTCACTAAATTGCTGAGGCTGCTTGTGAACCTGTGCGATCCTCTTGTCTCAGCCTCCCACGTACTGGGATTACAAACATGCCCACCATACTTGGCAATTGCCCTGCTTTCTGTCAGCACCTGATTATAAAGAATCTATGCTTCCCTGATCCTTCTCCAACTCACCCAACAGCCCCAATCCTATTCAAGCCTTTCCTGCCACTATTTGAGATGATCACATTTCTCTCTGGAATAGATACTATCAAAACATCGCCGGGCGTGGTGGTGCACACTGGTAATCCCTGAGCTTGGGAGGTGGAGACAAGAGGATCGTGCAGGTTCAAAGCCAGCCTCACTGGCTTAGGAGACCCTGTTTCCAAATAAAAAAATATAAAATAGGTCTGGGAGTGTAGCCCGGAGGTAAAAGGGTTCCATCCCCAGTACCACCAAAAAAAAAAAAAAAAAAAAAAAAAAAGATACTAACAAAGCCAATCTTCTACTACAGATGTGTTCCCGGTGGTCTTTGGCAGGCAAGCATCAGCAAGTGGTGTACTCTTCTCATGAACAGTCTGTAGGAGGAACAGGTGGTCCAGGGCTTGTGTCGTTGTTCCGTACTAGCATCAAGGACCCGCCTCATTCTATCTAATCTTCCAGTGATTTGGCTTGTCGTCTCCTACTCTCAGAATGGTTGCTCTAGCTCCAGACATCATATTTGCCTTTAGGACAGAAAAAAGCTGAGGAAGTCAAAACTAACTGAGTTTCTCATCTTTTATTAAGAAAACAAACACTTTTTGAAACCATTTATAGTAGTATCTCCTTCAGCTCTCACTGGCCATAATGGCTCTTTTTTTTTTTTTTTTTTTTTTTTTTTTTTTTTTTGCAGTACTGGGTTTGGAACCCAGGGGCATTCTACCTCCGAGCTATGCCCCAGGACTATTTTTTATTCTTTATTTAGAAACAGGGTCTCAGTGAGTTGCAAAGGGCCTCACTAAGTAGCTGAGGCTATCCGCAAACTGTGCTCCTCCTGTCTCAGCCTCTGGAATGCTGGGATTACAAGTAAATTGCACATAGAGTATAGTACGCTAAATTTTATTTAAGCCTTGCAGGCATGCACAGTATTTTGTATAAGTATATGTACTCATAGACAACGATATTAATATACTTAGCAACTAGAACCTTTGTCATCAAGCTAATCAGAATGGATGGTGGTAGAGACACAGCGGTGCCTGAAGGGACCCTGCTGGTTCGGTTGTTATCAGTGTGGTTGATGGACCCGTGGGAGTGATACTAGTCTATTTCAACATTTTATTTAATTTTTATCTGTTTTCTTATGGTACTGGGGGTGAAACTCAGAGCCTCACACATGCTAGGCAAGTGCTCGACCACTGAATTACACTCCCAACCTGCTTCAGCATTTTTATAACTGATGTGGTCAAACTACTATAAACCTACATTTTATAAATATATTGTACATAAATATTTTTGAACATATATTTTACTGATTGACAGTCAAACATATATATTTTACTAGTATGTTCATGCAACCTAAAATTCAGTGTAAAAAGTATATTAGTATATAGAATCCTTTTGGCAAGAGTCTTAAACACAAATGGTCCTGCTCAACCCTGAAATTTCTAGGTTCATTCAGAAAGTGGTAGACAGCAGAGATTAAGAATTTGGGCTCTGCGGCGAGATGACCCAGGTTCAAATGCTACCTCTGCAGCCTGATAGCTCTGTACCTTAGTATAATGTGATTTGCTTCCTAACATGCATTCTTAATTCTCTTAATATTTATTTCAGTTTTCATTTGGGTATATAAACTTCTCTGTCACACACACACACACACACACACACACACACACACACACACACACGCACTACACCATGTGCTTTGAGGAAACCTACTCCAACCCTAAGTCTAAGCTTAAGCTAAGCATTATTCCAACTCACAGCCCCAGTTACTGACTCAGAAATGGACTCACACAGAGTAGGAGGAAGAGTTATACTTTCTAAATAACAGGAAGCAACTGAGAAAGAAGCTCCTGAGAAAGACAAGTCCTTACGGCCCTGGAGAAAACTTCAAGGAGTGTGAGTCCTTGGCTTTGGAGGAGCTGACATGGAGCTGCATCTTGCCTGCAGTCCCATGGAGGTGCAGGCTGAGGGCGAAGGGTCCCCACCCTGTGGGAAGCAGAGGAGAGAAAGAGAGACGCCAGGTCATCAGTGATGCTGGTGAACGGTTGACTCAAAGGGACCTGCAAGCCTGCCACACATCTGGATGTTACAGTTTTATAAGATCTGTGGCACATACCAAATACAGATTTCACACCTGTAATCCCAGTACTTGGGAGGCTAAGATTGGAGGATCACGGGTTCGAGGACAGCTTCGGCAAGTAGTGAGATTCATCTACCTAGTGAGACTCCGTTTCAAAAAATAAAAGTAAAGCCAGGCGTGGTAGCGCACGCTTACAATCTCATTACTTGGGAGGCTGAGACAAGAGAATTATGATTCATGGCCAGCCTCAGCTACTTAGTGAGGTCTTCTGCAATTTATTGAGAACTTGTTTCAAAATAAAGAATAAAAAAATAGGCTGGGGGTGTAACTCGGGGGTAGAATGCCCCTGGGTTCCATCCCTAGTACCGCAATAAATAAATAAATAAATAAATAAATAAATAAATAAATAAATATAGGGCTGGGGATGTGGCTTAAAGGTTGAGTGCCCCTCAGTTCAATCCTCAGTATCACACACACAAAAAAAGACTTGTTAAAACCCTTTTACTGTTTAAGCCCATGTGCATTCGATTTTTTGTTACTTAAGACCAAGAATATATTGGTAATAACACTGTGAAACTCATCCCTCTATACATGTAATTAAGGAGAATGAGAGTATCTACCTTACAGCATTGAGATAACTTAGTTAAATAAAGCATGCGTAGTATCTTTCACACACTAATTGGCCAACTAACCTTTAAAATCATTGAATAAGTCGGGCGTGGTGGTGCACACTTGGAATCCCAGCATTTGAGAGGCTGAGACCTGCAGATCGCGGTTCGCAGACAGCCTCAGCTACTTAGTGAGGCCCTCTGCCGCGCAGTGAGACCCAGTTTCAAAATAAAGAATAAAAAATAGACCAGGAGGTGTAGCTCAGAGGTCGAATGCCCCTGGGTTTCATCCCCAGACCCGAAAATAAATAAATAAGTAAATAAATAAATAAATAAATAAATAAATAATAAAATCATTGAATAATATAGGCAGGTATGGTGGCACAGGCTTGTAATCCCACCTCTAGGGAGACTAACACAGAAGAATTGCAGATTCAAGGTCAGCCTCAGCAATTTAGCGAGACTCTCAGTAACTGAGGAGACTCTATTTCAAATAAAAATAAATAAGTAAAAAGAGCGGGAGTGGATGGCTTGGAGGCAGAATGCCTCTATGTTCAATCCCCAGTACCAGAACAAAAATTTGAATAAATAATTAGAAAGTATCCTGTCTCAGTGTCGTGAATAGGAAGGAGAGGGCGTGGGGGAGAAGCTGAGGGAAGCTCTCCAAGCGCTGTGTGTATGCGTGGCCCTCTCACTCTGAACTACATTATGATGTGAGACTACACCGCATCAATAAAAGCATCTTCATAAACAAAGTGTCCAGTGTGGGAAGACCTAGATGGTGTGAAGCCAGTGATAAACTGAGGACTTTTAGTAATGAATGGATATTTTAATCTTTCACTGAACCATTGTGGCATAACAAGAATAAATTTCATCTATTACCTAGGAGAAACTTGACTCTGCCCCTTCATATGCTTTATTCATATCATTCCCTAACAACCTTACTTCCATGTCAGTAAGCAAGCTTTATTGGAGCAGAGCCAGGCTCATTAGAGTCATGTTGTCAATGGCTATCTTCCTTCTTAAACTGCATAGTTGATGAGTTGTGGCAGAGACCTTATGATCTTCCAAATCTGAAACATTTGCTATGTAGCCTTTCACAGAAAAAAAAAAAAAAAGTGTTTGTCTCTTACCTGCTGGGTAAGCAAGGTAGACAAGTCGTCTTCAGGTCCTTTCTTGCCCTTCTGTCCAGAACAGTTGACAACTGCCATTCTCTACCATTTCTATCCCTATTTACCACCTACTGTGAATGCAGTATGCATCTCCAAACTGATAACAAAGCCACATACTCCTTTCTCTGGCTCTGTATTCCACTGAAGCAAAGATAAGGAATAGGATTGTGCTATTGTGTTTGCTTGAACACTTTAGATGCTCGGGCCCCCATCTTGTGGCTCCTTGTCCACTCTCCTCCTTTCTCCTAGGTTCCAAGCACAGCGCCCTTCATTCTGCTCCAGGACATCCCACACTTACACTGCAGAGCTGCCTGCAAGTCCATTCTTGGCTCAGAGGCCTCAACTCAGCCAGGTCTTCTTTGAAGGCAGTGCTGAAATAGCCTCCACTCCCAAACCTGCACTTTTTCTTAGGCCGTTGTTTATTTCCCATAAATCACTAAACATGACCTGTAACTAACATGTTCCTTAAGTGTCTGGTTGCTTGTTCACTATCCTATCTACTCAGTGAAACTATAAGCTGCAAGAGGGGAAAAGAAACACACTTTCATTTTTCAAAGCCCTATTCAGAGCTAGGTACCTTGCACAGGAGGGATGGATACTGTGTGTGAAATGACTAAATATCAGAGAATGAAGCTTATGCTTCGTTTTAAGATGTATGCCGGGCAAAGTCAGATTGATTTGGACCAAGTCCCAGGTTGCATATTAATGAAACTCCTTAACCTTATAGAAATTACTGAAAGTTCAGCCCCATCTAGTTAAATGTTAACCTGTGAACAAGCAGATCTTTGCCTTTTTCATGTAGGTTTTACCCAGGTGGGTGGCCTTATGTGCAGGAGCACCACCGTTTCCAAGCCCTTTTGAAACTGCCTGATGCAGAATACAAAGAAGGCAGATTCCCCTGTTTACACAACGTGTAACTCACGCTCATCCATTATTCGGTAGCTTGGGAGCAGGTGCTGAATAGAGCACAGCAACTTAATACCCTCATTAGTGCGCTGCGTTTTGTTTTTGAGGCTCAAGTGTCCCTTCTGCTACTGGGAGTGAGAAAAAGGACATTTGCAAGGGCTCGTGGTCTACTGAAGATTTAATAAAATAAACAGAAAGACATTTTCACAACCACTCCACAGAAGGCTGTAGCCTGAAACCCAATTCTATTATTTATGCAATTAATAGCAAATTGTGTCAATATATTGAAAGGAAGAAAGGCGGCATCCAACACACATGCTGCGGCAGTCAGATGATCTATAATCACTTTCAGGCTTCCTACTTGGAAAAGATTTAACCTTTCTTACAGATACTTAAAAGCAAAACAAAACACTGTGGACCAGGGAATTCATATAAAAAGCCACAGATATCCAAGATATTTTATCCAACTTGAAATACAAAAGCAAGAAAAGATAGTTTCTGGACAACCTGAAGTAGTCTAGATATACTAAAATTTAATGACTTATTTAATATTTTTTTTATATTACTTTCAGGTTACAAACAATTTTAACAAGTTTTGCTCTCTTATCTCCATCTCATAATATATTGGAAACAGCAAGTTAGGAGTAAAGACCAAACAGGGTCTCTGTGGCGCCTGCCAGAGAAGCAAGATTAGAAGATTAGATTCCTAGAGGCGAAGAAAACTTATAAAAACATATTGTATTAGTTTTCTTCCACTGCTGTAACAAAGAACCACAAATTGTCTGGCTCAGAAGAGTTAAACATTTATTATCTAACAGTTTGGGATGCTACAAGTTCTAGATCAGGGTGACAGCAGCGCCCCCTCCAAAACACGTAGGCACAGACCCTACCTTGTCTCTTTTAACTTGGCAGGCTTACCCGCAATCTTTGGTGTTTTCTGACTTACAGATACATCTGCCTGTCTGCGGCTTCTCCACATCATCTCCCCCGCCTTCCATCCCATCTGCAATCTCTGCATCCATATTTCCTCTTTCTTTAAGGACACCAGTCATGTTGAACCAAGGTGCACCCTAATGGCTTTATTTTAACTTGATTATCTCTGTAATGATGCGATTTACAAAGTCTCACTTCTTGAGGTATGAGGGATTAGAACTTTTATCTATCCTTTTTCAAGAAGGGCACAATTTAATGCACAACCAAAGTATGTATCTAAAATAAAATTTGTTGAAATTAGGTAAACAGCATTAAACAGCTCATCTCATCTTGAGGATGTGGAACTGAGGAAGCCTGTATTTAGAGCAGGCCCTCACCTTTGAATTTCGCCCCCAGGTCCTAGCTGTATCCTAGCTGATACAGATCCCTTAACCTCATCATGGTACCGTCACTGTGAGAACAGGCAGCGTGGGCAACACGCCCCTGAGCACAGTGCCCAGTTCTTGGTATATGCTCCACAGATGTCACTCTTGTAGAGTCATTAAGGAAATGACATGTGTATTCATAGTACACATGAAACAGGTTAAAAATATTAGTGAACTGAAAGAAGAAAACACTTCCAGGTATTAGAAAAACATCTCAGCAAATGACTCATTCCCCCAAAGACTTCAGAAAGCTGGAGTGTCCGTGTGCTGGTAAATTCATTTATTAGGAGATCATCTGCTACTGCTACTCAATAATCACTGACTAAAATGATTAGCTACAGAAAGTCTTGATTTTTTCCCTATGAATTATTATCTCATGAAAATACAGTGAGACAGACAAGAGGAAAACAGGATTGAGGACAAACTCAGCAACTTTGAGAGACCCTGTTTCAAAATAAAAGGGCTGGGGTAGAATGCCCCTGGGTTTAATCCCCAGTGTCTAAATAATAATAATAACAATAATAATAATAATAATAATAATGATGATGATGATTAGGAGGAGAAGAGGAAGAGGAAAGCAAGCAAGCAAGCAAATAGAGTGTTCATTAGTATCTAAGATACTAATGTCTGCAAGTCAGAAACAAAGGTGAAATATCAGCCCAGACTTCTGCCTGTAATAAATTAAAGGCCTTGGTTAAAAGAAACATTATTTTAGCCAGGCATGATGATGCACGCTTGTAATCCCAGCATTCGGGAGGCTGAGACAGGAGGATTGTGGTTTGTGGACAGCCTCAGCTGCTTAGTGAGGCCCTTTGCAACTCAGTGAGACTCTGTTTTAAAATAAAGAATAAAAAACCAGGGCTGGCGTGTCGCTCAGAGATAGAATGCCTGTGGGTTCCATCACTAGTATCGCAAAAGTGATGGGGGAAGGGTCATGCTTGTGATGAAGTGATGCTACCAAATGTTAATGCAAGGACAAGGATATATCTTCCTAGGATGTTCTCCTGGTTGAATTTGACAAAACAAGCCGCCATGAATTATTTTTATTTTTACTGGTGCATTATAGTCTTGCATCTTGGTGACAGTGACACACATGCTCACAGCACTAGATGGACTTCAAGAAAATAAATTCTGCCAACATACTTGGCCCAGCCTTTGGAAGAAACCCAGTTCTAGTCAACCCTTCCATGGCAGATGGTAGCCTTGCAGAGAATCCAGATAAACTATGCCCAGACTCCTGACCCAAAGAAACTGGATGCTGATAAATGCAGGTTAAGCTATTAAGTTTTTGGTAAGTTTTTATATAATTATAAAGCTAATATAAGCCAATTTTTATAAATGGCTAGGGGTGTAGCTCTGAAGTAGAATTTCACTGGGTTTAATCCCAGTATGAAAATACAGAAATAAATAAAACAAATATAACATGAGAAAGAGCAGCACAGAGCCCCACACTCTGTGGATACACAGAAGAATATATAAAGTGAATCAAGGGTTTTCTGCAGGAATCATTATCACAGAATAGTATAAGAAAGACTTTAAAAATTTGCAACATGCGTTATAAAAATATATATTTTCTTGTGTCTATCCTGAGATGTATACACACACACACACACACACACACACACACACACACACACACACATCACTTATACCCAACTTGACCATCTTCAGAAGGGTTTACTTCTAATTTGGTCTCTGGACAACAATATTCTTCATAAAAATTGTCTTTCTTGCCTACACTTACATCCCCATCCTGGGGATTACACTTCACCCCTGAGTTCAATCCCCAGCACCAAATACATACATACATACATACATACATACATACATACACACATACATACATATATGCATACATATACATATACACATACATATATAATAAAAAAATAAAAGAGGGCTAGGGGTGTAGCTCAGAGGTAAAATGCCCCTGGGTTCAATTTGCAGTACAGAAAAAAAATGGGGTAATTCTTAGAAAAGGGGAAAAAGTCAACTACCTACTTAGATGGTATTTTGATTTAAGATGAGTTCATTATGAACTATCCTATTTAATTCATCTCATTAGCTTAAATTCATAAGAGAGTCTTTAACATCTGACAAGGGCATGAATACAAATTATTTTTGTAGTATAATAATTAGTTTACATTATATTATTCATTAGAGGAACTATGGCAATTAAATCAAATATTATCCCCAGAGGAATGAGGTGGGGTGTGTGTGTGTGTGTGTGTGTGTATGTGTGTGGTGTTGGGGATTGAACCCAGATGCATTCTACCTCTGAGATACACCCCAGCCCTATTTAATTATTTATTTAAAAATAATGTCTCGCTAAATTGCTAGCCTCAAACATGTGATCCTCCTTTCTGAGCCTCCCAAGTACCAAAATTACAGGCATATGTGACACCACCCGGGCTATTTTTATTATCTTATAATAAAACCAAATAATCAATTTTGTCCATATTTTAAAACCTTCAGTCATTTATGTAAATTAAGTAAAAAGGAATATTCAATGTTTAATTGTACAGTTCAAATGTGTAACAACAATTAAGTTATGTTACATAGTGTAAATGTCATTAACATAAGATTCTGAAGTTGATGAATGTTAGCTAAATAGTCTCCATATATAGGAAGCTACTAAAAGTCAAGTCAATGGATAAAAAAAATGACAAAAAATAAGATAAATCTTCATTTATTTCTCACTTGGAATTTATGCCAGAAATAGGACCTATGATATTTTTAAAAAATAAGCTGGACACTGCTGGTAGGAAAGCCAATGTGAGAAAAATTTTAAAACAGACCCCATTCTCTGTACCACGGGGAGATAAATGAGTGCTTTTGTTCATCAGCTCTCTTTAATGGACTACCGTAGGCTCTCCAGGTGGGCTCTACCATCCCTGGGTATCACGGAATGAAGTATACAGACATAAGAAAGTGTGAGTTTGTCATTGCACCTTTCTGTTTCTTTGCTGAAAGATTACAGCAAGTGTATGTACATGTTTGTTTGTATCACATTGTATCTATGATGTATATTACATTTCACCAATAAAAGTACAACACACACACACACACACACACACACACACACACACACACACAAAGAAAGAAAATAGATTTTCAGGGAGTATTGAGTAATTGAGTTTGTGAAACTACAGACTAAAATCTGCCTTTCACTTTCTTAAACTCCTCTTAAGCCCTCTGAGCTCTAACAAGACTCTTTTGTTACCTAAAATCATCTTCTCTGAAGTTCTTAAGTCTTTTTCACAAAATTTAGTTTCCAGCCTTAGCATCTTCTCCCCTCTGTTGGGTCCAAGGTACCCAAGAGTGATCCAAGAGGGGGTGCAGAGAAGGTGACCACGCAGGACTGGTACCACGCTCTCTCTTCCACTCTCAGCCCAGCTCAAGAGCAGTAGGAGGCGCAGTGGTTAAGAGTTCTGCATCCCAAAATACCACGCCTCCTTCCCTGATAATTAGCCATGCCACCTTGAAAAAGTTGCTTAATTTTCCCAAACCAGAGTTTCATTGATTATAAAATAGAGAATAATAGTACCATCAACTTTCTGGAGTCATGAGAAGACTATATAAAGTAAGTCATAGTGCTGAGCAAAGAACCTGGTACCCAGAAAACACTCACGACATGGCAGCCTGTTGCTGTTCCTGCCCATACATATTAGCTGACTGTTTGTGGATAATTTTGCATTGTCTACTTTGTCCAGAGGCAAATTAGACTTTAATCTGAACTTTATAAACTCCATATTTTACCTGAGCAGTTTTATGCAGATGGTCTCTCATCTGGGGAATCTATTGTGTGATCCATCCTCTTTCTTTCATTCACTCACTTAGTATCTTAGATACTAAGATATTAAAACTCAGTGTTTTACAATCCAATATTCTAGGTAGCTTGGAGTCAATCCAGATATCCTTAGAGTCAATCCAATGTTCTTGGTATCTTGGAGTCAATCTAGCAGAGTATTAATTTTGTCTATTCTTTTGAAGAAAGTTATGTTTTTGCTTCAATTTTCCCCTTGAAAAATTTGTATTATATATCATGAAACACCTTGTGAAATATCTTAGCCATCAAAATAAGCAAATATAATACTTCAAAGCCAACATCTCTTCTGTTTGCTCTTTCTGCTTTTAACCCTCTCCTGTGAGCCCCAGTCTCCACTGCCACCATTATTGTCCTTTGAATTCTGTAGACAAAGGGAAATTTCTTATTTACCATGTACATGTTCTTTCAAATTGTGCTCACATCAAATTGCTATATGATTTTTAGAGAACAGAAAATTCTATTTATCAGAGCTCTACTATAATGAAAATGCTCTTTGGACTACTGTCATGAAAAGCCTTAATAATTTTGATATATATCTTGAACTTCTCAGAAGATTTGTGATTTTTGACTGCTTTTGCAGCATTATCGATAATAGTATCCCCCTTGCTTTCAGCAGTACCCTAACATTCAAAGACCATGGTAAAGATCATTACATAAATTCCACTTAACTTACCAATGTAAAGACCATCAGTATATGATTACCAGTGTAAAGACGATGGTAGGTCTGAAAGCTTTGGCTTTAATGCCTGTATTTTAATTTCACCTTTGTTATTTGTAAGTCCACATATCTGGCCAATCAGTCATTCTTATGGCTTGGCCAGCATCCTTTCCTTCATGTTTTTGCCACATACTGGTCATGCGATGGAGAGCAGAACATGCATAGCCCTAATTCACGGAGCTCATGAGAGGACAGTAGATGAGAGGAGACAAATGAATTAAGTGATCACACCCCAAAAATGTCAGGACTCCTCAGAAGAGGTACATGATGCTAACATATCTTATAAATTATAACTCATGGGAAGCAGAGCATGGCATGCAGGCAATAAAAATACACACAAGTCATTTTTTGACCCCCAAATAATAGTCACTTCCATTTAAGAGCATTCAAAATGTCATCATATATGCCTTCTATTCATGTGTCTTGGTAAGGAGACATTTTAGTACAAAGAGGTCCTCTGAAGAGAGACACTAGTAAAAACTGTGGGTGTGTAATGGGTAAGGGACGGGAAGTTAATTCTTGGTTTATGGATTAAAGTGGCAAAAAGAAAGTAATAAAGAGGGAGAAAGGACAGAAAAAGCAATGTTTGATGTTAGTTATCTCCTTGACAGTAAAACCGTATTGAGTTTCTTGCTGTTTTTTTTTTTTTTTCCTCCTGAATTCTTCTCGGAATACAGTTCTAAGCACAAGGCAAAAATGTTAAGAGCATGTCTATTTGTGACAAGAGAGACTATGAAGCCCAGAGGAAGATGGCATTGATTCAAGTCAGAGAAAGGAAAGAGTGAGGGGTGCCCTTAGGCCACATTAGCTTCTCCTCACTTAACTGTCTTCTGTCTCATGTCTACCATGTCAGCAACCAAAACAGAGTCTGATTGGCAGTTTTGTGGAGGATGAATGAATGTAAGAGTTCTGAGGGGGGTTCCATAGGCTACAGATAGAAGGAGTTTCTCCTCAGAAAGAACCGTGAAGGACCAGTGAGTCAGGGCTGAAGAAAGAGAGCTTGAAACAGGATTTGCCGTTGCTGACAAAACACCAGGTGTGTAAATTCGCTTCTGAGACCCTGCCTGGCTCACTGGCCCACTTTCCATTTAGCTTTTGTTTAAAGAGCACGTTTTCAATACAAATAGATACTTCCAAAGATGGAAAGTTAAACAACTACTTAAGCATACAAGGGCAAGGCCAAAAAAATAAAAAATTGTTCATAGTGTCTGTAGAGAATCTATGAAGTGTATGCTACATCTTTATCCACAGGCTCTGTCCAATTCCACATAAATTACAGATTAATGTCAAAGGTAGTGGTCAAATCTTTTATCTTGCCAATGTTTTATTAAAGAAGATATAACTGTGCTTAAAAACTCAGTGACTTCTTCAAAGATTACAGGTGACAGTGGCAGTTTCATGTGCTAGTTTTTACTTAATGATGTAAAACGAATATAGGTGTTTTATATGTGTAATTAATGAAAGTTGGTAGGGCATAGCTCTGAGCTAGAGTCAGAATGATCTAGGTTTAAGTCCTGGCAATTGCATTGTCAGCTTGGCAAATATCTGAGCCACAGTTTCTCATGGCAACGCTGTCATGAAATGTGGAGTCCTTTGTGAGGCTTGAGGATTCAATAAGAGAATGTATATAAGGTACCCAGCAGTGCCTGGCACACAGTAAGCCTCAGTAAAGAAGAGCTGCTTTGATAGTTATTAGGTTGTCAATGCTTATAAGTAAGCCTGGGTGGTCATTTAATATCTCTGAATTATGGCTTCTTCATATTTAATACTGTTCTAACTATAACTTCTCTGATCATTTATCGCAGGTTATTTCGGAGTTTAAATGGGATACCATATATGAAGTCATGATTAAAACTATCAATTTCTTTTCAAAGGTAAAGTCATATCCTTTTTTCTATATTGCCAATATAGGTTTATAGCTCTTGTGTGGTTCATGTGTTGTTCTTACTACAAGTCCTCCAAGTGCACGGGGCACCTTGTTTTAGCTGCTTCTATTTGCAGCACACATGTTAGAGATTCACTTAACAGAGGGCATGGCAGGAGGATGTTAAAAAGACGCAAATTTTCAGCCGGGCGTGGTGGCGCACACTTGTAATCCCCACGCTTTGGAGGCGGAGACAGGAGGATCGCGCAGGTTCGAAGCCAGCCGTGGTGGCTTAAGAGACCCTGTTTCCAAATAAAAATATATAAAAAATAGATCTGGGAGTGTAGCCTGGAGGTAGAAGGGCTTCCAGGAACCCCAGTACCAAAAAAAAAAAAGACTCAAATTTTCTCCCTAAAATTTTTTCTTTCTTCCCATCCTATTTATTTCCTCCATCTGTTTCCTCCATTTTTATTTCAGTTAATTCATTTCATACTTAAGTTACTATGCAGCACCTTTTCTCCTCTTTGTCTAGGTCTAGTTATAACAAAGCACCAATAGTCATTGATTCTCATCTTGTCATTACTGTGACTTTAAGCAAATTAGGCTGCATGTGCCCCATTTTTTTAATCTGCAAAATGGGGACCATCAGTCTTCTTCAAGGAACTGTTACACGGATTAAATAAGCATCAAGCTCATGCTCAACAAGGATTTGGAGAATGCAGCACATTGTGGATTCTCTCCTGTGTGTATGGCTCAACGCTGCCTCCCTGGACTTGGCTGACCTGTGAATGATGCACTGGCTCTGCAGGTAGTCCAGGGCCATGGCCAGCTCACAGATGAAGAGCTTCACTGTGTCTTCCTGGAAGCGAACATTCTGCTGCAGGTGGTAACGCAGGTCCCCACCGAGCAGAAGGTCTACCACCATGAACATGTCTTCCTCGTCTTGGAAGGAATACCTGGAGGAACATTAGAAAAGGAAATATCAAGTACATCTGCACGCTAAAGAGGCCCAGAAGCAAAGGCGATTGTACAGATCAGAGGAGAACTTTCCTGAGCCACAAGCTCAGGCTTTGAGAGCAGATGATTTATCACAAGCTCTGGCCCGGTGTGTTGGTACGCATCTGTAATCCAAGTACTTGGGAGGTTAAGACAGGAGGATCACAGGTTCAAGGCCAGTCTCAGCATTTAGTGAGACCCTGTTTCAAAAGAAAAATAGGGGAATAAAAGTTTGGTAACTTGAAGGATGCCCCTGGGTTCGATCCCAGTGCCCACACCTTCAAAAAAAAAAAAAAAAAAAGCCAAGTTCTGTTACCTTGGGTCCTCAGTTTTCTCATGTGTAAAATGGGAATAATAAGACGATTACATCTTATCACAGTGAATAGTAAATAGGATAAGCATAATATTTACAGCAGGTCTGAAATATAGTAAGGACTCATTAGCTGCAGACTAGAAAGCCCAGGAAATAAGGAGAACTCAATTTATTTATGTACTGTTTGTACTCCAACCACCCTGTCACAGGAAATCCAGATAATATGACTGACAAGGCCTCCTTGAACTATTTTCATGCCCATGTTTCCATATTAAAAACTTTCTTACCCACCAAGGTTATAACAAACCATATCACATCTCAATAATGAAAAAAAATTAAAGGGGCAATAAAGAGATGAATGAACAGTATCAGGATATAATTCACTCAGCCTTTGGGATGAGATGGTGAGGAAAGATAAACCTTGAGCTACATTTTGAAGGATAGCGATGATAATAATAACAATGAAATCATATAGCTAACATGTCCTGTTTCTTCTGTGTGGCTGTGATGGGCTGGTTTCAAAGCCCTTCGTGTTGCTTCTGTGGGTCTCTACAATGGCACCCTCAGGCTCCCCTTCTTCCACGAGGATCAAGGACCAGCAAAGTTTAAGTGGTTTGCACAGGTCAAAAACTTAACAAATGGTGGAGCCAAAGGTTTCTCCAGGTGCAAAAGTAGAATTTACGAGAGGGAAATAGTGCATACTCAACCTCACACTTGCGAGAGAACTTCACATGAGTGGGGAAAGAAAAACAGTCTGGGTTTTCTGGAACAAGAAGTATGATGGGGAAGCTTGAGCCTGGGGGAGAAGGGAGAGGCCAGACCCAGGGCAGGAGCGTGTGGGTGCGTCTGTGGACACCAGGTTAGAAGCAGGATGTATGATCAGCCACGGGCTTCTCACTTGAAGTTGCATGGGGCTGAGGGATTAGAAGAGATGAGACACAGGGTAGAATTGGCCTCTTCTGGCCTCTTCTAAATGCATTCCTACTGCGGTGATTTGTTGTGCTTTGCTCAAAGCACAGATGATTTCCAGTCACAATAATGTTCCCTTTATCATCATTGTTTTGACATGTTTCTTCTTAAAAAATGTCACTTAGATGGCATTTTAAAGGTTTTTTTTTGAATTAAAGAATTAAGTGCCTGAAAGCAGTACCCAGAAATGTACGCCAATTCCCAGTGACAAATCTTTGCTAAGGAAATAACTAGAACGTCGAGGATGAGACAACTGTACTTAGTACATTTTCTTCTTTATAATTATCATTGTGCTAAAGGACAGGAAAGGGACCTAAAAACAACAGCAGAAAAAAGGAGGGAGGAATTCAATGGCGCATTAATCTGAGGCAGTAGCACTCTGGTGAAGGCTAACAATCCCCGCTGTTTAGCTGTTCGATAAATAAAATTTTGTTTACTGCAGAAGATTGATTCACACAGATGTGAGAAATTAAGCTTCTGAGACACTAGAAACACAGGAAGTGCTTTGTAAAACTTTGAGATATGCACGCTTGGTATTGTCTTTTAGGAAATTATATATTTTTTTTATCTCTATGTAATGACTGGCTAGACAGCTCTGCTAATGTCTAGCGGGTACCAGGGAGGTTGCTGGGTCTAGACAATTTGATTCAAAATCCTTCCAACTGCACCAATACAAATTATTCTCATTGTGTCCTAAAGGCCCTTCAGTGAGCAACCTTGGGCTAGTGAATATGTAATCATGCCTGGAACCTATTGCTTCTTAGGCTTCTCCTGTGAGCAAGGTCTCTTGGGGCTGGGTGGTACATGGGTAGATGAACTGGGCAAGGGCTGGGTACCAAAAAATGCATTAACCATAGAGCATCACTGGATGCCAATGGAAATAACATACTCAGACTGGTCAGCACATAGAGCAGGCTGGCTTTCTCTCTGCTGTTTATTGTCCAAAGACCTTGGATATAGGTCAGAAACCTAGTGACAGACCAAAGGATTCCTCTTCTGTCCTTCCACTTAACTCTAAGCAGAGATACGTATTCAATTCAGCCTGAATGAGCAAACAATTTTACTGAGACTTGGCTTAAGCTATTTTTTTTAATTCAAAGAACACACTGATAAAGGTAGTAGTCATAAAAAGTTAACAACAGTGTTCAAACATGCAGGGGATTATTAATCAAAGGAAGAAGAGGTCAAGGAAATCTATATCTATACTGGTCAATGCTTCCCTTGGCCAGTATAAATATAAATTTATACTGTACAGGCAAGTTTGGTTGTTAAAAATTATGTTCAGCACATAAGAGGTGCATCTCTTTGTGTCTGATTCTTAACTCTCGGAGGGAGAGAAGATGAGTATTTTACTTTTCAGAACAATACCCAATAAAAATGTGTGGGTATAACTCAATTTGGTGATGTCTAGGATATTCAGATTCATATCGTAATCGGATTTAATTTAAAGAAAAGAGTAAGAGCTTCCTTGTACCTCAATAATTTGTCACACACGCTCACTGTTGTATTTCCATAACTCTTTATCTTTTTGTATGCCATACCATGGCTTATTTATTTCTAACTTGGCAGTTCCATAATTAACAAGTCTGTTCCCAGTGCATATGAAATTGATTACACAGTGTGCTTGGTAAGAAAGGGCGTGGTGGGGCGCGCTTATAACCCCAGCATTTGGGAGGCTGAGACTGGAGGAATGCCACTCACAGACAGCCTCAGCTACTTAGTGAGGTCCTTTGCAACTCAGTGAGACACTGTTTCAAAATAAAGAATAAAAAAATAGGGCTAGGGATGTAGCTTGTAGGTAGAATGCCCCTGGGTTTCATACTCAGTACCGCAAAAAAACAAAAACAAAAACAAAAACGAGGTAACTAAGAAAAGACTCACTCATGTGCTTACAGCTGTCTGATGGGAGTCATTGTGAAGTAAGACTGACTCCAGAGGTGAAAGATATCTAAAATATTCTCCAGCATAGTGTTTTTTTTTAATTATAAGTATAAACCATGAACAGGTTGTGAATCAATTTGGTGATTATGATAATCATTTTTTAAGAAATAAAATAGATGGAATAACATAGGATAAATGCTATTAATGTAAGACATATTATTTATGAAATTGATTTTGTAAACATAGTGTCACTTTGTAAGTGTATCTATTGGGCTGGATGAAAATATAGCTATAGACTGCAAAAAAGAAAAAGGTTTGAAAATCATGGCAATAGAAGTAACTACTTCATTTTGCAAAACTGTTATCCCAAATCCTGACTCCAACTGCACCACATCAAAAATCACTTCTGAAATCCCATTTAGCAAAGTAAAGGAAAATGTATGATTAAATCTAAAACCTCTTAGGTTTCATAGAAAATAACATTGATTGATTAGTCAATTAAAAACAGCTAAGGAAAACATAAGTGGAAAATGCATAGGCTTCAGATATGAGTTCAATTATAGCTAATGTTACATAGGTGATTTGCAACAAATCTCTTAAAGGAAATTGAAACTCAGGGAAGACACCCATTCATTGAGCATTATTTTATGCACCACTTAGCAAAATGTAGATATAATCTTTGCAAAGTGAATAGGACAATCATAAAATGAAAATAGACATATTCCACACATATGCTGTAGTATGCATACAATTTTTCTGCAGGAAAACTTAGTTATCTAAGTGATCGAACTATAAGTCATATCTATTTGTAGTTTACATTTGAGGGGCTGTGGCTAGAATAAATTTGAGGGAACTATCATGTAACAGTTGTAAGAAATGCCAATTAAGACTTCCTTTTTCAAAAGAGGAAACTTTTATTTAAGTCTCAGAGACATAAACACTGGTGGGCTGAGTTTACCTCCTCTCTACATTAGTCTTTCCTGGCTTATCCTTGCCAAATGAAATGAAATGTTCCCCGTCTGTATTTTCCTGCTCTGACTTTCAGGACACCCAGGAATTTCTCCACCATAGAACATAGTCTATAACTTGTTCTTCGTCTATGACTTGCAGACTTTAAAAACAGTCATGGCAGTAGATGGCTTCACTGAATTATATTGCATTGGAACACTTAAATTTTTTTGTCTGAATTTCACTCTTTGCTGAATAATTTGAGGGTTTGATTTTGCTTCTCTCTGTATCCATCAGTAAGCCCTGGCATTATACTTTGCTATACAATGAACACCTATTTATTCAATGGCCATTTTACAAATAACTCTTGCCTATGTTCTTGTGCAAGGTGCTGAAAATAAATGAGTATACCAAGCACATGGTTTCCCACTTCTTGAAGCCAGTTATCTATGAAAGGTAAATAAATATGTAGTTATAAAATTTAGCAAGGGCCGTGAAAGAAAAGCACAGGATAGCACGACAGAGAGTAACAGGAAGGCCCGTGCTTGATTGTAGTGACCAAGAAAACCTCACAGATTAGCGTATATGCTTGTGTGATCAAGCCATAAACTATAGCCTCAAGTAAAATGTACAAAAATAAGCTAGACATGGTGGCACACGTCTGTAATCCCAGTACTCAGAAAGTTAAGACAGGAGGATTACAGATTGAAGGCCAGCATGGAGTAATTTAGTGAGCTTAAAAAATAAAGAAAAAAGGGATGGGGGTCTAGTTCAGAGGTAAAAGGCCCCTGGGTGGTTCAATCCCCAGTTACACACACACACACACACACACACACACACACACACACACTATATACACAAAAATTGTACAATTTACCAGTGAAAAGGATAGCATGACATTAAAAACCCCATGACAGGCTTCAAATAACTGATGGTCTGATGTCACAGCTGATTTTTCTGAAGCCTGACCTTTCCTTGGACAGAGCTTTGAATAATATTTTGTGACCTGACAGTTCCTGTGCACTTGCTCTGGAAACGCCATTTACAAAGCCTCTCCAGGGGGAAATTTGGCTATTATTATTTTCTGCAGAATCTCTTGAGACAGTTACTTTCGAGAATAAGCTAGACAGTAAACAGGCAAAGGGGAATATCATCTAGCTCCTATTATAGAAGAAAAAGCCAAGACACATGCTCAGATGATAATGAGGGATAATTAAATCAGACTTTTGTGTCCCATGGCAATTATAGACCAAGTGAAGAGAGACCAATTTAAGTTGGTGAGTTTCGGTTGGTCCTGGATGGGATAGGAATGGCCGCTCATGATTCAGAAAGTAGCCTCAAGTAAAATGTACACCCTGGCCAGGATGCCAGGGTGCAGGGCGTGGGGATCGCATTTGCTTATTAGCCCTTCCCTGCAGTGGGGAGACAGAAACGTTCACTTGGTGCTGTGTATTGCCCACCCCTCCACCTCTCTAAATAAATAGACAATCCTTTCTTTATTGACCAATAGATACAACTCAGTTTTCTAGGGCATGGGCAAGACTTCCCACCATTCATAGCAAACACACAGATTCTTACTGCATCCTTCACACCCTCCCCAACAACCTCCACGTTCAGTGCACCCAGCTTCCCTTCACCTGTGCAGTGCTGGCAGCCGAACGAGATCATTCGCATTCAGAAATGTCCTGATCGTTCCTTCTTCTGCTCTTACCTCAGGGGCACGACTAGCCACCTCTGATGCCCAACAGTTGAATGCTACCAGGGAATACAGTATAATGTGTGTGTGTGTGTGTGTGTGTGTGTGTGTGTGTGTGTGTGTGTTACTGGGTATGGAAGCCAGAGGCATTCTACCTTCGAACTATACTCCCAGCTCTACTTTTTATTCTCTATTTTGAAACAGAGTCTCATGTTGCCGAAGGCCTCACTAAGTAGCTGAGGCTGCTGCCAACCGGATCCTCTTTTTTTAAATTTTTTTATTGGTGAATTATATTCATACATCATATTGGGGTAAAAACTTGTGTGTACTTACATGTACACATCACTGATTTAACCCCTACCCAATTCCCACCCATTCCCTCCCCATCCCTCCTTCCCTTGCTTGGCTCAGTAGTTGACTTCGGTATGCTTAAGTACATTGTGTGCTTCCTCTTGTCTCAGCTTTCCAAATGCTGAGATTAAAAGCGTGAGCCATCATGCCCAGCTAGTATAAAGGTTTTAAAGTAGGAATATAGCCGGGCGTGGTAGCACACGCTTGTAATCCCAGCATTCGGGAGGCTGAGACCGGAGGATCGCGGTTCACGGACAGCCTCAGCTACTTAGTGAGGCCCTCTGCAGCTCAGTGAGACCTGGTTTCAAAATAAAGAACAAAAAATAGGGCATGGGCTGTAGCTCAGAGGTCGAATGCCCCTGGGTTCCATCCCCAGACCCGCAAAAAATAATAAATAAATAAATAAATAAATAAATAAAGTAGGAATATGCTATCATTTTTTCTAAGACTGGAATTATTAGAGTATAAGATGTGATTTGATTTCACTAAGATTTTATCATTTATCATATTAGTTGGCTATTTAAAATTTCTAATTGCCTTACCAGTTGTATTTAATTTTTAAATGTTTGGTTTTAAAGTTCTATGAGTAATGATGCATATATAAGACTAAAATGAAAGATAAGTTAACACTGAGTGTCTTAGAGGCTCTTGGAATGGGAATCCAGATCTGCTATGACTCTGGTTTTTCATTCATTCTGGGAAAGAATGAAACCTGTCATACATCAGCTGGCTCATGTTTATAAGGGAAAAATACTAATTCTTACAGGATAAGAATTGAATTGAAGATATATAAAGTTATGTATATCATGTATTATCACAGCACTTCAAAAATAATGAAGCCTTTAAATGTTAGCTGGTTCAAGCTGAGCACAGTGGCACACACCTGTAATCCCAAGCACTTGGGAGACTGAGACAGGAGGATCATAGGCTCGAAGCCAGTGCGTGGTAATTTAATGAGACCCTATTTCAAAATAAAAAAAATAAGATAGGGCTGAGAGTATGCTCATTGGTAGAGCAACCCTGGTTTAAATTCCCAGTAAAACACACACACACACACACACACACACACACACACACACACACACACGTGTTAGCGGTAGCTATCTTAAAAGGACATATGTATGAGTCCCCTAAATTTCCCCAAGAATTTATTTCTTGAGTTTGCTTCTTTTGTGTGTGTATGTGGTTCTGGGGATTGAACTTAGGGTGGACTGCCTTCAAGTTACACCCTTAGCCCTACTTTATTTTTATTTTGAAACAGGGTCTCCTTAGCTTCACGAGAGTCTTACTACTTGCTGAGGCTGTCCTGAAACTTGTGATCCTCCAGTCTCAGCCTCCCCAGTACTGGGATTATAACTGTGTGCCACCATGCCTGGCTTCTTGAGTCTACTTCTTACAGGTATGCTTTTGAGTTCGCCAAACTTGGTCATAGTGAGGACCCATCACCCAATTAAACTCCAATTCTGATTAAGTCCACCAATATGCTTTAAAACATCAGCAGAAACACACTAGCACTTAGTCAATGTCGTCTAAAGAGAAAAACACAAAACCTTAATATTGGACTCACTTTAAATTCATAAACACAAGTCTCAAATGGATGCTTAGAAAATCCTATTCTAGTTATCTCTTATTCTCATACTTTCATTCAGATGGCAGCTTCTCTCCTCAACAATTTTCTAAACTCTGCTGACCATTCATTCCCAATCAATGACTTCATGGTTCCCAGGGCAAACAGAATAATGGCATAAGAATGACTTCATCTGCCCTTAACTAGCCCACCAGCCGCCATGCACACACTCACATAGCTTCCTTCCTCTCCTGGTACAGTGAGAGAAATGTCCTTACTCCACTGAGGGCCGGCCCATTCACCTATACCCAGAGTCACATCGGCTCATCATCTGTAGGACCTCATGTGACAATCACCACCTTTCTGTCTGCCTACATTACCATTCTCATCCTCTAATGGGCTTACCCTTTTTGGCATTCAAATCTGTTTATGCACATCTTAAAATATATACAATATATATATATATGTATAACAAAATACCTATGTATGAATAAAATTATTAGATAAGTAATATTCAATATATGACTAATAATATAAATACATAAACTTGTTTTAAAATAATAGCCAGCAAAATATCCAAAATAAACTAGAACATGACCAATTACAGTTTATTTTTGGAAATCATAGTTGCTTTAAGATTTTGCAAATCAATTTATTTTACCACATAACAGAAATAATTTCAATTTTAAACAAAGGTTATTGATAACATGTAATATGTATTTATGTAAAAAATTTCTAGCAAAGCCGGACGTGGTGGACACACGCTTGTAATCCCCGCGCTTGGGAGGCGGAGACAGGAGGATTGCACAGGTTCGAAGCCAGCTGTGCTGGCTTAAGAGACCCTGTTTCCAAATAAAAATATAAAAAATAGGTCTGGGAGTGTAGCCCAGAGATAGAAGGGCTCCCAGGAACCCCAGTACCACACACACACACACACACACACACACACACACACACACACACATTCTAGCAAACTAGGGATGAAAGAAAACTTCTTTATCATGACAAAAGTTAAATACAAATAGCCTATAGCAAAATTATATGAAATCTCAATATGTTGAAAACCTTCTCTGTGAACTCAGGAAAAAGAGACAAGATGTCCATTGTCACTGCTTTTATTCAACATTATTCTCAATGCACGTGCAATGGGTATGGAAACAAAAGTTAAGAAGATTGAAAAGGAAGAAAGCCAGCTGGGCGTAGTGGTGCAGCTTGTAATCCCAGCATTCGGGAGGCTGAAACAGGAGGATCAGAATTAGCGGACAGCCTCGGCTACTTAGTGAGGCCCTCTGCAACTCAGTGAGACCCTGTTTCAAAATAAAGAATGAAAAATAGGGCTGGGGGTGTAGCTCAGAGGTAGAATGCCCCTGGGTTCCATCCCCACACAGACAAAAAGAAAGAAATAAAACTGTCATTATTAGTAAATGACATGACTGTAAATATTGACAACCCAATGAACAACTAGTAGAATTAAGTAAATTTGTCAAAGTCATTAGACACAGTGTTAATATTAGTAATGAATTGTATTTTAATAAATATTTAATACAATTGTATGTACAAACAACAAACTACTAGGAAATAAAAATCTAAAAGATAATACTTCATGTAATATTATCAAAAACATCAAAGACCTAGGAATATATCTAAAGACAGATATGTTAGACTCCTATGCTAATCGTTACCTTAGAAATGAAACCAAAGAGAGCAATTAAGTGATATCTAAATAAACAAAAAAAGATATATACTATATGAATTGAAAGATTTGATGTTTTAAAGATGATGTTAATTCACCCAGAATTGATCTACAGATCCAGTGTTACTCAATATAATAAATAGAAGCAGCTTTAAAAGGCAAATTGAAAAGCTAATTATGAAATTGTAAAGTACCAACGACAGCCAACATTATCCAAAAAAATCATATTACTGAATATTCATTATAAAGCCATGGTAATGAAAATAGTGTGAACATCTGCAAGGGAATGTAAGTAAGTCAATGGAACAAGGTCAAGGAAACCACACACGTGCATGGTGAACTGATTGATGACAAATGCGGCACCATGCTGGTGTTCTCTGTCTAGTTCCCTGAATCCTCTTAGTTCATAACTCTCAGAGTGTTTCACTCTTTGACCTCAGCCCTTGTCGTCTATCTCATTCCTCCAAAGCTGCTCCCTATGTCTCTGGTTAAGGTAGCATCTTACAAGCCTATAATTTTCACATCTGTCTTGCTGGGCTTTTCCTTGGGGTCTGGACATCGCTTCTGAATTCCAGACTCACTCCCTATTCAGCAGTTTTATTTGGATGACTGAGAAATAGCTCAATACTAACACAGCCAAAGATTCTTCTTGCTTTTCACAAGGAAGCTGCTCTGCTCAGGTCTCTCTATCTCAGAGAGTGACTTGACTATCCAAGTTGCTCAGGCCAACGATCCAGGGATCCTTATTTCTTTTTCTTTTAGTTCAGGGGCAGGCATGTTTTTCTTAGCTCAGGGGTAGGCATGTTTTCCAAGCAAGGCCAACTGGACTCTCTCCCGGGCCTTTGAATCTTGAGTGGGTGATGCAAAGGTTAGAAAAGTGGTTGGTGCTGACTCATCTCAGCCCAGACAGCCCCAAGAACTTTATTCATCTGCGCTTCCTAGATTCCCAGAATTGCCTCTGTCCTCAACTGTCCTCAGTCTTGAGCTTTACTTCTTAATCTGCAAACCACCCCACATCCTTCCAGGGAATTTTTTTTAGCTCAAATTTCTAATGGCTCCTTATGTTAGTTTTATAAAGAAAAATTTCCTAATATGAACAAGTAAATGAAAAATCAAGGTCTGCATTATAAAGACTTAGCTACTTTCCTGCTCACTAGTCCACCAGTCAGTCATCAGCTATGCACAGTATAATCACTATGCCTGGACTGCACAAGAACACCACTTCAATGCCAAGTTCTTCAGGGATCCCTCCCTTCCTCTCCACCTATCCATGATCATCAGGATCATACCCCAAGACAAATTTCCCCTCTCAAAGCACCGAGTGCTCAATAACCTCACATACCTCTCAATCTCAGTATTTGATATCTTACCTTTTTTTTTTTCTTTATTTGGTGGTACTGGGAGTGGAACCCAGGGGCTTTTCTACCTCCAGGCTATACTTTCAGACCGATTTTATACTTTATTTGGAAACAGGGTCTCACTAAGTCACTGAGAGCCTCACTAAGTAGCTGAGGCTGGCTTCGAACCTGTGAGATCCTCCTGTGTCAGCCTCCCAAGCGCTGGGATTACAAGTGTGCGCCACCACACCCGGTGATATCTTAACTTCTACTTGATCATTTTGTTGATTTCTTAAAACTATCTCATGGGCTGTGGTGTGTTGTTTGCAAACCGGCCATAGGGATTCCTGTACACGGGCTTTTGCAATACTGACTCTTCCCTGTCTCTCGTCAGAGGTGGATCCTATTTCCCACTCCTTGAATCTGATCCTGTTTCATTCACTCATTCCACAGGTCCTGACTGAGCATAACAGACAGAATGAGACACAGGGGAACATGCAAACAAACATACCTGCCTCGTGGAGTTTTTGTTCTTCTAGAGCACAAAAGACAATACACAGAGTAATTTCTGCTTCCTTACATATTTTGTAAGGGAGCCTCGTGAGGTCTCAGTAGGGATAGGAAGAGCAGGGTCTTGACGTCAGAATTCTTGGATTTGAGTCCTGGTTCTGTGAGGCAGCTACTTAGACCTCAGCAGTTAGGGTCGGCTGGGACCGATGCGCTAGAAGCAGAGATGTCGGAAGGCTAAGCCCGCCTACAAGCCTCACTTGGGCCCTCTTCCTTGTGGGAAGAAGGAATCAGTGCAGAGTCACCCAGGGGCAAGGTGCAAAGGGCAGTCATCCAGCCCAAATGAGCAAGAGTCCAGAGGGAATATAAAACTTAGCACTGAGAAGATTCCAGCCATTTCCAGCCCCAGATAACAGCCTGTTCCAGAAGCTTTTCACAGGGCTCCATCACTTCTCCAAATAAACCTCCCAAGGACCTCATTTGTGTCTCTCTGTGTGAATACTTCCCATACAGAAGCAAGGACGGGGCGCTGCAGAGTAATATCAAGAGCTGTAACAGTTCTGCCAGTCCCCCTCTGTGCGACTCTGGGAATAGCCCTTAACCCCTTGGAGCCTCGGTTTCTTCAGCTTCAGAATGGAAACAATAATCCCCATCAACCGTGTTAGAGTATGATATGTGTAAACCCCAAAGTAACAGAACACCATTGAGGAGGAAGTTAGTACCTATAGGGTGGCTCTCCTGGCTACAGTTCTCTCCTGTGATTCCATCAAGACAGGGGGACCCTGAGCCCAGGTGAAGGAGGAGGCTTCCAGGGGTCCTATTTACTGGGCTGTATTCAGTGTTCTTGGCGCAATCCCAGAACAGGTGACCTTTTCCACTTAAAACATGATCCTGCTTGGCATGGTGGCTCATACCTGCAGTGCTTGCTACCTGTAATGCTAATACTTAGGAGGCTAAGACAGGAAGACTATAGGTTCAGAGCTACTGTCAGCAACCTAGCAAGACTCTGTTTCAAAATATGAAAAAGGGCCGTGGTGTAGCTCAGAGGTAGAACGTCCTTGGTTTCAATCCCAGAATTGAGAAAAAAAAAAAATTATTTCTAATACTGAGGCCACATGTGGCAGAACTCTGCTCACAGGGACAGGGGACAAGGTGAGGAGGGAGGCCCCGCAGCCCTGGGGAGCTGTGTGCAGCTGCAGGCTTAATCTCAATTAACAAAAGCCACAGAAACAGGGTGCTGGAAAGGACTGGGGCTTGTTTGTTTTCAGGCTGTGGGTTGCCAGGGCTTTGTGAACAGCCCTCAGGGGGGCCTCGCAGGAAGATGCTATTTACTTGCCCTGGATGCCAGCCTGTCTGGCAGCCTTCACTTGATAGCATGGCCTATATCTGAACACTGTTTCTGAGTGGGGCCCCATCCTGGAGGGGTGGCAGGGTGGAATTTTAATTCTGAATGTTCTTTCTCCATAAATAACTCCACCGTGTATTAGTGGACCTCTTTCCCTGAAATACACACATCATACCCACACACACACCACATATATGTAGTCTTTTTGTGTACTGCTCACAGTTTATACATGCATGTGCTACAGAATTAATGTCAGACTCTTGCAGCTAATGGTGACATCAGGGGAGTTGGGGCTCCATTCATTCCTGCTTACCACTGTTTCCCTTAAAGTATGGACCTCTGCTGCAATTAGACTTGCCAGATTTAACAAGTAGAAATACACGATACCTGGCTGAATTGGAAGTTCAGAAAAATAATGAATAATTTTTAGGAAAATATGTCTTGTGTGATATTTGGGACATAGGCTAAAAATTACCACCTATATCACTGAGATTCAAATATAGTTGTGGATCTTGTATTTTATAGGATAATTTTAATTATAACTTGTTGTGGTCACTCAGTAGTTATGTAGAGAAATGAGGAATAAATGGGGTTATTGCATGATCAAACGCAGAAAACCATATAGAGACATTTTTCTGGAAAGCTCACACCAATATGCCAGAAAGGTGTAGCCACCTTGAAGGACAGTGGTAGGATTACTAGAGAACTCTCAATTTTCTATTTTTTTTCCTGTTTTTCAAACTGACTGCAATAAGCAAAAAATAGTTCTCAAATTTTTGATATATTATGGATATATGATATATATGATCATATATATGATAAATTTCTAAACCCATCCCCAGAGACTAGAAGCATTTTATGTATGGATGAGAAAATTACCCAAAGCACTATGGAGAAGCCTATAAAGTGTGTCAGTAAAATAGAATAGACAGGTAGGAAGGAGTTAAAAACACACTGCTGTCGTTTGGTAAATTAGGCAGTATCTTTTAAGAAAGCCAGCTCACATGGCTTTGGGGATAGAAAGACAAATCTAATAGTTGAACTTGGGACACAAGTCTTGATTAAGTTGCATATAAGATATTGGAGAATCTTTGTTTTGTATTGTTGATTGTTTCTTTGTTTGATTTGCAAACTGAGGGTGAAAAACACAACAAACCAAACAGCAAAGACTCCAGAAGAGAATGAACTCAAGACACTCACACACAACTTCCCCTGGTGCTTGAGGACCTAGCATCCTGGAGATTTGTGTTTTAGATGTCCACAGCGGCCCCTTAGCAATGGGTATATTCAGAATTCTCTATCTTCGTGCAGTAGAGAAGGAAACAACTAACATTTGCAAGATATTATATGCTTGGTACTGGGTATAGAATCTCATTTCATTAATAAAAATAACCCAGGTTATATATGTTAAACCTAGCTCCTAATACTGTAATTTAAAAATGTAAATTACTCACATTTATACTTTCAGAAGCAAGATGTTCAATAGTTGTAGAAAGACGTACAACCACTATACTGTGCTTTTTAGGATAAAAAGTGTTCATTGCAAAGAATAAGTATGCTTTCTGTAGATTTTTAACTTAAGGTTTGAAGGATGACATTTTTCCTGCCTTTTTTTTTTTTTTTTTGGTGGTGGTACTGGGGATGGAACCCTTCAACCTCCGAGCTACACTCCCAGACCTATTTTATATTTTATTTGGAAACAGGGTCTCTTAAGCCAGCGAGGCTGGCTTTGAACCTGTGCGATCCTCCTGTCTCTGCCTCCCAAGTGCGGGGATTAAAAACGAATGCCCCCCTTCTGGTTTCCAGCTCTGAATGTGATGCTGGAATCATTGGATGGGGGAGGATGGTCCTCTCTATCAATGTTAAAGTGCCCATTGTCAGTGAGAGTCAATGTAAGAATTAAGAACAAGAAAATAATATTATATAACATATGCACGTGTGCATGGAGAGTAGAATGTTGTTTGGAATGACACAAAGTTTGCATATAACAAAACTCCTAAACTTTGCCCAGCTGAAAATCTCAAACAGGCACATTTTAAATGGGAAAAAAATAAAAGAAACTTTGGTCACAGAGCAATGAGGGATAAACGTAAAAGGTCAAAAATGCTATGCATGCCCTTAGGAAGAGTTCTTGGCCTTAAAAAAGAAAATTAGTTGGCTGAAGTTTTAAAGATAGAACATGTGACTTTGAACAAAGGCTGGCTGTTAAGCAAAAGCATCTTGTCATTCTTAAGGTAGAGAAAAGCAATTTGACAGTCGCTAAGAGAGAGCTGCATCCATTTTAACTTCTTACATGGCAGCGTTTTGAATAGGCCACTCTAAATGCTGATTAAATACATTGGGTCTCAGCCAAAATTAGACTCTTACCGTGTCTGAGTAGTGCATAAACTATAATAGATCTACTTCCAACTCACACAGAACCATCTTCTTTTCAACTGTGGCATGGACGCTTTGAACGAACTGTGCATTAAGTGAATTGTATTAATTAAAGATGGATTAAGGCAGGTTTTATGCACTGATTCCTCCAGAAGGTTGTGTCTAAACACATAGTGAAATCCCAATTATTTTTCCATTAGCATTCACTAGATAAAGACTTTTTTTTCCTCCTTTGCTGGTAAGAACTCCTTGGTATGCATATTTAAATAACAGTCATACTGAATTAGCTTTAAAACTAGCTCTTAACATAATGGGTGCATTAAAATGTAGAGTAAGATGAAGGAGAAACATAAAAACCTCAGTGCACAAGAGAAGAGCAGGAAGGAGGTAATAGATATCGCAATCTTCTTCCCTATTTCTTTGCCTTGGATTATGATAATGGCTTTGAGAATGGATCACAGTCAGTTAATGCCTAGCCACTGACATAAGTTAGCTGTAGCTGTGTTTAAATCTATTGGGTGAGGAAGAGAGTGCCATCTTCTTCAAAGTCATAGGCATATCTGTAGCTAATTACAAAGTATGCTACAAAGAAGCCACTTTTTTACCAGTTATTTTAGAGAGAAAGTGATATACACAAGGTCCAAGATCAGCTTCATATTAGCCAATGATTCCATACTTTGTACCCAGTCCCTGACCCACAGCTTATGGGAAAAGTTACATAATAAGTGACAGAACATCTATTACTTTCCACCATGTAGATACAATGCTTTAAAAGCTAGCACAAGGGGATTATAATGACTTAACTAAGAAGTATTTATTGGTAACAATAAAACAAAACTTTTGTTTTATTACGAACCAAGTAAATGGAAGAGACCAAAAACCCTTGGGGAAGATCCTAATGAGCATTTTGTGAAGGTGAAAATAAAAACGTGTTTATTGGGTTAGGATCCAGCTCTTGAGGGTTGTGTCAAAGGAACTGAAGTCAGAATATTATAGTGATATATGCATATTCTTGCTCATAGCAGTACAACTCCTAATAGCCAAACTATGGAATCAGCCGAGTATCTGTCAACAAATGAACGCATTGATTCTGAAACTACAGACTCGATTTCACAACTACAGAAACTACAGAAAATTTCACAAGATGAAATTTTACTCAACCATAAAAAAAAAACAAAATTATTTCATTTGCAGGAAAATGGATAGAACTGGCTAAGTGAGATTAGCCAGTCCCAAGAGTCATATGTTTTTACTCATATGTAGAAGGTAGAGAGAAACTGGGAAACCAAGGGGACTTCAGATAAATTAGGAGAGCTATTAGTAGAATAATGAAAGGGGATTTGAGGAGGGAGGTGAGGAGTTGAAAGAAGAGACTTGATGAAGGCAACAGTTCAAATAATGTTACCTTTATATATGAAGTTATCAATGCCGATTTCAATCTTACGTATGAGGAGGGGAGAGAGCAGGGCAGGATCTGGAGGAAACGCACCAGGTGCCATGTGTGTATGTTTCTATCAGGCTGAACCTCATTATGATGTCTAATTACAATGCATCCATATTTTTTAAAAAGAGGTGTTTCTTTAACGGTATTTGGAAATGGAGGTATAAGTGTCTCCTTTCAGAGGTCTAGTCACACTTACCACAAATTCACCAGGAAAGGGTGCTCCAGGCCCTGCATGATCTGGAGCTCCTTGAACACGTTTCTCACTTCGTTGCGCTCCACGCACTTCTGTTTGTTCATGTACTTCATGGCATACATCTTCTTGGTATCGTTCTTCTGAACGATGCAGACCTAACGATGCAAACCCAAGTGGGCAAGTGATTAAGGTTAGAACGGTTCGTGGCTGAGAGACAAAACAGGCCTGTTCTTCAGCATGGCTTGGCTGGCCAATCTCTTGCAAATGTGCTCATGTTTAAGTTCCCACTTAGCTACAGTTTCAGAGTGCAGATTTCATTTTCTTCCCCATGCACCAGGTCAATTGCTGAATCCCTTCTTTCTTGAACAAGTTTGCCTGGTATATATACATATGTAACTGATATATATGTGTGTATATATAACTCATGTATATGTAACTCATATATACATATGAGTTAAGTCTGCTTTCATGTCAAGAATCTTCCAATAACAAATAACATTCGTAATCTTGCTTTAATTGGTTGAAACGAGCAGGACTACACTGTCAAGAACTCTGTGCATTTTTTTCCTTACAACCCTAGCAGATGTAACAAAAAGGACTCAAAACAGTAGGAGACATTAAATATGATATCCATATTTCTGAAATTCCTTTTGAGGTCCTTTGAATTCCTGGTAAAGTAAAAAGCAAGTTTCCTATGAAATATTATTTCCTCTTAAAGTATGTCTCCAGCAAAAAACTAATAACCATAGTTTGACTGTAAGACATTCTAATAAAAATTAAGACTAAGTATACTTTTCATGTTAGGTTTTGAAAACAAAAGCATGGTACTACTAGGGAAAAGGAAATTGAAATCAATGGATTCTTTCCACCATGATAAGAATTAACTCCTACAATGACAAGATAATATTATTAAAGGTAGAGCTGATACAATTTGAAAATTATTCTGAAATCTCAGTCTTCTTTAGGATAGAAAGTCTCCAACTCCAGTGAGAATACACAGATTTGATTTGAAGAAGGTGATTCTGAGAACAGTGTAGGTTCATTATGCAGCTGCCTTTGTACACTCTTTCCTTCAAGTTGTGCTGACAGTTTTATAGAAATCCATTATAAAAACATCTCTGAATTATCTTTCCTTATGGCTTCAATAACTTAATAATCTGAACATTCCCAGACCCTCTGCTCCCTGAGCTGTGTGGCTCTGCTGATAGATAATCAATTCATTTCTCACCTTTCCGAAACTGCCTTTTCCAATGGCTCGCAAAATTTCGAAGTGGTCAAAGTTAACTGTAAAACAACAACAAAAAAGATCATGCGTGGTCATCAATTACTTCTTAGAAGCTAATCAATAATAAAGATTTGGCTAAACTGAAAGATCTTCTTAAAACCAACATGTCAACTACATTAAAATTCTTGAAATGCCAATTTATTCATCTAATAAAGACCTACTGAACACTTATTATGTATTGATCATTACTGTTGGAGAAATGCCAATAATAGAGTAAATAATGGAACCTCTACTTTTTAAGCCTATAGTAAGTATAGGGAGGGCTCTATAAAGAGAGACCTATGGATTAGTCATAAAAATAAATGGAAAATTAAAATTCATGTTGCATGATAAAGAGAATAGAGGCCATAGGGCTCTGAGAAAATAGAACAGCTGATCTGACACAGTCAGCAAGGTCAGGAGAAACCTCACTGAACACAGTAACCATAAAGAGGTCAGGTCTTGCAGGCTTATGATTTTTCTCAGAAAAGGAACTTTTTTTTTTTTTTTCTTGCAGTACTGGGGACGGAACCCAGGGGCACTCTACCTCTAAGATATAACCCTAGCCATATTTTTTATTCTTTATTTTGAAACAGGGTCTCACTGTGTTGCAAAAGGCCTCACTAAGTAGCTGAGGCTGTCCATGAATCGTGATCCTCCTGTCTCAGCCTCCCAAATGCAGGGATTACAAGTGTGTGCCACCACACCTGACTTAGAAATGAAACTTTAAAAGTGTTCTCTGCCTATTTTGCCCCCACAACCACTTTTTTGTCTCCAAATGACTTTAGTTTTCCCAAATAGCAATCAATTACACCCATGAGTTTGGAGAATGAGCCCATCTTCAAGTTTCAGAGAAGTAACTGAAGAGGATACAGATGTGCACAGAAGTCCACTGAAACTGAGATGACCTCCATATGTGCATTTTAAATCTTCAGCTTCCAGCAATAAGAAGCATTAAGTGCTGTGCAGGTTGCATGCTTTCTTGGGTTAATGCTTGGTGATGAACTACAGCTCCACCCTGTCAGGTAGCAATCTTTGGTTTCTTGCCATGATGACCTCAGAAAATACTCACTTGGCTTCCTGAAATAAAGATCTCGATGGGTACATCCCAAAGGAAGGAGTTTAAGTTTATTTGGAAAATAACAATTAAAACACTAGGAGGGGCCACTCATCCCTTCAAAAGACTTGCTCGGTCTCATTTTTTCAAGGATAATTATATTTTCTTCTCCTAGAGGAAATGAAAGAATGGCGTGGGGATTGTGGAGATTCTTCCCCAGTTTTCTGAGGAGCAAACATTTTGATGATAACACTCATCATTACCCTCACTTCTGAACCTCCAACTCACTTTGTTTTGGGCACAAAAGCCACTCACTCATCCAAGTTGCTGTGTAATTTGTGTAATTTGTATGGACTTAAAATAATAATGTGATATGAAATAAAAGATAGACTTCTTGTCTCCATCCTCTCACCTGTAAAAATGGGGACCCTTCTAGATAAGAAAGCATCTTTATCTAGACTGCTAACGAAGCTGTGTGCTTACTTATCATAGTTATTCAAGTGAATGACTTATCTTCTAAATCTCCTTGAATCCCAAGTTTTATTTCATCTACTACGATATAAGCTGTATACATAGAGAGACTGTATGTCATTTTGCTCACCCTGCTTTCTCTGGAACCTGAGAACATCCCCAGCTCAGAATGAAGAAAGAACTCTCAAGTTCCCACAGAGTCCGGCACAGTGATTCACACAAAGTTGTTTCTCAGCTCATAAATTTAGCTATAAGGACATAAGAACTAGCAAAAGTAGTGTCAATAGGAAAAGTGTACAGATTTGGTCCTTTGAGGCAGAATTCTCCATTCTGTGAGTCAAAACCATTAATGAGTTAGGAAATAAATTTAGCATCCATACAAAGCATTAAAACAGAATAGAACGTACCAGAAATACCTCGAATGAGTAAAAGTACTATTGCCTCTAAGCGCAGGGCGTGGTGGTGCACGTTTGTAATCCCCGCGCTTGGGAGGCAGAGACAGAAGGATTGCACAGGTTCAAAGCCAGTCGCTCTGGCTTAAGAGACCCTGTTTCCAAATAAAAAAGTATAAAAAATAGTTCTGGGAGTGTAGCCCGGAGGTAGAAGGGCTTCCAAGAACCCCAGTACCACCAAAAAAAAAAAAAAAAGTACTATTGCCTCTGAATATATGTGTGTGTAGATGTATAATTTTTTTTTTTACCTAGGATTGTGGTCAAAATTGCTTGAAAAACACTTCTACACATCTATACACACATTTTCTTTTTTAAATTTTTTTATTGGTGCAGTGTAGTTATACATCTTAATGGAACACAAGATGGTAGAGGCATACATGCATATATCTCTCATTTAGCCCTTCTCCAGTTCCCACCCCATTCCCACCCCCCTTCCTCCTTCTCATATTTGGCTTACTGATTGATGTGTTTGTGAATGTACCTCCTGTACATTATGGAATTTCCCTCCTTCTCCCTCACATCCCTCTCAGTTCACTTTATTTGCTCATCTATGGTTTCTTCTTGTCTAGAGTTCCTCCTATGACCCTTTTTCTCCCTAGCTTCTGCATATTAGGGAGAACATCAGATTTTTTACTTTTTGTGACTGACTAATCTTACTTAGCATAATGTTCTCCAGTTCTATCCATTTCCCTGTAAATGACATAATTTTGTTCTTCTTTATGGCTGAATAAAATTCCATTGTGTACATATCCCATAGTTTTGTAATCCATTCATCTGTTGATGGACATCTTGGCTGGTTCCATAGTTTGGCAATTGTGAATTGTATACACACATTTTCTTTATTTCTTTCTTCCTTTGTTTTTTGCCTCCGGGGATTCAACCCAGTGGCATTCTGTATACAAGCTTCACTCCCAGCCCTATTTTTATTTTTTATTTTAAAACAGAGTCTCACTAAGTTGCTGTGGGTGTCACTAAATAGATGAGGTCAGCCTCAAACCCATAATTCTCCTGTCTCAGCCTCCTAAGCACTGGGATTAAGATACACACCACTATGAGTTTCATACTGAAATAATCAAATCAATAGAATCTTTATACTCATTTAATAGTATGAGTTATGTATTATTAGCCATGGGAGTGTTAAAAAAACTGACCAGAATTTATCTGTAAGTCCAAAATTTTATATTGAGCAAATCCAATGGCAACTGTGAATGTTTTACTGGAAGACTAGCCTAGAATGTTGTAATGACATTTGCCTTTCCAAGCATACATCAAGTACCTAGAAAACATGAAGTTTTGTTGTGACAGTAATCCATGTCATGAACCATGTCCTTTTATAAACCATTTTAAGCTTTGGTGAAAATAATAAAAGATTACATATCAGGTCCCTGGTAAATTTACACAAGTGAATCTGCCTAAATAAATGTGTTCTTCCAAATGTCAGATCTTGGAATGGTAACAGACATGCAGTTTTAGAGATTACGTATCTCATTCATCCCTTTATTTGGAGTCAGTTAAGGGATATACAGATAGAGGGAAATAATCCACGAGATGTGAGCGTATATAGTCCTATTACTCTTTGCCTCAGTATAATATTGCAATGCACCAATAAATAGGAAAAAAGGGACAAACAGAACTCTTGTACAATACTAAACAATCTAATGTGGTTTCCATGTGCAACAAAACAAACGCAAAAGAAAGCCAGTGAGCGATAAAAAGTAACTGGAAGATAAGCTCTTATTGAATCCTGTACACTCTTCTTAAATGTCCAATAACAGAACTACTAGTTAAGAGAAAACCTAAGTTGAAAATGGAACCAATCCTCATAAATGGAGACAGGGAAAGAGATTTGGATGAATCCATAATTGTAGATTATTTTTCCAAAAGCAGTTTGATAGTATCATAGGGATGTCATACTTCTTTCTTATTCTGTGCCCAACCTGGTAACCATTATTTTTATAGTTGTCTTAATCTTATTTGTATGGTGAATCTACCTGTCCCAGTAGTAGAACTATGAGAATCATCCTGAGATTTCTTCCTCTCTTCTTATAGAATTACATGAGCCAAATCAGGTTTTCCAAGTCTTTTTCTAAATAAATAGGCTGATTTATTTCTCTTACCACGTCCCATCTCAGCATATACACAAAGAACAGTATTCAAAAAAAATTGAGGGAAACTCTTTGTAGAGTTTGGAATAATACCCTGACACTCGAAATTTGTGATAAGAATGTTCTAGAAAGTAAAGCAAAAATCTACTTTTTTTTCTATTTTTGAGGTAAAAATATCTGCGAAATATTTTTATCTTTTTCCTAAAAACTTCATTCCAGCCTTAGTGAGTACTAAATTATGAACATATGGGAGTCTATTGAGAACAGTCCATCTTGGTGTTTATGTAAATCTTTCTATTGAAGATGGAACAAGGACAGCAGCTGTGTGACCCTAGACAAATTACTCAATGTCCCATCCATAAAATGGAGCTAATTAAACCTAACTTGCATGTGGCTTTGAAGATGAGACACTGTAAAGCAGAAGTATAATGTCTGGCCCACTGAAAACTAAAAATTACAAACCATTTTTTTAAAAAGTGCAATTATTCAATGAAAATTAGCCCTTCCTTTCATTCCAATATATATATATTTTTTAGTTTCATTCCCACAAAGCAAACACTTGACAAATTTCTGTGTATCCTCTAAGAGATTTTCTCTCCATATATGTATTCCTTTTTGACAGGAGTGACATACTGTTATTCCTATAGGAGCCTAGGTTGTTCAGCTCTCTAAATAATTCTACTGCCTTCATTCATTCATGTTGTTGCTTACAAATCTAACTAAACTTCCTTTGTCTCTCATTGCATCAACGTGCCACACAGTACTTAAATTTATTGATGAGGCTCGAAAGATAGATTAATTATTTCCTTGATGAGCTCTCATGCATGTTTGTAGACAAAATTTATAAAAGTAGAACTGCTGATAAAAAAATACACAAATTTTCTACTGTAAGAGATATTGGTGGTCTTCTTCCAAGGGTGTCACACCAAATCTGCATGGCACTAAATTAGAAGAATGATTTTTGAGCCACCAATTTGCCAACACTATGACATCAACTATCTCTGATTTTCTAATGAAAAAGAATATATTATTATTATCATTATTATCAATATATCATTATTGGTTAAGCTTATGTATCTTTAATAATCAGTAAGGCTGCATGTATATATATTTGTATTTTTCCAGCAAACTTCCTATTCGTGTGTGTGTGTGTGTGTGTGTGTGTGTGTGTGGTACTGGGGTGGAACCCAGGGGCTTTCCACCTCTGGGCTATACTCCAGAACTATTTTATGTTTTCTTTGGAAACAGGTTCTCACTGTTGCTGGGAACCACACTAAGTAGCTGAGGCTGGCTTCAAACCTGCGCCATCCTCCTGTCTCAGCCTCCCAAGTACTGGGATTACAAATGTGCACCACCACACCTAGCCTTCCTATTCTTATAAGTTGCTTTTTTTGATGAGTTGCTAGCCTTTTTGATTTGCAGATACACTTAAAAATATTAGGCAAATTAATTAGCCCATTAATATATCTCAGAATATTTTTTCTGGGCTGTCCATTTATTTATTTATTTATTTATTTGTTTGTTTGTTTATTTATTTACTGTGGTACTGGGGATGGAACCCAGGGGCATTCTACCTCCAAACTACACCCTCAGCCCTATTTTTTATTCTTTATTTTGAAACAGGGTGTCACTGAGTTGCAAAGGGCCTCACTAAGTAGCTGAGGCTGTCTGCGAACCACAATCCTTCTATCTCAGCCTCCCATTTAGCTTTTGGCTTTATAACATGTTATTATTGTAGAAGTTTCAAATTTTATAGTTAAATATATCAATCTCTTTTTCTTCTCCTTTGGGTTTATGTCTTCTTTTACTTCAAGATTATGAAAAACACATACCCATATTTTAAATTATTAGCTTTTGAAGTGATTTTGTTGTTGTTGTGGATTGTTTTATTTTCAAAAACTCTCATTAACTGCTGGTAGGATTATAAGTTAGTCAGCCACTATGGAGATCAGTATGGAGGTTACTCAAGACACTAGGAATGGGACCACCATATGACCCAGCTACACAATTCCTTGGTATCTTTCCAAAAGAATTAAAGTCAGAATACTATAGTGATACAGCATACCCGTTTTCATAGGAGCACAATTCACAATGGTCAAGTTATGGAACCAATCTAGGTGTCTGTCAACAGATAAATGGATAAAGAAAATGGCATGTTTACATGATGGAATTTTACTCTGCCATAAAGAACGAAATTACGCTATTTTCAGGAAAATGGATGAAACTAGAGAATATTATATTGCTAAGTGATTTCAGCTGGTATCAGAAAGTCAAGGGTCATTTATTTTCTCTCATATGTAGAAAGAAGATAGAGAGAAAAACAGGAAACAATGGAGACTTCAGATAAATGAGGAGAGAGACCAGGAGCATAGTGGAAGGGGACTGGAGAAAGGAAGGGAAAAATCAAAAGGAGAATTAAGGAAGAAAATAGTTCAAATAATGCTCTTTCCACATATGAAGGTCTTACTACCAATCTCACTAACATGTACGGGGGGAGGGGAAGATGGGAACAGGGTGGGATACAGAGAGAAATCTACCAAGTGATGTGTGCTTATATGTCTACATTACTTCAATCTCACTATGATATATAGTTACAGTATAGCAATGAAAGTATTAAAATAAAACATATATTTTAAATTCATAGTTTTTGACATGAATTCCGGTTGCTATGCATGCTTCCGTCTCTAAAATCTCTTTCTAAGCTATAACCTTAGAGCACATTACGCTGTACCCATTCAAAATATACAGAGAAAGAAAGCTTTAAGCTCCGAGGTTTCAAAACAATTGATAATCTCCTGCGCCCATGCCAATGTGACTGTTAAGAACTGAATGTTTTGCAAGAATATCATCGTAAGGTCAGTCCTCTGAATCTTGCTTATGCTGATAATTTTTTTTTTTTACCAAATGTTTTGCTTATACAACACGATGTTAAATTCTAAGGCTATACAGTCCCCCTTGGTAGCAATTAAGCTGGTGTTATCTAAGTTCAAGAGTCCCAAAATAAGCTAAATTCCCAGAGGAGGGAAAGTGTAGCAAATTTCTCACCTGCCTTTATGGTGTTCACTTATTATATACTTTTCTTCTGCTTAAATATGACACTGTAGCATATTTAGGGCTGTGTTTCTCTAAAGGCAAAGTGAGTTCAACATGAAAGCAACAAAGACTTCGCTGTCCGGGACCAGCTTTCGCTCTTCAGTCCAGAGAATACTTGATTTCCCCCAACCTTGAACAGCAAAAGACCCTGTCATGGCAAAGGCGCTCAGTTCATAGACTGGACTCAGTCTGTGTTCACTCACAATTCACCATGACTAATTGCTTGCTCAGTAACAGACAAGCATTGTGCTAAGTCCAGGATAAAAGAAATCCCAGTTGCTTGCTGCATGGAGCTTACCATCTAGTGGGACCAGAGAAGCATCATAACTAATATCTAACATTTATGTAAAGGATACCTATCATTATTCTAAGCATGCTATATCATTATCCCGATTTTCCATTAACTCTATGAAATAGTACTGCAATTATTGCCATTTTTTTTTCAGATGGACAAACTATATCCCAGGGAAATTAAGTAATTTTCTCAAGGCCAAAGTAGCTAAGTGGCAGAGTGGCAGAGCCCTATTCAAGTGGACTCAACAGCTGCCCTCAAACACTGTTCTCTCCTGAGTTCCATTAAACACAGGAGATCAATCCTGCTTATCTTTCCATAGCACAGAAAGCAGAGTTAAAGGAGGGCTGACTCCCAACAATATCCATCTTTCTCTTTTTCCTGTGATCACACACTGTCTTTCATTTTTCACGGACCCTCTTGTGCACCCCCGTCCCACCAACTGCTTGCAGTCACGGGTATCTGTTGCTTGTCTTATCCCAAACTCCTAGCCAGAATCCTGGTTTGGATGTTTAGACTGTGGCCCAAGACATTCCGATCAACATCCTTGCACTGGACTTTCTGATTTGGAAATAATTTTCCCCCCTATGTCATATAGCTTCCAGATCATAAAAACAACCATTTGGATACAGAAGTAGCAGGTCAGTAGGTCAAGAGAATAGAGCCAACACATGCAATAAAGTAGAACTGTCAGACAATGGGGAAGCCGCTATGGCATTAAATTGTCTGGCTCTGTGATTATTCTGCAGCTATCTCCAACACACTTCCAATAATTAATTTTTTATTTTATGTAAGATGGATTCAAATTCTAAGTAAGGCAAATTCCATTGCCGGAGGGGAGGTGATGAGGGTGCAGTGACGTCATCCAGCAGGAAAAGTCGGCCTGGTCTAGGGAAATCCAGCGAGACATCTGGTAGAGATGGTCAAAACCAGCGAGAAATGTTGCAAGGGGCTTGATTATTTTCTTTCCTTTAGATTTCCTTCATTTTATTCTTGCATTGGTGTATTAGTTTCTTTTTCATTACTATAATGAAATACCTGGGACTTGGTAATTTATAAAGCTAGAAATTTATTTAGCTCATGGTTTGGAGGCTGGAAAGACATGGCCAGGCAGCTGGTGAGTACTTCTTGCTGCATCATACCATGAGGAGTTCTTGCTGCATCATACCATGGAGGAGGGCATCACATGGCAAGGCAGAGCAAGCACACGTCAGCTTAGAACTCTCTCTCTCTTCTTGTACAGCTACCAGTCCTATGATGGGGGGGCATCCTTATGACCTTAGCTGATCCTAATTAAAAGGTTCCACTGCCAACCACCCACATATAAGTGGATATTCAGTTTCTAACACATTGAAATTTAGGGGTACATTCAAAGCAAGCAACCAGAGTACCAGAAAAAAAAATTTCCTGAAAATAAAGATGAAGCACATACACACATAACTGTAACACAAAGTAATGCAAGTACTGAGAGCTGCTACTTGTTTTGCAACGATTCCCAAATGTGACCACCTATCAGACTTACACAAATAATTTTTAAAAATGCAGATCATGGGCTTCATATAAATAAGACTCTTTGGAGGCTGGAGCTGGGAATCTGTATTTTAGTTATTCTCTGAAGGATTTTTGATAAAACCTGCCTGGAACTAGTCTGCAAGTTATCGGGGAACCACTGTCCTATATAGTAAAAGCCACAGGATTTCTAAGGCTGGAGAAATCTCTTCCCACTACAGAAGATGAAAACTTCAAGGAAGGGTAGCATTTAATTAATGTATTCATCAAATTGATTGTCTTAAATTTCCCCTTCCGCCCTCCTTCTCATCCCTGTGTCTCAAGCAAATTAATGATGGAGACTATAAATGATTAATAATCTATCTCTATTTTCTATCCCATGGCACATCTTGGGTTAGATTTTATGATGATATTCCCATCTAGTATGCATCTGCATGTATAGGCATGGTCCCGGCACCTTCATATACATTATCTTCTTTAATCCTTGACAAAACAGCAGGAGTGGTCATAATGTCATTGGTATTTCATAGATGAGTTACATAGACCCCAGGGAAGTTAAGTCCCACAGTTGGGGCTTTGACTTGAATCTAAGTTTGTGTGGCTCTACGTTCCATGATCCAATATTATTATAAGTCACAGAAATTTCAGAATATTATGGTAGCAATGTGCATGAATCTCTGGGTTTGGGTTTTGGCTATAGTATTTACTAGGTATAAACTTTAAATACATTATTGTTTCTGAGTTTCAATTTTCTCCTTTGTAAAATTTTTATCCTATGTAGTACAGCTTCCAAAGTAATTATGAGGACTAGGTGAAATAACTGTTATCATCCTGTATCTCATTAAGATATATGATTACAATATGCCAATAAATTAAAAAGCAATCTTTATCAAAGGCGCTTATCAAATATTTTGGTGGAGAGTAGGAATTCAATAAATGTATTATTGCTGTTGTTACTAGATGAGTTAGTTTGACATGAGCCCAGAACTATTTCCTTTCTTGCCAAAATATCTGGCAAAATGATGTGGGAACTTTACACAAGACAAGCAGTTCCCAGAATACAGATTCTATGAAGGCAGATACTGGGCTTGTCCTGATCATCATGATTGCCACGTCCCCTAGAACTATCCCGGGCATGTAGCAGGGGCATAGTAAACACTTGTTAATTAAGGTAGGAGGGAGTGAGGTACCAGCATCAAGGTTTCACAGAAATCAGATGACTTTGGAGAAAAAGCTTTAAAGACATTTTCCTTCAGACTGATCTCCCCACATCTCATCATTAACAATACACACCTCCTACAAAGCCTTACCAATAACCTATGACTAAGAAACTTCTTGATAAAGAAAGGCAATAAAGTCTCTATTCACACTTTGCTCTAGTATTACTTCAGAGTTCTTTGCAGACATTGGATTTGCATTTTAAAAGCTCAAGTATTGTCTTACTCATTCCTGAGTGCAGAAGTGTTGAGAACTGCCACTTTACACTCCAAGAACTTCACAGTGGGCAAGTCCACTAGGTGAGGACATGGATGAAAAGCCTGGAGCAGCTGAAGAATGATTAGCAGCCAGAGTCCAGGGTATTTGCTTTGCCAGAGCTGCACAATCTTTGAACAAAAGTAAATGTGTCTCACTATGGCAACAGAAAGGCACTAATACAAATTATAGTTGGCCAACACAAGATAGAATCAGCCTCTTGACTATGTCCTGACCATTTCTAAGACTGGACACTACCTGATTTTCATGGAAAGGAGAAAAGGACAGACAGATATAAACATGGGTTACAGAGAAAATTCCTCAGGTATTTTTAGCAGTTTTGCATAAATTAGATGAATATTTAATCTGCCACGCTGCATGCCCCAATGCAGTCAGTTATCGAGAAGGGCTCCCTTCTACCCTTTTAAGACAGTCACAGCAGGATAGGAAAGAAATTGAAGTCAGATCCCCAGAAGCCACAGTTCTGCTGGCAAATCAAACCAACAAACCTTACTGGGTATCTGCATGCTCAGACTCTGCCAGACACTGACTCTCAGAGGGAAGGAAGACTGAATGGCCTAAGCTCTCAGAAGTCTGAGAACTGACTTCTGGGAAGATGACGACCAAGAAAAGCGGCGTTTGCGAGTCCCGCTAACACTCCATCTCTATTGCCACAAAATCAGTGCTTTTCATAGCTAAAAAAACTATCAGCAGAGAAATGGAAACTGTAAATAAAAAGGACAGAGAAAAAGAAGACTAGAAGAACAACCAGAGACCAGAAAAGAAACCAGCCTGCATTGTGGCGGTGGAACCGCACCGATGCCATTTTGCCTCACAGCACCAGGCTCCAGAGAGGAAAGGTAAACTAGGAGCTGAGGCAAGAAGCTGCGGATCATTTGGGTGTAGTTCAGCAGTTCTTTCAGTGCAAAGAGTGTTTAAAGCTCCCAGTGGCCAATCTCATCACACCCTCCAGGAACTCAGAGCAGAGCTCAAAGCCAGAAAAGAAATACAACAGCCTCATGGCCAAGGGCATGGCAGTGGCAACATATTACCAGCAGCAGCGGAGTTCACCACACTCTCAATAGCTCCAGATCAGCGCACACAACAGCCATAAGTGAAATTGTAGCCCCTATGGGAGAAATCCCAGCACTGCACCCCCAGGGACTTGCGCAGCTTTGATAATCTCCCTGGGTCAGAGATTTTGCAGTCCAACCCAGTGAAGGAGTAGCAGTGGCAGAGATACCACACCCTAGTCACAGCTTCCCATGGGAAAACGCCCAGCCTGGCACCCCTATGGTATTGTGCACCCTCGATTAATTCCCTGGGTCTGAGACTTTGCGATACAACCCAGTAAAGGAGTAGTAGCAGCTGAGATTACCACAAACTCGAGATCCAGAACACTCTAAGTGAAGTTGTGGTGACCTGGAGAAGAACCCAGAGAAGACACAAACTTCTGAAATCATGGTAAAGAGGAATAATAATGGAGCAATGAATGCCCACAAACTCATAATATCAGAACCTGATAACAAAGAAATTCAGTGATCTCCAGAAGATCAAATCAAGAATATAACTGTAGAAATAATACAGGACCTTCAAAAGAAATTTATAGAGTCTAAAAGAAATAAAGGATGCAATCACTGAAGTAAGGCATCAATTCAAACTATAAACAATCAATTAGACCACATGGAGAATAGAATCTCACTCCTAGAAGATGATCACTCCAAAAATGAACACATAATTTATAACTTAGAAAAAAAATCCAACAGCAGGAATTTGCCATTGAGGAAATATGGGCCCATTTTAAGAGAGCTAACCTAAGAACAATTGGAATAGAGGAGGAAAAAGAAGGTGAAACCAAAGGGATCAATAATCTCTTCAAAGAGGTAATAGCAGAAAATTTTCCAAACATAGAGCAAGAGGTCGATACACAGGTCCAGGAAACTTATAGAACTCCCTTTAGACAGGATCAGAGAAAAGGTCCACCATGCCACATAACTGTCTAAATGACCAATGTAGAAGCCAAACAGATAATCTTAAAGGCAACAAAAACAAAAGGCCATGCAACATTCAGAGGCAAACCAATTAGAATCACTCCAGACTTCCCAAACTAAGTCATGAAAGCCAGAAGGGCTTGGAGTACCATATTTCAAAGTCTGAAAGAAAACAACTTCCAGCCAAAAATTCCCTACCCAACAAAACTATCTATCAAATTAGATGGGGAAATAAGAAGCTTCCATGACAAACAGAAACTGAAGGAATTTATGTCTTCAAAACCAGCACTAGAGAAAATACTCAAAGAGATTAACTACAAAGAAGAAATAGACCAACCATAAATCCACTGAAAAAGAAATTCAGAAAACACTTCCACTCAGGATCTCCAACAAAAAAATTAAATACTTAGGAATAAAATTAACAAAGGAGGTAAAAGATCTCTACAAAGAAAATTATAAAACATTGAAAAAAGAAATTGAAGAGGATCTTAGAAGATGGAAAGATCTTCAATGTTCATGTATAAGCAGAATAAATATCATTAAAATGGCCTTCCTTCAAAAAGTGATCTACAGATTCAATGCAATGCCCATTAAACTACCAAGATCATTCTTCACAGACATAAAAAAATCAGTCCTTAAATTTATCTGTAATAACAAAAAGCCCAGAATAGCCAAAGTAGTCCTCAGCAACAAAAACCATGCAGGAGGAATCACAATACCTGATTTTAAACTATACTACAAAGCCATTGTAATAAAAACGGCATAGTACTGGCACAAAAACAGATATATAGACCAATGGAACAGAATAGAAGACCTAGAAACAAATTCACACACTTTCAGCCAATTGATTTTTAACAAAGAGGCCAAAAACATATACTGGAAAAAAAGATAGCCTCTTCAACAAATGGTGTTGGCAAAACTGGTTAACTATATGCAGAAAATTGGAAATTACTCCCACTTTCTCACCCCGCACAAGAGTCAATTAAAGATGGATCAAAGACTTGGAAATTAAACCAGAGACCTTGAGGCTTCTTGAAGAGGGCATAGGTCCAACACTGAAAGACACAAGCACAGATGGACACTTTTTCAACCAGACCCCAAAGGCACAACAAATTAAAAGGTGAATCAATACATGGGATTGCATGAAACTGAAGAGCTTCTGTTCAGCAGAGGAAACTTTCAAGAACCTCAACCGAGAACCAACAGAATGGGAGAAGATTTTTGCCACCTACACCTCTGATAGAGGACTAATATCTAGAATATACAGAGAACTCAAGAAACTTAACACTAAAAAAAATCATCCAATCAAAAAATGGGCAGGCAACCTAAATAGACACCTCACGAAAGAAGAAATTCAAATGGCTAATAAATGTATGAAAAATATTCAACATCATTGGCAATCAGAGAGATGCATATCGAAACTATCCTGAGATTTCACCTAACTCCAACTAGAATGGCAATCATTCAAAACACAAACAACAACAAATGCTGGTGAGGTTTTGGAGAAGTGGGAACTCTAAAACATTGTTGGTGGGATTGCAAATTAGTGCAACGACTCTGGAAAACAGTATGGAGAATCCTCAGAAGAATGGGAACTAATCTACTATTTGATCCAGCAATACCACTTCTGGGTATCTACCCAAAAGAAAGGAAACCAAACTGACAAACTAATGCATATGTATCTATGTTCATAGCTGCACAATTCACCATAGCCAAACTATGGAACCAGCCAAGATGTCCATCAACAGATGAATGGATTACAAAACTGTGGGATATGTACACAATGGAATTCTACTCAGCCATTAAAAAAACTCAATTACATCATTTTCAGGGAAATGGATGGAACTGGAGGACATTATGCTAAGTGAGATTAGTCAGTCACAAAAAATAAGAAATCAGATGCTTTCCCTAATATGTGAGAGTTAGGGAGAAATGGGTCATAGGAGGAACTCTAGATGAAAAAGGAAATCCTATAGAGGAGCAAACAAGACAACCTAAAGGAGGGGATGTGAGGGGGGAAGAAGGAAAATCTCTAAAACACAAAAGTACTTAAACATATTGAAGTCAACCACTAAGCCAAGCATGGGAAGAAGGGATGGGGAGGGAATGGGGTGGGAATTGAGTAGGGGTTAAATCAGTGATGTGTACATGTATATACACACAAGTTTTTTACCCCAAAATATTTTTTTATTTTTTTTAAATAAAAAAAATTTTTTAAAGAAGTCTGAGAACCAAAACCTGAATAGTCAAACACCCTCGCTCATTGTAATTATTTTATTTCGTCTGCTATAGTGCATGTATCTTTGGAATCCAGAGTCTCGCCTTTCGAGAAGCAGATGGGTATAGATAAACAGACATGTAAACAAAGAAACACATGACAGAAATCCAGTTTGGTTTGTGTGGCATACAAAAAAACATTATGGACCTTTATAGATAGGAGATAAAGATGAGGCCTAACAGTTTCGCTTTGTGTATTTTAATTAACTTTGAATGCTTTGATGAAAGAGAAAAATGTTCCGAGTCAGCAAGGGTTACAGTGGAATCCCAGTCACCATGTACAAGACCTATGATATTAGGGCATTTGTCTGGTCTTTCTGAGCTTCAATTTCTTGTCTATAATGAAGGTTATTTTTATAAAAAATGAATATATTTTGACAGAAAAATACAGAAAGCAGAAAGAGGGAAAAACAAAACTATCTAAAGATAACATCTGCATTTTGATTTATTTCAGTCTTTTCCCCCAAAGATATATAATTCATTTCAAGTTATTTCTGCAGTTTTTAAAAAAATTTGTTTTATTGGTGCACTGTAATTATACATCACGATGAAGTTCAGAGTTATATAGCATATATGTGCACAGCCCTCCCCCAACACCAACCCCACTCCCTTCTTCCCCCCGTGCACAACATTGTGATTGGCATTGATAACTTTGTGCATATACATTATGCCCATTGCAGTGTTTCCCTCAAGCCTGCCTCTCCCATCCTGCCTTCCTCCTATAGGTCCCCTGTCTCACTCCATTAAGGTTTCTCCTCCTTTTTCTGTGGTCTCTCCTGTGTCCGAATTTCTTCCTAGCTTCCACATATTTCAGTCTTTTGAAACAGTTTTATTTTATTAAAGTTATGTATCTGTATCTCTGTTCACATATGTGTTTTAAAGCATCAATCAAATATTTCTAACAGGTCTTTCATTTTTAAAAGGCTAGAATAACAGTCGTTTGATCCCCTTTCCAATCTTTCCCAACCAAGAAGCAACCATCTATACCTCTTAGCTCACACCCAAGAGAGTTTCCACATATTTATTTATTTATTTATTCATTTATTTATTTATTTATTGGTGGTGCTGGGGTTCCTGGAAACCCTTCTACCTCTGGGCTACACTCCCAGACCTATTTTTATATTTTTATTTGGAAACAGGGTTTCTTAAGCCAGCATGGCTGGCTTCGAACCTGCATGATCCTCCTGTCTCTGCCTCCCAAGTGCACGGATTACAAGTGCGCGCCACCACGCCCGGCAAAGTAGCCCATTTTAAGGACTTAAAAAGACTAGTCTGTCTGGGCATGGTAGCACAGGCTTATAATCCCAGTACTCAGGAGGCTGAAACTATAAGATCACAGGTTCTCAGCCAACCTCAGTTACTCAGTGAGGCCCTCTGCAACTTAGTGAGCCCCTGTTTCAAAAATAAAGGATAAAAAATAAGGCTGGGAGTATAGCTCAGAGGTAGTATGTCCCTGAGTTCAGTCCCCAATACCACAAAAAAACAAAACAAAACAACAACAAAAAAAAACTGGTCTCTTAATTCCCCTGGCAGATGCCTCTCAGTCCTTCCCTCCGGCTCAGCTGTAAGTCTGTTAACCTTTCCCCAGGAGAGCCAGGAACTAACTGCTGAATAATAGTGCAAGCACGTTCTCTCTGTTTTCTAGTACATTTTAATTATACAGAATAATGAGTTTCATGATGGCATATTCATGCAAATAACACACTTTGATCGAGTCACCCTCTTCCTCCCCATCCCTGGCCCTTTGCTAACAGTCTCCGTGCTACTTTCACACACCTTCTTTCCCCCTAGATTCCACGTACGAGGGAAATGTGTTTCTTCTCTTTATGTGTCTGGCTTATTTCACGGCATTATGACCTCCAGCTACATCCGTTTTGTACTTGATGGTATTTTCTAAGCTTTCTACAATTTACATGCATTACTTTTTATCACTGTAAAACTAACTTGCTTTTAAACATGAATTTCTTAAGGGTAGCTACAACAAAGTTCATTTACCTTCATACTAGCTACTCCCACGAATGTTGACTACAGGGACTATTTATTGGGTCTGCCGTCCCCGGTATGAAATCCACGGGCCATAGCAGGCAGCCCAATTCCACCCAACAGCTGGAGACCAGAGACCTAAGCAGAAATTCTTTATAATACTTCAATCAAGCCCGATTTTCAAGCATTTTTTCCTGGTGTGTTAGGCCCTGGGCAGGAAATGAAGTTATCAAAGTGGCAATGACTTTGGCATTTTATAAAATAGTGAAATCAGCGGGTCTCAGAAAGTCAAGGGTCATATGTTTTCATTCAGATGTGAAAACTAGGGAGTAAATAGGAAAGAAAAAGGACTTCATGCCAATAAGGAGAGAGACCAGTAGAAGAGTGGAAGGAGATGGAGGAGGAAGGAGGGAGGGAGGAAAGGAAACAGGCCGAGCAATATTACGTTCATATATGAATGTATCAGTAGCAACCTTACTAGCATGAACACAGGGCGGGGAGGCGGGAGGTGGTGGGATGAGGTGTAGCGGGAGCACGGCAAGAGAAGCTGTGTGCATATGTGAATGTATTATTCTGAATCTCACAGCGATGTATAATTACAGACACAAATAAGGTTATTATTATTAATTTTTTTGGTGGTACTGGGGCAGAAACCCAGGGGCTTTCTACCTCCAGGCTATACTCCCAAACCTATTTTATATTTTATTTGGAAACAGGGTCTCACTAAGTTGCTTAGAGCCTCACTAAGTATCTGAGGCTGGCTTCAAACCTTTGCGATCCTTGGGTCTCAACCTCCCAAGCGCGGGGATTACAAGCATCACCATGCCCGGCACAAATGAAATTATTTTTAAAAAAGCAAATATAAAGCTGGGCATGGTGGCTTACACCTGCAATCCCAGTACTTGGGAGACTGAGACAGGAAGATCCCAGGTTTGAGGCCAGCCTCAGCAATTTATGGAAGCCCTCAGCAATGTATTGAGACTTTGTTTCAAAATAAAAAGTAAAATATGGCTGGGGTGGGGGTGTGGCTTGGAGGCAGAACACTCTGGATTCAATCTCAATACCACTACCACCAAAAAAAAAAAAAGTAAATACAATTTATCACATGAGGCACCACACCAATTAAAATGAAGTAAAACAGGATGACGAGTGAATGGTGATGGGGGGAGGAAATTAATTGTGAACAACATGGATGAAAGTCATTGAAATTCCTCTTGGAATCAAAATGGGTAGAGAAAGGCAAGCAAATCTCAGGAGTGGCGCTAAACTGGAAGCTGAACTCCGGGGGACACAGGTGTTCGCTATGGAGCCCCAACACCTCGGTGATGCCTAGCAGAGCCATGCGGGCGTTACAGCTCAAGGGCGGGGGAGCATCACCACGACAGCTCCCAGCTCTCTAAGAGAGGGACCCAGAGCCAGGCACACACGATGCTGCTGAAGAGCAATCCCCTGGATTTACTTGTTTCAATATAAAGAGTAAAATATGGCTGGGAGATAAATTAAATTATTTAATTTTATACATTCATTCCAGCTGTCCATCTTTGAGATGATATTTAGAACTGAAATAAATGGGATTCCATTTATATAAGGATTCAGCCATAGAGTCAGTAGTTTGACCTTCTCATGGTCCTAGTCCAGCTCTGTCTTGTTTAAACTGAACACTGGCCGGGAGTGGTGGTGCACACTTGTAATCCCAGCATTCAAGAGGCTGAGACAGGAGAATCGCAGTTTGCAGCCGGCCTCAGCTACTTAGTGAGGCTTTGAAACTCAGTGAGAACCTGTTTCAAAATAAAGAATAAAAGCCAGGCGTGGTGGCGCAGGCTTGTAATCCCAGCATTCATTCGGGAGGCTGAGACCGGAGGATTGCAGTTCGCGGACAGCCTCAGCTACATAGTGAGGCACTCCACAACTTAGTGAGACCCTGTTTCAAAATAAAGAATAAAACACAGGGCAGGGGGTGTAGCTCGGAGGTCAAATGCTCCTGGGTTTCATCCCCAGACCCGCAAAAAAATTAAAAAAATAAAATAAAAAATAAAGAATAAAAAATAGGGCTGGGAGTATACCTCAGAGGTAGAATGTCCCTGCGTTCCACCCCCAGAAACACATAAACAAACAAACAAAACAAAACAAAACAAAACAAAAAGAACTGCAGACTGAACCTATGATCAAATACATTATGAGTGTTGGATGTCTCTATTACCATCCCTAACTGCAATGTAACTTGTTTTCACATCATTTTATTCCAACCCGAAATTTTTCAACTTATTCAGTATCTAGACATGGGCAGCTGAGGACCTGAGAGGCAGTCTTGACTCCCCACAGAGGAGCTGCTGGGCCGTGGCCATGAGGCAGAGCCTCACCCTGCCTGGGGTTGTCACGGTGATGCTCACCCTCGACCATCCCTGACCAGCATGTGGGCACTTGCTGTGGATGGAGGGGGGCAGTAGTTTTAGGTCCCAGGGAGCCATCAACCCAGAACCCTTCTAAGGGAAGCGGTAGGCTGTGAGCCAACACTCCAGACCCACAGGTCATGGTCCACTATCCCAGCAGGCTTCACTTGCAAACACAAATTTAAACGTTAAATGAGTAAGAATTTAGAGACAGACACGGCCGAGAATTAAAGCCATGCGGGTCGCCCTTCTGAGTACTAGGCCCTCTGTGACTGCTCTCGTCCCAAACCGATGGAGCCAGCCCTGGTTCCTGGTTTCCCAATTTAACTGTCTCTTCCCTTCCTATTGGGTGATTCCCATCGTCAGCATCGTCATGCCCTAACATTTCCTCTTGGGGGAGAAAATCCCCTATATAAGCATTCTTTTCAGCTTCAGTTGTTAGGTAATTTCTGTACTTCCCTTTAGACTCAACTTCTTGAAGGTTGTCAATATTTGCTGTATCTATATCTTCATCTCCCGTTCCCTCCTAATTTGCTAGTCTGGCTCATGCCCGAACAACCCCACTGAACCGCCTTTACTGATACTGCCAAGGTCCTCCTTGTGGCCTACTCCCATGGATACCACCACCTCCTCAGCCACTCAGGAGCGCTCAGCCTGCCCCTCTCGATTGCCCTAGCTAGATTTCTCTCTTCTGCCTGACTTCCCAATTTTAGGACACCCTCATTATTTGTCCTTCTCCTCTCTCCCAAGGCAGACTCATCAATCTTCAGAGAATTAAAACCCATACATTTATATATCTTACCCAGATACTCCCCACCCTATTGCTGAACACTCAATTCTAGCCTTTTACTCAACATTCACAGTGAGATGTCTGACTGTATATATCCAAGAGGACTCTTCACTGTTTCTTTACCTGTCCCAAGCCACTCTTCTCAAGAAAATACCTAGGATTCACACTTGCTTTTAGTCTTTCTACCTTTCGCCACATTCAAACCACCAATAACTCCTATTTATTTTCTCTTTTTTTTTTTTTTTTTGAGGGGGTAGGCTTCTAGAGATTGAACCCAGAGGCATTCCTGTCTCAGCTTCCCAAGTATTGGTATTATATAGGTACTGGGTATTATATAGGTATGTACTACCATACCCAGCTAATTGTGTGTGTGTGTGTGTGTGTGTGTGTGTGTGTGTGTGTGTGTAGTACAAGGGATTGGACCCAAGGGTGTTTTTCTGAGCTACACTCCCAGTCCCTTCTTAAAAAATTGTTTTTGTTTTCAAACTCGGTCTCAATAGGTTTCTAAGAGTTTCACTAAATTGCTAAGGGCTGGCCTCAAGCCTGTTATCTTCCTGTCTCAGCCTCCCAAATTACCAGTATGCACCACCATGCCCAGCTTTATTCATTTTTCATAGAAAATACATGTTAAATGAACTCTCCCCTTTTTTATCTCCTTGACCACTTGGTTAGCCAGTCACTGTCTAAGATGATGCTCCTAATTCAAATGGGTCACTTCTGATTGTTCTTCCATCTCAGCTACTTAAATAAATTCTCTAAGTAGCACTTACTGAAAACTGAGATTATACATTTGTGTTTCACAGATCAGAAAATCCTATCTCTCATTCTCCCAAAAAAATATCTAGGAGAGAAACTAGTGGAGAAAAGTGAAACCAATATGGGATTTTAAAAATTATTTACTTATTTTACTATTAAAGTGATTGAAAACTATGACTCTGATAATTATAGTGATAATAGCTAACATTTATTGAGCAATTATTATGTGTCAGACACTTTAAGATACTATACATGAATCATTTTGTTTTATCCCCACAAAAACTATGAGCTAGGAACTATATTAACCCTCTTTCACATATGAGAAAACAGGATTGGCAGGACAAATTGCTTACTTCTCACTATAAAAATGATTTTTTCTATAATTCATATATATTAAATATACACAAAAAATCAAGGACATAATCTTTTTTTATTTTTTAGTACTGGGGATCAAACTCAGAGGCATTCTACTCCTGAGCTATATCCCCAACTCTTTTTATTTTTTTTTACTTTTGAAACAGGCTCTCATTAAGTTGCTGATATTGACCTCGAACCTGTGATCCTTCTGTCTCAACCTCCCAGCTACTGGAATTGTAGACCCGTACCAGTACACCTGGCTAGAACTTATCTTAGAATTAATAATTTTAACAGGTTTAGCTTGGCAAGAGGCTTATTACAGTGTCCCCATTTCTGTCTCTCACCACAGACTGAAAAACCTTTGCCATAGATTGCTACAACATCTGCAGAGCTGTCTGGGAACCACTGGTTTATGATGCAGTTCTCTGACACCCTGATATGCTGAGGGTAAAGATCAGTGTTCCAGCCCATTATTGACGAAAAACTACTTGCCTGGCTCACTGGCCCTTCATCCCAAATGGTTGGCAGCAAATGACTAACATATTGGAAGCTTGACAGGTCCTTTAAGAATATAACTGGAACTTTTCTAGAAAAGTGGCCTCCAAAACCAGCACATAGCAGCCATTGGCTCTGAGGCCACTTCCCTTTCATGAAACATGGTGCCCCAGGAAGTCAGGATTTACAGACACCTATCACTAGTGCCAAGACCAAGCAAAGGGCAACAACAGTTTTTCTTGTTCTGCTGCCTAGACACTAATTCAAAAATATGCTTAGAACTCAGAAATACACTGACATTTCCTTTAGAAAAAGTAACAGAGTAGAACAGTAGGGAGAGTTGAGGGATTAACATCTCCAAATGTTGGATGCCCTTTGGTTAAATAAATGTCCCTAGCAGGAAGCAAATTCTGCCTGGTCATATTTCAAATACATTACAGGTTGTAACCATTTAACTGAATACAGTTTGTGCAGCTATGTAATAATATGTATTATCAGTTAACATATTTTATCTTTCAAACCACTAGATTTATTGGTCCAAGTAATTTCACTGGCTCACACTAATCAACCAAATGAAAGTTAGTCGAGAATGAATATATTAAGTGTCTTTGGATTATAGTCTTTTTGCTCTAACTCCTGGTTTAAAGCTAACAGGTCATAAATAGATATCAGAAAGAATCTCAGAGCATGTAAACAATTATCTGCAAGATGCTGGGGAGCACAGGGCTGCACAATATGACCTGAGAACCAAATCTAACCCAACATCTACTTTTGTGTGGCTCATGAAGTAAGAATGGCTTTTTATATTTTTAAGTGGAAAAAAAATAACTGGGATTTTTTTTGGTACTGGGATTGGAACCCAGGGGCATACTACCTCTGACCTACACCCTCAGCCCTATTTCTCATTCTTTATTTTGAAACAGGGTCTCACTGAGTTGTAAAGGGCCTCACGAAGTAGCTGAGGCTGGTCAAGAACTGTGACCGTCTTGTCTCAGCCTCCCAAATGCTGGGATTACAAGCTTGCCCTACCACACCCAGCTCTAATTGGAAATTTTTTTAATTCAAATTTTGGTGTCCACAAATAAAGTTTTACTGTAGTATAGCATATGCATTTACTTCGGCCGTCTCACACTACAACAGCAGAGCTGAGTGGTTATAGCAGACACAGGCCATATTGTTCACACAAAGTTTAAAATATTTATTATCTGACCCATTCGAGAAAAGGTTTTTCAGCCTTCCTTTTAAGTCAGCTTTATAAATAAATTTGAGTAGACATAGATACAGACTGCTCAAGTATAAAACAAGGTTAATTATATTTATCTTACTATAAATATGCCTCCAGAAAGAAAAAGAAAAATTGTTCAAAGACAAAAAGTAGAGTGTGTCATGCTATTGAATTCAAAGTCTATAGCTCTAAACTTTTTAGGTTTCTTGCCATATAAACTGTTCTTAAAGTTCTATTTGATAGGAGTGTTACTCCATCATTAGCTTCTTGATGTTCCTGTATCCAAATGAAGCCTCCATGACTAGTCACATGGCACCACACAGTGGAAATCTCTGCGTAATTCACAGAACCTGAACTCATGATCTGGATGCTAACACTGGTCACTGTCATTCAGATTACATCTGCAAAGCTACACAGCAGACACTGGCTCTCTTGGAGGTCTTCATTCCCTTGAAATTTAGTAAGAACATTGAAAACAGTAGTCTTGGACTGATCAAGTTGTTTGATCATTGAAACTGGCTTATAGTTAATTTTTCAACCTAGCTGTTTCCAAGATGCAAATAAAAATTGCCCACAGTTATAAAAAGGATAAAAAGTTAGTGCAGCATTACAAGTCATATTTTAACAGTCAGCAGCTATTTTACCAGCATTTGTTCCCATGACACTTTAGATTAAAATGTTCTTGACTTCAAATTAATAATAATAATAATAATAATAATAATAATAATGGATGCAATGAATTCTCATTGGGTACAACTTCTCCTTCATTCAACTAGTAATATCCAATATTCTAGAATTAAAGTGAGCTACTATGCATTTTACCCATTCACCAGAGTAAATGTAAACTACCACCATGAAGAACTTAAAACCTTACAGAGAAGTATAATCACTCTTTGCCACAAAATATCAAAATTCTATTATTTGCATACAAATTATATTACAAATATTTCACATGTAAAAATTGTTTTCCATTAAACCTGAAGAAGGAAAAATCACTGGGAAGAAAGGATGCTTTCCAGGAGAACTGCGGGTTCACAGTTGGCCTCAACAACTTAGTGAGATCCTGCTTTAAAATAAAAGGTAAAATAGGGCTGAGAGTGTAGCTCAGAGGTAGAATGCCCCAGGATTCAATCCTTAGTACCACAAAAAAAAAAATAAAAAATAAACAAAGGAGGGATTGATATGATCATAACCTTTCATTTATGAAATGAGACCCACAGAATGTTAATTATATGTCATAAGCTTTTCATAAAAATGGTTTAATTTGGAAATAAATATGAAAACATCAGAAGACTGAGATTTCAATGTGGCCAGTCATTTAGCGCCACTAATAAAAGTCTGCGTCTCCAGAGACAAGATGTAGCTTTCATAAATTTTTTTGAGTAGATTCTATTAAGCATGTATTCACATCCAATGTTGGTCTGTTTTCTTGGTTTTTCAGTTCTTTTCCCCCTCGCTCATCCAAATCCTTTGCACAGAGCCCTTACAAATTAAAAATGCTGCCATAAGCAATTGGACTTGAGATTATTTATGACAAATGCCTTTTAAAAAATGTTAGACTGTCCAAGATGACTTAACTTATAAAGACACCAATTCTTACTAGGGAATTTCTCATTTAACTTTTTAGATCATTCTAATGAAAAATTATAAATATAAAATGAAACATTACTCAAAGCTGATAGGAGAAAGTCAGAAATTCATTTGCCTACTCATGTGGGTAAAATATGCAAAGCATGAACATTAAAATAATGGAAATTCTCAAAGTCCTTCTTAGTTGGAATCATACCTCCCATTTCTTTTGGTTTGCAAATCTGTGGCCAATTTTCTTGGCCCAGCATCACGAGGAACCCTATTGCTTCTGTCACCGAAGATATTGGAGAACTGGAAACAGCCACATATCCTAGGAGACGAGTGTTGCCAAATGAAAGAACACCGAGTTTCCAGCAAGTCCAAAGAATAATGCAATAATTGAGCTCTCTCTGTAACTCAGGGCATCGGTGCACTCTTTAGAGAAGATTTTAAAACTAAAGCCAATCCAATTTTTCTTAGCTACAGTATTCCAGAACAAGGCTGTCTTTTGGTTTTACACACCGATAACTCCTCTACATTCTTTGTCTATGCTTGAAAACATGTATTGCAACATGGCATGACCTTCTCCTGTTGCTTAGATCCTAAGTTGTAAACAAGTCCACTTTCTCCTGGTATTAAAGGTTGCTTTCACTAAATCAGTCTAGAAAACCTCAATGATTAAAGATTTAAAATGGCGATTTAAAAAAATAAATGAGCGAAAACAACAACAAACAAAACAAAAAAAAAGGTTCAGACAGAAAAATAGAGAGTAGATTTAAAGAAAAACAGTTAAAAACAAGTGTCATTTGCATATTTCTTACTTTTTAAACAATTCAAAGTGTTTTTCTGTATCATTTAATTATCTCTCAGAATATGCATATGGCAGCTGGATATGGGGAAATATTTCAACTATATCTGTTGATCAAATGAGATTTCTTAATAGTCAGTTTGGGGTTTAAATCAAATAAAGTAAAGGTCACTGACCTTTATCTTTGATTTTGCCTTAAATGAAAATATAATCACCCCAAAGGAGATAAAAAGAAGAAACTAGATTAGATTATTCTTTTTGTGCCATCAGTGACCTGGCTTCTATTAAAGGGTTTTCTATAGTTTTCACAGAACCCAGGAAATCTGCTATTCTGTCAAGCTTCTTCCAATAGGCAGGGCATATTGACTAGTGCATCTTCTGAGTGGTATTTATCCTACTTTGTTTCTTTCAGAAATGGAAGTATTTTACTGGGTCTGGTGGCACATGCTTGTAATCCCAGCATTTGGGAGGCTGAGACAGGAGGATCATGGTTCTCAGACAGCCTCAGGTACTTAGGCCCTTTGCAACTCAGTGAGACCCTGTTTCAAAATAGAGAATAAAAATAGGGCTGGGTGTAGTTCAGAGGTAGAATGCCCCTGGGTTCCATCCCTAGTACCGCAAAAGAAGAAGAAGAAAGAGAAGGAGAAGGAGAAGGAGGAGGAGGAGAAAGAGAGGGAGAAGGAGGAGGAGGAGAAGAAGAAGAAGAAGAAAGAGGAGAAGGAGAAGGAGGAGGAGGAGGAGGAGGAGGAGGAGGAGAAGAAGAAGAAGAAGAAGAAGAAGAAGAAGAAGAAGAAGAAGAAGAAGAAGAAGAAGAAGAAGAAGAGGAGGAGGAGGAGAAAGAAGAAGGGAAGTATTTAAAGAGTTCATGCTAAGAGATTCCAATGCTAGTAAATAATACTACTAGTTAGAATTAGTTATGTGAGACACTCCCCTAAGTGTTTTACTTACATTATTTTATTTAATCCTCACAATTGCCCAATGTTTAGATTCAATTATTACTTTTTTTGTCTTTTGCATATGAACAACAAATTCAAGCTTAGAGAGATTGAATAAATTTCCCAATAGGAGTTTAGAGTGGTTTGTTGTTGTTGTTGTTGTTGTTGTTGTTGTTGTTGTTCAAATGGATTCATTAGTAATTATTTAGATTCAGAGACATTTTTCATGATACTCCAAGCCCTCTTAGAACACTATAAAATTAGTCAAAATGACTTGTGTCTTAAAATGGTTGGTCAAAGGTAGGCGCAGTAGCGGACACTTGTAATCCCAGCTTTTGGGAGGCAAGACCAGAGGATCATGGTTCATGGAGAGCCTCAGTGAGACCCTTTGCAACTCAGTGAGACCCTGTTTCAAAATAAAGAATATTTCCGGGCGTGGTGAGACCCTTTGCAACTCAGTGAGACCCTGTTTCAAAATAAAGAATATTTCCGGGCGTGGTGGCGTACGCTTGTAATCCCCGCACTTAGGAGGCGGAGACAGGAGGATCGAGCAGGTTCTGAGCCAGCCTTGCTGGCTTAAGAGAACCTGTTTCCAAATAAAAAAAAATATAAAATAGGTCGGGGAGTGTAGTCCGGAGGTAGAAGGGCTTCCAGGAACCCCAGTACCACCAAAAAAAAAAAAAAAAAGGCTAGGGGTGGTGTAGTTCAGAGGTAGACTGTCCCCGGGTTCCATTCTAGGTAGATTGTCCCTGGGTTCCATTCTCGGTACCACAAAAAAAAAAAAAAAAAAAAAAAAAGGTTGTTCAGACTACTTCACCTTTGATTTTTCTTATAGAAACATATAGATCAGTAATAGGTGACACGGCTGAGACTTGAACCTGATCTTTCCAATATCAGAGCTCATGCCCTCAGAGCACCATTCCTTCATTACTAACACATGTAACATAGGTAACACAGGTAGAGACAGTATTGTAGTTCCTCAAAAAATTAAACAAACAATCGGCATATGACTCATAATTCTGCTTCTAGGCATACACCCAAAAGTATTGAAAACTGGGACTTGGGCAGATATTTATACACTGATATTTGTAGTAACATTATTCATAATGATACAAAAGTAGAAACAACCAAATTTAATGGGAATAAGTTAGTGGTTTAGTGGGTGTGAGTTTCGGTTTAGGAAGATGAATATTCTTGAGACGGAAATGGGTAGATCATTACATGAATGCCCAAAGAACTCAATGAACTTAAAGAACTTAACGCCAAAGAGCTTAAAAAAGGTCCAAAGAGTATCTTCCACTATGCATATTTTGCCACAATAATAATAAATCAGGATTTAGGTTTGCACTAAAATATTAAAGCTAGAGCCACAAAAGTATCATTCTCTGTCCATTTTGTAAAAGATGACTTAACAGTAACCAATTAAGCAAGTCTTATTCTGTTCACCAGACTGTAATTCTCATGGTTTATTTTCACTGATGATCAACATAAGTAACCAACAGAATGACTCTTTCAAGATCAGATATCCGACGGAATGTCATGGAATACAAGTATCAGGATGAATTCTAGCAAGAATAGTTTATTTCAAGGGACGTTATGTTTCAATAACATTTTATCACATTCCTGAACTACCTTCAACATGAATGAAAAGACTTTCATGAGAAAGCAATCTTGAAAGTTGGGTGTGGTGGCGCACGCTTGTAAGCCCAGCATTTGGGAGGCTGAGGCAGGAGGATTGCGCTTGGTGGACAGCCTCAGCTACTTAGCAAGGCCCTCTGCAACTCAGTGAGGCCTGGTTTAAAAATAAAGAATAAAAAATAGGGCAGGGGATGTAGCTTGGAGGTTGAATTCCCCTGGGTTCCATTCCCAAACCTTCAAAAAAATAAATAAAATAAAATAAAATAAAATATAAGGCTAGGGTATAGCTCAGATGGAACCCCTGGGTTCCATCCCCAATATCGCCAAAAATAAAAATAAAAAATAAAAAAGAGAAAGTAATCTTGAAACATTACATTGGCTAAATTTTCTTCTCAAATCTATATTTTGAGAATATTATACAACCTGAAGGAAATGATAAACATCTTTTCATCATATATTGGAATGTTTTCCATAGTATTTTAAAAATAATTAAATTGGCTCAATTTAGTGCCCTAGATTCTGGCCCAATTTGATAATTTATTTTAAAAAATGGATATTAAAAATGACATAGGTATTAGTGTGCTTTTATTATTCAGTGCTTTATTATTATTATTGGTCAGAAGCCTCCCAGCAATCAAACAAAATTTTATACCATACTTGATCCTGAGTTACGCAAGATGCAAAAATAGCTTTGTAGGATTTAACTGAAAAAAAAAGAACAAAGGAAGTCTCCCAGAATGACATACTTTTCTTCCCCAAAATTCAATGATATAATAAATAAATGAATGTGGAAATTAAATATAGTCCTTTTGATAAACTCATACTTCTCAGAGAATACTATGATAAAGGCAACCAATCATTGTCAGTTGTGTCACTATTTGAACTTTGACCCTACTTTCTCCCTATACTCAAGCTAATCCTCTCATGTCACTGCATAGCTGGCCTCTTCTCATCTTTCAGATTCAGCTCAGATGTCACCTCCTGCTACAGATTGGATCTGAAGGGTTACAATCCCCCATCAAAGCTCCTGTGGCAAAGCCTGGTCTCCCTGCAGCCAGGTGTGGAGGTGGGTCTACCTGGAGGAGTTGGGTCACTGGGGGTAGCCTTAAGGACTGTATCTGTCCCCAGATGTCCCACTTACATGATTGTAAATGGACTCAGAGCCCAGCCCCTCACAGCCCACAAACTTATTGTTAGGTTTAGCTCTTCCCCTTAACAGGTGCTGCAGTCATTCTCACATTGGATTGGGGTCTGGACAACAAAAAGTATGTCAAGAAGGATGTCAAGAAAGACCTGCCTGGTGCTTCAGCCTAACTCCCTTCCAACTTAGTATTCCTCTTAACTCCCTGAAGGCTGTTAACAAAGTGATACCTTGTCTCCCCATAAGCACAATCTCTTGGGATGCAGCTTTCTTGGGCACCCCATAAGAAGGGCTGGCTGCTTTTGCTCATCATAATGCAGTCCTAGTACCTTTGATGACTCATACTCTTAGCAAATTACAAGCATGAAGCTGGCCTGTCTTCCTCTCTCTGTTCTTTGAAGACATGCCTCATGCAAACGATAGTTCTGAAGCCATGGGGTGCCTGGTAGATTAAACAAATGAAAAGCAGATCTACTCTTCTTTCCACTTCAGAAAGGAAAAAGTCCTATGACATCATTGGTCTCTAGATCCTTGCTTTTACTACTTGGTAAAATATAACAAGGCAACCAAAATAGCAATAGAAAAATTTCTTAATGTTTTTTCCAGCTATGTAATTTTATGGCTCCTGTGCAGTACTTTATATACGCGATAAATATGGGCTTCTGTGTGGATAGCGACTCATTTAAAATAAGGCATCCTGATCAGTCATATATTTTGTTTTTAAGTGTCTCCATCCAAATATTCAAAACTAAGACTGTGTCCCTCAACCATAGCAAATATACTTATTTCCCAATCATGACAAACTGCTAATTTTCCTCTTCTTCTGTAATAAAGAGACCTTATTTTTAGAAGGCTCATAGCTACCCAGGAAATCAAACCAACTCCATTTCCTGGTCTGTTTTGTAAATGAAGTCTGTGCATGCGAGTTAAAGTGACAAGCCAGTGCCAATCCTTAAAAGAAGCAGTCAGAACATCCCTGGCTTTTCTCCTTTTTCCAGTGGTTGGAATTTGGATGTGGTGGTTAACCATCCTGAGGGGTGAGGGCAAGGATACCGGTAACTCCAGAGGTAGGAAGCATGGAAAAGAGCAAGGCAACTTGGAAACTTGGAAGCAGAGTTTCTAACCCCGTGGAGCCACAAACCACTTGAATTGTTTATGTCTAGTTGGCTACGTGAGAAAGAAAAGCACATCCTTCTTCTGCGAGCAACTATCACTTGTAGTTTCTGCTTCAGCAACCCAACTTACGTTCTGGCCTAATAAACTTTCCTTAACGATTTAGAGACTTCTTCATAATGTTGCCAAATGGGTTCAAGATCTCAAAATGATCGACTTTTTTAGTTGGAAGTTACCTAAAAGGTGACCTTCTCTCCTCGATTTATTGATATTGATGAGGAAATGGAATCTAACATGAGTAAATAAACGTCTTGAACCTCACAGGTAGCTTGTCATAGGACTGGTATTAGATCTCCTGAGTTTCAGTTTATTTTGTTCTTTGTGGTCCAATTAGCAGAACTCTTGGAAATTACTCTGGAGGTCTGAACAACTTGACCACCTGGGGCCTGGGACTATATTTTTCCCAGACAACCTATAAGCAGCTACCATCCTACAGACTCTGACAAGACTGCTTAGGTTTCAACTACAGGAAGGAACCAGGCATGGGGAGGCCCAGGCCTCGGCTGCAGCATGCCACAGAGGGAATGACAGAACAGTCAGGAATACTCATGCTTTTGCTTCTTGTCTTGCAAAATCTGACCTGGGAAGTTTCCCTATCCTCTAATTAAATGGATTCCATTTCTCATGACCTAGCATCGTGAAATTATTTGTCTAAGATGCAGAAGCACGGCAGCTGGAAATTCAGAAGGCACCTACCTCAGTATACTTGATTCTAGAATACCATGAGTACTGATTATTATTATCTGCAATTTGACACTATTGAAAATTTTCTATAACTAATATTGGGAGGGGGTAACTTTAACTGTCAAGGGAACAGCTCAGAGAAGAAACAAATCCTTTAACTCTCTACCAATGTGTCCAATCTCAGGTCCCTTTGAGCAAAGGAGGACATTGGTACAACTGCAACGGAGAAAGCAGTCAAAGATCCAGCAGAAAGCACACAGTGCAATCCAGAGATCATCATGTAAGTCCTTGAACTTCTCTCACAATTCTATCTCTCTTTCCTTAAAGGCTCTATAGACCACTCTGCACTTTACTTATGAAACCAAAAGTTTATGTTTGTAGTTCACGAAATTCCATTTTTAAAAGTATGACACTAGCCTACATCTCTTACCATCCTCGTTTTCATCAAACACTGGTGGTTTGCTTGAAGTGTTGGCGCCCATGGTCAAGTCTGCCCTGAGCTGGACTCTGCAGTTATAGTACCCTGGCAGGAAAACTCATCTCTGTTCAGAACAAGTTCTGGAAACTTAGATGGATATCTAGAAAAAAAAAAAAAAAAGAATGGTATCCTTATAAAACGGTATACTCCAGAGGCCCTGGGTACAGACTAGTAAAATATTAACCTAATCTATTATCATTGCAGCAGAAATTTCTGTCCTTAAAAATTATGACTCTAGAAATAAAATATCAAACAATAGCAGAACCCACTACATGGCCTTGTTAATAGCAAACCTGTACTTACACAGTAGAAGGAAAGCAAAATACTTTCCCAAGTAAGTAGAAAGGTTTAAGATGAGGTCAGCAATGCTTTATTTAACAATTATAAAATTTTAAAAATTGCAAATCTCTATATTTTTGAGAAATATTCTAATTTTATATTTTCTTTGTGTGTGTATATTGACTAACAGACGCTTCCCTTCTTTTTAGTCTTTCTGGCTGATGCAGAAGGTCCCACACTGTAAAAGAAACAAGTCCTGGATTGGGATTCAGTACTGGTTTAAATAAGATGTTAACATTAATTAATTAATTAATTAATTAATATAATGATAAAGAAACTTACTGTCTCTGAAATTGGTAAGGAGAGACAGCAGCCTGGGTTCTGGTCCTAAAACTGACAATGTTCATGGATTTGGAACTTAACCGTTAGCCTCTAAGTGGGAGAAATGACTCACTTCCCTCAGGAGTCACAAGGCCAGAAAGTTCATGCCAAAGAGCAGCCATGTTAGGTACTAGACAACAGTGAACCGTGAAGACAGTGGCGGCTGGCTCAATCTCAAGGAAGTAAATGTTCTCCGTTCAAGAGATCATTGCCAAGTGGAAAACAAGAAACCAAAGGACCAGATATTTTGACTTACAAAGGGAGTAAAGATTCCAATTTGATAAAAATGATATCTTAAAATTCAGCTCAGCTATGTAGCCTCAGAAAATTTCACATCTGGGACAAAGATGGCTCATGGATATAGTCAATGAGATGATCTAAGGCAATTAACACAATGCCTGGCATACAATATACAAAGAATGAATATTAGTTCCTGGTCTTTTTGACATTTCTTTATTGTGTATTTTTTTATTAACACCTGTTGATTACTTTCTTCTGGGGCAGAATTGAAGAAAGTGTCCAAGCTAATACAGGTTGTGAATAAAATCTTCAATAAAACTTGGGTAGCCCCTGAAATAGTACAAAACAAAAGCTCATTTCCCATTAGGAAAATGTAAGCACAGCTTTCATTTGAAGGCAGACTCATTAAGGAAATGCTACTTTTCATACCAAAAGCCAACTGCTGGCATAGTGCCTTATAGACCTTAAAAACAATCATTAAATGGAGAGAAAAGAAAGAGTCAGCAATTAGGAAGTAACCAATTAAATCGCATGGGAGAGTTGGGGGCAGGTGGTAACAGGTGGCTGAAGGAAGCTCAGTGGGATTATTGAGATCCAGGAAGATAGAAAGAATTCAACTGTCTCCCAAGGCCAAGAAATCAAAAAGGTTTTAAACTGTAGCAGAAAAAGAATTAAGAAGTAGCAAATGGGATGTCCTTTATGTTTTACTGAGAGTTTAGAAGAAGCTAATGAGCCCTTTGTGCTTTATTATTGCATTTAGAATATACAAATGGGGGATAGCGCAAGGACCGAATCACTGACGATACTACAAAAGGGATTGGTCCTAAAGAGAACGCAAATGTAAGGAAGTACAGTTGTTAGCAAATGCACACCAGGGCCACCGTCTCTTATCTTGAGCTTAAATTCTGAGTTCTTGTAGATTTCACAGCACACCACAGTCCTATCATTCTGGTGTTTCTCTTCACACCTTAGGTGTCTCTCAAGCTCAGGACAAGGACAATGCACCATATACGATACACCTAGCAGTAACTTTGTCAAGTTCTAAAATCAGAAGGAGAGAGAGGGAGGGATATGATCACAGTCTCCCACAGTTCAGAGTTTCATTCTGATGTGCATTTTTTGACCACCACAGATCCAGCGAATTTCAGTAGGTACATTTTACACTCCACTTTCTACAAATTTACATCTATGGCGAGTGTTTTAAATAAGTCATCTACATGCCTATATAGGGGACCTCTTTTGTAGATGTTTAGGAGAGGAGAAGTAGAATTATCAGGTGATGGCCTAATGTCTTCTCCTTTGAAGCTAACACACACAATAAAGATTTCTCTTTCTGCCCCCTCATGGGGATAATCATCATTCATTTCATATCAGAAAGAAATTAACCTTTATCTCACAGGAAAAAAAAAAAAGATGGAGATGCATTCTTTCTGCTCTGCTGAATAGAGCCCAGTAGAACTGTAGGACTCTTCCCCCACCAAACGCCCTAACATTCCCAACCTCCTGGTCCTAAGTCCACAGCACTGGATAAGTATCAAGAGGACAGCCTCCACGCATGGAACTGAAAATCCTAAACATAGAAAATATAAAAGGTAGAGTAATTTGTCTTGCAGGAACACATGAAATGTTCAGATTCTACCCTGACAAGACCAATTATCAGATTCTTAACTGCCGACTAGTTCCCTGATATCTACACTTCACCTTTGGCCTGTACTGCTGGGGCATGTCTGGGGGGTGAGTGTCTCCAGACAGCTAAGGCTGCCTGGGTAAAGAGATGTCATCTTTTAGAAGCAGAGAACACAGGGTCTGCTGCAAGAAGGTTGCAACTTCTGATAGAACTGTTTGGATTTCATGATCGCAGTGTGTGCATAGATATAACATTTTTCAGCATTTGAAATTCACAGAATTTCTTAAATTGAGAAATAGGTAGAAACAGAGAAAGAAAATATCGCAAAAAAAACCACCAAGTTAACGCGTTCAGTTAGCAATTGTTTATATTCTTTCAACTATGCTTTTATCATTTTTAAATGTTACAAATTACGCAGGTAAATATTATTTCCACATCAACTCTCATGCCAAATCGATTCTCCACTTACGCTTCCCAAAGACAGTCACAATCGTGCATCTAGGGTATATTTTACACTCCACTTTCTACAAATTTACATCTATGGCGAGTGTTTTAAATAAGTCATCTGCATGCCTATATAGGGCAGATAGAATTTGCACCTCGTTACGCTCGTTCTCCACCATATTTCCAAGATCTAGGTGTAGGTAGCTGATGCCTACAGCTCTGGATTCTGCTTTTTAAGTGCTATCTAGCAGTCCCTGGTGTGAATGCAACACAATTTACTTTTCCGTGTAAAAATGTTTACATACTTCAGCCTTGCTGATGGTGTAGAGATGGAAGGACTCCCTGTAGAAATAAAGACAACCATCAAAACCAGTTTTTGCTCATCTTGAAGATAGATAGGAGAAACAGGCAGAAAAGCCCGCGCTCACTTAATCTCACCCCAACAAACACTTGCACTACATCTGGGCCTGAGTCCTTCAGTGTGAGGGGCACAGAGCCAGTGGGGTACTGAGCAGAGCATGGTCCAGCCCCGTACATGGTTGTGTGAATTCCCTAGACTAGCTGGCTGCCTTTGTCTTTTTCTCATGCCTTTTAACTTCCCAGCTTCCCGAATGTGCCCTTCGGATACGGGAGAAATGCACATCTTTACTCACCTAGTTTATGTTCTTTGTCTCTCCTCCCGTGCAGTTCGGAAGGGTGACTCCATCCAGGCAGCGGGGGCCAAGAGAACTCTAGCAGAAGTCGGAGAGATGGCGAGGACCCAACGCGGGCTGCAGCACCTGCAGCTGCCGAGGGTCCGAGCGCCGCCCAGCGCAGCCCTGGGGAGGGACGGGCGCGGCGGGGCGAGCCAGAGCTGCCGGGCACCGGGTGAGCGCCTGGGGACCGCGCGTCGCCTGGACCAGGGGCAGGGAGGACTACCGGGAGGAGGGCAGGTCCGGAGCCGCCGGGACGCGGGGCGCTCCCCAACTTCCCGGACCGGGGCGGGGCTCCCCTGGGGTGACCCCTGCCCGGGGCGGGCAGCTCAGCAGAGGCGCGGAGGAGATGGCGGACCCTAGAGGCAGAGGCGGGGAGGCGAGGCTTCCCCAAAGACACCCCCCTCCTGCGGTGGGTGGTCCTGCGAGGAATCCCGGACCGGACTGAGAAGTTCACAGGTTCAGACAGAAAGACCCCTTAAGGATGCTTAAGGACCATGGCCAGGCAATGTTTCTCTTTTGCTCAGGGAGTTGAGATTCAGAAACCAGAAATGCCCCCACACACACACCCACCCCCGTTAGCAAAACGTGTGTGTGTGTGTGTGTGTGTGTGTGTGTGTGTGTGTGTGTGTGTGTGTGTTAGTGGGATGGAACCCAAGGGCATTCTACCTCTGAGCTACATCCCCATTCTTTTCTAGTTTTTGTTTTGAAACGGGATTTTGATGAGTTGCCAAGGGTCTCATTAAATTGCAGAGGCTCAGCTGGAACCTGTGATCCTCCTGCTTTAGCCTTAGCCTCCGGAGTACTGGGATTACAGACCTGTGCCACCACACCAGCTAAAAGCAAACTTCTTTTCTTTTCTTTTTTCTTCTTTTGCGGGTCGTGGATGGAACCCAAGGGCATTCGACCTCCGAGTTACACCCCTTGCCCTATTTTTTATTCTTCATTTTGAAACAGGGTCTCACTGAGTTGCAGAGGGCCTAAGTAGCTGAGACTGTCTGCGAACCGCGATCCTCTGGTCTCAGCCTTTCAAATGCTGGGATTACAAGCGTGCGCCACCACACCCGGCTAAAAGCAAACTTTTTTAAGGATTTATTTTTCGTAGAGATTTATTTTGGTATTATATGTTTATATATAATCTATTTTGTACATGTTTATATATAATCTATTATGTACATGTTTATATTTGTACTGGAGGTTGAATCCAGAGGCATTCTACCTACAAGCGACACCCTTAGCCCTACTTTAGTTTTTATTTCCAGTTCCACTGAGTTGCTAAAACTGTCCTTGAACCTGCAATCCTCATGTCTCAGCCTCCCAAATACTGGGAACACAGGTGTGTACCACCATAGTTAGTTGAGGGATTTATTTTTAATTCAAAATCAGGCACTTGTCAAAAATATATTGTTTTTGTGTAACCTTTGGTAGTTATAAAAACTCTTGATTATCTTTACGGCATTAAACATGAACTACATACAAATTTGCTGAATGCATCTTTTTCTTCCCCTAAGGACATTATATCATTTTATCACCAAAGAAACTGAGACTGCAAGAAAGTGCACTGCGACAGGACCTGAAGTGACTGCAACCTTCGTCAGCCTGGCATTCTGGTTGGCATAGAGGGCCTTGGAGTTAGTGACTCTCTGAGATGTTGGCCAACTCCAAAGCCCTCGTTTTCAGTTTTATAATTTCACTGAAGGAACAATGACCACCTTTATCAGCTGTGATTGATGGAGGATTAAATAATCTATAAGGCCAGGGTGGTGGCGCACGCTTGTAATCCCCGCGCTTGGGAGGCGGAGACAGGAGGATCGCGCAGGTTCGAAGCCAGCCGCGCTGGCTTAAGAGACCCTGTTTCCAAATAAAAATATAAAAATAGGTCTGGGAGCATAGCTCAGAGGTAGAAGGGTTTCCAGAAACCCCAGTACCACCAAACAAACAAACAAACAAACAAACAAACTATAAGGAGTCATGCACTTAGAATGGTGTGGAGCAACAGAGACGAGGCGCTCAGAAATCGGCACTTGTCACGATTGTTTTCAATGAGAAGGCTGCCAGGTTAGGTTTGAACACTTCTCAGATCTGTTCCATAAATCAACCATCTGTTTGTTCAGTCACTTTTGCTTAAAACAAAACTCAGTCCCAAAGCATTTGCTCATGAATATGCTTTGTATACTAGAGATTTTATGGATTTTATTTATTATTATTATTATTATTATTATTATTATTATTACTATTATTTCTTTGGTGGCACTGGGGTTCCTGGAAACCCTTCTACCTCCGGGCTATACCCCAGACTTATTTTTATATTTTTATTTGGAAACAGGGTTTCTTAAGCCAGTGAGGCTGGCTTCGAATCAGCGCGGCTGGCTTCGAACCAGCGAGATCCTCCTGTTTCCCCTCCCAAGAGCAGGGATTACAAGCGTGGACCACCACGCCTGGCTGAGATTTTATGGATTTTATAACTATCATTCACAGTCTATCAAATGATTGCTGTTTTGGATGCTGGGATATTAATATTTCATTTAATCTTTTATTCAGCCAGTTACACATATACTGTCATTACATTGTCTATTGGAGAAACAGTGGCTGCCACAGTGAAGGTGCTTGGGGGAGTGGGTACATCCGTATGACAATCTCTGGAGCCCCCCAGTGGAGAGGATAATGAAGTGACCACTAAGCCAGGGAGGCAATGTTATACACAGCGCTATATAGAACTTTTTTTTTTTTTTTTAGTGGCACTGGGTTTCCTGGAAGCTCTTCTACCTCCGGGCTACTCCCAGAGCTATTTTTTATATTTTTATTTGGAAACAGGGTCTCTTAAGCCAGCGCGGCTGGCTTCGAACCTGCACTATCCTCTTGTCTCCGCTTCCCAAGCGCGGGGATTACAAGCCTGCGCCACCATGCCCGGCTATATAGAACTTTTTCAAATGTAAAATGCCAGTCCAGCATGGTGGCACATGCCTGTACTCCCAATACTGGAAGGCTGAGACAGGAGGATCACAGGTTCGAGGGCAGTCTCAGCAAGTAGTGAGACTCTCATCAATCTAGTAAGACCCTGTTTCCAAATAAAAATAAAATAGGGCTGGAGATGTAGATCTAATGTAGAATGCCCCTTGGTGGTTCAATCCTCAGTGTCATAAAAAAAAAAAAAAGCTAAAATGCCAATTATAGCTTACAACACATTTTTTTTTTTTTTTTTTTTTTTTTTTGGTACTGGGGATGGAAACCAAGGGCATTCTGCCTCCTGGCTACACCCCAAGCCCTATTTTTATTCCTTTATTTTGAAACAGGGTCTCACTGAGTTGAGGAGGGCCTCACTAAGTATCTGAGGCTGTCTGCAAACCACGATCCTCCTGTCTCAGCCTCCCAAATGCTGGGATGACAAGCGAGCGTCACCACGCCCGGCTTACAACACAAATTTTAATACCATGCAGGTTCAACCATATTATTCTTGCCTTAAAACTGTCCACTGGATTTCTCTGCATTATGAAAGAGCACTCGCCCGTATGGCCTTGTGTTGTCCATCTCCTGCCATTCTGCGGGCTCATCTAGGGCCAGTGCTCCTCTGCTCCTCCACTCCAGGCCACCAGCCTTCTGATCTTTGCCGATCACCCAAGGCTCATCCCCACCACAGGACATGAGAATGGTTCTTCATTACGCACATGGTTCTTGACTCCTCAGTCAGGGGTCATCTCACCTTTCTCAGATCACATTTATTCTGGTCAAAGAGACTTTTGCCTCAGTCCCCTCTCCAAAGGCTTTTTCCCCACCACTTCCTGCATTCTCCACTATAAATCTGAATTTCTTGCCATCACTCATCATGAGCAACCAGTATTTTGTGTGTGCAACTTCTTTGCATGGTTTTCCACCTGGCTATTTGTTTCCCTCATCTTTTTCCTCAAAAAGTTCAGGAGGGCCAGGCGTGGTGATGCACACTTGTAATCCCATCATCCAGGAGGCTGAGATAGGAAGATCATGGTTCATGGCCAGCCTTGGCTACTTAGTGAGGAGGCCCTCTGCAACTCAGTGAGATCCTGTTTCAAAATAAAGAATAAAAAATAGGGCTGGGGTTGTAGCTCGAGGTAAAATGCCCCTGGGTTCCATCCCCAGTACCACACACACAAATAAAAGTTCAGGAGGAAAATATAATGAAGCCATGTTACCCCTTGAAGCAGAAGCCCCTCAGGAAGTGAGCAGCCTTTATAGGGCTGTTTGGATGGTACAAAGCAGCAAGTAAGAAACCTCCACTGGCCCTGAGGCCCTTGGGCTTGGGCTCAGCGGTAGCCATAGCCTGAGACCCTTAGTAGCCAGGTGGGAGCCCTCAGGGAGCACTACAGTCAGTTAGCTCTGTGCGAAGGAGCCTGAGGCCTCGGTTACATTTGTTCTGCACCTTAAACAATGAATGGAGGGTCACTGGACAGAACGGTGACATTCCCGGTCTGGGGGATGGAGGCATAAAAAGGGATAATATGTGGGGAGAATTATAAAATGTTTACTGGGATTGGAGTATAGGAGTACAGTGTGCAGTGAGGAAGGATGAGGGCAGGATCTTGAAGAATCAAATACAGTATGGACAAAAAATTGAAGTTTTAAAAAAATAACAAGAATGCTTCATAAAAATAGTCCTCGCTGTTGTCCAATTTCAGTAAGATCATTCTTCCATCCTTATATAAGGTAAAGCTTTATTTTCTCTTGGTCTTATATACATGCTTTCTATTATTTATTAGAAAGATGAGTTCTTATAACAATAAAAATTTTCCATCGTTATAATCAGGTCCTAGGATAATGTCCCATATTGACTAAAGTCTTCAATATTTGCTGAACCTAACTCAGTCTTCAGTTTTATCTTCTCAGTGTCTACAAACACAACCACTTTGAGAAACTCTATATAATAATCTCCTGAAAAGTTTTTCTTTTACATATTATGTTGGCAAAGAAATTCCATTTTAATTCCTAATTTAAGTTAATAATCAAAGTTTATCTTTTCTAAAAGACCTTTGAAAATTTTGTAACTCAATTCATTATCTATTTATTAACCCACCTGTAATGTAGTCACTTGTCTACAGTGAGGAAGCCTCCATGCAGGTCAGGGACCTAGAGACAAGAAGCTAAATCAATCTATCCTTCTTGGGAGCAAGTATTCTAGTGAACTCACAACACATAGCACACCACCTTACAACTCAGCCTGCGAGTTTGAACTAATTTAATTGACAGAAAAACAGCAATAGGGAGTAGTAGAGACATCTTATTTCTGGTTTCCCAAATAAAAGATAAAAGACATAGTATCAAAATATCCCTAGCCGGGCGTGGTGGCGCCCGCTTGTAATCCCAGCATTCAGGAGGCTGAAACTGTAGGATCGCAGTTCGCAGACAGCTTCAGCTACTTAGTGAAGCCCTCTGCAACTTAGTGAGACCCTGTTCCAAACATAAAGAATAAAAAATAGGGCAGAGGGTGTAGCTCAGAGGCCAAATTCCCCTGGGTTCCATCCCCAAACCAGCAAAAAAAAAAAAAAAAAAAATATATATATATATATATATATATATATATATGTATGTATCTTAATACATGCGTCTTAGTAAATAACTGAAAAGAAGCAAAAGAAGGAAAATTTGTATGAGTTAAAGCAGAAGAATTGAACACATAAACATAAATGTGTGATTTACTCTATAGCATCAATTGATGTTGAATGTTTCAACTGCTCTGCAGAAAACTTCCACAATAGAACATTATCACTGAGCAAAATTATCTGTTAGCATTTGATCTAACTTGAGTTCATTTTCTGATTCTTCCTCCTAAAGCCCTTGTGCAAATAATTTAGACTCTGGGGCATCTAGTGTTTTTAGTCTGTATGATATGGATACTAAAAGTACTACTTATTCCTGAAGAGTGTTTGATGATTAAATAATAAATGAAAGCACTTAGTGTAACGCCTTGTGCAATGCAGGTACCCAACAAGTGTATCACACCAAATGCCTCTTTTGAACAAAACGTGTGAAAGAATACCCATCTCACTGTACCCTTAGCACGGCTGGTCATTTTAAAAGATCATTGGTAGGAGCCAAAGCGACAACACTGAATGATATAGATTCTTATGTTAAAGACCTTGCTGTCTATTAAAAAATAGTTCTGATGCAAGATAGGGCCATGATAGCAGAAATTATGGTGCTTTGTGAGTGCACCCTAAGTACACAGTCTAATCTAAGAATGTCCACAAGAAAAATAACATGCAAGTGTGATTCTGAAAGGAAGTGCACGTTAGTTGTACAAAGGAAAGGGAGAGAATGTGGTCCAGCCAGAAGGAAGAAGATGAACAGAGCTGTAGGCAGGAGGTAGCAGGTGTGTTCAAGGAAACTGGGGACTGTGAAGGAGAAAACACCCTGAGAAGCCAGCAAGTGTGACAGTTTGGATGTGAGGGAGGTAAGTGCCATTGCATCACGGTGTGTACTCTGCAGGACTGCCTCGAAAATCACGTGATATTATCATCTATTTTTAGAAATGAAAATAGAAACAAACGGTGTGGGTAAGTTTTCCAAAATCCCAGTCTTTGCTGCAAAGCCAATACCATTTTCATTGTAGTACAGTGTGTGTGTGTGTGTGTGTGTGTGTGTGTGTGTGTGTGTGGTGTGTGTGTTATAATTTTAATCCCTCTATATTGTAAATGCAATGTTAAAAAAATACAACCTTAAAGAGAAAACATTCCCATTAAGTTGTTGTTCAGAGATAAGAAATGTACAACTGGCCTGTCTGATGGCAACTCACGTTAGTCCACCAAATGCTTTATGAATGATAGCTCAAAATATACAAATAGTTCCTTAAACAAATTATACATTATAAAGAATACTTTAACATAAAAATTATAACCATCTGAAGATACAGATAGGCTTACTCTGGTTTGAACATTTAATAAGATATATATATATATATATATATATATATAGAGAGAGAGAGAGAGAGAGAGAGAGAGAGAGAGAGAGAGAGAGGGAGAGAGAGAGAGAGAGAGAGGAGAGAGAGAGAGAGAGAGAGAGAGAGAGAGAGAGAGGGAGAGAGAGATCACATGGTAACCCATTAAAATGCATAAATTTAATTTATCAATTCAAAAAGAGCAAAAGAAAGAAATGAGACACAGTGACTGATTTTTTTTTCGGTACTGGGGATGGAACCCAGGGGCATTTTACCTCTGAGTTACACCCCCAACCCTATATTTTATTCTTTATTTTGAAACAGGGTCTTACGGAATTGCAGAAGGCCTCATTAAGTAGCTGAGGCTGTCCGCGAACTGTGATCTTTCTATCTCAGCCTCCCAAATGCTGGGATTACAAGAATTCGCCACCACCATGCCTGGCTCTCGACTTTGATATTTGTATCAATGCTTTACACCACTCTCATAAGAAATGGAATATTGTGAAATAGAAAATAAGGTATAGCTTATTTGCTTATTAACAAATTATTTTAACTCCTTTGGTCTCTGGTTCTCTCCCCAAATACACAAACATCTCATACACAGTTATACAGCAGCAAATGCACATATATTGAGTCCCAGGAGCTTATGGGGGAACAGGCTGTGGATTTGATGTTTACCTAAGTAGCACAATGAACTCAAATGAGCCCTCTAGTATATTCTGTGTTCCTTCTTTTCCCCTAGTTTTTTTGTAATAGGGAATGTCTTTACATTGAGCTGGGCTCATGCATGACCCAGGAATTCAGAGAATTCCCAGGAGTTGCTCTGACAATGGAAAATGCTCTTGATGACAACATATCTCTTTTTTGTTGCTTAGAGAAATATTTAAAATCTATAAAAATATAATCATATTTAGGATTAAGTCTTATTTGATTATCATATGTGTTTCTAAATTCATGAAGTTCTGAGGATAGTAGTTTTTCCCCACTTAAAAAAAAAATTCCTGTTTAAATCCAAATTGTTTTTGAGTCTATCATTTCCATGCTTTAGTTGGAGACATTTTCTCCCAGACTTGTTATGGAGTTTTCTATTTTGGGAGGCTATTTTATTGAGAAGCTTACAAAAGGCAAATATGAAATAATCCAGGGTGCCCGTCAAAGCAAAATTTTGTAAATTATTTTAAAGTATCGATGTAATTAAGAGTAAATGTTGTCTTCTGCTCTTCAAACACGGCTTCATTTTATGCCCATCCAAGAAGGGGGACTGTGGTCCTCGGCGGCCCCTGTCTTGATTGGCTAAAATTTATGTTGTACATACTTGGGTTTAGAAGTGACTGACACTCTAACAAACCTCATAGTTGATCTATGAAAGAAAGATATTGAGCATTTTGCTTTTTAATATCTCAAAGTAGGCCTAATCTTCTGAATACTAGTTATGAAGTATTACTTTTCTTTTAAAATTTAGTTCAACAAACTCTACTCTTTTAACTTATGAAATCATTTTATATATACTTTCACTTTATTTTTAAGATGAAGAAAGCTCTTAGGAGTTTGTCTTCTATAGAAAGTGGCATGCACAGAGAAATATCGCAGAAAATATAAATTAGACGCTTCCCCTAATCAGCAATAACTAGGAGGAAAGGGGCAACAGGAAGAGGTTGAGCTATAGAAAGGGCCCTATAGTGAAGCAACTAATGTGACCAATTAGAGGGTATGGAACAGTGGACGACGGAGCCTCTTTAAAAAGCAGGAGGTACATAAACAAATGTATCAGAGTTAATCACCAATGAAGCATGGGATGGAGGGAGGAGGAGGGAATGGGATGGGGGCTGGATGAGGGCTAATTGGATGATGTGTGCTTGTATATCCTCTCAAGTCTTGTACTCCAATGTGATTGATATATGACTACAATGCACCAATTAAAAATAAATAAATAAATTTTTAAAAAAAGAAAGTGGCTCAGGACCCAGGGGATGGTGGTAGGGATCCTGCATTTGAAGAATTTAGTGAAATACCCTGGTGCTGAATTACTCAAGCAATATTCATGTAGTTATCATACTCCAGGAAGTGTATTTTAAAAGGTGGGGCTGAAAATTGTTCATATCAGCATGATACAAGTTCACGATGACTTATTTCAAGAAAATTTCATGTATGAAGTATCTTCCTTTGATGTTCTTAAAGTTCACATGATTGCAGCCAGAATCTCAAGTTGAATCTTGTTACCCTAGGTCGTATGCCTTCCTCACTCAAGTAACAAACCTTAAATATGATAAAGAGAATCACTTTAATAATGGTGGAGAAAAAGAGGAAAATTGATGAAAACTGAATAAACAGTGATTTTTTGTGCCAAACATTGAGATCAACACTTGATTTTCACCCTGTCATTCAAAGCACATGAATACAACATGCCTGAAGAGGTGGGTTGCTTTCCCAGAGTAACTGGAGGTCTGGGAGATCTGGCATCAGGGTCCAGACATTTTGCCACTACAGAATACTTCCTACTGTGTGATGTTCTCAAACCTGAAATTAGAATAGTGGATAGAAAGAATACCTGTCACTCGAAATACTCCTTGGGGTTAGCTCTGAATTTGTGGGGACATCATTAGACCATATCTAGGATCCAAGTTTCCATATGAAAGATGAAGAGGCTGGACTAAGTTGTTTCTGTAGTTCCTTCTAGTACTGCTCTTCTGTGATGATGGGACGTGTTCTATGACCTGTGGTTAGGATGACCTCCACATTTGTATGACCAAGACCGAGAGAAATTAGGAGAGTGACCAAGATATAGGATTTACACTCTGGACAAACTTGAATCGTTGATCACCCTACTAGGATACCTGATACATTTACCTTATCATTCTAGACATAACCCTTTAGAAGAGACTTCTTTTAACTCCTTTGCCTGGAATTTTTATATCTTAGATAAACTGTCAAAGAACTGGGACATAGGGTAATGGCACTCACTCAGCTTCTTAGATAAACTATTGAATATCAGAAACATAACATAGATTATTTGAAGGAAACTGGGGCAAACTTTCTTCCTTTCTGTGCTTGTTATGCTTGAGTTATTAGACTGGTTTTCTCTTCCTTCCTTTTGCTTGAAAACAGTATGGATGGTTCATTGGGTCAAATTTGCCTTTGCACTGACATTTGGGAAGGTATAGTGACATAATTACTGCAGCTGCAATTCATTTGAAATGATCTCTGCTGGTGAAAGGGAATGGTGGTGTAGCAACAACTCCTTTTCTGAGAACCTGCTCTTTAAAACCTTAATTGAACCTGGAAGCAGTGATTCCAGGTACTGAGATTTGAGCTGTAGTAACCCTGAATAATAGTCTCTGCTTCTCCTATGCAAATGGTGGTTTCTGTGGATCTCAGCAGCACAGATTCCTAGTTTCTTTGAATATAAGTGCCACTTATGGTCCTAAAGATTCCAAGTGAAAGTCTGTTTAGATGTCTGGCCTTTTCTTTCAATTCCAGACTTTCTTCCCACACAGTATAATGGGATCTGAGAATGTGCCATAAGTAAGACAGATAAGTAAGCAACAATGCATTTCCCCCAGCTTTATGATTTCCTGTATATTAGAACAGAGTTTTATTTACAGTTATTACTAGAGTAAACAAAGATGTACTTTTGATTAGAAGAAAAACACATTTACAGTAGAAATTTTTCCATAGATCTGGATAGCACAGAAATAAGAACATTTCAATAAAGCCATGACATTTAAAAGAATGAACTATTAAAACAAATTAAGTAACATGTACTACAAATTACATGTGTTTATATAGAGTATATAAGGGGACTTCCGGGAAGATGGCGACCAAGAAAAGCGGGGCTTAAGAGCCCTGATAACAACAAATCTCCATTACCACAAAATCAGCGCCTTTCATAGCCAGAAAACACCATCACCAGTGAAACAAAAAATCACCAGGCTTCAGAGAGAAAGCGGACTGAGAACAGAGCCACAGAGGAGATACACCAGCCTCGTGCCCGAGGACGCGGCAGACGCGGCAGCAGCGCCATACTGCCGGCGGCACCAGCGAATTCACGGGACGGCTACAGCAAGCAGAGGTGAGCCACTGCGGAACAGCCAGGCAGGATTTCTCTGCGCAGAGAGCATCTAAAGCTCCCAGTGGCCGAGCTCAGCACACGCTGCAGGGATTCAGAGTGGAAATCAAAACCAAGAAGAAAAACACCAGCCCCACAGCCGAGGGCGTAGCAGCAGCGCCATATTGCCACCGGCGGCAGCAGCACCGAATTCAGCGAGGCCAGTACAGCTACATCTGCGTACTCAAGAACAGTGAGTCAAATTGCGGGCCACAGAGGAGAAATCCCAGTACTGTACTCCCTGGGACTTGACCCAGTGGGGGAGTGGCGGTGGCAGAGATATCACACCATAGGAGAACGTGCAACCTGGCACCCCCCACAGTCTAAAGCAGCCTCTATCGACTCTCTGGGTCGGTGACTCTGTGCTACAACCCAGTAAAGGAGTAGTGGGGTCTGAGATACTACTGACTCGAGATCCAGAACACCATAAGTGAAGTCATAGTGACCCAATAGAAGAACCCAGAGAAGGCACAAACTTCCGAAATCATGGGAAAGAGGAATAATACTGGAGCAATAAATGCCCACAACCCCACAACATCAGAACCCGATAAAACAGAAAATCAGAGATTTCTAGAAGATCAAATCAGGAAAATAACTGTAGAAATAATAGAGGTGCTTCGAAAAGAACTCAGAGAGAGCCAAAAAGAGATAAAGGATGCAATTAATGAAGTAAAGGCCTCAATTCAAAGCACAAACAACCGATTAGAACACATGGAGAACAGAATCTTGCTCTTAGAAGATGATCATTCCAAAAATGAACGCATAGTTTCTAATCTAGAAAAAAATATCCGACAGCAGGAATCTGATATTGAAGAAATATGGGCCCATTTTAAGAGAGCTAACCTAAGAATAATTGGAATAGAGGAGGGAAAAGAAAGTGAAACCAAAGGGATCAACAATCTCTTCAAGGAAGTAATAGCAGAAAATTTTCCAAACATAGAGCAAGAGGTCGATACACAGGTCCAGGAAACTTATAGAACTCCCTTTAGACAGGATCGGAGAAGAGGATCCCCACGCCACATAATTGTCAAAATGACCAATGTGGAAGCCAAGCAGAGAATCTTAAAGGCAACAAAAGCAAAGGGCCAAGTGACATTCAGAGGCAAACCAATTAGAATCACTCCAGACTTCCCAAACCAAGTCATGAGAGCCAGAAGGGCTTGGAGTAACATATTCCAAACTCTGAAAGAAAACAACTTCCAGCCAAAAATTTCCTACCCAGCAAAACTTTCTATCAAATTAGATGGAGAAATAAGAAGCTTCCATGACAAACAGAAACTTAAGGAATTTATGTCTTCAAAACCAGCACTAGAGAAAATACTCAAAGAGATTAAGTACAAAGAAGAAATAGGTAACACACTCCAGAACTAGAGAAACAAGAGTTTCCATCCAACAGACAACTAAGATTGGTTATCTGTGGAGATTCATTATTTATGTTAGTCTTTTACCTATCTCTAAAGGGTATTGTTTGCCTTTACTGTTGTTAATTTTTAGGATTTCTAGTTGGAATGTTAATATACCTTCAGATATAGCAATTGGAAATATTTTATCCCATTCTATTAGTAACTGTTAACTCTGTTTACATTGTCTTTGGATATACAATATTTTTTTTTATTTTTTAGGGAGTTTGTATACTCCTCTGTTGCCTGTGCCATTGAAATCATAACCAAGAAATCACTGCCAATTTCATTGTTGTGAGGTTTTATGACCCAGATTTTCTCCTAAAAGTTTATAGTCTTAAGATTTATATTTAGGTCTTTTATCTATTTTGAGTTAATATTTGTATATGGGATTAGGTAAGGGTCCAATTTTACTCTTTTCCATGTAATTATTATTTTTTAACAATATTTAGTTAAAAGATTAATATTTCCACCACCAAATGTTCGTGGAAACCTTGTCAAAAATAACTTGACAATATAGGGAAGAATTTAGCTCTAGGCTTTTATTTAACTCCAATGGTTTATATATCTGCCTTCAGAATAGTACTATACTGTTTCAATTATTTTAGCTTTATATGGTTTGAAATCAGAAAATATATATCTTCTAGCTTTGTTCTTTTTCAAGATCGTTTTGGGTACCTAGAGTCCATATTCCACATTAGGATAGATTTTTTTTCTGAAAAATAAATATATAAATATATGATAGTTTCACCTAAAAAATAGAAAAAAAATATTCTCTGGTAAGAAAGAAAGCAAAAAGAAATATTGAAATGTTATCTTTAAGTCATCGAAAGCTTGGTATCAGACAAATGAAACTGTTATGTGAGATTATCATTTTTAATTTTAGATAAATTGCCATAATACTAGATGTCAACTACTAAGCCAAGCATGGGAGGGAGGTATAGGGAGAGAATGGGGTGGGGATTGGGTGGGGGCTGACTGGGAAAAGTGTGCATGTATGTCTACAAAAGTATGTATCCTACTATGATGTATGAATACAGTGCACCAATAAAAAAATAAATAAAATAAAAAAAAAATAATATATACCCTGAAGTGTCTAGAATAAAAAGTAGTGATGTCTGAAACTTTGAGATGTATAACTAAATAAGATGGGTGGGCACAAGAATAGATCTGTGATAAAGCGAATAGAATTAAATGTTAATTAAAAAATAGAGTATATAAAACTAGAGAATCTATAGGTCTAAGGGTATCAAATGCATGGAAATTGTATTTTAAATGTAATGATGAATTATCATTGATGATATTTTTCAAAGTTGTAAATAAAACTGCAAAGTTATAGAAATATTACAAACATTTGTTGGTTACTCTCTTAGGTGAATTTAACTTCCATAGAAACTTATGAAGTGAATAAACTCTCCCATTGTAATATTACAGAATCTAAAGTTCAGCCAGGTTAGGTGTGTGACTAAGAAGCCTAGGATATAGTAGTTGAGACCATAATGAAACCTTGGTCAGTCTGGTGCTACTTGGTATGTTATCTCTAAATTATTCCAAGAATGTCTATTTTCTAATTGTTTAGGATACTATACTGTATATTATAATGGATCTTATTAACTCACATAGTTAACACTGATGGCCTTATTTAAATTACTCAACACAGACAGGCGTGGTGGCGCACACTTGTAATCCCAACATTCGGGAGGCTGAGACAGGAGGATCGCAGTTCGCAGACAGCCTCAGCTACTTAGTGAGGCCCTCTGCAACTCAGTGAGACCCGGTTTCAAAATAAAGAATAAAAAAACAGAGCAGGGGGTGTAGCTTGGAGGTCGAATGCCCCTGGGTTCCATCCCCAAAACCGTAAAAAAAAATAATAAATAAATATATATATATATATATAAAATAGGGTCTTGTTAGGTCACTGAAAGTCTCTCTTGCTGAGACTATCCTTGAATTTGTTATCTTTCTGCCTCAGTCTTCCAAGTGATGAGCTTATAAGCCTATGCCACCATGCCTAGCTTGCAATTGGGTTTTGAATTACTTAAATGTTTACATATGGATAGTCAATATTAGGCTGTTCATTTTGTAGACACTGAAACTTAATCACAAACATAGTAGATGAGTTTGCATCATTTTATACCAACTTAAAGACTTGTAAAGACAGGTATAAAGTATGATTAAACAATTTTTTGTGTGTGTGGTAGTGAGGATGGAACCCAGTGGCATTCTACCTCTGAGCTACACCCCCATCCCTACTTTTATTCTTTATTTTCAAATAGGGTCTCCCTGAGTTGCAAAGGGCCTAAGTAGCTGAGGCTGGCCACAAACTGCCATCCTCTTGTCTCAGCCTCCCAAATGCTGGGATTACAAGTGTATACCACCACACCCGGCTCTACAACTAAACAATTTTTAAAAGAATTAATTACACTAACATCAAATATACATATTTATTAGTAATCATAAATTGACTTAGAGCATTTTTCCTGGGGATTTCTTCTGCCATCCTTGTGAGGGAAAGATTTCATTTCAATGCCTGAAATAAAAAATTAGAGAAATGAAGTTACTTGCTTTTAACAACTGTAAGACTATTTTAATTAATTAACTATGAAGAATTTGAAAAATAGAATATATGGCAAAGTAGAGTAATTCTTTAACTTACATCTTGACTTGGATAATGAAATACTGAAATTTAATGTGGAATTTACATTTCAAAGTAGTCTCTGTCACAGAGCTCCTATGTTAAGGTAAAATTCCTCTGTATAATTCCCTATAGTGTACTTATTCCTTTTTATTTTTTAAGTGTGGAACTATTTTGTTATAAAATTTTTGTAATAAAATACACTTGTTAAAACTATATCATTGGATGAATTTTGACAAATATTCATATAATCACCAGCCTTGCCGTCCCTTAAGCCTCTGCATCAGACACCAGTTCTTTTGAACTGGCATCCAACCCACAAATTCACCACCAACTCTTTCCAAACCTGTTATGTAAAAAGTCAATTTGTAAATACTTGAGGCTTTGTGGGTCCCATGGCATCTGATGCACCTTCTGAGTTCTCAGTTAAAGTGGGAAAGCAGTATGAGAAAAGAGGTAAACACAGTATGAGAAAAGAGGTAAACAAATGAGCAAGGCTCATTTCCAACAAAGCTTCATTTAGGGACCCTGAATCTTAATTTTATGTAACTTATAGGTTTTGAATTTTCCCAATGGTTTAAATATGTAAAATCAATTTTTAGTGCCCAGGCCACATACAGACTGGATTAGATCAGTGAGCCTATTTTGCTGGCCTTTGCTGTAACCTGAAGGCTGATAAAATCATGGAAGTTCATAGTAAAGTCTAGATATCATCTAATCTAATGCATTTTTCTGTTCTTTTGGTTTGATTTTGATGCTGGGAACTGAAACCAGGGGCATTCTACCTCTGAGATATACCCCCTGTTGTTTTATTTTTTATTTTAAAACCAAGTCTCACTAAGTTGCTAAGGCTAGCCTTGAGCCTGTGATCCTCTCTCTCTCAGCCTCCCAAATACTAGGATTACAAGTGTGCTTCACCATTCTCCAACTTAATGCCTTGTTTTTAGTCATATAAGAATATAAAGCTCAAAAATAGCAAAGGACAATAGGTGGTTTAAAAATATAATATGGCATGTCACAGGGTCTAGACTGGTCAGCTGGTAGAGGCTGCCTGCAGTGTTGTATTGGGAAAAACTACAAGGTCATTCTGTGCCTGCTGGGAGGAAAACCATGTTGTGATTGATTGGTCTTGTCTTCTTTGAATGCTGCAGTGGATTCACATGACAAGGATATTTAGTGTATACAGATTCACACATTTGTGCTCCGCCAACAAAAGAGTTGGAGGAAAGGTGAGTGAGTGAAACAGAAATAAAGGATGTGTGGTTGTCATTTTGAGAATGAGAAAGAGAATAAGTGAATGAGTCATTCAAACACTGCTGGTTCTTCTGGCTGCCACTGATTTCATTGGGTACATGCCTCTAGATGGAACTTTCTGTTTCCTCCATCAGAAACATGACTCTATACAGAGTATGAGTCTATGACTTAAAGACATATTTTTAATGCATAATGTCCCAATGCAAGCTGCCTGCCTAATGTCTTGTTCAATCAGAGGAGGGGAAAGCACCAGCATTCTTACTGCTGTATCCAAAACAACTGACTACCACAATTCAGAGGAAGGAAGATTTACTTACTTACATTTCTGGAGATTTCAAAGGTTTCAGTTCATGTTAGACCAGGCTACATCTGGGGAGCTCAGGTCATGGTGTCAGGAGGCAGAGAGAGTGAGAGAGAGAGAGAACAAATGCTCCACTCTCACATTATAGAGGGGGAAAGCAAGAAAGGAGGAAGGACCATATATCCTCCCAAGGCCACACCCCCAAGGACCCTCCTCAGCAATCAAGTTTCACCTTTAAAATGCTGCCTCCTCTCCATGAGGCAGGGTGGTTTCTAAATCCAAACCATAGCAATATGTTTCAGTAGGGGAGATAAATTTGGTTATATTGATGAACAGCATGTTATCTTATGTTACCATATGAAGTTTTTCTAAGACCAGGTTTGAGTTGATGTATTCATACCTGTGTTATATACTTACAACTATCCCCGCTTCAGGCGGGATGAATACAATGAAGTGTCTTCATTGAATTTTACACATTTGATACATGCTAATAAATCTAAGGTAGCACCAGACATTAAAACCTCAACTTTCACTTATCACTCTTGCCCACAAGGGTGCAAATGATTAAGGATTGTGTCAAATGCTTAAGAAAAGCTGCTGCATTGTCACATACTGGAGAAACCGAAGCCCTGTATTTAAGCCCTTCGAAATCCCAGAACAACTTCCTAGACCAGTGCCTTTATATTTTTATGCTTCTTCTCAGGCTTTTTTTTTTTTTTTTGAGGAGGGGTAGTACTGGGGTTCCTGGAAGCCCTTCTATCTCCGGGCTATACTCCCAGACCTATTTTATACTTTTTTTTTATTTTTGGAAAGAGGGTCTCTTAAGCCAGCAGGGCTGGCTTCGAACCAGCGTGATCCTCCTGTCTCCGCCTCCCAAGCGCGGGGATTACAAGCGACCACCACCATGCCCAGCTCTTCTCAGGCTTTGATATCTATGGTAGCAGAAAAGTCTGCAGGCCAGAGAGTGTTTTCTTTACCTTTCTGATAACTTTGTTAGGTGATCAAACCACTGTTTGTGGTGGCCATTTAAATTGTGTACTCAGCACACCCCCTTCAAGCACCCTACAGAAGGAATGGATCATCCAATAGGAGTTCACAATAATTCTTAATTCTGCCTAGCAATATATCTCAATCCCTGACCCAGGGTCAACCTCAGCCTATACCTAGATCTCCGCTCACAACATACTAATCATAGCTTGTCTGGAGTTACACCTGCCATTTTCCTACATTCAGAAATGCTCGGCCAGGCGTGGTGGCGCATGCTTGTAATCCCAGCATTTGGGAGGCTGAGACAGGAGGATCACGGTTCTCGGACAGCCTCAGCTACTTAGTGAGGCCCTCCACAACTTAGTGAGACCCTATTTCAAAATAAAGAAAAAACATAGGGCAGAAAGTGTAGCTTGGAGGTCGAATGCCCCTGAGTTCTATTCCTAGACCTGCAAAAAAGAAAAGAAATGCTTGTATCTTAGAGAATTTTTTCACCAAACAGAGATGAAATATACATATTCGCAGGCAGATAAGAATTCTAAATATCATTTCCTTCTTCCCAACATTAGATGCTTCTCTCAAGCCTTTGGAAAATACCTCAGTGGCATAATCCAAGTAAAAATTGAAACATTAATTAGGGATTTGAGATACATGATTGTTTTATTTCAGCCTCTGCCTTGTGTATTAGTTATGTTCAACGTTTTCTTTATCTGTGACATAGAGTATTGTATTTGTCTCTTTTGGCACGAGAGAGCCATGAGGATAAATGATACACTGTGCTTCGGTACAATTCTTAGTTAATTGCAATACTATGGAAACATGATGATAAACATTATCATTACTCTCACATTATTAACTGTAGTTTATGACAGATAAGCTTATTTTTCCCAATTAGACCTAATTTAACAGCAGATACCCTTTTCTTCTTAGAGCCTATAACTATCTGCTTAGCACACCCAAATTATTGGTTGTGTAAGAACAAAAATCCATTCATTGCCCTTTTGGTATATTAACTTTGTAATATGGCACAAATATTCTTTGTGTTATAAATAGCTCCCTTTCATCCCGATGCAACTAGAAAGTCAAAGAAAATAATTCCATGGATAAAAAGCATTCTTCCCCATTTTCTGGAGTGAACACAGTGCTGCCTGTGTTCAACATTTTTTTCTCTCTTAGTGGCTTCCGCTGACACTGTCTGATTGTGCAGCTCTGATAATCTCCCACAAGAGGCTTGCCAACAACTGATGGATGATATTTTTCTGAAGGCAAGAAAAATAATGGCTTTCTTTTACAACCTAAAAATTTAACAATTTCTATTTGTATGTTTTTAGAAAGTTAAAATCTTACTTTAAGTTCATTTAAAAGTGTTATGTTAATATGGCATTGCATTGTAAAACATTATTGAGGTATAATATACGTATAAGAAGTTTCACACATCATAAATATAAGTCTAGTGCAATGGCTCATGACTGTAACCCCAGTACTTGGGAGGATGAGATAAGAGGATCACAGGTTCCAGGCCAGCCTCAGAAACTTAGACTCTCAGCAATTTAGCAAGTCCTGTTTTAAAATAAGTTTTTTTTATGTTGTGGATGTCATTTGGAAGTAAGAGGCCTATGGGTTCGATTCCAAGTACAAAGAAAAGGAAAGAAAAAGTAGAATATGTATACCATGATTTGTTTTTATTTTTGAAGCACTACCCCTTATATGCTAGTTTTCTAAATTTTTTACAGAATATATGTTTTTACAATACTGTTTCATTACTTGATGCTGAAAAATAGACAAAAGGGCATATATTCTAAATTTCATTTTTAATATACTGTACATAAATTTGGAAGAAAATGCTAACGATATGTTTGTTCGTAGCAATTTGTATAATTTTCCTTTTTAAATAATAGCATAATTTCCAAATTAGCTTCAGTTAACATATACTATGTTCATAATCATGGGAAAATTACAGTGAATTTGAACTCCTCCCAAACTGTAATATTTGTCCTATCCTTTGGGTACAATTGGATTTTCATAAATCACACTAATTTCTCTTAGCATATTAAAATTCTTTCTTCGTAATTCCATAATTATTATTGAATCTAGCCAAGTTCTCAGTACAGCCAAGCTGGAGCTTGGCACACATGGACATTTATTTGTTTGACTCAGCTTTGTAGAAACGTTTCTGTTTACATAGCAACAAGCTGGAATTGTGTTTCCCAGTTTAGTTTTCCCACTTTTAGTTTTTCTAAAAGTTCTGATTGGGCCGGTCATGGTGGCATACACCTGTAATCCCAGTCCTTGAGAGGCTGAGGCAGGAGAATCACAGGCTTGAAGCCAGAAGTAGCAATTTAGCAAGGCTCTCAGCAACTTCGTGAGATCCTGCTTCCAAATAAAAAAATTAAGTAGGGCTGAAGGTGTAGCTCAGAGAGAGACTGCCCCTGAGTTCAATCCCTAATAACTAACACACACACACACACACACACACACACACACACACACACGAATAGTCTAGTAATCCATTACTCTTCCTACAAATATGTTATGACTTCTTAGTATAAACTGGATTCACCTGTGCCTGGAAATATGCATCTTATTTTAAAATAATGCTACTTTCTACCCGGCTTACACCTGTATTGTATTAGGCAATATTGGTTGCTCATCAACTATGGGTGCTTTGAAGCAGCACATGGAGTTCACCTTTCCTATACCCAGGCTGAGTCACAAAAAAAAAGGTAAACAGAGGTGCTGATTGCCTCCACATATTTTTAGGGCTAAAGGCTTCAATTGTCTATAGGGCTTTTAAGGCTAAAGTCCTGAATTTCCTTTACATTATTGACCCCTGCCCTTACTAAGTGCACTGTCCAGAGGCAAAGAGGCACCACCTGGAAAAAAATAATTTTCTAGCCTATTGCCTTGGTAATGCTTATGGGAACATACCAACACAAAGTCCATTTAAAGTCTGAGCATGGAGAAGGGGGCAGCATTCACTTTCAGATTCTCCAGAATGCCCCAGGCACACTGCTTTTCTTTTCTTCCTTTTCTATGTCCTACTGATTATAATAAATACTTGTTGCAGCTGCAAAAACATTTTTTAATTATATGAACAAAATAATGTTATTTTTGTTAGAGAATTGTATGCTATTTCATTTATTGCTTCCCAAAGCATGGAACGTTTGATTTGCTTCAACAGATCCTCCTCCTAGTTGATAAAAATGCGGATTCTTAGGTTTCCATGCATCCTTACTGAGTCTTAAAAAAATAAAGGATGTGTCTTACTCTTGAAGGGATTAATTCTGATGCCCATCTTTTAGTTCAAATAATTTCAACTTTTTTTTTTCTCAGAGCTGGAACCCATTCTGCCATTAAAAATTTAAGTATAATTTGAACGTATAAATAGCTAAAAGGATGTCACCCTGGCTTAAGGAAGTTTCAATAGCATCACCTGTTGATGCCTCTCCTCCTCCTGACCTAGCCACCCAAGGTGACTCTTTGTCTTGGTCTACTTTGTGTTGCTAAAACAGAACATCTGAAACCGGGAAGTCAAAGATGATGATCGCTGCTGTTTAAGGCCAGTGTCTCTGCTTACAACACGGTGTCTCAAATGCTGAGGCCTCCTGAGGAGAGGAACGCTAGGTCCTCACATGGAAGAAAGGCAGAAGGGCGTGACTCTACGCATATCCCTTTTTACAAGAGCATGAATCCATCCATAAGGGCTCTTCCCACAAGACCTAAATATCATCCATGAGGCCCCACCTCCCAACACAGTTGCACTGTGGATTAAGTTTCCATATGTGAATTTGGGAAGGGGTGCATTCGAACCATAGGACCCCTGAAGCACAACATTTGGAGAGCCACTGATAATTCAGCATCCTCAAAGATTCAAAGGCCCAGATTCACTGACCTAAGCAGTGGAACCCTTTACAATAAATAACTCCAATGAGTGGGATTGTTTTGATCTTTTTCACTGACCCCCTCACATACAGAACAGTGTCAGGCCCTTTGTAGAGCATCATCATCTGTTGGTGAATGAATGAAAGAATACAAACACCTAGTATTTGAACCTAGACTCTGTGTGTGTGTGTGTGTGTGTGTGTGTGTGTGTGTGTGTGTGTGTGTGAGAGAGAGAGAGAGAGAGAGAGAGAGAGAGAGAGAGAGACAGACAGACAGACAGACAGACAGACAGACAGACAGACAGACACTAGGGATTGAATACACAGTTGTTCTACCTCTGAGCTACACTCCTAGCCCTGTTTTGTTTTTTATTTTGAAATAAAGTCTCACTAAGTTGCTGTTGACCTCACTGAGGCTGACTTTGAATCTCTGATCCTCCTGTTTTAGCCTCCCAAGTACTAAGATTATATATAAGCGTGCACCACCACACCCGGTTTGAATCCAGATTATTACCCTCTTCTGATCGCGACAAATGAGCTTCAGTGTTCTGCTCTGTCAGATAGCTTTTGACTGAATGACCTCTAATGTCCCCCTTTTATCTTTACATTTTTATTGGGGTACTGGGAATTGAACGCAGGAATGTTTACCTTCAAATTGTACCACCTTTTTACTTTTTTGTTTTGAAACAGGATCTCACTAAATTTCTGAGGGTCTCACTAAATTGCTGAAGTTGGCCTTGAGCCTTCAATCATCCTGTGTCAGATTCCCAAGTACTGAGATTGCAAGAGTGCACTACGATGTCCAGGTAATATTCCTTCTTTCCAAACAGACGATTCTGTAAGTTAAATTCTGTGGTGGTGTCACAGAAACCCAGGTTGGAATTCAGTGCATCCAACAATGCAGACTTGGCTGTGTCTTCAGTTTTTATAACAGGGAACTTAATAATTTTGGAGTGAGGTTTATATTCTGTTAAAATTTTGATTTAATATTTAGTAACAATATTATCTACTAATTTTAAAAAATTAAATTATACATAAAGTAATAGAAAAAATTAACATCTTCATTCTTAATCCTTCACTAAAGAAATAACCCTCCTTAACTCTTTGGTTTGTTTTTCTTCCCAATATATTACTATACACAGAATAGCTACTCTTAAACTTCCACTATATCAGACATCTTTGGATTCATTTTCTCAATAGCCAGTTTGCCTATGCAAAAATATTCTCAGGAAAAAAAATGAGAAATCCATTATTTTAAAAGAAAATTTTCCAGTTTAGAAAAATAAAATGCTAATGCATTTTATCTTAAAAGAAAAAAAGTGTCTTTACTTATAGAAATGCACAATTAAAATGTAAAAAAAAACACCCAGAATCTAATATTCTAAATAGACTACATTTTTTTTTTTTTTTTTTTTTTGCAGTACCAGGGATGGAACCCAGGGTCATTCTACCTCCAAGCAACCCACCAGCCCTATTTTTTATACTTTATTTTTTAAGCAGGGTCTCACTGAGTTGCAAAGGGCCTCACTAAGCAGCTGAGGCTGGCCTCAAAACCATGATCTTCCTGTCTCAGACTCCCAAATGCTGGGATTACAAGCATGCGCCACCATGCCCGGCTCATAGACTACATTTTAAAGAACAACAAAAACACTTTCAGTATGCTGTGGTTTGAATGTCCCTCAAAATGTATGTATGGGAAATTTGATCCCCAATGCAAAAGCGTTGAGAGGTGGAGCCTGGGGGTGTTTTAAGTCATGAGGGTCACACCTTTGGGCCTGGAATACACTCTTATGATAGGGCTTGCAGGGCCCTTCACTCTGCCCTGCCCTTCTATTCCCACCAAGTAAGGACACAGCGGGATGGCCCTCACCAGGAGCTGGCACCTTTTTCCTGGATTTCCCAGCCCCTAGAACTGTAAGAAAGAAATTTTTGTTTTTAAATCACACAGTTTTGGGTATTCTATGATGGAAGATAAAAAAAAAACCGCTGAGAAATTGTATAACCATACTTTATTTAGTTCAGCAAAGGGGAGGGGTGGGAAAATGTATTTACAACTCAGCTCATCTATGTTAGGACAAAACCCAGTGCTACTTCATTTCTCCTGGGCAGATGCCCTTGGAGATTTTTTTTTTATTATGTTACAGATGACTCCCTCTTATTTCACACTGTACTGTGCTAAAGATTATTTCAACTGTGAGAAGTCCAGGTTTCTCCTGTTTGGGTCCTAAGAAGCCAGCTCCCTCCTGGTCTGTGATACACTGGAGGTTACTCCCTTCTATTCAGACCCTGAGAAACTAGCATCCTCCTGTTTCAGGCTATGCTAAAAATTTACAAACTTGCAAATCTTTTGTACAGCTTACATATCCTCCCCTATAATAATACTTTCACCCTGTCTTTCAGTGCTGATACCACTTTGGGTATCAGCCTATCTGCTTGCCAGTGTTGGAAAAAAACCTTTGTCCTACCCCCTCTTCTTGTCCAACCTGTTTTATTCTTGACCTTCAACCTAGCAATCTACTTTATAAAAGAGTATTAAATGAGAAAATTGGCTTGGTTTCCAGCCACTAAAACATTAGTATATGGACATATTTTAGGTGAAGTACTAGCATAGAGAATCCAATCACTTCATTAATCTAAGTAGACTACTTTTCACCCATTTTGAAGGGTCATTGAGGCCTGAAAATTTTTCATTTTGACAGAGAAAGACATATTTTATCCTAAACAAATTAATTTTTATTGGTTACAGTATAGGCATGAGCCACATTTGAAGAGTTATTTCTGAAGGTAAAAATCTTCTGAAATAAAATCATGTAGATGAACAATCATTTTAGCTGTTTAAAGCTTGGCTTGTTTGTTCTACTGCATAAAACATCATCACCATGTAAGGCATATAAAATTGTCTCACATGTTATCTCCTAATACTATCTGTCTCACTAGATAGATATTTCCCCAAATATAGAACAGTTCATGCATAATGTGTATGAGAGAATGTGATTCACATGCCAAATCCTTGATTTAATGGATATCCTTGCAGATAATGGGAATAAATAGGATAGAGAAGCACCACCTGATGTGTTAGTCTGATTTTTAAAAATATATAAAACATAAACGAATCAAATATTTATACAACCAGTGCAATGTCTCATATTCTGGGAATCTCTGACTTTATTAGTAGCAGGTTTCCTTCAAGGTCATTACACCTTTCAGGATGCTCATGATAGAAGGCAGTGTGGACGAAAGCCACACATGTTACAGATCAGTTATACAGCAATCTCAGTTTCTGCTATTTACCAACCATGTTCCCTTAATTTGTGAGCTTTCGTACTCTTTTATGTAAAGCTATCTTAAGAATGTCTATTAGGAAGTTTCAACATAGTGAAATTATATGTGATGTTGGGTTAAGAATATCTATTGGGGTGAAAGCAAGACGGCAGGATACATGTAGGGAGTGTGCCTTGACAGCTCTGAGCACTGCAGTCTAGAGGTGGGGCTCCCTTGCCCTCAGGAGATTTCCAGCCAACCAAGAAAGAAGAAACTGAATCCTCTTGATGGAGAGGGTAGTGAGTACCAACTGAAAGGTCAAGTAAATCTGCTTTCCTTATCCAGAAACCTCCTGATCACCCAGCCAGGCTGCCCAGCAAATATCACTGTGGCCATGACAGAACTTGTCATAATTGTATACTTTATGGTGATCATGATTTTACAGCCACTTCAACAGCAGCCCATGTGGCTGAAGGTGTGTGGTGGGGGTTGGGGGGAGGTCTCTGTGGAAACTACTGAACTCATAAGGTTTAAGAGTTTGCAGAGAATCCTTGCAGATCCTGGGATGTTGAAGTTGGACACATTGGGACCATGAACACATCTTCAAAATGGCCATTCTGCCAAACATCACCTACAGATTCAATGGCATCCCTATTAAAACATCATGGCCTTTCTTCATAGAACTAGAAAAATAAGTCCTAAAGTTTATATGGAATAACAAAGGATCCAGCAGAGCCCAAACAGTTCTCAGCAATAAGAACCATGCAGGAGGTATCATAATATCTGCCTTTAAATTACTACAAAGGCTATAGTGATTTAAAAAAACAGCATGGTATTGCCGCAGAAACAGACACATAGACCAATGGAATACAATAGAAGATCATATACACACTTATAGCCAATTGAGTTTTTACAAAGATGCCAAAATATGCTGGAGAAGAAATAGTCTTTTCAACAAATGGTGTGGGAAAAGCAGGTAGAAAAATAGAATTAAACCCTATTCTCTCACTTTTCACAAGAGTCAACTCAAGATGGATCAAAGACCTGGAAATTAGACCAGAGACGGCAACTACTAGAAAAGGACACAGAACAAACTCTCCAACATAGAGCCACTAGTAGAAACTTCCACAGTACGGCCCCCAAGGCACAAGAAATTAAAATTAGAATTAATAAGTAGTATTGCATTAAATTTAAAAAGCTACTCTGCAGCAAAGGAAACCATCCAGAACCTTACAAGAAAGCCAAAAGAATGGGAGATCTTTGTCAGCTATTCCTCTGATAGAGGACTAATAGAATATACAAAGAACTTGAGAAACTTAATAAAAACAACCCAATCAAAAAATGGGCAAGAGAACTAAACAGACACTTCACAAAGGAAGCAATATAAATGGCGAATACATTCATGAAAAAATGTTCAACATCATTAGCAATCGGGGAGATGTAAATCAAACTATACTAAGATTCCACATAACCCCATTTAAAATGGCAATCATCGAAAATAAAAAACAATTATAAATTCTGGTGAGAATTTATCATTATAAATTATAATTATAATTATAAATTATATAATTTTATATAATTATATAAATTATATATAAATTATAATTATATAAATTATATAAATTATATAAAGTGTATATTATATAAATTATATATAAATTATAATTATAATTATAAATTCTATAATTTTATATAATTATATAAAGTATATAGTTATAATTATAAATTATAATTATAAATTATAAATTATAAATTATAAATTCTGGTGAGAATTGGGGAAAATAAAAACTTGTTGGTACTACTGCAAATTAGTACAGCCACTTCAGAGATCAGTGTGGAAATTCCTCAGAAGAATGAAGATGAAACTACCATATGACACAACCATACCACTCCTAGGTATCTTCCCAAAGGAATTGAAACCAGGCTATTATAGTAATATATATATATTCAGCACAATTAAGGAGCTAGGCTAGGTGTCCATCAACAGATGAATTAAAAACTCTAAAATATATAAACAATGCAGTTCTGCTCAGCCATAAAGAAGAAAAAAATGATGTCATTTTCAGGAAAATGGATGAAACTAGAGATCATTATGTTAAGTGAGATTGGTCAGTCACAAAGAATGAAGGGTCAGATATAGAAACTAGAGAGAATCCTGGATACAAAATAGACTCATGTGGAAGCTAGAGAGAAATTGGAATATAAAGAGGACTCCAGACAAAAGAGAAGACCCCCTAGTGGAGTGATGCAAGACGCCTAGGAAGGGAGATAGGTGGGGAAGAGAGAGTTGATAAAGGAAACATTGAAAAAGACATACATACACAAAATTATCAATGCCAGTCTGAATATTGTGCATGGCTAGGCAGGGGTAGGGGAGAAGGTGTGCACCAAGTGATGTGTGCATGTATGTGTCTATGGCTCTGAACTTTACCATGATGTCTGATTATAATGCACTTATAAAAAGTAATATATATTAGGAAATTTAAACATGATAAAACTATACAGAAAGTATCTGCCATGAGATAAGTGCTCCTTACATACTAGTGCTTTCACATGGGCTACAGTATAATTTTTGGATATTCTTAGTAATTAGGAAAGCTCACTATAACCATCAAAAGGACTACATATTTATGTGCAGTGTACAGAAGTTTTTGCCTATAGAAAAATTTGATACCATTAAAAATATCTTGCAACTTCAAAAGGTCCATTATGATGGTTTGACCTTAAAAAAGATTGATGACACCAAGTATTAACAGGATATAGAGCAAACAGAATGCTCATAGCATGCTCATCCCTCCTTTAAGATTTAATATAGTATAGTGTAACCATATTGTAAAACAGTTTAGCAAAGTAAAATGTAAAATGTTCAAAGTATGTCTTCCAAATAATCCAGCCAGTTCTAAATATAATTATGCCTTCTCTAATTCTGTTCTATTCCTTTAATAGGATTTGAAATAATTGTCTTCAAAATTTCCTTCTTTCAGGTTTTATAAAGTGTAGATGAAAGAAAGGGAACTTTTTTCTATTTTTCTGGAAACAATTTCCTTATTGCCTCCTCCCTTCTAGGCTTCCTTGATGTTTCTTTTAACTAAGTGGTATCTTTTTTTGTTATATATTTCAGGCACCAGAAAAGTACAATGGTTGGTATGTGAGTCAGCATTTTGTCACTATAAGAAAAATCCTGAAATAATTAACTTAAAAGAGAAAGGATGGTGAAAATGATCTTTTACATTATTTCCACATACTTGGGCAAATGGTGTTTAACCTGACTTGAAGATCTCATTAGTCAAAAGGTCTTATTCAAGAGTTGTGTCAACACACCCCTGGCCAGATGGCAAGAGTAGAATGAGTGTGTGCTGGTTAGAGCTGCCTAACTTGCCTTATGAAGAGCTAGTTTGCTGGATATTTGAGGAACCGTGTGAATTGGAACAGCACTAATAGATGAAGCGGTTTCCATGGAAACCTACTATCGGCTAAAAAAGCCAGAGCATTGTGAACCAGCACTAGCCTTGCTCTGTCATGGCAAAAAGACTTATTAATGAGGTAGCTTCTGTGAGTGTGTTATGTAGTATGATTTAACTATTTTTCAATGCAGTTAAAATGCATTGTTCAGGATCCATCCTTGGCACTGGGCTCTGGAAGCTGGTCCATATCTCTGCTGGCCCAGCCAATGTTGCTGCTGCATTTCAAAGTCCTTGGGTTTGACGTTATCCTGAACTTCATGTAGTTTCAGATGATTTTTTCCCCATCTGTATTCAGGAAGGAAAAACGATAGTGCTTTGGTGAAAAATGAAAACAAAACAATGCTTAAGCTCTTTCTAGATAAATGTTCTCAATAGTGGGGCTGGGGGAGGATTGTGTTAAACCTGATGAGCTCGTGTGATGGGCTGATGGACGGACTGGAGCAGCGTGCAGTCATTACAGACCAAACCACTGTGGATGGGCTAGAGGGCTCTGGAAGGAGCGTTTTAGAAAGTCATTCAGCAGAATGTTTCCTCATTCCTAGAGGACTCGCTCCCTGGTCTCACAATTGCTTCCAATGCTGTCTCTTACCTGCAAAAAGTAATGTGGTGTCTAATCACCTTTTAATTGCATCTCTCAGTTTACATTAATACTCAGTATAAATGTCTTGATTTTCTGTGAGTTCAATAATGGGAGGTGGGAGACACGACTTGCAGTGTTTTTTGTTTTGTTTGTTTGTTTGTTTTTCAGCTCTGGGGATAGCTATAGCCCTATTTTTTTTTTTTTTTTTTTTTTTTTTTGGTAGTACTGGGGTTGCTGGAAACCCTTCTACCTCCGGGATACACTCTCAGACTTATTTTTTATACTTTTATTTGGAAACAGTGTCTCTTAAGTCAGCAAGGCTGGCTTCAAACCTGTGTGATCCTCCTGTCTCTGACTTCCAAGCGCAGGAATTACAAGCTTGCGCCATCATGCCCAGCCTATTTTTTTTTAAATTATTATTCTTTATTTTGAAACAGAGTCTCACTAAGTTGCAGAGGGCCTCACTAAGTAGCTGAGGCTGTCCACAACATGAACCGCGATCCTCAGGTCTCAGCCTGCGCCACCATGCTCAGCTTCTTGCAGGGTGACTTTGAGGAGCTTTAAAAGCCAGGTGTGGTAGCACATACCTGTAATCCCCGTATTTGAGAAGCTGAGATAGGAGGATTGCAAGTTCACCACCAGCCTCAAAAACTAAGTGAGGCCCTTCACTCCATAGTGAGACCCTTTTACAAAATATAAAAAAACTAAAGTAAAATCGAACTGGAGGTATAGCTCAGAGGTAGAATTCCCCTAGGGTCATTCTCCAGTACCACATAATAAAAAAAATTACAGAGAATTGTGATATTTGAAGAAAAATCATGAGAATATAATATTAGTAGAAACAAATTTATTTATTTATTTATTTTTTTATTTATTTTACAGTTGTCATGTTTTGGCTACTCTGGGCCCAAGCCAGTTCAAGCTCCAAATATTTCGTTCATATTTGCCCTACTCATCAGCCATGGTGGTGTGTGCCTGTAATCTCAGTACTTGTAAGGCTGAAACAGAACGATTGCAGGTTAAGGCCACCCTCAACAATATAGTGAGACCTTCAGCAACTTAGTGAGACCCTGTTTCAAAATAAAAAGTAAAAAGTGGATTGGAATTGTTCCTTAGGGATAGAATGCTCTTGGGTTCAATCATTCAAAAAAAGTACAACTTTCCTTTCAGTTTTTAACATTCTTCCTCTTTATGTTTTTGTAGGAAAATATTTCAAGCAACTACCATGTTCATTCATTTTTTTTTCTTTTGTGCTTTGTTTTAACATATACGCCCCTAGAAAGTAAAAGCAAGTTTCAGAACTCTGGAAAGAACTATTTATGAGTTCCATGATATTATTTTAGCTCTCTGTCTCATAAGAATCAGTCTCCCATAACTCCTCTGGATCTCCACAAAGTAGACAAAGGACAGCAGGTCATTGTAATCATGGCTCCCTTTGAAAAATCAACAGGGGCCCTGTAAACACTGAGGATACTGAATGCCATGATGGTTTGGTACATTCTACTGCTAAATTGTGTACTAAACCCACCCACTTCAAATTCTGTCCTCTCCATCTTCTCCTAGGTAATCTCAGCTCATGCCGTCTTCGTCTGTCTCCTGCGCTGCTATAATTGTTTCCTGTTTCCTTTTATGGTTTGGATGTTCGTGTCTCTCCTAAAATTCATTATAACTTAATTCCCACTGTAGCCATGTTGAGAGGTGGGGATTTGGGGTGGTATCTATCTAGGTCTTGCAGGCTGTACTCTCGTTAGTGGGGTCAATGCTCTTATCAAGGAGGGACAAGGGAACTCTCTGAGCACTTGTGTGCCCTCTGTTCCTTCCTAGTGTGATGGCACAGTATTTTCGCTTCTGGAGGTGACAGCATTAAAGGCAACATCTTAGAAGCTGAGACCCAGACCTGGCATCTTCCAATGCCTTGATCTTGGACTTCTTAAGCTTCCAGAACAGTGAGGAGAAAAGACTTCTATTATTTGAAAATTACCCAGTCAATGGTATTTTCTTATAGCAGCAGGAATGAACCGTTTCTTGATTCCTTACAATGTGTTTCCCACATAACAACCAGATCAGCCTTAGAGATATGAATCAATCATATCATTCCCGTGTTTGGAGTCCTTGGAGGATTTTTACCTTGCTTGGAATAAAACCCCAGCTCTCCTGCATGGTTTACTGGGTTTGTTGCAATCTGGCTCACAGAAGTTGTCCCCTGCCCGCTCCTGGACACACTGCGCTTTGGCCACACTGGTCTGTTTGTGTGACCTACTCATCAGGCACAGTGACCCACGTCTGCAGTTCCAGTACTTGGGAAGCTGAGACAGGAGGATAGCAGGTTCCAGAAGAGCCTCAGCAAGGAGTGAGACTCTCCGCAACCTAGTGAGACCTTGTTTCAAAACAAAAATAAAAAGGGCTGAAGGTGTAAATCGGAGTTAGAATGCCCCTGGATTCAATCCTCAGTAACTAACACACATACCTGCATGCACACGCGTGCTTTATTGCTATCATAACCCTATTTTTAGCACTCACTTTAATTAAAAACAGTCTTTCTTAATAGTTTGTTCCTGAATTTATTTTCTATCCTCACCAAGACCTTGAGAGAAAGCAGCGTGTCCTCTTTTCTGACTGCTGAATCCCCAGCCACTGTTAGAGTACATGAAAAATAGCAGTCCAGTGGTGGCGCATGATTGTAATCCCAGTACTTTGGAGGCTGAGACAGGAGGATCCCAGTTTGCAGCCAGCCTCAGCTATTTTTTTTTTTTTGGTGGTACTGGGGTTCCTGGAAATCCTTCTACCTCCCAGACCTATTTTTATACTTTTTTTTTTTTTTTAATTTGGAAACAGGGTCTCTTAAGCCAGTGTGGCTGGCTTTGAACCTGCGCGATCCTCCTGTCTCCACCTCCCAAGCACGAGGATTATAAGCGTGCACCACCACTCCTGGCCAGCCTTGGCTGTTTAGTGAGGCCTTCTGCAACTTAGAGAGACCCTGTTTCAAAAATAAAGAATAAAAAATAGGGCTGGGGATTGTAGCTCAGAGGTAGAATACCCCTGGGTTCAATCCCTGGAGAAGAAAGAAAGAAAGAAAGAAAGAAAGAAAGAAAGAAAGAAAGAAAGAAAGAAAGAAAGAAAGAAAGAAAGAAAGAAAGAAGCAGTCACTCAGTCATTACTGACTCAATGAAAGAATGAAGTACATAATGCCAAACACTCTGGAGTGTTAAAACAGTTTACTGTGTCAGACATTCTCCTGCTGGAAAAATAAAAAGGAAAAGTAAAGTAACAATTACTCCAATTCATGCTATTGAAGTGAAGGTCAAGAGAAAAAAGAAAAGAAATTGTTCTAGGTTCCTTCTTCTGACCGTCAGGCTAGAATTAAAATCTGAGGCTTCCTGACTCAAAATTGCTTGGTATTCCCATCATACAGCACTGGCTACTGTGTGCAGATTTCTTCCACTTAAAAGACATTGTCTAAGAGCATAGTGGTTAATATTATTTCATAATTATTTAAGATGGCCTCAAATCTCAGTTGATTATTAATGGTGTTTTAGAGCCACGTTCATTCTTATAAATATTATATCTTCATCCTCCATAATTATCCTAAGGGGTTTGCCAAAACCATGAGTCAATAGGATGCTTAATCTCTAATAAAATAAAGTAATATCTATAGCAGATTTTCTTTGTTCTGGTCCACAAAGACATGCAAAGAGACGATGGGTAAAACAATAACACATTTAGCTGGAAATGAGAAACCAATTCTGGGAAACCAATCTAATTGCCTGATTGGAAGCTATCCCAGATTTTCAAAAGTTACTCATTGAAAAAAAAAAAAAAAACATGTTCTACGAAATTAAATGGCTACATATAAGACACGATTATTTCACTGCTCATTTAAAAAATTTGGGCATTGTTGTCTAAGAGGTAAATTCTCTCTCCATCTAGTAAATTCTCAGTTCAGAATCACAGCCAGGCAAGCCTGGTCAAAGTCTGCAGGTGAGCGCTTCTATCCACTGGGTAGGAAGTCTCTTGAGGTGTCCTATCGCTCCTATTGTCCGCTCTAGTCAGTTCTGCTGTGCTGAGTGCTTTGCTAAGAGCTTCTATTAATCTCATTTTGTTCTCCTGGCAACGCTATTTGTCCCCATTGTTTAGCAAATTGTGAAACCAAGTCTTAAAGGGACTGAGTGGCTTTTCTGGGGTCACATAACAAATAGGTATTGGAGTTGAAACCACTTTCATATCATGTGACTTCAGAACTCACTGTAGTGTGATGTCCAGTTATACTACCACTGAGAAATATGCCAGATCTTTTTTTTTTGGTGGTGGTACTGGGGTTCCTGGAAGCCCTTCTATCTCCGGGCTATACTCCCAGACCTATTTTTATACTGTTTTTATTTGGAAACAGGGTCTCTTTAAGCCAGCACGGCTGGCTTCCAACCTGCATGATCCTCCTGTCTCGGCCGCCCAAGCGCAGGGATTACAAGCGTGGGCCACCATGCCCTGCGATGCCAGCTCTTTTTAAGTGGGAAAACTTTTATAGTCAGCTAGCTTATTTAATTTTCATTATAATTTTGTTCATTACAAGTATAAATATAAGTCCAGGTGTATATGTATAGGCTTACAGTTTATATAAAACCATAAAACCAAATATATATATTTGTAAATTAAATATAAACAAAGAATAAAATCAACAAAATTCAAATTAGCACAATTGAATAGGGGACAATGAATCTCATTTCACTGATATGAAACTGTCACTCACAGCAAGGACATAGTAGAGATTCTGTCATGGGAATTTCTTTCCCTCTTCTTCTTTTTGTTTTGTTTTGTTTTTGTTACTGTGGTATTAAGCCTTGAACCCAGGGGCACTCTACATTCAAGCTACACCTCCAACCCTATTTTATTTTTTGTTTTGAGGCAGACACTCACTAGATTGTTGAAAGTCTCACTAAATTGCAGAGGCTGATCTCAAATCTGCAATCTTCCCATCTCAGCCTCCTAAGTGCAGTGATTACAGGTGTGCACCACCACAAGGGAGTTACAGCATGCCTCTAGTACACAAGACCAGTCAATGGACCACTTTTTCATTAAAAATACCAAAATGTCATTGTGGTGAAACATTTGGCCTTTACAGGGCTTGAGTGTGACACTCACACCCGATTTCTTTTTTCTTTTCTTTTCTTTTTTTTTTCTTTCTTAGCTAGGAGCTAGTAGCTATTAAAATAGTGCCACCAAGTGCCGAAATCATACATGAGCTTAGAAAAGATCATTCAAATACTCAGGAAGTGCTACTGGTATTTAAGGATATAAAAAATGCAAAATTTGAAAATTTTTGAGGGAAACTGCAGACATCAAAAGTCTGTCCCATGCATACCGTAAGGCTTTACAGATCCTAATTTGAATAACCTTGTGTAGGATTGATCTATTTGAGTTCAAATTGCATCACTGTCAGTTTACTAACTGTGAAAAATGGGCACAATTTTCTTAAATCTGTTTTTCATCTATAAACTTGGAATAAAAGAATGCTGTTCTTTCAGAGCTGTCAGAAGAGTTAAATAACACATATAGGTAAGTGACTTAACTCCTGAAATCAAGAATAAGTTAAAGGATGAAGTAAAAACTCTATAAATATTTTTGGTATTTGCATTATGAAGCGATCCTGGTATACTGAGAAAAGTAGAAATGTGTACAATCAATATGATCCAGGGGAAGAGCGGTTGGTATATTTATATACAAAGTGTTCTGGAAACACAAATAATACTGTGATATCTCTTAGAAGGTTGAATATCCCTCATCCAAAATGTTTGAGACCAGAACCATTTCAGGTTTTAGATTTTTTTCAGATTTTTGAATATTCATATACACATGAGATAACTTGGAAGGGAAAGTGTAGACATGAAATTGATTTATGTTTCATATACACCATAGGCACAGAGCCTGAAGGTGATTTCAGGTGATTTCTTTAAGCACAACTGCATTTTGACTGTGACCTATCACCTTTGAGGTTAAGTGTAGAATTTTACACGTATGGCATCTTACTGGTGTTCAAGAAATGGTAGATTTTGGAGCGCTTTGGATTTCAGGTTTTTAGAGTGGGATGCTCAATTTCTAGTAAATGTATACAGCTGGTAAGGGCAAAACTAGGATTTGAACCTGGGTCATTGTGCTCTTTTTTTTTTTTTGCGGTATCAGGGACAGAACCCAGGGGCATTCTACCTCCAAGCTATTTTTTATATCCCTATTTTTTATTCTTTATTTTGAAACAGGGTCTCACTGAGTTGCAAAGGGCCTCAGTAAGTAGCTGAGGCTGTCTGCGAACCATGATCCTACTGTCTCAGCCTCCCAAATCCTGGGATTACAAGCGTGCGCCACCACACCCAGCTTTGCCATGGGACTCTTTTCAGCGCTTAGTGAACTGGCAGATGTGCAGCAGGCAGAGGTTACTAGTGCTTGCGAGTTGAGGCCTGCTGCCTTGTCTGGCTGCCACTGACCCTTGGCCAGCACATAAGCCCTGAGCACCCTACTGAGGACCAGACCTTGTGGAGGGAGGGGCCGTGGTGCCAGCAGTAGGCTGATTGGCTGGCCAAGTCGGGGAAGGAGGAAGTCATCAGTGTTTGAAGCCACTGACTTGTGAGGGTGGCCTTCCTTAAGCAAGGACTCAATGTGCCCCATGCATCAGATCCTGCAGCGTAACTGTGATGTTCATCATTAGGCATTCTCTCTCCACAAATAAGCCTGAAACAGCTTGACACAGTGACTTAAGTCTTTTTTTTTTTTAATGTCACTGAATTTTAAAAAAGGGACAGGAGTGAAAAGCCAATAGAGAATATTTATGATGTTTTTATAAGTGGGGTGAACATTAAGGTAAATATACAAAAAACCGGTAAACACATGGACAATTTTTACGGAAGTAATAGAACCCATGAAAAATGCATGAAATCACACCAGTCTAAGGTAATTTTTTTATAATATTCCCCAATTATCAAGACTGTAGTGATGTGTCCATGAGTTTACTTTTTCTAAAATTGCTAAGATTGAACAGGAAGATTTCTTCATATCTTTAAGTTTCCAATTCACTTTTATCTTAGTATATCCTATAATTGTTATATAATTATTATTATATGTAATGTCCTATAATTTTATATATATAAAAACATATAATTAAATATATATTTAAATATATATTAATATAATAAGAATATATATATATATATATATATATATATATATATATATATAATCACCTATAAGAGTTTTTGTGGTACTGGGGATTGAAACCAGAGGTGCTCTACTATTGAGCTATATCCCCAGTCTCTCTTTCTCTCTCTCTCTTTCTTTCTTTCTTTCTTTCTTTCTTTCTTTCTTTCTTTCTTTCTTTTTCTGTGGTACTGGGGATTGAAGCCAGGGTCATTTTATCTCTGAGCTACAACCCCAACCCTATTTTTTTATTTTTTTTATTCTTTATTTTGAAAAAGGGTCTCACTAAGTTGCGAAGAACCTCACTAAGTTGCTGAGGCTGACCTTGAACCTGCGATCCTTCTGTCTCAGTCTTCAATGTACTGGGATTACAAGGATACGCCACCACGCCCAGCTGCTTCTTTTTTTAATCACCAAGACTAGCCTTGAACTTGCAATTCTCCTGCCTCAGTCCCCAGAGTAGTTTAAATTACAGTTATGTGCCACCTTGCTTCACTAAAAGCTATAAAATTTTATAGGACACCTAGACAATTGTTCAATTTAAGTTTTATAGGTATTCTATATATTAGAGTAATGAGACTCGATGGGTTTTAATGTCAGAGCTAAATAAAGACAATTTTATTTCTATCCACCAGAGAGCAGTCTGAACCAGCATTTGCTTCTGAAATCAAGTGTGTCTTCATGCCTACAGCTCAGATTTGTGTCTGGCTTTCCATTCTAAATGCTTAGAGCTGCCCCAGCTTCCAGGACATTGTTCTTTTCCAGATAGCACTGCCATGCTGTGGTAACCTTGCTGGACCAAATCCCAGAACACTAGCCTACTCCGTGGGCCTGTATCAGTGATGCGCTGACCTTTGGCAATCACTCAACTTTCTGGGCCAGAGCCATTGATACCAGGAAATGATGAGGTTGGACACATTTTAAGGATCCCTCCAACTCTCATGTTCTACAGTTTCCAGTATAGAAGGCGGCACAAATCTTAAACACTGTACCAACAAATGTATATGAGAAATACTGCATTTGTTGTTCATAAATCACACTAAATATGTCTAAATCTCTACCATACCAGACTGATGAGAAATGCAACCTCCTGTCCCCATCACCTAAATGTCCCAGGGTCTTACAGAGCCAAAGGACCAGGAAGGAGGCGGTTCCCTGAGCTTCTTTTACTCTGGTGACCCCAGACGTGTCCAAGTTCCAGTCCTGCCTGTCTGGAGATTAAGCACCTGCTGCTGTGTTTCTTGGTTGGAGGAGCCTTACCTAGAGCCTGGAGGCATCACCCAAGGTCAGGGGAGATGTGAGAGAGATAGAATCCTTTGTGTGACTGTTTGCAAAGTTACTCCCTTCCTGGCTCCTTTCCTCTCCCCCAATCTTATTGCATTCATAAGTTTGAATTTAATTTATTTATTTATAGGAACTAAGAATTGAACCCAGGGGCAGTCTATCTCTGAGCTACACCCACATCCCTATTTTTTATTCTTTATATAGAAACAGGGTCTCATTAACTTGCTGAGGGCCTCACTAATTAGCTGAGGCTGTCTGTGAACTATGATCCTCCTGTCTCAACCTCCCAAATGCTGGGATTACAAATTTGTGCCACCAAGCCTCCGGGCTATAAGCTGGAAAAAAGTAGTGGGGAAAGAGAAAAGAAGAGCCTTATCACCCTGTGTTCTTCACTGTGTCCTTGCAAAAAGACCCAGGAAAAAAATATATATTAACAACCTGTCTGTCCTCAAGGAAAGGGGAGGGGGTCATAAAGCAAAATATATTACTATTAAAATAAACAGTGACCTGCTGCTTCAGAGGACAAAGCCTTGGGCATAAGAGGTAAAGCGTCTTGGGCTATTTGTATTATCCACAATGCAGGAGCTGAAAATTTCCTCAAGAATATTCGATGGTGAGTTTTCTTCTTCAGTCTGAATGAGAAGAGGGAAATGTACAGGATTCGTTTTGAAACAAAATTTAGAATTTAAAGCCACAGGTGAGTCACAACTCTGAACTCTGGCTCCGCAGCTTCCTGGCAGCAGGGGCCTTGGAGAATCAACTCTTCCGGCTCCATCACACGCCAAATTGCTTGAAGTTGGCCCCTTCTGCACCCTTTGTACTCTTGGGAGGAGGCTACAGACTGTCAAAGTTCTGCAGCCAAGCTGGACAGGGCCTTGGAAATTTGTCCTCTTTGGCTGTGAGCCTTCCCACGCTGATCCTCTGTCTACACGTCTCGAACTCCTGGCCCACAGCTGCTCCTCAGCCCACTCGGTCTGTGGGTCGATGTTCTTCCAGGAAAGTCTTTTTACTAGACATCCACTTTGCCCTGGACAGAGCCCTTTTGATCACTCTGTGAACTGAGATCTTGCTGCAGGTTCAAAAACTATAAACCAGAGCTGGACTTGATGGTGCAGGCTTGGAATCCCAGCATTCGAGAGGCTGAGACCGGAAGATCGCAATTCGCAGACAGCCTCAGCTACTTAGTGAGGCCCTCTGCAACTTAGTAAGACCCCATTTCAAATAAAAAAAGATAAAAATAGGGCAGGGGGTGTAGCCAGAGGTCGAATGCCCCTGGGTTCCACCCCCAGACCCGCAAAAAAAAAAAAAAAAAAAAAAAAAAAAAACTATGAGCCAAATCCACAGCCTCAAGTCCCCCAAAATGGTACATTGAGAGCAAAAATTTTAAAAAGAAGAAAAAAGGTTGTCTTATCAATTATTAATCCCAAGGGACCTTCCCATCAGTAGTATGTAAATGAAGCCACTGCTGCCCATCCTCACCGACATTTGGTATCCACACTCCCCTCTTATCTTGGTGTTCTGACAGGTGTGATGCTGTATTTCATCATATGGGAATTTGTAATCACTGTGGTACAAAAGGAGATGTACCTTATCAACTCTCTTATGTGTACAGTACGTTTCCATTGTGTTTTTGATGTACATATCCTGATTACTAGAAAAAATATCATTTTTAAAAATAGCTCTCAACCAGGTATGGTGGCAAACAACTGTAATCCGAGCACTTGGGAGGCTGAGACAAGAGGATCACAGGTATGAGGCCAGCATCAGCAACTTAGTGAGGCCCTCAGCAACTTAACAAGGTCATTTTTCCAAAATAAAATAGATCTAAACCAGGCATGGTGGCGCACGCTTGTAATCCCCGCATTTGGGAGGCTGAGACAGGAGGATCGCGGTTTGCAGACAGCCTCAGCTACTTAGTGAGGCCCCCGCAACTCAGTGAGACCCGGTTTCAAAATAAAGAATAAAAAATAGGGTAGGGGATGTAGCTCAGAGCTCGAATGCCCCTGGGTTTCATCCCCAGACCTGAAAAAAATATATATTTAGGAGTGTAGCTCAGAGGCAGAATGTCCCTGGGTTTAATCCCTAGCACTGCAAAAACAACAAACAACTCTATTTGGTTTCATCTCCTGCAAATGAATGTCTCAAAATCTTTGCCCATGTTTCTGGATTACTTACTTTCTCTCTCTTTCTCTTTCACACACACACACACACACACACACACACACACACACACACACAGAGAGTTTTACTGATTTGTATTTTACTTGTCTTAATTTCTTCTTTGAATTTTCTATATATACCTTTTGTCAGATTATGACAATTATATACTTCCAGTAGCACATTTTTTCATTTTGCTTGTAGGACTTGTTGATGAATTTAGTATGCTGAATCTATCTTTTTTGCTTTTCTTTTTGACTCATGTTCTTCAAGTCATGATCTAGGTTAAAAAAAAATTCATTCTGTACAGCAAAATGGGTGGAATAAAATTTTGAAGATCTCTGCAGGCTTCCTCCCCAAGAGACAATTTTAAGAGCTCTTTTAGCTATAAAATTCCGAAAACTATCCGGGCGTGGTGACACACGCTTGTAATCCCAGCATTCGGGAGGCTGAGACCGGAGTATCGCAGTTCATGGACAGCCTCAGCTACTTAGTGAGGCCCTCTGCAACTCAGTAAGACCCAGTTTCAAAATAAAGAATAAAAAATGGGGCAGGGGATGTAGCTCGGAGGTCGAATGCCCCTGGGTTCCATCCCCAGACCCGAAAAAAAAAAAAAAAAACTCAAAAACTGACAATGACTATCTTATGACTATTTGTTGGTTAAATGCCATTGGGACAACTAGTTATTCATCAGAAAGACAAGAAAGTTTTGTTTCTACCTCACACTATACACAAAAGCTAGTGGTTTTTTTTCTTTCTTTTCTTTTTTTTTCTTCTTTTTTAAATTGGTGCACTGTATGCATACATCAAAATGGGATTAAAAAAAAACTTTTGTAGACATACATGCACACACACCCTACCCGATCCCCACCCCGTTCCCTCCCCATCCCTCCTTCCCATGCTTGGCTTAGTGGTTGACACCTAGTATTATAGCAATTTATCCAAAATTAACAAAGATAATCTCACAGAACAGTTTCATTTGTCTGATACCAAGCTTTTGATGACTTAAAGATAACATTTCAATATTTCTTTTTGCTTTCTTACCAGAGAATATTTTTTTCTTTTTATTTTTTAGGTGCAACTATCATACATTTATTTATTTATTTTTCAGAAAAAAATCTATCCTAATATGAAATATGGACTCTAGATACCCAAAATGATCTTGAAAAAGAACAAAGCTAGAAGATGTATATTTTCTGATTTCAAACCATATAAAGCTACAATAATTGAAACAGTGTAGTACTATTCTAAAGGCAGATATATAAACCATTGGAGTTAAATACAAGCCTAGAGATAAATTCTTCCATATATTGTCAAGTTATTTTTGACAAGGTTTCCAAGAACATTTGGTGGAGGAAATAATAATCTTTTAACTAAATATGGTTGAAAAAGAATAATTACATGAAAAAGAATAAAATTGGACCCTTACCTAACACCATATACAAATATTAACTCAAAATAGATAAAAGACCTAAATATAAATCTTAATACTATAAACTTTTAGAAGAAAATCTGGGTCATAAAACCTCACAACATTGAAATTGGCAGTGATTTCTTGGATATGATTTCAATGGTACAGGCAACAGAAGAGTAAACAAACTCCCTAAAACTAAAAAAAAATTATATATCCAAAGTCAATGTAAACAGAGTTAAAAGTTACTGATAGAATGGGATAAAATATTTCCAACTGCTATATCTGAATGTATATTAATATTCCAACTAGAAATTGTAAAAATTAGCAACAATAAAAGCAAACAATACGATTTAGAAATAGGTAAAAGACTAACATAAATAATGAATCTCCAAAGATAACTAATCTTAGTTGTCTGTTGGATGGAAAATCTTGTTTCTCTGGTTCTGGTGTGTGTTACCTATTTCTTCTTTGTAGTTAATCTCTGAGTATTTTCTCTAGCGCTTGTTTTGAAGACATAAATTCCTTCAGTTTCTGCTTGTCATGGAAGCTTCTTATTTCTCCATCTAATTTGATAGAAAGTTTTGCTGGGTAGGAAATTTTTGGCTGGAAGTTGTTTTCTTTCAGAGTTTGGAATATGTTACTCCAAGCTCTTCTGGCTCTCATGACTTGGTTTGGGAAGTCTGGAGTGTTTCTAATTGGCTTGCCTCTGAATGTCACTTGGTCCTTTGTTTTTGTAGCCTTTAAGATTCTCTGCTTGGCTTCCACATTGGTCATTTTGACAATTATGTGGCGTGGGGATCCTCTTCTCTGATCCTGTCTAAAGGGAGTTCTATAAGTTTCCTGGACCTGTATATCAACCTCTTGCTCTATGTTTGGAAAATTTTCTGCTATTACTTCCTTGAAGAGATTGTTGATCCCTTTGGTTTCAACTTTTCCCTCCTCTATTCCAATTATTCTTAGGTTATCTCTTTTAAAATGGACTCATATTTCTTCAATATCAGATTCCTGCTGTCAGATATTTTTTTCTAGATTAGAAACTATGCGTTCATTTTTGGATTGATCATCTTCTAAGAGCGAGATTCTATTCTCCATGTGGTCTAATCTGTTGTTTGTACTTTGAATTGAGGCCTTTACTTCATTAATTGCATCCTTTATCTCTTTTTGGCTCTCTCTGAATTCTTTTTGAAATACCTCTATTATTTCTACAGTTATTTTCCTGATTTGATCTTCTAGAAATCTCTGAATTTCTGTTTTATTGGGTTTTGATGTTGTGGGGTTGTGGGCATTCATTGCTCCATTGTTATTCCTCTTTCCCATGATTTCGGAAGTTTGTGCCTTCTCTGGGTTCTTCCCTGGGTCACTATGATTTCACTTAATGTGCTCTGGATCTCGAGTCTGTGGTATCTCAGTCACCACAACTCCTTTACTGGGTTGTATTCCAAAGTTTCAGGCCCAGGGAGTCAATCGAGGCTGCTTTAGACCATGGGGGGGGTGTCAGGTTGGGTGTTCTCCTGCAGGGAGTTGTTACTATGGTGTGATATCTCTGCCACTGCCACTCCTCCACTGGGTCAAGTCCCTGGGAGTGCAGTACTGGGATTTCTCCTCTAGTGGCCGCAATTTGACTCACTGTTGTTGAGTGCGCTGATGGAGCTGCAGTGGACTCAGTGAATTCACTGCTGCTGCCGCTGGTGGCAATATGATACCACTGCTACGCCCTCGGCCGTGAGGCTGGCGTATTTCTTCTCTGTTTTTGAGCTCAGCTCTGAGTCCCTGCAGGGTGTGCTGAGCCCAGCCCCTGGGAGCTTTAGTCGCTCCCTGCACCAAAAAATCTGCCGAATTCTGCCTGGCTGATCTGCAGCCATTCACCTCAGCTCGCTGTCCTCCGCTCCTCTCTGGAGCCTGGTGGGCTGTTGAGGGCGTTGGTCTGTGCTGTCTGGCACTATGGCGCTGCTGTTGCGTCCTCAGCCATGAGGCTGGCGTATCTCCTCTCTGGCTCTGAGTTCCGTTCTGAGTCCCCCTCCTCTCTGGGGCCTGGTGCTGCAAGGGAAGATGGCGCCCACGCTGCTCCGCACCGCAGCTCTGCTGTTTGGTTTCTTTCTGGTGTCTCATTTTTTCAGCCCTCTTTTTCTCTGTCCCTTGTATTTACATATTTTGTTTCTCTGCTGATGGTGTTTTCTGGCTATGAAAGGCGCTGAATTTGTGGTAATAGAGATTGTTTGTTAGTGGGGCTCATAAGCCCCACTTTTCTCTGTCGCCATCTTCCCAGAAGTCCCCCAAAAGCTAGTGTTAAGAGCTTTTAAGCGTTATATATGTGAAGCTTTTAGAAACTATGTAGGTTAAAGCCCCCTAAAGTCTAAAAAACTTTTCCTCTGAGCTTATAGTCTGACTTTGGCCTGTTATGTCAGAGGGTATGACCCAACACGGCAACTGCCATGAGCAAGAATACCAGAGTGAGTTTGGGAACAAAGTGGAAGATACTCTGCTGTCCCCTGGTCAGAGGTGGAGCCATGCTGGGGGCATTTCATCCTGAGATAATGGGCAACCCTGAGGCTTACACATGAGAGTGAAGTTATCATCAGACTTTGCTTAAGTAGGACTACTCTGGCAGCCAAAAGAGGAAAGAGAAACAGAACTGGAGTGGGAGAGGGGAAGATGGTATAGGGCTCTAGAAGAGAGTGACAAGGACTTGAGTTGGAATAGTGGCTTCTCTCAGACAAAAGCGCTGAATTTGAGGGTGTGGTACTGGGGATGAACCAAGGGGTGTTCCGCCTCCAAGCTATTCCACCATCCCTTTCTATATTTTATTTTGAAACAGGGTCTCACTAGGTTGCTGAGAGTCTTGCTATATGCCCGAGACAGTCCTCAAACCTTGAATACTCCTGTCTCAGTCTCCCAAGTACTGAGATTACAGGTGTGTGCCACCATGCCCAACTTGTGAGAGCTTTTTTTTTTTTTTAACTCTTCCCTTAAAGCCTTTACTTTGAGACATGATGGAGAAATCTTACACACATGGTCATAATTGAGTGAAGATGACAACACTGTCAGCTAACTTGGAAGCTGAACTCTGGAAATGACAGGATCCAGCACTGTTAACAACTAGTACTCCTCTCCTTCCTCCTCACCCTCTCCTTCCACAGAATCCACACCAACCTCCTCATAATCTTTCTCTAGGGCAGCCATGTCCTCACGGGCCTCAGAAAACTCTCCTTCCTCCATCCCCTCACCCACGTACCAGTGAACAAAGGCATGCTTGGCATACATCAGGTCAAACTTGTGGTCCAGGCGAGCCCAGGCCTCAGCAATGGCTGTGGTGTTGCTCAGCATGCACAGCTCGCTGCACCTTGGCCAGGTCGCCACTGGGTACCACAGTGGGAGGCTGGTAGTTAATGCCAACCTTGAAGCCAGTGGGGCACCAATCCACAAACTGGATGCTGCGCTTGGTCTTGATGGTGGCAATGGCAGCATTAACATCTTTGGGAACCACATCACCACGGTACAACAGGCAGCAAGCCATGTATTTACCGTGGCGCAGGTCACATTTCACCATCTGGTTGGCTGGCTCAAAGCAGGCATTGGTGATCTCTGCTACAGAAAGCTGTTCATGGTAGGCTTTCTCAGCAGAGATGACAGGGGCATATGTGGCCAGAGGGAAGTGGATGCGGGGATAGGGCACCAGGTTGGTCTGGAATTCTGTCAGATCAACATTCAGGACTCCATCAAATCTGAGGGAAGCAGTGATGGAGGACACAATCTGGCTAATAAGGCAGTTCAGGTTAGTGTAGGTTGGGCGCTCAATGTCGAGGTTTCTGCGACAGATATCATAGATGGCCTCATTATCTACCATGAAGGCACAATCAGAGTGCTCCAGGATGGTGTGGGTGGTGAGGATGGAGTTGTAGGGCTCCACCACAGCTGTGGAAACCTGGGGGGCTGGGTAGATGGAGAACTCCAGCTTGGATTTCTTGCCATAATCAACAGAGAGGCGTTCCATCAACAGGGAGGTGAACCCAGAACCGGTTCCCCCGCCAAAGCTGTGGAAAACCAGGAAGCCCTGAAGACCCGTGCACTGGTCAGCCAGTTTGCGAATTCGGTCCAAGACGAGGTCAATGATCTCCTTGCCAATGGTGTAGTGGCCCCGGGCATAGTTATTGGCAGCATCTTCTTTGCCTGTGATAAGTTGCTCAGGGTGGAAGAGTTGGCGATAGGTACCAGTGCGAACTTCATCAATGACTGTGGGTTCCAGGTCTACAAACACTGCCCTGGGCACGTGCTTGCCCGCGCCCATCTCACTGAAGAAGGTGTTGAAGGAGTCATCTCCTCCCCCAATCGTCTTGTCGCTTGGCATCTGGCCATCAGGCTGGATGCCATGTTCCAGGCAGTAGAGCTCCCAGCAGGCGTTGCCGATCTGGACACCAGCCTGGCCAACGTGGATGGAGATGCACTCATGCATAGTGGATACAAGTTAGAATGTGGAGGCGACAGGAACAGAAACCGGGTCCGTTCAGGTTACCGTCCCCGACAAGCTAAGAGTCGAGGTAAGTAACGCACTCTTGTGAGAGCTTTTAAAGACAGAAAATTCCTGGGGGCTAGTTAATGTAAATTCACATTTTCTTTAACACAAAAATTAAGCCACCTAGAAATACAAAATTTGATGATTGGGAGACACAAATGGAGAAAACTAAAGTCTATAGATTAGGGCTGCTTGGAAGGGGGGGAGTAAACCACTTCCACTTATCTTTTCTGTTTTTCAAATCTCCCCTTTCAGGAAGATGTAAGAACATCTTTATTTTATGGATGTCAGGTGTATTCATATGCAATTCATTGAGCACAGGATTTAATAATAAAAAGCAAGTTACATACCTAGTTTTGCTAATACATGGGGAAAAGTTAAACTTATGTGGTCAACAGCACTTTTCAGTGAAAGCAAAGACCCTTCAAATTCCAAAATTAGATGAAGCCTAGTGATAACCAGTCTGGTCAGGGAGCCATCCCTAAGTGCTGGTGTGTGAAGTGCTGTGACATTTGCTTTTCAGGTGGTGTGTGGGTGGAAAGAGAAGTTCATTACCTGTGCCATGAAATGCTCTCCCCACCCTCAAAACCCACATCAAAGTTTAGCGCTTTTGCAAAGGAGACAGTAACTGGGTAAAATGGAGATTTCTTTTTCATGCAAATTTGTTGGATTTAATACATATCAGTGGCTTTTATAGCAGGGAAGAATTAGAGACTGAAAGTGCAAATTTCAATGAAAATGTCCTTGAAAAGTGACCTATAAATAAGAAGGGTATAGGACCACCAAATTTGGGATAGAAACTGTCAAAAATCTTAGCATAATTACACAAATAATTAGCATTTATTAAGTTTTTACAGTCGGGCGTGGTGGCGCACCTTTGTAATCCCAGCATTCAGGAGGCTGAGACCAGAGGATTGTGGTTCACGGACAGCTTCAGCTACTTAGTGAGGCCCTCCATAACTTAGTGAGACCCTGTTTCAAAATAAAGAATAAAAAATAGGGCAGGGGGTATGTAGCTCGGAGGTCTAATGCTCCTGGGTTCCATCCCTAGATCCGCAAAAAAAAAAAAGTTTTTACCACTTCCGATAATGTCCATGTTGTCCTGTGAATAAACCCTTACCATGGACAGTGGCTTTCATGGCCTCCCATCTGCATACAGCATCATCAGTACACAAATTTATGTAAATCTCCTAGTCCAGGGCATGCATGCATTGCTTAAATCAAAGTCAACGGAAAGAATCACTATGTTCAGAGTACTGAGATTATTTTGTTTAATTTAAGCCTGCCAGGGTTTACTTTTGACCTGGGGATGCAGATAGTTTAGTCTGATAGCACAGGGCTGGTTGGGAAAAGATCCTGTTACGGTGAAAAGTTAACAGTGTATAGCTTGACCAGCAAACACAGGAGGGGCATGGCTTTGTCTAACAGTTTATGGCAGATAAGAAAACCCAGCTGCACGGGGGTGCAAATATGGATCCCCACGTCTTCGCACTTTTCATAGTTCTTTTATAGTCTTTCATTTGCCCTCCATAAAAACCACTGAGGTTTACAAGAGAGAAAATACGACCCTATTTGCTTCTGCAGATGGAGAAACAGAGGGTGAAATAGGGACTTGGAATGACTCCATTCGGGCTATGGTTTGTGAAGAAGAATATTCCAGGTGTTAAGTGCATGGATGTCACAGCTGGTTGGCTCTGGTTTTCTCAGGCAAGTTCTTTGATCTCCCTGAGATTCCGTTCATCTGTAAGCAGGGATTGCAATATCAACCTCAAAGGGCTACAAAAGGAGGAAAAGGGAAGGCACAGATGAGCCACTCACTGACGCTGAAGTCAGGTGTCAAAAAAGGTGAAGAGTTCGGGCTCCACACAGGGCCCCTTGGCTCAAATCCTGCCTCTATCTCTTGGCAGCTTCAGGGCTTTGGTGAGCCATTGTTCTAGCTTCAGTTTCATCATAGAATGTGGGACTGGTAAAATACCATCCACTCAATAGTTGCTGAGAGGATTAACTGAGACAGTGAACGCAGTAGAACATCTAAGGTACTCTTGAGCACCAAACAGGACTTGGGTGTTATATTTTGATAATGTGTTTACAGGACACTCAATGCAGACCAGGTGAGTTATACAATCATCAAGTACCTCTAAGGTATTTGTAAAAGGATGAGGTGGACTGAGACTCTTCTGTTTCAGAATTCTTTTGGTTTTTTATTTCTTTTGCATGAACTGAGCCACCTCCTCCTTTTACTTTTATTTATTTATTTATTTATTTATTTATTTATTTATTATTTTGGGTGGTACTGGGGTTCCTGGAAGCCCTTCTACCTCAGGGCTACACTTCCAGACCCCTATTTTATACTTTTTTATTTTTGGAAACAGGGTCTCTTAAACCAGCAAGGCTGGCTCCCAACGAGTGCGATCCTCCTGTCTCCGCCTCCCAAGCGCGGGGATTACAAGCATGTGCCACCACGCCCGGCTTACTTTTATTTATTTTACATAATCTGGGATCTCCCTCCACCCTCTCAATCCTGCAGGAAAACACTCAACATCTTGGTTCTTTCTGTTTTATCACAAGCTGAGCCCGAGCGCAGACCAGGGGAGCGCCGCACGCCCACCCTGGGCTGACTGCTCTGCAGCAAGGGGCATCTATGCCAACAGCCACCACGCTGGACCGCATCCGGTCCTGCCATCCTGGCTTGAAAAAGAAAGTAGAACACTTGGTGCGAAACAGGCTGGGGCAGGAAAGACATGTTTGGACAGCTATTTCACACTCTTGTTAGCGGCTTTAGCTCCTCTCCAGAATAAAAAGGCAGAGTGCAGACCAGCCTCCTGTCTAAATGTCAAAGAGCACCGACATGCAAATGCGGGTGTTTAATGTTCCATTTATAGGCCTGTTGTGCCCTTTTCTCATTTATTTATAGCTGGTAAGCTCACAGAGGACTGGGATGTTGTTTTAAAGTTATTTTTTCAACTAGGTCAAATACAGTATTGTATAGAGAAGTACAGCTCTGAACATTTTCCTGAATCTTACTTGCTTCTTGAAGATATAGCACAAGTAGACTGTCAATATTTATTCCAACTGTATCTTTCACCATATTTATTAAATCAACACATTCGCCAAGAGCTAATTATGTTCACTAGGGGAAATTAAGCACAAGTCACAAATAAACAAACTAAAAATAATCACATTCCCACCAACTGCTTACTTCTCTTAGTTTTACAGTATTTTTCGTCTTATTTGTGTATATTTTCATGAAGATGAGGTGTTTTTTGTTGGTGGTGTTATTTTAGGGGAAGAGGTCAGGTAACTGGGAATTGAACTCAAGGGCCTTCTACCTCTGAGCTACACTCCCACCCCTTTAAAATTTTTATTTTGAAATAGGGTATTACTAAGTTGGTGAGACTGGCCTCAAACCTGAAATCTTCTTGTCTCAGCCTCCCAAGTGCTGGGATAACAGGCATACAACATCATCCCCAGTCAATATTGAGTTTTTTTTTTAACAAATAAAGCATATATGTGTATGTTTTTATATATTCCACTGATTAATGTATTCTATTCTGAACATCTTTCTGTTACCATGTGTTTTATTTCTTTAAAATTTATATTATTATGAATATATGTATCTGGACATACAAAAAGATATCAAAATCAGTATTACAAATACTAGATAAAACCTTACCATCCAGTGCCAGTTAAGAATAAAAGTTGTGACCAATCAGCTGAATCCCTTCCTTCACCTGAATAGGTAACTGAAAATCTAATTTTGATATTTATCATTTTTAGCAACTCTATGTAATTTTACTTCATATTTATATGTCTTAAGTATTTTAGTATTATTTCGCTTATTTAAAAATTTTATATGAATAACATCATTTGTTTTTCTGTGTCTTGTCTTTATTCCCTTAGGCAATTTCTTTTGCATCCATCTGCATTAGTATCTATTTTTGGTCATTTTCACTGCTGTATAACATTTCATTTTATAAATATGTCTCAAATTAATTTCTGCCCATCAGATGATGAACATGGTTACACCGTTCTCCCTGTGTGTTTGAGTGGAAGTGGCTCTACGTATGTTCTTAGAAGTAGAATTGTAGGACTATGAGCCAGGCGTGGTGGCACACGCTTGTAATCCCAGTATTCAGGTGCTGAGACCGGAGGATCACGGTTCACAGACAGCCTCAGCTACTTAGTGAGGCCCTCTGCAACTCAGTGAGACTCTGTTTCAAAATAAAGAATAAGAAATAGGACAGGGGGTGTGGTTTGGAGGTCAGATGCCCCTGGGTTCCATCCCCAGACCCCCCCACACACACACACCAAAAAAAAAAAAAAAAAGAATTGTAGGACTATAGCAAATGGATACACTCAATTATATGCTGTCAAATTTTTTCCCACTGTGATGTATCCATTGACATTCATCAGAATAAAAAAAAGAAATTACATTTGCTAGGTTTTTGTTTCTAACTAAATAAGAGAAATACAATTATCATCTGAAATACAATTATCATCTGAAATACAATTATCATCTGTACTGAAATCAGTACTGAAACCTTGTTGAATACCATTAGTATTCAGTGTTAGTAATTAACAAGCATGGTTGCTTATTATCTTTGATTTTCATATCTCAGTTATAAGGGTTTTTCTTCTTCAGTTTTTTGTTTTGTTTTTTTCAAAACTAGGGATGAAACCCAGGGGCATTCTACCTCTGAACTACACCCCCAGCCGTATTTTGTATTCTTTATTTTGAAACACAGAAAGTCGTGGAGGGCCTCACTAAGTAGCTGAGGCTGGCTGTGAAGTACAATCCTCCTGTCTCAGCCTCCCAAGCACTGGGATTACCAGCATGTGCCACCATGCCCAACTCTTTCCTTTTACTTTAAGTAATATGAATGTGTTTTTAGAGAATGGTAAACAAATTAAGGAACTTTCCTACTATCCCTTCTTTGCTAATCACTTAATTGCAAATGAGTATTGAATCAAGTTTTGTTTAATATCTGGTTTGGCTATATTCCTGGAAAAAGTCTATCTTGGTCACAATAAGACCACATTTTTATATAGCACTGTAGCATGCTACTATCTTTGTAGGATATTGATGTTTATATCATAAACTTATTCAACTGTTAATTTTCTTTCTTCTCATTTTCCTTATCTCAAGGTTTACTTTCCTTCACTATTTCAGATATGTTATTACCTTTTCTTCCGAGATAAAGTATGCTGTCGAGAATCTTTATAGTTTTTTTTTTCTTTTCTTTATACTGATGTTATTTTCTTATGTTAGAAATAAAGTTCCTTGGAGTCATAGGAAAAGACAGATATTCGAAAGTGGCTCGGCAAGATTTTACTTTTTGCAAAAAGGGATCCTGCCACCACTACAGTTAGGTGTGCAAAATAAAAATGGCAGAAACTTGATGGGTCTTTAACTTCCAATGAGGGGCTCCTGTGCTGTATGCCTACAGGTGGGATCATAGTCACACAGTTTTTATGTACATCATTGGCCAGAGGGACGCCAGAGGAGGGGTTAGTACTTGTAATTTCCAGGTAATGCTAACTTTACAAAAGAATGTAAGTGCACATCACATTACAAAATGGTGGTTTAGTAAAGTAAAATGGAGCTTACGTAAAGCTATTCCTCTGATAGGAAAGATCTAATTATATTCTCACATACAGAAGCCAAAATACTTGTTTCTTCTTTGAAGTTAACAATTCTGGCTGGGGCAGGAAGGAATCTTGATCAATAAACACAGAAAATACACTTGCCCAAATCTAACATCTTTTCATAATAATAATTACTAAAAACAAACCTTCAACAAACAAGACATGTAACAGAATTTTCAAGCTCTGGTAAAAGGCATCTGCAAAAAATATATGCACATGCTGAAAGACTTAATATTTTTCTCCTAAGATCAGGAACAAGAAAAGAATGAGTGGTCTTACAATTTCAATTCAATATTATACTAGAGATTCTAACTACCACAATTACCCCCCCCCACAAAAAAAGAATCAGAAAGACATTCAACTTGGAAAGGATAAAGTAAAACTAACTATATTGTAGATAGCATGCTTTCATATATAGAAAATTGTAAGGAATCTATTAAAAAGGCTATTATACTTAAGCTTAACAAAGCTACAGTCTATATGATCAATATACAAATAGTTATTTTTCTATACAATTCCAATGAATATCCCCAAAATGAAATTAAGAGAGTAATTTAATTTATAATATCATTAAAAGTAGGAAATAGTTAAGTCTATAATGGATGAAAGAAGCGCAAAAGTTGCATACTGAAAACTACAAAACACTGTTAAAAGGAATTAAATACCTCAATAAATGGAGCTAACCTATGGCCCTGGGTCAGAAGATAAAATATTTTAAATTATTAATATTCCAAAAATCAATATGTAGACACAATGAAACCTCTAACAACATCCCAACATTTTTTTTAAATACACATTGGCAAGCTAGTCCTAAAATTCACATGAAAATACAAGGACTCGAGAATAGCTGAAATAGTCCTTATAAAAAAGAATAAAATTATAGAGGGCTCATCCTTTCCATTTTCAAAATTTTTTTACAAAGCTACAATAATGAAGACTATGTGGGTTTTTGTTTTTTTTTCTTGAATAAGGATAGCCATACATCAGTGAAATCGAATTGAGAGTTTAGGGATAAACCCTTATATTCATGGTAAATTGATGTTCAGCCAGGGTGCAAAGAAAAAAATCAGTATAGAAAACACTAGTGTTTTTAATAAATGATGCTGGAATTACTGGGTAGCACATGCAGAAGAATAACGTTTGATCACTACTACCACTTAGACACACATATTCACTATGAATGAATCATAGAAATAAAAACACTAAAAACATAGAATTCTTAGGTTAAATAGTGGGGAAAATCTTCACAACACTAGATGAATAACTTGGATGATATGTGAATTATATCTCAATAAAACTATTACAAAAAAAGAGAAATATATCCTGGTAATAACTCAAGCTCATTTTTTTTTTGTGGTACTGGGGTTCCTGGAAGCCTTTCTACCTCTGGGCTACACTCCCAGACCTATTTTTGTATTCTTATTTGGAAACAGGGTCTCTTAAGCCAGCATGGCTGGCTTTGAACCTACGCGATCCTCCTGTCTCCGCCTCCCAAGCGCGGGAATTACAAGCGTGCGCCACCACGCCCGGCCTTCAAGCTCAGTTTTCTCAGGTATATAGCATGTCCAATTGGTATGTTATTTCAGTAAAAAATGCTTGAACTTTAAGTTTCAGAAGTTGTTTTGAAATGGAAGTTGGAGAATGTAATACTGAAAGTAAATGATATAGCCAAATAAAATATGCAAATCATTAGATGTTATATAACCTTAAATTATATATAGCACTTCATAACTTAGGACTCTTTCGATTGTAAAATGCATAAACAGCAGTCGAAATCACCTAAACAAAAATAGAAATTAATAGCGGGGCATGGTGGCGCACGCTTGTAATCCCAGCATTCAGGAGGCTGAGACCAGAGGATTGCGGTTCGCAGACAGCCTCAGCTACTTAGTGAGGCCATCCGCAACTTAGTGAGACCCTGTTTCAAAATAAAAAATAAAAAATAGGGCAAGGAGTGTAGCTCGGAGGTCAAATGCCCTTGGGTTTCATTCCCAGACCTGCAAAAAAAAATTAATTAATAACCGCAAGATGTACTTTTATTTTAGAGATCATATGTACTCATAAGTTACCTGTCTCTCCTGTTTTTCTCTGTGTTCTTTTTTCTTGGGCATGTTTCTCATATATTGTACTTCTTTAGTTGTTCTGGTCGAACTGTACTCATTTTATAATTCCATTAGGAAAAAAGTCTCCTCCTTTTAAGTTTCTTATGAATCAGGATTTATTCTGATTGAATCAGATGGAACTGTTTGGTCATCCATGAACCAAACCGGGGCACATGCTGAGTCCTGCATAGTTTGATATGGACAGAGCTAAATCGTGCACTGACTGGCCAGGCCGAGATCACAAGCTCACACATGGAGTGAAGTGGCAGCCTTGTGATCCCAAGAGAGAAGGAAAGAAAGTGGGCTCTCATCAGTAGAAATGGGGCAGCAGGTTGGGCAGAATAACCACTCTCTACTAAAGGAATGTCCGCTTATACCATCTTCTGTGATCTGCCCAGCAGCTTTCCGAGATAGGCAGGAATGTTAAGTATTCTTATTTGTAAGAATCTCTTTTGATAAGTAATTAGCATCCCAAATATCCAGAGATTTCTGGAGTCTAATATGTGTGAGGGTTTCCACAACTTTGTTGGGTAGAATCTCTAGAAAACTTCGATTTTCTATTTCCTACTTTATACACTTCTTATGGCTTGATTTTAGAATGCCCCTCTCCCCAAAAAGTTCATGTGTTGGAAGCGTGTTCCCCAGTGCAGGAGACTTCAGAGGCAGGGCAAGGCTGGAGAAGGTGCATCATATATATCGACTGGATATATATGTGCATCATATACAAGACTGGAGTGTGGCCCTGGAGAGAATGTACCATATACATCATCCGTGGTCCCCTCTTCTAGATCCTTCTGCTTCCAGAATGATCATTATCTCATTATTGAGAGCAGCTTTTCTCTGGCCTGAAGCTCTGCTGCCTTGAAGCTCACTAACGGTGGGCTGAAGCCTCTGAAACCTTGGAAACCGTGAGTGAGTCCTATGAGCTGTGCTTGTCAGGTATCTTGATCACAGCCACAGAAAAGCTGACTAAAACAACGGCGAAGGGTGGGAGTGTTGCTGGGCGTGCACGCCCTTGTGCTCTCTGTATCTTTGCTCTGCATGCTCTTTCAGAATGTCATCTTTACTAGTCTAATTCCTGGGAATGCTAGGAAGTGGTTCGCTGCTTCTCCCTGTAGAGAAAACCAGACAAGGTTAGACTTCAGACCGCTCTGCCGGCCTGTGGTTTAACATCTTCTATCTTCCATTGACATTTTCCTCTTTCATTAGGCACTGATTTCCTGTTCTGGGGGAGTTTAACTTGTTTTTACTGGATCCCCAGGGTCCATCCCAATGCTGGGTATAGAATAGGCCCTCAGAGCCGGGCGTGGTGGCGCACGCTTGTAATCCCCGCGGTTGGGAGGCAGAGACAGGAGGATCGCGCAGGTTCGAAGCTAGCCCCGCGCGCTGGCTTAGGAGACCCTGTTTCCAAATAAAAATGCAAAAATAGGTCTGGGAGTGTAGCCCGGAGGAAGAAGGGCTTCCAGGAACCCCAGTACCACAAAAAAAAAAAAAAAGAATAGGCCCTCAGATTCTCAGCAAATGTATATTAAATAAAATAAATTAGATGAAAATTTAGATGATAAATTAGATGATAATTTTCTAATTAGGAAAATTAGATGATAAAAAATAGGTACAAACCTTTATAAGGGACATAGAAAAATATAAGCATGATCAAACAGGACCAAGGAGAGGTGACTTGATGAAACCTGGGAACCATGACCCAAATACCAAATAAAGTATAAAAACAGCTAGGTGTCTAGTCTTTAAGCTAGAGAAAGAAAAGGAAATCTTCATTTTTTTCAGTTAAATGGATTATTCATTTAGAATTTTTCAGGCGGAAAGCTATCACTAGAAACTATTACATTTTCTCTGTAAAAGGCTCACTTCTCTTGTAAATAATGACACCCTTCGTTTGAATAGCATTTGAACATCTGAAAAACTCTGGCATTATCATATAATTCTGTCCTTAGGAAAGTATTTTACTGAAGACCTGTAAGAGACAGTTTTAATATTTGAAGTACAGAGGCAAATAAGACTTGGTCCCAACACTCAAGGAGTTCATAGCCTAGTGATAGAGTCAGAAAAAAAAGGCCTTGTATATGATACATCATTAAAAATCACTTCTAGAAGCCAGGTGTGGTGGTGCACACTTGTAATCCCAGCATTTCGGAGACTGAGACAGGAGGATTGTGGTTCGAGGATAGCCCAGCTACTTAGTGAGGCTCTTTGCAACTCAGTGAAACCCTGTTTCAAAAATACAGAATAAAAATAGGGCTGAGGGTGTAAGCTTGGAGGTGGAACACCCCTGAGTTCCATCCCCAGTACCGCAAAAAAAAAAAAAAAAGTCACTTTTAAGGAGATATGTACTCTAGGTGGGTGGTCCAAAGGCTGTAACATGCATTTCTGCTTGGAGGGGAAGCTTCACAGTGGGGGTGTGCCTTGATCAGTAGGGCTTGGTAAATGAACAAAAAGGGCATTCTAGGCAGAAATAAGTACATCCCTAAGGGAAAAATTTATTGAAATGATAAGATATATTCATAGAAAATGCTAGTAACTACAGATTGCTTGCCATTCCTCTTGTTGCAAGGTACAGTCTATGTTCCCTTTCCTTGACCAACAGAATTCAGAAAAGTGACACTACATGACTTCTGAGATTAGGATAGAGAGGCGCATCTCACCCTTTTCGCTGGAAAGCCAGTGCTTAGAGCCCTGAGCTACCATGCAGGAAGTCCCATGCTGAGGAATCGCCAGTAGACATTCAGTTGGGAGCCCAGCCGAGCTCCCTTCTGGCAGGCAGCATTTATAGTCCAGCTTAGACTCTCAGCCACAGCATCCTGTAACAGCTCTGTGCAACCACAGGAGAGATCCCAACCAAGAACTTCCCAGCCGATCTCTTTCGGAATTCCTGGTCTCCAAGAAATCACAAACAAACCAAAATGGTTGTGTTGGGCCAGTACGTTTTGGAGCCTGGAGTAGGAAAGACGGTTTTGGTGAGGGTAATAAAAAGAAGGCGGTGTTCGTGCCAGGCTAGCTCTCATCATCTCTTGTTCCGGTGATGGTGGCTTGGGATGTGGGCAACCTATTCTCAGGACAGTAGTTCAAGTAGGGCTGTCACTTCCCCGCCTCAAAAGTGTGCCTGCCAGCCATCAAGTTCCCCTTGAGGGTCAGTATTGATAAAGTTTGAGCAAAGGAATCAAGGCAGAACATGGAGATTTTGCCTCATGACTGTTGTTGAAATTAATGAGAAAAAGATGCTCCCTGGGGTGGGTGTGGAGGCAATTGCTAAATAGTGCCAGGCGAGCCTGAAATTGCAGGGGGCAAATGTGTTACTAAATGGGAAGAGCCTAACCAAGAACAAAGCCACCCAAAGTTTTTGGGAATGCAAAACCCAGGTTGGAGAGAGACAGCTTCTTAGACAGTTTGAGCCCTTGGAACAAGCACTCTGCCCCAGGCCTTTTTGGTTTTATGGCCATAAGTATTTGTCCTTGATTAAGACAAAACACTTCGGAGAAGTGTTTTTGTGACTTGCATCTGAAAGATTCCTAACTATTACAGCTAGGTAAAGTCAAGGTCATGAAGGACTTTGTACCCTCGGCTAGTAAATTTGTACTTTATAAATAAACGATTGAAACTCAGATAATGACTTTAATCTGGAACAAGATAATGAGAGGTACACTTGAACAAGATAACTGCAGTGAAAAGGAAATGATTGATTTTGGTGTTAGACTAGGGGCAAAGAGGTGGACAAAGAGAATAAAGCACAAGTCTGGTGAGGACATCCTGATGCCTGAACTTACATCCCTGTTGGGATGGAGATAAGGAGATTGGAGAGATATTTAAGACATGAAGTTAACAAAATTCAGATCCAGACTGGGTGTTGGGGTAAGGAAGAGAGAAGGAACAAGGATGACTTCTGGACATCTGGCTTGCATACTATGGAATTATGCTCCAGTAAAGTGAGTATTAGCTCCATTTTCTATCTGATGACACTGAGGCTCAGGAAAGTTAAATGACCTGCCCCTGAGTGTGTTCCAGTAAGAACAGAGCCAACCAGGGCTTCGAGCTCCCACTCTCTCTTTTAGGAGTCTGAGAGCGTGACTGTGTTCAGCACGCCCTGTGCACTGTGTTCCCAGGAAATCAGAAAGCCCATTGTCTGCTTGTTTCTTAACACATCTGAGGAAAGCAATAACATCAATCATTTATTTTGGTCCCTTGCAGTATCTGTCTTGCTACCACACAAAACTTCTGCAGCAGGGCTCTTGCCGCACACGGGCTTCTTTGGCTGACTTATCAGTGATGTGAAAGGTACAGATGACTCTGGTCCAGCCTTTCTGCATTCCAACTTCAGAAGCAGATTATAGACCCAGAGGCCAGAAGGAAGGAAGAGGAAGTCTGTTTCCCAAGATGGACTACTGATTTGTCCTGAAGACAAAAGCCTGAGCCTTTTCAGTTGTACAATAAGCTTTGGGGGGAGGAGGTATGTTGCATGGCAGAAAGGAGAAATGCAAGCAGCAAGGGGAGGAAAGGCCTCATTAGATGACTCATAAGTGAACAGGAAATTGGGCTTAAAGGCAGATATGATGAAGTTTTAAACCTAAGAAAAAGGGATGAGAGAAAAGGAGGGCACAAAGTGAGCAATGAATGCTGTTTTTCATGTGTTCTGTTTAAATGTCCTGGTCTCAGGGCTGGGGGTGTGGCTCAGCGGTACAACACTTGCCTAGCATGCAGAAGGCCCTGGGTTCAATCCCCACCACTGCGAAAAGAAACAAAAGCGCATCAAATAAGACATTCTACGAATGCAACCTTTATGCAGTAGAGTAGTAGAAAGGGATAAAGGAGGGAGGAGGCGAGGTTCGGGGAAGGAAACAGAACAAACACTGTCACGTGCTACGATGAGTCTCATTATTCTCCATAATTACGTGGCACCAAATTAAAATGAATGCACAGGAAACATGTTCTTGGTCTCACACTTTTTAAGCCATGTTGTCATATTTTATACACATTTTAAAAATGTATATATATATATATATATATATATATATATATGAGACTTTTTACCATCCTTAAGCTGCAATTATTGCATCTGTGAAGCAGGCCAGTAATAATTTGCACCAAAAGGTGTTTGCGAGTGTTAAATAAAATGATGGCATAAAAACGCTTCACCTGGTGCTCATTGTGTGGAATCTGCACAGGCAATCCTTGCTCACTGGGAAACTTCCCATCCTCCTCAGTGAGATGTTATTTTATTTTATTATTTTATTTTATTTATTTTTTGTGGTACTGGGGATGGAACCCAGGAGCATTCTACCTCCGAGCTACACCTCCAGCCCTATTTTTTTATTCTTTATTTTGAAACAGGCTCTCACTGAATTGCAAAGGGCCTCACTAAGTAGCTGAGGCTGTCTGCAAACCTCCATTCTCCGGTCTCAGCCTCCCAAGTGGTGGGATTACAAGCTATTATGAACGGAACACTGCTGCCAGAATCATCTATCAGTGCATGCCTAGTAAACATTATGTAGACCAGACAGCCAGCATTATATTCATTTGGAGAAGTAACTGAGAACTGAGGCTCTTGGAGGTGGAGTGGTTTGTGACAGGATGCCTGGGTATCAAAGGATGGGAGCTGGGGAATTTTTTTTTTTTCCCCAGAGAGGCTGAGGTAGTATGCACAGGTGTACTTAACCACAGCAGCAGCTTCTTTTTGCCTTCTCTATAGTATATGGTAGTTTATATCAGATGAGAAAAACCTCACATGCTGAACTTGAGAAAGTCCTATTTAAGGTGGGGCCACTAGTATGAAGAAAGAGGCACACTGGTCAGGTCGGTTGGTGAGTAGCCCCCTTATTGAGATGTGTCTGAGATTTTACTAATGGTTAAACTAGCATTATGTAGTTGAAGGAGGAAGGCTACAGGAATAGTTCCATTCTCACCATATAACTTTGAAAGGACAAACTACCTGTTGATGTTGACCTTGAATCTGGCCAAACTAGTATTTATCAGGTTTCTGTATTATGAGATTATTTGCTTTTCTCCTCTCCATACTGTACTCTTTGGAAGGTAGTCACTAAGTGTGGCCCACACTTAAGGGATGTAAAAAAAAATACTCTTTCCAATAAGATGATAATCATATCAGCAACAACACTAATGATGTTTGCGAGTACATATTATTGACTTTTATGTCAAGGGCTTTGTTTCCCTTTTACATATAAATTTACTTAATCCTCACAACAGCTCAAAAAGAAGTCCAATAATCCCAACCTCATACCTGCAAGGGCATAGTCTCAAATGTAGGTCACTTTGATTGTGTACCTGCCTCCTATCAACAGCTTCCAAATGTCTTGATCAGCACAGTCTGCTGTTTATGTGTTCGACCAGATGAATCTAAGAGATTCGTATATTCTAAAACTAACTGTTAGTCTCAGTAGGTTTCTATGTGTGCGAGTGTCAGGCTCCAGTGCTTGTGATGAGGCCTCTCAGGTATGCCACAGGGAACTTTGGTTCTTCTGCACCCTGGGCCTCTGGACGTGGCTCAGAATTCAACGCGGACTTGCTGCCCAGCCAAGGAGGTCACAGAGCCCCATCCTGCCATCAGCACACAGTGAGTAACCGTGTCATCTTCTGTCTGCTTTTATCTTTCTGATATCTCTGGTGTCCTTTTGCAGTGAGGAATATCTGGCTGCTTTGCTTTGCTCTTTTTTAAAAAAAGAAAACTAGCTTCCTTTCATCAAGAATGCTTTCTTCTATTTAGTTCTAAAATCCCTTGAGAGAAAAGAGATAAGCTTTTCCTTCTGCAAGTGTTGCAATGAACGACTGCTCCTTGGAGACGCTCTCTCTGCACTCCTAATGATTCTCTGATTATCTTGAGCTTTTACTCTCTGTTCCTCTGAATTTACTTGAGTAGTTGAGAAGCCATAATAGCCTCAACTAAGGGGGAGACACTCTCTCACTGAAAAATAACGATTTGGCCTGTCCCAGCTATCGGTGGCAGGTTCATAATCTTTTATATCTTCAAATCATGCACAAGTGCCAAAGTCTTCAGATTTTTTAATGAATTTATTGATTTATTTATTATTTATTTTTATTGTGGTACTGGGATTGAACTCAGGGACATTCTACCCCCAAACCACACTCTCAGCCCTTTTTCTTTTTCTTTTTTTATTTTGAAACAGGGTCTAAGTTGCAGAGGGCTTCACTAAGTACCTGAGGCTAGCCTCAAACCTGTGATTCTCCTGTCTCAGCCTCCCAAGTACTGGAATTGCAGGAGCACATTGCCACATCGGCTCTTGATCCGTTTTTTATTATATAATATGAATTGGTGATGGCAACAGAGATCGCCAGATAGGTAGTGGATAAAGAAAATGGTCTGGGGCTTCTCCTTAATAATTACATGCCTATTTTCAGTGCAGCCACTGGCTCACTTTGTGAACTAGTGAAGTCACCTCTCTGTTCCTACACACGTGAGGTGTGAGAGTTTATTCCTTCCTAGTAGAAAGATGGACACTATGAGTGGAACCAGTCTTCTTAGGCACAGTGTGGCCTTTTTTAGTATAATCATTGCAGAGATGAGCTAGCAGACATTGCTGTGCCCCACACTTTTCACTATAGCACAGAGAATAAAACAATAAGGCACATATTTCTGGAGATAATAAGGTGCCTTGTTTGGGGGAGGGCAAAAGGACGTTTAATCAATAAATATAGCTTCCTCTCATCAACTGTCATTGACTTATTACTAGAATCATATTTATAGGTCTGACCTGGCTCATTGCACTAGGGCAGAGTTTATCTCGCATTTCCCAGAACAATAGCAATGTTCATAAGTGAGCAGAGCTCTCTGTGTCATAGAGAGTCAAGGAAAGGCCGCAGAGCACTCAGAGCCCTGCTGGGAAGTCAGAGCTGCCCGGCCAGAGCTGTCCTTAATTGCTACAGCAACAACAAGGAAAAGCTCCAGTTTCTTAGAAAATGCATGTTTAGTGATAAGCCAAATACATGAAAAAGTAGTGCCAGAGCTAATAAAAACTCCACCGAAGCAAGGGTTTTGTTTCTAATTCAGAGACCCATTGAAGCCTGATGAAATGTGTTTTGTGCATTTTCCCTGCAGAGATTTCTTTCATTCCCAAACTTTGCAATTTTTGGTCGATCAGAGAAGTTTCTCTTTTTTTGTGCATTATAGTCTCACGTTGTAATGTAAACCATGTTGACCGTGACATACATGCACACACTCTTGGTTCTTTCTGCAGATACCAGCAACAGCCACGCCCTCTCGGCATCTGCATTATTATTACTCATGCAGTCCATAGGCAGAATCTCAAAGTGAGAAATAGCCCCGAGAGAAGGGGTGGTCGCTGGCCAAAAGCATTCTCCACTTTTAGATATTCTTTCGTAACTATTATTCTTTTAGTATTCTTTTAACTCTCCACATGAATTGCTCTGGTGGTGTAAGATCAGGACTGTGAGAGAAACTGAGTCCGTGGAAAATAAAATTTCTGGTAATTTGTCCAAACCTATAAATGTCCTTGGCTTTGTTCAGATGGTAAAAGAACTTAGTTAGAGATTAGATGCAGTGGTAGCATTCCAGTCAGTAATTACAAACGCAGATTTCCTCTCAATCTCTGACCTTCAACCTAATTACTAACTATCCTAGAGGGGGAGGCGACCCGATGCCTCCATTTACCTCTCTTTGTGATCCTGCCCAGATACGGGAAGACAAACGTTGGGTGTAACATCAAAGCAACCCAGTTTATGAGCAACTAATACTGCCCAATACAATTGAGCTGAAGGCTAGGAAGATTCTTGACCTTTACACCCAGTATGAGCCCTGCCCGAGATGGGAAGGGCACCACGTGGCCCAGGAAAGGATATTGCAAAGGGTCTGGGACAGGAATATAGATTATTTATAAGATGAATAGGTTTCTAATAAGCCTATCGTTTGGGGAAAAGTGTTTCACAGCTAAGGAAGTATATCTGACAACTAAATCTAAAAACTACATGGTATTTTTGGTGTTTGTCTGCCAAACTGTGTTGTGAGTTTGCTTAAGCTTTCAGATTTTAGAAGGTAAGATGGCAACACCTGAAGAAACTCTATCACATCCACCTGAATCACCACATCTCCCCACACTTGCCATATGGACTGAGCCCAAAAGATGGAAAGTTCCAAGAAAGTTAAAGAAGATTCCCCGAGAAGCCTCCAAGCCTTGGGCATGCCCGTTTCTTCTGGAAGATTGCCCTTTGGAACTACTTGTCTGCAAGATCGGGGAGAAGATCCGGAGTTAATCTCTTGAAAGCCAAAAGCCAGCTGAAAGCCGGACTAGTTTTTTTACCTTTGTTTACATGTCATTCACTATTGTTTTACAGTGATTGCATTCCCCTCCTTTTCTCTTATTATTAACTTTACTGGTGAAGGGTATACATTTTTCGGGGTTCTTGTAATAAAGTGTCATTAGCTCAAGAAGCTCTTGTCCATATCAGGTTCTTTCCAAAAGCACCGTCACTAGGAACTTAAAGAAATTTAGTTCCTAGAAGGGAAAGAATCGCTGCAGATAAGAGGCTGCAGTATTTCACCCTATCCTTCTCCATCATTTCTGAGATTCTCAACCGCGAGTGGACTCGCGCCCTGTTTGGACTGAGTTGGCTTACGGCACTTTCCCTCTCCATTTCCCTCCATCCCAATACAGAGTACCCAGGTTGATATTAGTATACATTCACATGTATACACATAGTCTATGGTAGTATTTCTATTAATGAACCTAAGTCCTCCTCCACCCCTACCCTTATATCTCCTCCCTGGCTCCCCTGAGGTTTCTCCTCATTATCTGGAGTCTCTCTTGTATCCCAGTTACTCCCTATCCTGCACATATTAAATAAAACATATGACCCTTCACTCTCAAACATAGATGATTCTGACTTAGAAGCCCTGCACTGCTAATTCTGCTAAGATTCCCACTCTGCTTAGATATACAATTTGTTTACCTATATGCGCTACTGCAGGCTACTTCTCCATAATATCAGCTATGTGATACATTGATGACTCCACACTTGGACAGCATACATGCTTCACACCCCTTAATAATGACTTCATAAGTATCCTAATAACCTCAAGAAAAATATATGCTGAGAAAGGAGGGCAAAGATGTAAAGTTAGGAGGGAAGAGGAAAACCTGCTTTTCAGGAAAGGGATCTGGTTTTGAATCAACCCTTGTGAGTTTTAAAATGCAGTGTTGTCTGATATAGCCTACTTCTTAACCACATGCCAGGTAATCACATATGTTTTTGCACAGTCCACTCATAAACAGAAACTTTAGAGAACGCCATGCCCGAGGTCTGAGAGTCAACACACTCTGGAACAGAAACCATGGTTTCCAGAGGGGACAGCCCGGTGTGAGCCACCTGTCCTCTGTGTCCACACAACAGCCCCCGCCAGGAAAACTGTCTCCTTGTCCACCTGTGTCGGGCAGGCCCCGAGGGACACGTCCAGCGCAAGGAGCACAGATTGTTAGAGTGAGGCAGATGTGTGTTCACGCCCAGCTCTGCCCCTTCCTTACCTGTCGCCGTACTGTCTGAACTGCTGGTGTATGAAAAGGCCAACTGTGCAGGGACAGAGTGGGTGGCCACATTTAATGGTGATTTGCAATGAAAATTGGTGGGCTAACCACTGGATTTCTGATTTAGTGGATGAAGTGTCATATCTGAGGGGAAGATCTGGTTTGCATTGGCAAATATCATGGACATTTTAGAAGCTGTGTGGGGAAAGGACAAGAAGAGAAATTCAACAACAGGGCAGCCAAGTAGAGATAATTTGGGGAAAGGACTGAAATATTTAATAGCAGACTTGGGTTTATTCTATTTTATTTTATTTTTTTGCCATACTAGGGATGGAACCCAGGGGCATTCTACTTCCAAGCTACACCGCTAGCCCCATTTTTTAAATTCTTTATATTTTGAAACAGGGTTTCACTGAGTTGCAAAGGACCTCACTAAGTAGCTGAGGCTGTCCGTGAACCGCAACCCTCCTGTCTCAGCTTCCCAAATGCTGGGATTGCAAGTGTGTGCCACCACGCCCGGCCATGCAGACTTGGTTTAAATTCTGCTGTATCGAGTGAGGTGTGGCACTCTCTTCTGTTTTGTATGAAAACTTCAGTGCCTACCTCATTCATTACTAATGATTTTGAAATTGTGTGTATGTGTGTGTGTGTGTGTGAGAGAGAGAGAGAGAGAGAGAGAGAGAGAGAGAGAGAGAGAGAGAAATGATGATGATAAGAGAAGTAATGATGTTCTAAGACAGAACAGGCTCTAAGCAGCTATGAGGAGAGAGAGGAATTAGGACACAAGATATCTGTTCCCAATGTGTATATTACATATGAAGCCCCTGGCACACAGCAGGCACTTCATAAATGTTGGCCAATGTGACTATAAGACTCAAACACCTGGCAATTCTTAATACTACTTGAAAGAACAATGTATGTCCCTGAACCAAGAACAATTCAGTAATAGCAAAAAATTTTCCGTTATTTTTAACAGATTTATGAAAAATTAATCACATATCAAGTTTACCATGTTCCTGGTACTATTTGAAGCAAAAGAGAGATAAATCAACATCTTTTTACTTCTATAGCCATGTGCTTACACCCATACTTAAATTACTTTAAAGAATGAACAACCTAGATGTAGAGAGACTTATGCAACCAAGAGAAGGCAAGGAGGATCAAATGAAAGATGCTAAGATCCATAATGACTCAAACAGAGAGGAATCTGTGTTGATTGTTACCCTCAGTCTTGTTGGGTAGCCTTTTGAAGAATCCCCCATCTTCCCTGACAAAGCCCAAGTTCTCGCCATGGAACACAATGTAAGACTTTGGTTTCATCTTTCACCTGTGCCCCCTCAGTCTAACTCTGTATTACTTGTGCCTTGGGACTTTGCCCACACACCTTTCCCTCCACAGCTGAACACTACATTCCCTTGCTTCTTTCAGGAATCTGTTCAAATGTCACTTTATCAGAGAGCTCTTCCTTGACTACTAGGCAAAATAGCAACTCTGACTCCCTCAGTCTACACTTCAACCAGTAATTTATTTTTGCAATTTATATACTTCCTCAATGCCGTAATTACTCACTTGCTGATTTGCTTCTGTTTACCTATCCCACCCTCCAGGATAAAACCTCTGCATGAACAGGCAGCCTTTGATTACTGTTATAGCCATAACTGCCAAGATAATGCCGCTTAAAAGTCTGATCACAGCCAAATATGAGAATGAGAGAGGGGTAAAGAATGGGGTGGGAATTAAGGAAGGGCTAAATGAGTGACGTGTGCATGTATGCCTCTACCATTTTGTACCCCATTAAGATGTATGAGCCGGGTGTGGTGGCACACACCTGTCATCCCAGCATTCAGGCAGCTGAAACAGGAGGATTTTTCAGGTTCGAATTCAGCCTCAGCTACTTAGTGGGGCCCTTTGCAATTCAGTGAGACCCTGTTTCAAAATAAAGAATAAAAAGTAGGGCTGTGGGTATCACTTGGAGGTAGAATGCGCCTGGGTTTCATCCCCAGTACTGCAAAAAATAAAAAAGATATATGATCACCATGCACCAATAAAAGATAAATAAAATTAATAAAAGTTTGATCACATTTTACAGCAATATCCTAAACCTATGATCAATGAATTGTATGAAATTGGAAAAACATCTCACAAAACAATATTTTTATCACTTATGACATACCTTCATGTTTTCTATTCTATTTTTATCTCTTTTTTTTAAGTATTAGCCATGATCCACTAACAAATTACAACCCACAGATCTAGAACAATAGAAACCTAGTGTCTAGATATTAGGCACTTAAACAATACAAGCTTTAATTCTTTTACTTGTTTGTTTGTTTTGATGCTGGGATTGAACTCAAGGCTTCATGCATACTAAGCACATGCTTTTTCACTGAGCTATACCCTTAGCCCCCAAACTACTAGTTCTAAATAAAGAAGTCATTTTTCAGTGAAAGGAAGCATGGTTAATGGTTAGCAGATTGGGGGACAGCAGGTACCAAGTCTATTGGCACAAAGGGGCATTTAGGGAAAGCCTCATATTTATTGGGAGAATGACTTGGGCCCAGATTTCTGTGCTTAGCCACTGGGGTAACTTACGAAGCCTCCCATCTCACATGGTGGAACTTAAGTCCTTTGGATGGAGCATAAGACTTGATATAAAAGCTCTTTTATTCCCACATTGGTAACAGTGGGTTCCAATACATGACTTAAATTCACAAGGTTTTGTTGGCATTTTATAGAGTTTATTTTTTTTATTTCTTTTTTTAATTTTATTTTTTATTGGTGCAATGTATTCATACATCATAATGGTATAAAGAAAATACTTTTGTAGACATACATGCACACATCGCCCAGTTAGCCCCTACCCGATCCCCACCCCATTCCCTCCCCATCCCTCCTTCCCATGCTTGGCTTAGTGGTTGACATCTAGTTTTATAGCAATTTATCCAATATTAATGATGATAATCTCACAAAACAGTTTCATTTGTCTGATACCAAGCTTTTGATGACTAAAAAATAACAGTTCAATATTTCTTTTTGCTTTCTTTCTTACCAGATAATATTTTTTCTTTCTCTTGTTTTTTTTTTGGGGGGGGTGAAGCTATCATACATTTATTTATTTATTTTTCAGAAAAAATCTATCCTGATATGGAATATGGACTCTAGATATCCAAAACAATCTCAAAGAAGAACAAAGCTAGAAGATGTATATTTTCTGATTTCAAACCATATAAAGCTACAATAATTGAAACAGTGTAGTACTGTTCCAGAGGCAGATATATAAACCATTGGAGTTAAATAAAAGCCTAGAGATAAATTCTTCCATATATTGTCAAGTTATTTTTGACAAGGTTTCCACGAACATTTGGTGGAGGAAATAATAATCTTTTAACTAAATATTATTTAAAAAGAATAATTACATGAAAAAGAATAAAATTGGACCCTTACCTAACATATTTACAAATATTAACTCAAAATAGATACAAGATCTAAGTATATATCTTAATACTTTAAACTTTTAGAAGAAAATCTGGGTCATAAAACCTCACAACATTGAAATTGGCAGTGATTTCTTGGATATTATTTCAATGGCACAGGCAAAGAAGAGTAAACAAACTCCCCCCAAAAATAAAAAAAAAATACTGTATATCCAAAGACAATGTAAACAGAGTTAAAAGTTACTGATAGAATGGGATAAAATATTTCCAAATGCTATATCTGAAGGTATATTAATATTCCAACTAGAAATCCTAAAGATTAGCAACAATAAAAGCAGACAATACAATTTAGAGATAGGTAAAAGACTAACATAAATAATGAATCTCCATAGATAACCAATCTTAGTTATCTGTTGAATGGAAAATCTTTTTTTTCTGGTTCTGGTGTGTGTTACCTATTTCTTCTTTGTAGTTAATCTCTTTGAGTATTTTCTCTAGCACTCATTTTGAAGACATAAATTCCTTAAGTTTCTGTTTGTCGTGGAAGCTTCTTATTTCCCCATCTAATTTGATAGAAAGTTTTGCTGGGTAGGAAATTTTTGGCTGGAAGTTGTTTTCTTTCAGAGTTTGGAATATGTTACTCCAAGCCCTTCTGGCTCTCATGACTTGGTTTGGGAAGTCTGGAGTGATTCTAATTGGTTTGCCTCTGAATGTCACTTGGCCCTTTGTTTTTGTTGCCTTTAAGATTCTCTGCTTGGCTTCCACATTGGTCATTTTGACAATTATGTGGCATGGGGATCCTCTTCTCTGATCCTCTCTAACGGGAGTTCTATAAGTTTCCTGGACCTGTGTATCGACCTCTTGCTCTATGTTTGGAAAATTTTCTGCTAACACTTCCTTGAAAAGATTGTTAATCCCTTTGGTTTCACTTTCTTTTCTCTCCTCTATTCCAATTATTCTTAGGTTAGCACTCTTAAAAAGGGCCCATATTTCTTCAGTGTCAGATTCCTGCTGTCAGATATTTTTTTCTAAATTAGAAACTATGCGTTCATTTTTTGAATGGTCATCTTCTAGGAGCGAGATTCTATTCTCCATGTGGTCTAATCAGTTGTTTGTACTTTGAATTGAGGCCTTTACTTCATTAATTGCATCCTTTATCTCTCTTTGGCTTTCTCTGAATTCTTTTCGAAACACCTCTATTATTTCTACAGTTATTTTCCTGATTTGATCTTCTATAAATCTCTGAATTTCTGTTTTATCAGGTTCTGATGTTGTTGGGTTGTGGGCATTCATTGCTCCATTGTTATTCCTCTTTCCCATGATTTCGGAAGTTTGTGCCTTCTCTGAGTTCTTCCCTAGGTCACTACGTCTTCACTTAAGGTGGTCTGATCTCGAGTCTGTGGTATCTCAGTCACCACTACTCCTTTACTGGGTTGTATCGCAAATTCTCAGACCTTGGGAGTCAATCGAGGCTGCTTTAGACCATGGGGGGTGCCAGGTTGGGCGTTTTCCTATGGTGTAATATCTCTGCCACCAACACTCCACCACTGGGTCAAGTCCCTGGGAGTACAGTACTGGGACTTCTCCTCTAGGGGCTGCAATTTGACTCACTGTTGAGTGGGCAGATGGAGCTGTTGTGGACTTGGCGAATTCGCTGCTGCTGCCGCCGGTAGAAATATGGCGCCGCTGCGGCGCCCTCGGCTGTGAGGCTGGCATATTTCTTTTCTGTTTTTGAACTCCGCTATGGGTCCCTGCAGGGTTCGCTGAGCCCAGCCCCTGGGAGCTTTAGATGTTTCCTGCACTGAGAAATCTGCCGAATCCCGCCCGGCTGTTCCGCAGCGGCTCACCTTGGCTCGCTGTCCGCCGCTCCTCTCTGGAGTTTGGTGGGCTGTTGAGTGTGTTGGTCTGATGCCGTCTGGTGAACTCACCGCTGCCGCCAGCAGCAAGGCGCTGCTGCTGCGTTCTCGGGCGTGAGGCCGGCGTATCTCCTCTCTGGTTTCTGAACTCCGTTATGAGTTCCCTTCCTCTCTGGAGCCTGGTGCTGCAAGGCAAAATGGTGCCCGCCGCTTCACCCCACGGCTCCGGCTGCAGCACTGCGGTCTGGTTTCTGGTGTCTCATTTTTCCAGCCCTCTTTTTCTCTGTCCCTTAAAATTACATTTTTTGATTCTCTGCTGATGGTGTTTTCTGGCTATGAAAGGTGCTGATTTTGTGGTAATAGAGATTGCTTGTTAGCGGGGCTCGTAAGCCCCGTTTTGCTCCGTCACCATCTTCCCGGAACTGGCTATTTCTTTTTATATCTTTATCTTTAGGGCCAAAATAATAGCAGAGAGCTAAAACAGTGCTCATTTCATTCCAATTATTAAAAACCAAAACCAAACCCAAAAAGTACTCTTGAAAGAAAATACCTATTGTATGCTTAATTTGGTAAACTGACTAATAAGGATTGCTTGTTAATTCCATAAATTAATCATGGTACTATGTGAACTCAATTTTTCAATATCTTGTATTATAAAAGACTAATATTGCCCCTTAGGGAGGAAAAAAAAGAAACAATGCCACATCAACTATTTGCATTCATTGGAAGATTTATTTTACTTTCAGAAACATTTAAACGTGCAAAAACCGTACCTTTATATGTAGGTAGTATGTTAACTAATATTTACGGAGCAAATGCCAGGCAATATAAGTTCTTTATATGCATTAATTTCTTAACAATATGAAACAAATAGTTGATTAGAAATGTCTTAGCTGCAAATGTTAGACTGAACCAGGTAAAACTTCTGTTTTGCAAGCTAAAATGCTCAAATATTGAAAACCTCATATGGTTCTGCCTTAGAGAAAAGCATCACCTCAGTATTCTCATAAAAAGAAAATAAGAGATAAATGGCAATTAGTATTATTGGAAAGTTCACTAATTAGTTCCTCTGTGATTATCTTGCTTTTCTCTCATACTAATTCACTCATAGTCACAAAATAGAAACTGCAGGGCCCAGCATCATATCTTCAAGGAAAGAAGAAAGGAGCAAAGTTATAATGGTTTTGGAGGGAGGAGTTTACCCAGTTCTCCAGCAGATTTCTACTTTCACCCTGATGGCCAGAAATGTAACATCATTCCCATGGCTAACCTTTGATAACAGAGAAGCTGAAAATGCAACTATTTAACTTCTCTGCCTCAAATAGATATGAGTCATGGACAAAGAGGTTTGAAATGAATGTTTTATGAGACAGCCACTTTGACTATCATGGTAAATACAGCCGTACTCCAGGGGCATTCTACCTCCCAGCTACACCCCCAGCCCTATTTTTTATTTTTTATGTTTTATTTTTTGAAATAGGGTCTCACTGAGTTGCAAAGGGCCTCACTAAGTAGCTGAGATTGTCTGTGACTGCGATCCTCCTGTCTCAGCCTCCCAAATGCTGGGATTACAAGCGTGCACCACCATGCCTGCCTCTGTAAATACCACTTTTATAATTTTCATTTTTCAATGAAGAAATGGAAGCCTTAGAATGGGCTACTTGTCTGCACTCTTACAGACAGTAACGGCAGAACCAGCTTGTAAGCCTGCTGTGTTGAGCCTCTTGAGACTGAGCTGTTAATCACTGTGCTATGCAATGTAGTTTCATGATTATCATTAATGCAAGCTTTGAAAATCATAAAACCTTAATGTAAGTACATTGTGTAGTCATTTTCATCTTGAAGGTAGATCATTAAGAAAAAATTTAAAGACTGGATATTGGTAGAGCTCAAGGCCCCAGTTTCAATTCCCAGCACTGAAAACAAATTGAGAGGGAGAGAGAGAGAGAGAGAGAGAGAGAGAGAGAGAGAGAGAGAGAGAGAGAGGAAAAAGAAAAACATCAGTGGTTTGCCTATTGGCGTTTTTTCTCTCCTGTATATTCCTCCTTAATGTGCTTAAAATAATTTAAAATTTCAGACATATAGATAATGGGAGAAACAAAATCATAGTCATATTTGGAGGGAGGGAAGACAGAAAGAAAAATGAAAGGAGAGAGGAAGGAAGATAAAAGGAGAAAGTAAAGCAAACAGATAAGTCATAATGTCAGTTACTATTTAAATAAAACCTTTGCTTGTCCAGTCTAATTGCATAACTGTCAAGCCATGAACTCCAGATCTCTCCTTTTTTAAAAATTGACAGGAACATTCATTCTGCTTGATGCTTTTCTCGTTCTCCTCTCCTTTCCCCTCCCCCTTGTCCTCCCTCCTCCTCCTCCTCCTCCTCCTCCTCCTCCTCCTCCTCCTCTTCCTCCTTCTCCTCTTCCTCCTCCTCCGCCACCTCCTCCTCCACCTCTTGCTTTTCCTCCTTTTCCTTCTCTCCTTCCTAGAGACTGGCATGAGGCATCAGCTGAGTGTGCAGGGATACCTTATCTTATACTTCAGAGCCATCTGTGATAGGACACACTAGAAAGCTGACATTTGCTACTAACCTGAGCATTGTTTTTGTAGAAATTCTTTTAATATCCACAGATGGCATGAAAGGTAAGACCCTAGCCAGGCAGAAATAATTAGGAATAGTTAAAAACCATGAGAGCTAGATGTGACAGAGCTGTCCCTACTCTGTCACTATGACCTAGAGGGGAAAAAAATCATTATTTCTCTGAGCCCTGGTTTCCTCCTCTATAAAACAATGGAATGAGGATAGATGATATTGAAGATAATTCCAACTTTCATATTCTACATTAATTAAAGTTGGGTTTTTTTTCTCAAGCAATTGAAAAGAATAAGGAAGCCCAAAGAATAGAAGAAATGGCTGAAGAACCCAGCCTTTGAAGGGGCAGGTGTCACAGTGCTCTTAGGCTCTCAGGTAGGAACTAGGTTCATTTTGGTTAGCAGGCCTGTTTGGGGGCTGTTGGGTACCACCTATCAGCATCAGACTGATGGCCTAACCTGGATCTTTGAAGCTTTGTCTGGAAAGGAAAAGGGCTCAACTGATGTCAAAATTTCATGGAAGAATAGTCATTGTGCAAATCAAGCAACAGTTAGGAGACACATGATCTGATTCTGGCTCCTGGTTGGTCAAGTTTAATTCACTAATAAGAGGAAAAACTTCCATGTATTGAGCCTCTACCATATGTTGTAAATTTTGCAAGGTGCACTAAACTGATTTTTTCCCTAATCCTCACAAATTAAGTACTTGCTGTCTATGTTTTTCAGAGGGGCTAATGAGGTTAATTTACATGCAGATGTCTACGAGGAATCAATCAGCGAGTCATTTATTGGCAACTTTGAACACGCCATGACTCCCCTGGGCACCCACCCTCCTTCCAACCTACCCCTCTTTTAACCGTTTAAGTGCTTTTATTTGGTGTTGTACAATTAGAACACCAGGATAGCATTTCTTAAGAAAACTGATAACATTTCCTCGAAGAAATCAAATCACTGACACAAGCTCTATTTCTTCTTTGTTCCTCTGCCTACTTCTAAAACCCCTCGGAGTCTGTATTTGTACAGACATAGCACCGTTCAATTTCCATAGCATGTAATTCAATAAAGGCAACAATAATTGCAGCTCTGGGAGAGAGGGGATAACTAGAATTTTTATTATTTTGTTCTGAAGTAAAGATCTATTAATACTGAAATCTAGTCAGTTCATATTCAAATGCAATATGTTAGCACAGCGTTTTAATAATTCACACCAAGTCCTCAGGTGCTTTGTCCATGGGAATAATTAACATCCCCCGCATCTGTGCACTTGGCAATCCTCTCCTAAAGCCTCTTGATTTAAATTGTGAAAATACATTTCCATGTGCTTCTTGCCAACGCAGAACTGTAAGTGCTTCAGGAAGATTCCAAGCCTTGGGCTAATCTTAGTATCAGCCTATGTAGATCTTCCTTACTCCTTTTACAGAACTCAGTGTAGTGTTCTGTGTTATTTCCATGAGTCTTAGGAAATAATTTATTACTTTATCTCAAGACTATGCTGTCTCCATTGATTTCCACTTTTGTATAGACTACTAGGAGGCTAAAAAAAGAATGTAATTGCGTTTTTAACTCATCAGTGATGTGAGCTCAGTGATCTGGCTCTGCCAAACAGAAGCCCCTGCCAAACTCAACAACTTAGTATTCCCATTTACCATTACTTCTTTCCAGTCTTGGTCTTTGCTCAAACTTTTTTTCTTCTTGTCAGAGAAGAGCCCTGGAGAACTTATTAAAAACATAGATTCCTGGACTGTGTATTTAAGAAATTCTCATTCAGTAAGTTCAAGATGGGACTCAGGAATTTGCATTTATAACCAGCTACAAGGAGATGCTGAAGCGGCTGGTCCAAGGCCATAATTTGACTATTGTTCTTGCATGCGTTAAGACAAGAATAGTTGAAGTACTTATGGAAGTCAGTTCTGGCTATAGTTTTAAGATAAGAATTTTTAAATGAGATGTACCATGTAGAGGTGTGAATAAAAACAAACACATGGAAATATGTAATATATCACTTCATTATGCTATTGTAATTTAAAATGAAGTACAGAGCATTTGACATGAGGAAACTGCAAAGAGAAAAATGAAGGCAAACTGAAGTAATCTCAGATGGCATCTCCAGAAAAACTGTATCATCGAGGTCCAATTTTGAAGGTTGTATAAGAGAAGGAAGTAAAGCCTACAACTCTTCAAAGGTAAGGAACTCATCTGACATCTCCACTCCTGGGATCCTCTAGGGCAACAGTTTCAAACTAAAGAGGAATGAGAAACCAACCCACTGTTTAAGATGAGACAGCACTGCGTAAATGGGGAAATATAATATATAAACATTTCCTTGAGATCTTATAACTCTATGTTGATCCTATTGTGAGTTTGTAGCCAAATTCACCTTGCCAATAAAATATAAAATACCTCTAAAGGGGATTAATGAATTTCAAAATCAGTAGTATTTCCAGTATACCAAACAGTAATACATCCACAGAAAAAGTACTTGTCAAGCCCTCCCCAAATTCCTATGGATAGATTTGTAAGGAACATGAACTCAAACATGTACAGTACATGTACATATACTAAATACACATGGAAATATTACAATGTAAAGAAAAATCAGGAAAGAACAACCAGCAAAATAATGCTCCTAAACACCTACATAATTTTGAAACTATCACTAAATGAAATTAGAAATATGTCTTTTTTAATATGTTTAAATGAAAAGTGATGATTCATCTTTTTATTTCCCAAGTTCTTATATAGATACAACTACACAAACAAAAATAAACTTGAAAACTGCTTCTGTAATAAAGATCATCAAAACTGAAAGGTTAAGGGATATTAAAAGGCAATAGTAGATTACATTCTCTTAGCAACAACTAATTTGGATCAAGGCATATCTTACCCCAGGAGCTATTAGGTATTATAGTAAAATATAGAATATCTCATGAATAGCTCATAAATTGGTGTTCAGAGTTGAGGTAATTAAGTTACAATGGTTGTAATCTCATCACTAGATAAATCCATTATAATTATTATATTAATTATTAGTTATAAGTATTAATTACAATATAATTATCCATTATACCATAATTATCAATTATAACATAATTATTGATCATAATATAATAATTATAATGTAATTGTATTAATTATAATTATGATTATAATGGATTTGTCTGGGTGGTAACCTAGGCTAGTGGGATGTGTCTGGAGCAGGTGTGTCTCTGGGAATATGGCCTTAGGGACTGTGCTTGTGTTTGTGAATCCCTTTGCTTACTGGTTCTTGATGTCAGTCTGAGTGGTATGAGGAGCAGAGCCTGTGAGCTTCCCTCCGTGCTTTCCTCTCTGCTTCCTCCACCATCCAGAGATCCATTGGCCCTGGCCGCACATGGACTGAACCTGGAATCTCAAAAAACTGTGAGCAAATAAATCTTCCTTCCTATAGGTTATGTGGTCAGTCATTTTGAATATATCAGTGAGTATATTGACTGACACAGAAATTGGTGTCAGAGAAGTGGGGTCACTGCTCTATCTAAGTCTGACTATGTGTTTGTGTTTCTAACTGGTTTGTGAGAGAATTTGGAAGGGCCAGAATGTAGTTAGAAAGGTGGATGGTACAGACTGTGCTCAGGAGATTTGGGAGGGCAAAGAGGACTCCATAGGAAAATGGACTAGAGGCCACATGTGTTACATTCTGGCAAAGAACTTAACAGCATTTTGCCCATATCCTGAAACTTTGTGTGAGACCAAATTTAAAGATGATGGAGTGATTAAACTGACAGAGAAAAATCTCAAAACAGCAAAATATTCAAGCTCAATTATGAATGTTGATGTCTGCATTCAGCCAGTTACACACCGGATTTTAGGAATGGAAAGGAAAGCAGAGAGACTTTATAGACTTGCAGTTTAGTGAAAAATGCATGTGAAAGCTGAAGCCCACAGAGATGGTGTTGAGAATGAAAGTGAGATGGCTGAAGGGAGACTGAATGTTTTTATTAGGAAAAAAGAAAGGAATGTGGTTCAGGCAGTTTAAGCCCAAGTGTGGAACCAGAGAAACAAAGGCCCAGCAGTGTTGGCTGTGATTAAACAGGTCCAGTGGCAATGGCTGAAAAGGGCATGGCTACCTTTCCTTTGGGTGGTCACAAAATGCTGGTTTTGCTGGATAAAAAAGAGGGGTCATGGAGTCTTTCTTCGAGATTTCAAAGGAAGGCCTATGAAGCCAGGCAATGTGTGGCTGGGTCAGAATCCCTGAAAGCAGGCCCAAAGGAGGCAATTTGGGAAGCTGAGAGGGTGAAGACAAAGTTGAAAAAAAAAAAAAAAACCCTGAGATTTAGAAATGCCAGAAACATGGAATGATCATGAAAGAAGGTTGCAAGCCACGGAGCCAGGATGGAAGAGTCAGTATACCACCCACTGAGATCGACCAGGCCACAGGCTACTAAGGCCCCTTGGAGATTACATCTCACCACTATGTGCCCGAGACTCCAGAAATGGAGCTATAGCATCAAATGCATGCCCTGCTGGATTTTGATACTGTTTTAGTTCCATTTCTTCTTTCTATGGTCCTTTTTTCCCTTTTGGAATGCAAATGTTTACTCTGTGTTATTGTACATTGGAATCATGTAACTTTTTTTTTTTTTTTGTGGCAGTACTGGGGATGAAACCTGGGCATTGTACCTCCGAGCTGCACCCCTAGCCCGATTTTGTAGTTCTTTTAGTTTTTGAAACAGGGTCTCACTGAGTTGCAAAGGGCCTCGCTAAGTAGCTGAGGCTGTCTGTGAACTGCAATCCTCAGGTTTTAGCCTCCCGAATGCTGGTATTAAAAGCATGCACCACAACACCCAGCTTAACTTGCTTTTTATTTTAATTTTTTACAAGGACTCATAGTCAAGAGTTCAATTTGACTCTCAGAAGAGACTTTGGGCTTTGGGGAGTGATGCTGGAACTGATGAGACTTTGGGAACTCTTAGAGATAGACTAAATGCATTTTGCATTCTGAAATGGCCATTAGCTCTTCAGGGAAGGAGCAGAATGTTATAGACTGTGCCCTGAAGACCTCATATATTGGTGTTCAGAGTTGATATCATTGAGTCATAAGGATTATAATTTTATCAGTAGATAAATCTGTTACAATGTGGGGGGGTAACTTAGGCTGGTAGGATGTGTCTGGAGAAGGTGGATCCCTGGGGGTTTGGCTTTAGGGATTGTGTTGTGTCTTTCAATTCCCTTGCTTGCTGGCTCTCTCTTGCTTCAATCCTACATGATGTGAGGAGTGGAGCCCATACACGCTCCCTCTCGCTGCCCTCCCCCATGCCCTAAGATCCATTGACACTGGTCTCACATGGATTGACTCTGGAATCTCCAAGAAATTGAGTAAATAAATCTTCCTTACTCTAAGTTGTATGGCCAGGTCTTTTGACCATAGCAAAGAGAATACTAACCAAGACACTAGGTTAGTGATCTTATAGCCTCTGAAATTCCCAAAGTAGCTCTTCTACTTAAAAAGGGTTATCTCCTCACAAAGTCAAGTATTTAAGGGAAGTTCTAAAGAAACTAGTCTCTTTGTTGTCCCCAGGGACAACTCCTCATCCTATGAACTTTCCTTAGAACTCTGATCAAGGAAGCCAAGACACTTGGCAGTGCTAAGGTATATACAAAATCCAGAACTTTTAATGATAGAAATAATACATTTTTTCTGAAATTAAATTGAGAAAGAAATTAGACTACAATCTCTAAACTTGAAATCCATTAAACTGAGGATTTAAACCATTATTGGGCTTCAAGGAACCTGGAATTTTTGTAAGATAAAATATTTGCATACTTCAGGAAAGAATATCCAGAAATTTTATTAGATTGTCAAAGGGATTCAGACCCATAATATCAAAAATTTATGTAAAGATTTCTTTCTATATTTTTCCTTTTTAAAAAAATGGAAGAACTGCAATCCAGAGAGCTGCGTGAGTCACCTAATATCACTTTCTATATTCAAATGCTAGCAAAACCCCAGAAGAAAAGTTTATCCATTTAAAAGTTCAGCTAAGGTATACAAAGAGCGGGTTATTGATATTTCCTGCTGGGATTTTTAAGCATTGGGCAGATACTTTAAGCAGAAGAAAATTTTCCAAACTTTTCCAATAACTGTCATCTTTAAATCTCTCATAAAGACTAATTTTCTTCTGCTTACAGGACATTACTGTACAGGGGCTCTCCATTATATTTGAAGTATTCTATTTCAGGCCTTTAAACCTAATCCTCCACCCCAACCCCAGAGATCCTAATCTCCATCCTCTATCACATTTGTCAACTTTTACACAGGACATCAAAACAAGAGACAGTTTTTAGAAATTTAGCTTCGACAGTTTTTCAGAATTTGTCAGAGAACTCCAAAATATATTGAGGCTATTGACAATGAAGAAGTGTCTTCCCTAAAGAGCCATTACCAGTTGGTTTTCAATTAGTATTAGAGATACCTTTAAGATTAAAAAAAAAAAAATCCCACAGGTCAAGCCCATGCATACAGTTTGGTAGAAAGTTCAGAAACTGGGTTTGCTACCTGTTAATGATGGAGTCTGAGCAGTTCACTTAAAGTCTCCAAGCCTGTTTCTCATTTGTCCAACAAAATGGACTCACTTTAAAGTATATTGGGTATGGTTTTGTGTAAACTCATGAATTTTAAAAGGTCTTTGTTTTACCGACTGATGAGAAATTACTTTGACACTAGGGCTCATGCTCTATCAAAAAAATAAATGTTTCATATGTGGTTTGCCCACTAAGCACTTATAATAGAAACTATAGAACTTAAATAGACATAATCCACAATACAAGCAATGCTGTTACTTTTCTCAAAGTATTGTTGCTAGGGATAAATAAGTTTTACTGATTGAGTCACCACTAAACCTAAAACCAAATTTTAGCTATCTTTAGATTTAGGCTCTACTAGTTACCATTTGTATGATATTAGCTCTCTAAGCATCTCTTTCATAATCTATAAAATAAAAATACTAATATGTTTATTACTGTTGTAATAAAATTGTGGAGATTAAACTACTTAATAAATATAATAGAGCACTGTTAAGTTCCTGATAAATATCTTATCATAACCTTTATTCATGAATAAGGCTTACCATAGCACTTGATATTTGTAAATGATCAATGGCATTTTAAAATTAATTCATATTGAATGACCAGGTTGGCACCTGATGCATAATAGTTGCCTTGTTTAAAATGAATGAATTAATTAATTCAGTGTTTAGCACATGGCAGGCACTTGAGAACCTTAGGTGGCTCTGGATCTGGTTGAGATTCTAATGGCCCTACCTCCTTCTTACCCCTCCTATTCCCTAGTCCTTAGAAACTGGTGACAAAAGAGCTTTCTGAAAATACCAGGGCACTCTTCTCTCAGCCCTGCCTTAACCAGTGAGAAAATTGGGGAAAATAAAAAGGAGCAGCTGCTGCAAATAGAAAAGGGGGCATGATACATGATCCCAAAGGGAAAAGGGAAAGTATTTGGTGCCAGTAACTACAAACCTGGAATGATGCACACTGGAAGGCTTTCATCCTCAAACATAGGCAGACCTCTTTGGGCTCCCAAGTCTCATTTTGATGAGCTGAGAACAGAGGGTATCTTTATACACAGTGGCTTCCCACCAGCTGTCTCTTGGGACTGGGAAAAAGAGGACTTATTGACACCCCGACTATCTATAGATTCCCTTGGTAGCTGTGCAACCTTGGGTGGGTTACTATAATATTTCCATACCTCATTCATCTCTAAACTGAGAATGAAAATAGTGCCTGCCTCATAGCATTATTGTGATGTTAAGACAGGTGATGTGCTGAGAAGACTCCCTGAGATATAGTGAACTGACGATTCTAGTAGCAATTAACACAAGTGCTTTCTAATTGCTTTTCTGCTCAGGACATAGAATCTTTGACTATCATTTGGCAATAGATGGGGGTCCATACACAGTGTTTGGACCTTGGTTTGAAAAAGTCTTAGGCTCAGCTCCTGGCTGTTTGACTTATCAGTGAATTTACTCTTAACAAGCAGATTCCTCGTGTGAGCTTCAGTGACAGCATCCTGCACTGAATAAGCCACCACTTCCTGTCCTCCTCATAGTACTCCTATGACTACAAAGTGAAAGTAGATGAGATAGTGCTTTTAAACTGTGAATTTCTAGGCAAGTGCACTGCTGTCTCCCAAGCACTCAGAATTCTTCCAAATACCCCTGCCTTCTGTTCAGTAGAGATGCTATGATGGGGATTCAGAGAATGGAGAGACCTCAGATATTTCCTTGAGGATCTGAGCTGTGAGCTGGGTATGCCCCTTGTGAGATCAGCCTGTGGTGTCAGCCAGACTTTGAAGAAGCAGCTCCATTTCTTTTAAAGCTCACTTATTAGTATTCAGGCATAGTTTGTTGGATATGCTCACAGAACGGAGTCTCAAAAGCAAAGCCAACAGTCTTTTGAACTTTCCTAGTTTAACAACAATATCTGATTTCTTCAGCCCCTCCACTACGCCATGCACTGATGTGGATACTGTAGATTCAGCAATCCTGCCTCCATAGAGCTCAACTGATCTGTACACGCCTCATTCTCAAAGGTAAAGAAACTGAGGCCAGGGGCTCAGAGGTGAAGGGACTTTTGCACATCACATCTTGAGTTTGCAGCTGAGCTAGATACACAGTTCAGGTTCTCATCCCAATCCAGATGGAGCAAATTAATTCTCCTTTTCTTCCTTTTGAGGTTACCTGTCAACTTCCAGCCACAAAAGAAAATGGTATGCAGTGACTGTGAAGAACAGAACAGAAGGATTTAGGAGACCAGAATTATTATTTCACATGGATCTTGCTTCCTCTGTTTTTGCTAACAAAATTATTTTTTATAATGCAGCTCATTATCAAGAGAAAAGATGCTAGGGGCACACCAGATATATTTATTGAGCACTTGATCAGCATTAGGAATGATCTCACGACCCTAGGCTCTTCTTTGCTGTTTTTATCAGAACCCTTCTTTTTTTCTTTTATAGTTCATTGCCATTGCTAACCATTCAGGGTTTGTGAGTCTTCCCATGATGGTTTCCATGACAAGGGGTGGTTCTGACCATGGATATGTTGTTGCCACAACAGGAAATGAGATCCTCCAATACAGATATCAACTGCTCCCTGAGCTCTTCCTCAGAAACCTCACAGTTCTCAGAAAAGCAGAGAACTAATAGAAAACAATAAGCCCAACACTGGACATTTTGCTCCCTCAGTTACAATACTTAATCTTTAAGTGGTAATTGCCTGGCTGATTGTTTGTATTTAGACTGAAATCATTCCTATATGAAAACCACTTTGCACGGGGATAGATACCACCATTCAATGTTTTCTATGGTCCAGGTGTGGTACCCAGTGGCTTAACTTCATAACTCAGGTAATCTTCACAAATCCCTAAAAGGTTGTGGGGAGCCATTAAGGCCTTCCCCTAGATTGGTGTCTCTGACTCAGCTGACTGTCCTTCGCCCAGATTCAACAAGGTTTGGGGTTATGGAAAGTTCAAAGAGGTCTGAGAGAAGATCAGGTGGTGATGACACGAGGGTACTGATAGGCCTATCTGTAATGATGTGTTTTGTATTGGTCTTTATTGTATTCTGGTGGTGGTAGCATGAGAATGTTGATTGACCTGTAGCTGTGTATAAATACCTCTGGAAAAACAAACCCAGGGTCGGCGTGGGCACAATAAAGATGAGATTGACCCAGAAGTTGCGTTGGCCAGGAACTTCCGCGCAATAGAGAATACTGACTCAGGCATAGTCAGTATTCTGTAGGAAATATTGACCCACAAACAGGGGTTGACCGGTAGAGATAGTAGGCTGGCGGCTCCCCCACGTTAGTGTTATAAACTCTTCATTCTCATGCCTCACTTCAGAACCCCTACTCTTGCCAGCAGTCTCCGGCAAAAGGTAAACAACTATTTTTCCCCTTTTTGGAGAGAAGTAAATGAAGGCCCAGTAGAGTCAAATCTTTGTCTAAGATTATACACTCAGTAAGTGTTGGGCTTAGGAATGGGACACAGATCTGCTACCTCCAGAGCTTGCATTCCTATCTGGAGCTGCTGCGGCTCAGATGTCTCTGCAGGCCTCAACAGAAGGAGGCAGTGGAACCCAGAAGGGAAGGCAAGGCTCCTCCAGGCTGCTCATACATTGCAACCCATTCACTGAGCTCCTGCTCTGTTCTGTTTCTGGAGTTCAGTTCTCTTAATAGAATTAATATCTATGACCGTGAAACCACATTAGTTTTTAAATTATTTCATGGAAAGCTCAGCCTATGTTAAAGAAATACTGTCCCAAGAGGCTAATTACAAAAGAAATAAAGACAGTTTCTTAAGCTCCTCTATTATTTCCAGTTTCTGAAGGGTCACTACATATATGTGTTATCTTCCTATGAGCTCCAAAGACTACACAAAGGTTAACAGGGTAGAACTCAAGTTGACTTCACCCTGATTAGAGGTCAAAGACATGTGTTTTGTAGTAAACTGAAAGTGGATTTAGATTAGCTTGCTCATGTACTAGTGTAAAAACAGGTTTTAAAAAATCTAATAAGTTTTTAAAAATCTAATCTAATTTTCCTTCTGGAGTTTCAAAGGATCAATAAATAACATAAGAGACATTTTAGGATTCTCAGTATTAAATTTGCAAAAAGTAGAAAATAAATCTTTAATATCAGTGCTACTAATCACTGATACCACCTGTGTTAAAATGTATTACATGCATTTTATATTCAATTAGTACCAGCTAAGAAGTCTATGTGCCCTCTGTCATCCCCAATATTTGATCTGGTCCTATTTGCTTAATAATAATTATAGTACTAAGTAGCTAGGCCTATGTTTTAAAATAACAATAATAATAGATATTGAGCATTTGATGATTCTGACACATGAATACATAATTTTAGAAGACAAATTGCAAATTATAAAGTATAACATATTACTAATCCTCATCCTAACAACTAACATTTACTGAGCTTCTTTGGATGAGGTATTTTATTATGAGTTGCCAACACAGTAATTTCTCACAGTAAAATTATCAGCTAGGCATTATTTCCTCAGCAGGGAGCACTGAGGCAGAGAAAAGTTATATAACTGGCCCAAGATTGCACAGGCAGTAGGAAGCCAAACTTGTTAGATGTCAAAGCTACTATACTACCATTGCCCCAATATGACTCTTGTAATCCCTTATGGTAAACACTTCTTATTCTTTCTTAGCAAGAGGATGTGGCCTTCCACACTGAAATACAAAAGGATTGGGTAGTATTTAGATATATAAGTTACTAAGTAGCATAAGTTGTATGGTAGGTTGTAAGAAGAGAAGGTTATTGACAACAATCTTCTCTATTTTTATTTTTTAATTTAAAATATAAGATTTAAGGTGTATAATAGGATGACCTGATGTATTTATATATAATGAAATGATTATATATAGTCAAACTGATTAATATATTCAACATCTCAGTTACTTTTACGTGTATGCATGTGTTTGTGTATGTGGTGAGAGCTCCCATTTCACATCCTACCAGCTCTTGTTATCTCTTACCTGTTTGATAACAGCTATCCTAACAGCTGTGAGGTGATATCTCATTGATGTTTTTATTTGCATTTCCCAGATGATTAGTGATATTGAGAACCTTTTCATAAACCTGTTGGCCATTTTTATGTCTTCTCAAAAATATTTATTCAAATATTTTGACCATTTTTAAATAGGATTTTTTTTGCAGTTAAGTTGTATGAGTTCTCTATATGGTTTTTTTGTTTGTTTGTTTGTTTGCTTGCTTGCTTGCTTTTTGCAGTACTAGGGATGGAACCCAGGGACATTCTACCTCCGAGCTACACCTCAGGACAATTTTTTATATTCTTTATTTTGAAACAGGGTCTGACTAAGTTATAAAGGGCCTCAATAAGTATCTGAGGCTGTCCGAGAACCCCTATCTCCTGTATCAGCCTCCCAAATACTAGGATTAGAAGCATGAGCCACCATGCCTGGCTCTCTATATGTTTTTATAGTAATTCCTTGTCAGATATGTGGTTTTCAAACATTTGTTTCTAGTTCTTAGACTGTCTTTTTATTTTGTTGATTTTTCCCTATATTTAAAATGCTTTTCCGTGTGTTCCCCTCCACACCTTTAGTCACATTCTAATTAATTTCCATTTTAAGGTAGAGTAAGGCAATTCCATGATAAGACTTCACTTTGATTTATTTTTAAAACATATCTTAATAATGGAATATTAATTATATCTCTAAAATATCAAACACATTTTTCCATATCTGGAATATTGATAAGTGTTATAGTTTAGATATAGAATGTCCCCTAGAAGAGCATTGAAGTTCAGATTTGACATAACTGGATTATATAGAATTATGAGGGAACAAATCTAATTGGTGGATAAATCCATTGATAACTATTGGATTTATTAGGTAATAATTTAAGCCAATAGCGTTAAATATGACTGGAGGAGGTAGGTCACTGAGGGTGTGGCCTTGGGAACTATATAAATGTCGAAGTCTCTTCTCCCTTCCTCTCTTCTCTCTTCTCTCTTCTCTCTTCTCTCTTCTCTCTTCTCTCTTCTCTCTCTCTCTCTCTCTCTCTCTCTCTCTCTGCCATTCCCTGAGCTCCCCAGACATGACTTAGATTAAAACCTCTAAAATCTCCAGAGCTGTGAGCAAATAACTCTTCCTTCCTCTCAGATGTGGTCGTCAGGTGTTTTGAGTCACAGGATTGAGAATGCTGACTGAGCCGAGTGTGCTCGTCATGACCCATCTCAGTCATCTACAAGGGGAGCGGCAAGCTGTTGGAGATGCTATGTGAGAGCTCATCTCAGCCCTGAGATTCAGAGTGTGGGTTCTAGGATTATTTTTCCTCATGCAAGCTAAAATAGGATTTATGAAGATAGGAAGAAGAACCTTCAAACTCTTGAATTATTAGCAGAGCATGGCCCAAGCCTAAAACATACATAGGCCCAGAAAGAACACTAGTGACTGGCTTGAAGCCATTTATGTTATTAAATATCTAGCATAAAAACAACCAAATCAGTTACCCATTGAACACTTTGTACAAAATCATTCTGTTTTCTGTTTGTCTCTTTTGATGCCAATACAAGTACTTTTAAAAAACAAAGCATGTACTTTCTATGTACAAGATTAAATCTTCCCACATCCTGCCTCATCACTTCTTAACCTTTTGGTTTAGTCAGTTATTTTACCATTAATGTTGCTGTGGGTATTCAAAAAGAAAATGTAGAGAAAGTTCTTGGATCATCAGAATATTCAGTGTTGTAACTGCTATTGTTATCATTAGTCTTTTTGATAATCATGAATAATTTTATGTGAAGCAATAGATACAATTTTTGAAATATACATGTTCTCACTCCCTCTTTGTCTATATGGCCTTAACCTAAGAAAAGAAGGAAAATGAAAATTATTGAACTAGGCAAGTGTCATTGTTTGGGTAGCTTTAAACTCCTAAAATACATCATGTTATTTCCCCTTCTCAGCAGTTAAATCATTGGCTGAAGCACTTCTGTATTCATGGTAAGGCTTTCTCAGACTAATTTTGCTTCTACTGTGAAAAGAATAAAATGAAATGTGAAAATTCTTTCATCTCTATTTTTCCTTGTTAGTTATATAACATAACATTTTTAAAGAGCGAGAGCCTGGGATTTTTTTTTCCATTTTTCCATCTTAAAATTAAATAAACAGAACAAAATTTTATGCCTCAATTATAAAACCTTAATGGCTCAGAATATGTAAGAAACATTGGGAGTGTGTCATTCACACCTCAGCTGAATTTTAAGTTCTGTGAGAAAAGGCCCTTATCTAGAGACTGGCGCAATTTTTTGAATTCAAAATAGGCTCATAAATGTATATATCCAGACTATTTTTTTCTAAAGAACTGAATGAATAAAAGAACTTACCCCAATGCCCAGTAATGGTTCATTGGTGCCTAGTTAAGCAGAGCTAAAATGTTCCACACTTACCAAGATTGTCAGGGCTGGATAACACAGGAGTATGGTGTGTGTGTGTGTGTGTGTGTGTGTGTGTGTGTGTGTGTGTGTGTGTGTTTAGGGGGGGATGCTGTTTGTTTAGCTTTTATTTTTTAACATTGGATATTGAACTCAGGGGGTATTCTGCCTCTGATATATAACCCTACCTCTTTTATTTTTATTTTTGAAACAGGGTGTCTCTAAATTGCTGTAATAATTTAGATTTATATTGTCCCCTAGCCTTCATGTAACAAGGTAGCAATGTTGGAAGCATGGTTTGGGTGGTAAGGAGGGGCACCTGAGGATTATATCAGGTTCTCTCCTCTCCTTGCCCTCTGCTTCCCACCTCTGTTATGTGAAAAGTAGAGCTGAGTGTTGTGCCTCTCTCCACTTTCAGCTTCCATACTTTGAATTTCAGACCTTGGTCTTACATGAATTGAACCCAGAATCTCCAAAACACTGTGAGCAAAAAAATCTTCCTTCTTTTAAGTTGTGTGGGCAGGTCTTTTTGGAAGATAGCAATGAGAATATTGACTGAGACAGTTGATGAGGGTCTTGCTAAGTTGCTAAAGCTAGCTCAAACCTGTAATCCTCCTGTGTCAACCTCCTATGATTACAGGCTAATTTCTTAGTGACACTGTTAGCCACAAACAATAAACAACAGCTACTATATTTAAATCTCTACTACATTTGGGGCATTATGATAGAAGTGTTATGCTATTTCATTTAATCCTCTTTCCAAATTTGAGAGTCTGATAATTTTGTAGCCATTTTACAGGTGAAAAACAGAGAAGCAGCCTCTATGATTACACATCTGGTCAGTGCTTGGTCTGTCATCCTAAACCAAGTCCCCTGTTCTTTCAAAATATACCACAATACTTCTGCCTATGCTGGGTGAACCTAGTTTGTCTTCAGATTATATTCTGGACTGAAACATCTGTAGGAATACAGAAGGGCTAAAACTACCAAAACATTTCTACTATCTGCCCAAAGTCTGCTGTTAGGAGTCTCAGCTAACAATGAGTTTCAGAATATATCACTAAAGTCCCATATGTGGAGCAATCCAGGGTAGAGCCAGATTTTATCTTTAGACAAACTGACTGGAAAGACATTTAATTGGCAAACCAAGGTCAAGTTACAGGAGATCTAAGAAAGAAAGAATTCCTTAGTGGGTTTGAAGATGCATCAAAAAACATGGAGCCAAGTGTAGGTCCCTTTCTTTTGCCATTCTTTTTGAGGTCAAGGATCAGCTCTTCACAAATAAAATATGGAAACTCAATTGGAAGGCCTGGTCCATTAATGAGGTGCATTTGTGATACAAGTGCCTTCCACACTTTAATTTGCAAGTTTGGGGCTTCTGTCTATGACGTCTTTCTTTGTGCTGCCCTTGCTTAAGATAATTAAGCTTGCAGTTCTCTAGATGCTTAGCTCCCTGTGCTCCAATGAAGAGAAGCTGTCTGTGTGAAGGTCTCAGAGCTGGCAAGAGAAGTCATTAGATTGCTATTCATCTGCAGGAGCCTGGCACTCTAAGACCTTGCCACTGTTCTCACTGCTTGCCATCAAGGAGCTGGAAACTGCCCAGGGTGCCTAGGGCTTTCTACAGATTTGACAGAGCACAGATTGAGGGCAGTTCTCTGCATCTTACCACCAGGGAGCCCCCACAGCTATGACACAGCAATAAAGCTGGCATGTTCTGGTGTTTATACTTTTTCAGCCAGCACTGGACCTGTGAACTACCTCACCAAGTTAACTGATTTCAACCTTTCAACAATCTATTGTCATCTCCGTTTTATGCTTGGGAGAATGAGGCACAAACATCAGTTCTTTGTCTCTGGTTACAGAGCTAGTAAAACACTGATGTGCTGATTGCCCATCTGCTCATCAGTATCCCAAGGCACAGCATAAGTACACATGGAAACCCAAATCAGATCATAATTTTTACTAGTAGCCTATCTGCCTTGGTTAACATTCTCGCTGCTATAATCCAAAGAGATTAATCACACAACCTAGAAAAAGGAAGATTTGTTTGCTCAGTTTTTTAGAGATCTGAATGTTTTTGTCCCTGTCAGGTGAGTTTATATCCTCAGCACTCAGGACATGGCAGTGTGAAGCAGAGCGAGGCAGAAAGTATGAACTCTACTCTCACATTATGGAGGCTGCAAGTAAGAGAGAGGGAGAGAGCAAGTCTCTGCTCTCACATCACAAACAGCAGAAGCAAAAGAGGGGAAAATAGTAAGAGGATTCAAAAGCAAATGCACAGTCTCCAAAGCCATTATCCAGGGACCCACCTTCTCTACCCGCACTTCACCTACTTTACCATCCAGTTTATGGTAAGCCCATCAAAATAAATCTATCTACTAATGAGATTACAAACTTCATAATTTAATTATATTAACTCTGAACATTAATATATGAGGGGACATTTGATATATAACCATGATATCCTTCCCCTGGTCCCTAAAGAATTCATGTTAATTTCAGAATGCAAAATGCATTGTCTATCTCCAAGAGTTCCCAAAGTCTTAACAGTTCCAGTATCACTCAAAAGTCCCAAAGTCTGAAGTATACTTTGAGATTTAAGGTGAACTCTTGATTGTAAATACTTGTAATAGAAAATAAAAGTAAAAGTTACATGATTCCAGTATACAATGGCACAGAGTAAACATTTTCATCCCCAAAGGGAGGAACAGGACCTTAGAAAGAAGGAATGGGACCAAAACAATATTGAAATCCAGCAGAGAAGGCATTTGACCCTGCAGCTCCACACCTGGCATCCAGAGCACATGGTGGTGAGATGCAATCTCTAAAGAGATGTAGCAGCCCTGACCCTGTGGCCTGGTTATTGCAATGAGCAGCATACTCATTCTTCTAGCCTGGTTCCATAGCTTGATGATGCAGCCTTCCTTCAAAATCATTCCACATTTCTGACATTTCTAAATATCAGAGTTTTTTTTTTTTTTTGAATCTTGGCTTCACTCTCACAGCTTCACAAATTGCCCCATTGCCTTCCAAGTCCTTCCTTTCAAATTCAGAGGAAAAATTCCATGGTCCCCTTTTTAAAACAAAGCCAGAATTATAAGCACTCTCAAACTACTACCAACAGAAAAAAGATAGTCACATTTTTTTGTGAGCGTGGTACTGGAGATGGATGCCAGGGGCATTCTACCTCTGAGCTATATACCCCCAGTCCTATTTTTTATTCTTTATTTTGAAACAGGGTCTCACTGAGTTGCAAAGGGCCTCACTAAGTAGCTGAGGCTGTTTATGAACTGAACCGCAATTCTCCTGTCTCAGCCTCTCAAATGCTGGGATTACAAGCGTGTGCCACCATGTCCAGCTAATCACACCTTAGTGATTAAGAATCACTGCCTCAGGCCCTTTTCAATCACTGCCACTTGGCCTGTCTCATCCTGGCCGCCACCAGTCCCTTTTTAATCATAGCCACCACCACTGGTCTCTTGTTTGCAATAGTTCCATGCTTCGGAATGAATGCTCTGAATACATTCCTTTCTTTATTCCTATTTAAAACATTACACCAGCTGGGCGTGGTGGTGCACGCTTGTAATCCCCATGCTTGGGAGGCTGAGACAGGAGGATCGCACAGGTTCAAGGCCAGCCTCAGCTACTTAGTGAGGCTCTCAGCAACTTAGTGAGACCCTGTTTCCAAACAAAATATAAAATAGATCTGGGAGTATAGCCCAGAGATAGAAAGCCTCTGGGTTCCACCCCCAGTACCACCAAAAATAAATAAATTAATTAATTAATAAAATAAAATAAAATAAAACATTAGACTTCCCTTCAGCCAACTTACTTTATTTCACAATACTATCTCTCTAGGTTTCATCTTTCCATGTGCCTTTCTTGCCAAACTGCAAAACTAGAAAGTCTCTGCTTGACTTTCTGCTTCTGAAATTCATTGTAAAATTGGCTGAATGAAGTCATCAGTATCTAGAATACAGTTTGGATATCTTTCTGTTTTGTGATTTTCTCTGCCAGTTGAAACAGTTCATCATCTTTAAATTGGGCCTCACACAAAGTTTCAGGACATGGGCAAAATGCCAAAAAGTTCTTTGCCATAATGTAAGATGTGTGGCCTCTACATTTTTTTTCTTTGCAGTCCTTTTTGCCCTCCAAAATCTCCTGATCACAATCTTTTTCTTAGAGACTGTATAGATAGAAGCCACCTTTCTATCAGCTTTCTGGCCCTTCAAACTTTCTCTCACAAACCAGTTCCAAAAACTCACAATCACATGATTAGGCTTGGAAATAATGGTGACCCTACTTCTCCAGCTCAAATTGCTCTTTTATTCAACATTCTAACTGTGATAACCCATAGCAACTGACCGTAAAACTTAGAGGAATAAAAATTTGCTTCCTCACAGTTCTTTTGAGATCTTAGAGATTCATTCCATGTCAGGCCACATTATATTTACAGAGCTCAGGGTGTGGAGGTGGGAAGCAGAGAGAGGGAGAGCTCTGCTCTCATGAAGGTTAGAAGCAAGACAGAGCAAATAATCAAGGGGATTCAAAGAAAAAAACACAATCCCCAAAGCCACACCCCCGGGAAGACCCCTTCTCCAGCCATACCCCACCTAGTTGACCACCCAGGCCATGGGAAATCCATCACAATGGACTTACCTACTGATGAGATTATAACCCTCCTGACTGAATCACATCAACACTGAACATTAAAACATGAGCTCTACATGGAGCTATTTTATATCTAACCATGACACTGCCCAAAGTTAGTAGAGAAGAAAAAAAAAAGCAGACCAAGGAGGATGATTTAGATTTTACAGTATCCCTTCACAACATCTGATAATTTATCAAAGACCTACTAAGCACCAGCTATAGGGTAGAACACTAGAGCACTGCTGTTCTCCCCCAAAATGAAATATTTGTTACTTAAAATTATCTAGTAGCGAGCCCGGCATGGTGGTGCACACTTGTAATCCTATCATACAGGAGGCTGAGACTGGAGGATTGAGGTTTGAGGACAGCCTCAGCTAGTTAGTGAGGCCCTTTGCAACTCTGTTTCAAAAATAAAAACACTAAAAGATAGGGCTGGGGGTGTAGCTTGGAGCTAGAATGCCCCTGGGTTCCATCCCCAATACCAAAAAAAAAAAAATTATCTAGTAGCCACATTTAAAAGACTAAATACAATCACTCAATTTTAATAATTTATATAAACCAAGATATCCAAAATATCATAATTTTGATGTGTATTTCAGTATAAAAATTATTAGTGATACACTTCACATACTTTTTTCTTATTAAGTCTTCAAAATCCAATCTATGTTTAACAATGCATTTTAATCTGATTATTTACCTTTCAGGTGATCAGTACACACATGTGGCTAATGACTATCATATTAGACAACACAGCTCTGGGTAGTGTTTTTTTTTTGGGGGGGGGGAGGGAGGCAAACAAATAGTGGTTCTCTTTTCCAGAAACTAAAGAAGAGACACACAAGGCAAATCAGTGCTTCCAGAAGTGAGTAATGTGCATGACAGAGAAGTACCCAGAGTGTGCTAAGATGCCCAAAAAGGGCCTGTAACTCAGACTGTAACTGGGGAGATTAGACAGGGGAGGTTTCTGCAGAAAATGATATTAGAGCCTACTCTCAAAGATGAGTTCAAGTAAATCAAGAAGAGCTAGGGTGAGTGTTCCAGAAAGAGGGGCTGATTATACACAAATGTCTGAAAAATTATGGGATGCTAGGGAAATGCAAATTTCAGGTAGTAATTGAAATACTGAAGGGAGGAACTATGGCATGATGATAATAGGCATAGATTTTAATCCTGACTCTGTCACTTAGCTGGATGAGTAGTTTCACTTCTATGATCTTTCCTCATCTGTAAATGTGAATAATAACAGCTATGTTAAACATTCTTTTAAGAATTGCTCAAGCATTCTTTTAAAGCTTACTCAAGCAAATGCACTAATTTCTCCTAGCCCCTAATGAATGAAAAAGGAAAACTGAACATAATAAGTATGTGAGGGCATAATAATTAGGGAGAATGATTTTAGATAAAATTGCAGAGGTGAACAGAAGTGAAATCCTAGAAATTATTGTGGATAATATTGATATGCTGAAACTTTTACCTTAAAACAATAGAGTCGATGAAAAGGTTATAAACAAGGAACTAACATTTCAGATGTTCTCAGTTAGTAGTTTAACAGAGCTTAAAGAATATCGATGTATGTTCAACATTATTCTAAGTACAGGAATAGAATAATGGTCAAGAAAAATGTTTCTGCCCTTAAGTTTATATTCTAGAGAAGAGATGGTCTAATCAAAGCAAACAAATCAATGAATAAAACCACTGTGTTTTTCTTTTATCAGTTCAGAAGACACAATGTTGGAATGAGGCTTTTATCAATTAGATTATGAAATAATTGAGTAGCTTGAATCAAAATCCCAGACATACCCAAAAGTCTCTCGGGTTGTCTGGTATCTACAGTGACCTGAGGAAGTCCAAATGGTTATGGTGATTTGTGAGACCAGCACCTCTTGATAACAGTGAGCCTAGGCAAATTATTGATGCTATTAACCCATACAGAAAATTACTAGGTTGTTTTACTTTCTTTCTTTCTTTCTTTCTTTCTTTCTTTCTTTCTTTCTTTCTTTCTTTCTTTCTTTATTATTTTGGTGGTACTGGGGTTCCTAGAAGCCCTTCTACCTCCGGGCTATACTCCCAGACCTATTTTATATTTTTTTTATTTGGAAACAGGGTCTCTTAAGCCAGCGAGGCTGGCTCCAAACCAGCGTGATCCTCCTGTCTCCACCTCCCAAGCTCGGGGATTACAAGCGTGCGCCACCACGCCCAGCTAGGTTGTTTTATAGAAGAATTCTGGCTTTAGAAATCTGAATCTAACCAACTGTGTTTAGAATCTAGGTCTACCATATCATTCTATCTGTGATGAATAGTCTTAAAATAGCTGTTATCAATTTCTTCCATCCCTCTGTTTGCATGCAGATACATCTATCAAGAAATAGAGTCTAATTTGCCTATGTTCAAATGTGAACTATCTGGCTTTGTGATGCCTTGACCAATAAAATATGGAAGAATTATGCTTTGTCACTTCTAGAACTTGGATTTAAGGACTAAAAATCTGGTTTTTCCTAGGAAAAAGTCATCCTCTAGAACTGTACTGTGACCACTATACAAGGAAACTCAAGCTATCTACATGTAGTTCTTCAAATAATCAAGGAACCCTGCCAACTACAGTTGCTCCTTGATTTATGATAACATGATACATCTCAATAAACCCATTGTAAATGAAAGACAGCATAATTCAAACATACATTTAATATTCATATTCTACAGAACATCATAGCTTAGCCTAGCCTACTGTAAACAAACTAGAATACTCATCCTAGATTTAGGCAAAATCATCTAGCACAAAGCTTTTTTTATAATCTGGTGATATTATGTAATATATTAAATATAATGATGAAACTGAAAAACAAATTGGTTGTATGGTTACCATTTCATACTATCATAAAGTTGAAAAATGCTCCTACAGTGATTACTTAAAATCATCTTGAATGTATTTTGTCAGTGCAATCAGATAAGACTCAGAAATTGTGGCTATAAATGTTGGAAAATTTTCCAAGCACAGGACAAAATGGTTGTCATAAAGTAGTAAGTATCCAAATAAGTAAATATACAGAAACCAAGAACTTCCATATAAATAATAAACAAAGATATAACTTAAACCTCCATTTAAAGTTGTATGAACAATCAAAAAGTAGATAATCTTAAAAATTATATAGATGATGAGCATGGTGGTGCATGCCTGTAATCCCATTACTTTGGGGGCTCAGTCAGGAGGGTCACAAGTTTGAGACTGACCTTGGTAACTTAGTGAGACCCTATTTCAAAATATGAAATAAAATATGGCTGGAGGTGTGGTTCAGAGGTTGACTTCACCTAGGTTCAATCCCATGTGTACTTCCCTCCAAAAATCAGTTCATATGTGACAACATGACCAGAATATTCAAGAAATATGAGATAATATGAAATGACTTAACTTATAGATAATGGTATTTAAGAAGGCCTAAACACACAAACTAAGAGTATTAGAAATCTTTTTAGAAAAATAATATCAGAGGATTCCCAAATATGAAAAACAAGATGAGCATCCAGATACAGGAGACATTCAGACTCCCAATAAGAAAAGATTAAAGAAGAACTTCTCCATACCACATACTAATCAAAATGACTAATACAGAGGTCAAGGAGAGAATCTTAAATACATCAAGAACAAAAAGACAGGTGAAATTCAGGGGCAAAACAATAAGAATCACTCCAGACTTCTCAACCCAAATCATAAAAGCCAGAAATTATCTGTATGACAAACTCCAAACTCTGAAAGGAAACAACCAAGATTGCTATATCCAGAAAAGATATTTTTCAAAATTAATGGGAAATAAAAGTGTTCTAATACAAGATGAAACTAAAAGAATTCAAGACTACCAAGCTGGTACTAGAGAAAATACTTAAAGAAATAAAACACAAAGAAGAAACAAGAAGTAAATACCAGAGAAGAGACTAATTCCACCACATGAGCATCTAAGTGAAGAAGAAATAAAATCAAGCATAAAATACAACTCAAAATGACAGGAAATAAAAAATATCTCAATAATAATATTGAATGTCAACAGTCTAAACTCTGTGATTAAAAGTCATAGACTTGCAATGTGGATTAAAGACCATAATCTAACTATATGCTGCTTGCAAGAAACTCACTTTACAGACAAAGACATAGGCTAAAGTAAAAATATGGAAAAAGATATTTCATTCAAATGAAGACTGAAAACAAGCAGGAGTATCAACTCTCACATCCAACAAAGTAAACTTTAAGCCAAAGCCTATCAGAAGAAACAAAGTAAGTAATTTCTTATTGACAAAATAAAAAATACAATAAAAAACATAAATGATAGTAAATATTAATGCCTAAAATGTGGATGCACTCACTTTTATGAAACAAACTCTTTGGGACATTAAGACTCAGATAGACCCAATACAAAACTGGGAGACTAGAACATACCTCTCAAACCATTGGGTTGATCTTTCAGACAAAATAACAGTGAAGACTCTAAAGATCTAAAGAACACTCTAAACCAAATGGACTTAATAGACATATACAGAATATCCCATTCAGTAACAGCTGAATACATATTCTTCTCAGATGCTCATGGAAGTATCTTTATAATAGACCATATTCTTGGCCACAAAGCAAATGCCAACAAATTTTAAAAAGTAATATAATTCCTTGTATTTTTTCAGCTTATAATAGAATGAAAGTATAACTCAACAACAGGAAGACCCATAGAAATTACATAAATATATAAAGATTGAATAGTATATTTTCTACGAGGACTGGATCAAATAAGAAATAAAACAATAAAAAATTCTGAAATTAAATGAAAATAGAGACACAACATGCTAAAGTCTATGGGACACTTTGAAGGAGGTTTTAAGGGGAAAATGTATAGCACTGAGTGCCCACACAAGAAAAACAAAAAGTCACCAAATAAAAACCTTATAATACACTTCAAGGCTCTCAAAAACCAGGAGCAGACTAATCCCAAAGCTAGTAGGAGGCAGCAAATAATTAAAATCAGAGCAGAAATCAATGACATAGAAAAGGAAATAATACAAAAGAACTAAAAGCTGGTTCTTTGAAAACATTAACAAGAATTATAAGCCATTAGCCTACCTAACCAAAAGAAGAAGAAATCTACCTGAATTACTAAAATAAATGAAAAAGAGACATCACCACAGACACTGGAGAATTCGGATGTCATCAGAAACTATTTTGAAAGTTTATACTCCAATAAAATGGGAAACAGAAGAAATTTATATATTTCTTGACACATACAACCTACCAAAATTGAACCGAAAGGATGTAGAAAACCTAAATGGACCAAACACAATTAAAGAGATAGAAACAGCAATTTAAAAAAGAGAAGACTCTGGGTTCAGATAAATTCACAGGTGAATTCTGTGAAACTTTTAAAGAAGAACTACACCAAATCTTTAACAAATTGTTCCATGAAGTAGAAAAAAATTAAATTCTTCCAAACTTCTTTTATCACATGTATATAACCTGAATACTAAAACATAATAAATATATCTCAAGAAAAGAAAATTACATGCTAATATGCTTAATGAACATAGATTCAAATTTCTAAAAAAATATTAGTGATATGAATTCAAAACCATATCAAGAAAGTTGTACACCATGCCCAAGTTGGCTTCATTCTAGGGATGCAAGGCTGGTTCAACCTATGCAAATCATGTCATTCACCACATAAGTAGACCTAAGGACAAAAATCACATGATCATCTCAATAAATGCTGAAAGAGTATTTGATAAAATCCAATAGTCATTCATGTAAAAACACTGCAGAAAATCAGAATAGAAGAAACTTACATCAATCATACAGGCAATATACAATAAACTCAAAGCCAACATCATATTGAGTGGGGAAAAACTGTGAGAATTCCCTTTAAAATCAGGAGCAAAACAAGTTTACTCACTATGATCACTCCTTTTCAGTATGATACTTTATTTTATACAAATCTTTGAAAAAATAAAGTAAGAACTATTTACATTTTGTTTTATGAGGCCGGAAAATCTCTTTAAATAGAAACACTGATAAAGTTACAGACCATGAGCTTTAAGGAATAAAACCACAAATATTCCATAAAGTAATAGCAAATTGAGCTAAGTAACCTACAAAAAATATAATATCACACGAGCAACTAAGACTTCTCTCAGAAATACAAGTCTCAGAAATACAACTACACCCTCAACCCTATTTTAAAGCCGGGCTTGGTGGTGCATGCTTTGTAATCCCACCTTTTAGGAGGCTAAGACAGGAGGATTGAGGTTTACAGACAGCCTCAGCTACTTAGCGAGGCCCTTTGCAACTCAGCGAGACCCTGTTTCAAAATAAAGAATAAAAAATAGGACTGGGGATGTAGCTCAGAGATAGAATGCCCCTGGGTTCCATATTCAGTTCTGAAAAAAAAAAAGTTAGTTTAATGTTCTAAAATCTTTCTATGTATTGCTTACAGTAACAGAATAAAAGGGAGAAATGTGATACTTTCAAATAAATGAAGAAAATTACATGATTAAAAATCTAAACCTTGTAAAAGATCTAAGCAAATTAAAATAGGAGGAAAATTCCTCATTCTTATAAAGGGAATTTGTAAAAAATCAAAAGATAACTTTATTGTTCACTAAATATTAAAACCCTTCAAATCAGAAAGAATAAAAAGGCAGAAATGTGCTTATTCTAATAATTCTTATTTAATATTGTGATTCAGATCCTAGTTGTTATAACAGCTCAACAAAATAAAATAAGATCTAAAATTGGAAAGAAGTAAATTAATACTATCTCCAGAACTGAGGTAGTTTCCATTGAAAGTCCTAAGGAATATAAAAAAAAAAGAAGAAACAAGTGAACTTAATAAGACTAATATATGATACGACTAGTACACCCAAATCAATTTTATGATTAGGAGCAAAACATTGGAAATAAAATTTAAAAAGCAATTTTATTTATATTGAAAAAAGGACTTAGGAATGAATTGACCAAATGGCATGCAATACCTTAACAATGTAAACTACAGAACACTGTGGAGAGAAATTAAGAAAAGCTTAAACTTCATGAGTTCATACATTTTGTATTGATAAAATGTTGATTGACTATAAATTGATTTATAGATAAACATAATCCCGATCATAATCATGCCAGGGATTTTTCATAAAACTCATACACTATTTTTTAAAATTTATATAGAAAAGCAAAGGTTCTAAATAGTCCAACTCAAATCTTGAACAAAAACGATGTTAAAAAACTTACTGAAATGAGGCACGGCGGCACGTACTTTTAATCCAGTAATTGAGAGACTGAGACAGGAGGGTCATAGGTTTGCATTTCTCCCACCCTTAGCAGTATAGTAAGGCCCTCAGCAATTTAATGAGATCCTGTTTCAAAATAAAAATAAATAAAATAGGGTTGATAGTGTAGCTGAGAGGTAGAATGCCCTGGTACCAATACATACATACATACATACATACATACATACATACTACCAAATCAATGTTAGAAAATTGGACTTTCTAACATAGATATACAGAAGGCTACAAAGTGCATTATTGGCATATGAAATGACAAATAAATCAATAGAAACCCCAGAAACAAATCCAAATATATACTTATTTCTTCCAGTAAAAAATTTTATTTATTTATTTATTTATTTATTTATTTATTTATTTATTTTGGTACTGAGGAGGGAACCCAGATGCCTTCTACCTCCAGGCTACAATCCCAGACCTATTTTATATTTTGTTTAAAAACAGAGTCTCACTGACTTGCTGAGAGCCTCACTAAGTAGCTGAGGCTGGCTTCGAACCCACGTGATCTTCTGTCTCAGGTTTCCAAGCGCAGGGATTACAAGCATGCGCCAACATGCCCGGCTCCAGTAGAGGTTTTAAATGAAACAAATTGAGAAAGAAAGGACTTTTCAGTAAATTAAGTGGAAATAACTAAGTATTCATGAGAAAAAAAGTGAAAACTCCTGTTTATGTCAGAGTAAAGCGTATCAGTGGATATTCTAAACTCAGATGTACAATAATATTTCTTATAAGAATCACAGAAAGCTATAATAGTGAAAAATAGATACATAACTGTTCATCAATATTAAAAAAAACTTCTGTTTATCAAAAGACCCGAAATAAATAGAAATGTCACAAGGTAGGAGAAAATACTGTCAAAACATCTTGAATAAAGGTCTGATGTCTAGGCTCTATAAATAAAATTTTTTAATATTTAAAAGATCCAAACTAATACTCCACAAAAGCAAATATAATAATAGGCTATTGCATAGGGTAAAGTGTTCAGCATCATTAGTCATAAGCAAAATGCATATTACAACCACATGAAATGACAACGTGCCCTCCAGAATGGCTAAAATTAAGATGCCTGACACTAAATGTTAACGTAGCTATGGAGCAACTGGACCTGTCATGTGTTGTTGATAGTAATGTAAATCGTATAACTATTTTTAGGAATGTTCACACCACCTCTTATGTAACTAGGAAGACACCCAAAAGAAAGGAAAATAGAAATTTGCAGCAGACTTGTACAAAAAGCCTTTGCAGATTTATATATAGTAGCCCAAGACCGGGACCAGCTGTTGGATCAATCAATAGGATAATGAGTATACAAACTTCAGTATACTCAGACACTAGAATACTGGTCAGAAATTAAGAGTAATTACTAATACAACAACCAGGACAAATGACTCTTGAACATTATGCTGAATGAAATAAAGCTTTTATATACTATCTGGTCGGGCTTATATAAGATTGTAGACCAAAATATAAAAGATAAATTAGTTCTTCAACATTAAAAAACTCAGCTTGTCAAAAGACGCCATTTAGAATATGAATAGGAAAGCTTCCAAGTAGCAGAAAATTGAGCAAAAGGCTGGCATCTAACCAAAGGGGAAAAAAATTGAAATAGTGGTTGCTTCTGATAATGGTAGTTGGCTGTTGACAGAGGGCCATGAAGGATATTCTGGTATAAAGGTAATGTTCTGTATTATTATAGGATTGTGTTATACAGGTATATTACTTGTCAAAACATTGTGAATGTATAGTTTTAAATTTGTAGATGTATATAAATTTTATGTCAAAAGAACTGAACAAATACCAAACTGTAGTGAATTATATACATAGTGAAATATTTAGAGAGAAATGTTCCAATGCTTGCAATATACTCTGTGGGGTGTGTGTGTGTGTGTGTGTGTGTGTGTGTGTGTGTGTGTGTGTGTTGGAGAATTAAACCCAGGGGCCTTAAGCCCAATATTTAGGGAGAAATGTTTCAATGTTTATAATTTATTAAACCCAAGGCATTCTACCTCTGAGCTATAACCTGCCTTATTTTATTTTATTTTATTTTATTGGAAATAGGGTCTCACTAAATTGCTGAAACTGGCTGCAAACTTGCAATCCTCCTGTCTCAAATTCCCAAGTCCTAGGGTTACAGGGGTGCACCACCATGCCTGGCTTACAATTACTTTAAAATGTGTCAAAATAAAATGGTTTGTGGATGCATACATGGATGTATAATGGTATAAATGAAAACATAAAGCAAAATGCTAATGATATGTGGGTGAATATATAAATAAGGTAGGGTTAATTTTATGTCAAATTGACTTGGCAAAGACACACCCAGATGACACTGATAAAACATTATTTCTGAGTACGTCTGTCAAGTGTTTCCAGTAGAGGGGAAGTACAATCAGTGCTCAATTTACAATGGTTCCGCTTGTGATTGGTTTTGACATGTGGTAAGATACTCTCAGTCCTGGAAATAACCCACAGCTCGTGGCCAGCTGCAAAAGCACGAGGTCAAGCAACTGGCATCCACAGTGGACTGCATTGCCAACCCCCATCATATTAGGGACATTTTGACTTATGATGGATATGTTGATATGACCCTCATGGTAAGTTGAGGAGCAACTGTATTTGAATTGTTAGACTGAGTAAAGAAGGCCACTCTCACCAATGTGAAAGGGAATCAGGCTGAGTGACTGAATAGAACACAGAGACAGAGGAAGCATGGATTTGCTCCCTGCTTGCTGGGACATCCATCTTCTTCTGCCCTCAGACAGTACTTCTGATTCTTGAGTTCAGATTGGGATTGGAATCATACCACTAACTTCTTGGGTCTTCAGTTTACAGACACAAAAAAGTGGGACTTCTTAGCCCTGTAATTGTTTGAACCAATTCTTCATAATAAATCTCATTATATAAGTCTCCGTATTGTATTACTGCTAATTCTTTACATGTATGTTTAAAACTGTTATAATATGGGGAAAGGGAAGCTTAAAATTTCCATTAGTTCATTTAAATATCTCAACAGAATTATTTGTCTCTGTCATCGTTGTGATGTGTGACCTTAAATAACTTGCCAGTCTGTGTCTCGGGCTCCACAATATAAAACTTACAGCTGAGCAAGGAGTGGAAAGTAGCAACTGTATGGGACACCCAAGGATCTGCCGTAAATGCAGAGTGGGTATAGTGTTTCACTCCTTCCAGCCAGTGTGTGTGTGTGTGTGTGTGTGTGTGTGTGTGTGTGTGTAGGTATATATGATGGTGTCATGGGAGAAGGGTTGAGTCTTTGAAGGGTTCAGAGGAGTTGCCAGTAGGAGAGAGAGGGAAACACAAGTCATGACTTAAATGATGGTAATGAATTTCAGCATGAGTCAGCCAGAGACATACAGTATTTAGGAAGGCAAGAAATACACATTCAAGGGAGAATGCAGGCCATCTCCAGAGTGGGAGACACATATGAGGTTGCTTGGCTCTTCTTATAGGAGACTTTCATGAGGGGTGGGTGGGAGGACGTATATGAGGATGACAACACTCCAGTGATGAAAAGATAACTTAGGGTGTTGTGGTCATCTTCTGGGTCCTGACTGGGGAGGCGCAGGCTTCAGTGTCTTATCAAGAGGTATCTTTGTGGTTTAAGCTATTCACAGATGGGACAGCTAATAGTACCCAAGGAGATAACTCTTTTGTGTCACCTCTATTGTCTGATCAACAGATATTACTTTTGCTTAACTTTTCCCAGGTTGGATAATTAACAATTCAAAGTATTTTGTAAATGAGTGAATTTCCAGTATGGTGCCCAGACATTTTTCTGAATTTTTTGCATAGTCTATTAGTCTGATTAGTAGATACCCTTTTGAGGATATTCAACTGTGCTCATGGTAATTACTAAAGACTTAAAAAATCTTCAGAAGCCTGGCGTGGTGGCACATGCTTGTAATCCCCACGCTTGGGAAGCGGAGATAGGACAATTGTGCAGGTTCGAAGCCAGCTGTGCTGGCTTAAGAGACCCTGTTTCCAAATAAAAAATATAAAAAATAGGTCTGGGTGTGTATCCTGGAGGTAAAAGGGCTTCCAGGAACCCCAGTACCACCAAAAAAATAAATTCTTCAGAAATTTGGGATTAACAGGTCTGGATGAGGGGAGGATGGATGACAGGCCTGATTTGAAAAGTAAGGGTATTGAGAAATTTTGCCAGAGGCGTCCTTCCATATTAAAGTTACATTTTTCTTGTCCTTTTTCATATCTTTGTACATATTGCTTTTATTTTTGCTATCCTACTTCAGTACTAGAGATTGAACTCAGGGCTTTCTACTACTACTGAGCTATCCATATCCCCAGCCTTTCTTCTGTTGTTTGTTGTTGTTGTTTTTTTTTTAAAAAAAAAGGTCTCTCTAAGTTACCATTTACTGACCTTGAACCTGTGATCCTCTTGTCTCAGCCTTCCAAGTACTGGCATTATGAGCATATACCACCACACCCAGCCCATGCAGTAAATTTTGGCTTAAATGAGAAAATTACAGGTTGCAGTGGGATAATTCCCATAGCTACTTCAAGTCATTTTCTCTCCTTTGTTTGCTCTTCTCCCAGTAAGAGAAATGACATATACTCTGCATTATATAAACTCTTTGTAAAATCACATGTGTGTGGGTTTAAAAATAAGTAAAATATAGTCTCTAATCAGAATCATATAAATTTAGATAAATGAGCCTGGGGGACACCACATTCCCTCAATCTTCTATAGATGCACTGATGTATAAATGTGCACAGAAAGGACACTACCAATCAATCCTTTGACTTGCCTCATTCAGAGCAGGAAAAGAAGTGAGATATCCAGAGCAGAATTATGCAAAATCATGCTGTTCAGGAAGGTAAGGTTCTACAGAAATCCTCCTTCCTTTAGCTAGCTAGTATTCTACTGTGTAGAAAGGAGCTATGAAAGGAATAATGTTTCTCTCCTGCATGTTCAGAGGAGAAACAATCAGGCTGATTAACAGTAATCGCTGCCAATTCTTAGTTCCAGATTCTGGCTATTTACTCTTCTCACAATAATGTCAGTGCAGCCATAGAGAGACCTGAAAGGCCAACACAATCTCCTCATTTGAAGGCACTAAAATCCACAGCATTGCAAAGGAAACCTTTTGCGTAAAAGCATCCAGTCCATTAAGTACAGTCATAATTCAATGGTCACACGCACAAAGATTGTCTGTTATAAATGATCTTTTGCGAGACACATTCATCTGCAAGTTGTTGATCAACTCATCATACTGGATATAAAATATATATCAGTACTTTAGTACTGTGAATTTACCAACAAGTGGAGAATTCAAAGCCTCCGAAGGCTCTGAGATTCATTTAAGGGAGACCAACCTGACTAGTGAAATGAAAGGAAGATATAAAAGCCTCATGCTCCAAAATATCCATTGCAAATGGGGTTAACTCTACAGGTGCTTATTTGATCCACCCGTCTCTTTTAATTTCATTTTAAGTTTCACAAAGGAATATTACTTTTAGCCCTACTCCTAGAATAAAATACAACAGCGATAATTTTTTTCTTTCATTGCTGTTTTAAGGATTGCAAATAATTATGTATATGACTTTTCAAAAAATTGTTCATTTTTAGTTCAAAAGCAGAGCCAACATTTATTCAGTGAGTCATCTGATACTTCTTATATCTCAGAGATTCGGAGATGTCCCAGTAAAATTACTGGTGTACATAATGCTGACTCCACTGTAAACATTTTATTTCAATATATGTCATTTTTCTTCATAACAAGCTTCATTGTAATTTCAGATCTTAATCGTTGCATTTACAAGTGTTTCATTCATCCATCCATTTGAGTACTCATTTTACAAACATTTCTTGAGCACTAAGTATATACTAAAGTACCATATCCGAAAATGAGGACTTACAAATTCATAAGGCATAACTCCTGTTCCCAAGGACTACATTTTTTCAATTGTAAAGAAGATACATAGCTTATTATATTACACTATGAGATTTATAAATTTTATGTGGTATTTTGTATTTTTCTCAATGTTGTAAGGCAACCCAAGGAAGGAACCATTAGTCCCATTGTATATACTTACAGCACACTGAGGTCCAGGTTTAACTTCTCCAAAGTCACATAGCTCATTAGAAGCTAAAACTAGAAGTAGAATTCAGGCCTTTTCTTTGTTCACCCAGGCCTTTTTCTGTGAAAGGCTACTGTCTATATTTAGTGATTGTGCCTCTGGCTTTATTTCACTTTGAATATCTACTTTGTGCTTAAAAAAGAATCCAAATCACTTTTGCTTCAAGGAAATAGCTCACTTTCCTAATTGCAAGCTTAACTATGTATTAGAATATGTATGCCTTGCACATAGACGATTACCAATTAAAGTTTGTAGGAGCAGATGATGTGGCTAACTCCACAGGGAGTACAATGGTACAATTGCAGTTACATGCCCTGGGCACTTATATACCTAACAAAATGACTAGTTCGTTTTGAAGGAGACAGGACAATAAAAGCATGGAACATAGTAGACCTGAGATGGTTTTTCACATTCTCAACACTCCCATTAATACAACTATAGAGTAAAAACCCTCTTTGATCAACCTCTAGAACAGAGATTGACAAACTAAATCAATCTAAATTCAACCACCTTATCTTTTGCAAATAAAGTTTCACAGAAAACAGCCATGTACATTCTTCTACAAACTGGCCCCTTCTACAAACTGTTTTCCTACTACAAACCAGAGTTGAGTTGAATAGTCATGATAAAAACAAAGGCTTCAAATAGTTTCTGTCTGATCTGTTGCATGAGGTTTGTGAAACCTCCTTCTGGAATAGAAAGTTTTCTCAACATTTTACTATACTCGGATGAGTGTAAACTGTTGCATGCTTTAGGGGAAACTTAGCAATCTGAATTTTAAAATGTTGTAAGAAGAAAAGTAAAACAGACCCTTGAATGTGTAATTCCTCTTCTGTTCAACATGGCCCTAGTTGACCAGCGATGGGTAGATAAAATCATTGCTGAACTCTTTCTACATGATACTAAACACTTAGCATGTATAATTTCATGTCAGTGTCAAAAACTTTGTGAGCACTATTATCATTTCCATGTTACCAAGAAAAACACTTGATTTTGAAGAACTTAATTTCCTAATATCACGCTGTTAGCAAACTGCAGACTCTTTTGTTACTCTGATTCTAAAGCCTAAGGACCAGAAACACTGTGCTTTGCTGTGAACAAAAAAAGATGAGGCATAATAGCCATCCATAAGCTGTGTAACAAACAACCCCAAATGGATTGGTGAAAACAATCATTTTATTCTGCTCATAATTTTAGGTTTGGGAATTTGGATAGAGAGTTGTGGAAACAATTCTTCTGAGCTCTGCTGTGACTCAGACCTCAGCTGAGTTATCTCAAATGCTGGATATGTCTGGGAAGGAGCCACTGGTACCAGAGGTCTGGAGTCCTGACAGTCACCTTTTATTTATTATGAACTTTTCCAGAGCAAGTAAGTTTTAGAAATGTCAGTTCTATTTTCACCTCTGGGTGATTCACTGTGCATTTATCTATTAAAGATTCAGAATTCCCAGAATGAATTAATCTGTTTCCCAGTGTACTTAACCACAGGACTTTATTTTTGCATTGTAGCTATTAATTTTCCACTTCATGAAATACGTTTCCAAGAAAGTGCTATAAAATGAGAGAAAGTTTTACACACCAAAATCTTTGCATTTCCAATCTTTCACATAGCTCAATGTTAAAAGCTGGTATTAAAAGAAATGTTTGGGTAAGTAATGTTTTGATGAAAATCTAATTATGCATTAAAATTACATTTACAGAGAGTAAAATTATAGAATTATATTTACCTGGTTAAATGTTTATGCTGCATTTGGAGTTTGATTTGTGGGTTTTTTTTGTCTTAGCTTTTTATTTTAAGGTAATTGTATGGTCTTTTGAAGTCATAAGAAACAACAGAGTTGCTCCAACATACAGTGCTTTACCTGGTTCTCCCAATGACGGCACCTGTACAACTACAGATAGTGCCAGATCTGAAAAATGGACATCCATAGACTCCACTGACCCTCTTCAGCTTTCTCCAGTTTTACATGCACCATTGTGTATGTTTGTGTTTGTTTCCATGTGACTTTACATATGTCAAATGCCATGTAACCACCACTACAGACAAGATACAGAACAATTTTATCATAAGAATCCCTCCTGCCTCCCTTTTATAGATATGGGCACCTCTCTGCCCCAGTTCTCTTAGACACCATACTCCATCACTACAATCTTAATTCATATATGTCATATAAATGCTTATAATAGGTAACCTTTTCATGATAGTGGAGATTGAACCCAGGAGAATTCAACAACTGAATTACATCCCAGCCCTTTTATTTGTTTGTTTATTGAAACACTACCTCACTAAATTACACACTTGTCTCCAACTTGTAATCCTCCTGTCTCAGCCTCCCATGTTCTGGGATTACAAGTGTGTGCCACCACACCTGGCTAATAGGTAACCTCTTATGATTGGTTTTTTCACTCAGCATAATTTTCTTGTGATTCATCCTAGTGTTTGCGTGTACATATAATTCTTCTTTTACTTTTGCTGAATAGTGTTCTAGAGCATGGATGTACCACAGTGTGACCTTTCAGTGGTTGAAATACATGTGTTTATAACGTGGCTATTACAAATAAGACTGCTAGAAATATTCATGTAAAGGTTTTTGTATAAATATGTTTTCATTTTCTGGGATAATGCCCAACAGTAGAATTTCTATAATTTTAAGGGGGGAAATGTCAAGAACTTATATAATACTGTGTGAAAATGTATAGTAAAACACTAGAAGCAATGCCGGGCGTGGTGGCACACACTTGTAATCCCCGCGCTTGGGAGGCGGAGACAGGAGGATCACGCAGGCTTGAAGCCAGGCGCTCTGGCTTAGGAGACCCTTTTCCAAATAAAAATATAAAAAATAGGTGTCAGGGACTGTAGCCCAGAGGTAGAAGGGTTTCCAGGAACCCCAATACCACCAAAAAAAAAAAAAACACTGGAAGCAAATATATTTAGACTTTTAACAGTGGATACTGCTTGCTGGTATAATCATGAGTAATCTTAAATATTTTTACATTTTCCTTGATTTATAAATTTTTCCCAAAACCTTGGAAAGATTTAACAAAAAGTAAGATGTCAATGCTAGTATGAATGTGAGGGAAAATATTGAAATAAAGTAACTATTTTCTTTCTTTTTTTATATCGGGAATTAAACCCAGGGGCATTCTTCCTCCAAGCTGCACACTAGCCCTATTTTATGTTGAAACAGGGTCTAAGTTGCTAAGGGTCCTATGATATTGCTGAGGCTGGTTTCAAATCTGTGATCCTCCTGTCTCAGCCTCCCAAGTACTGAGAGTACAGCTGTGCACCACTACACCTGACTTATTTCTGAGTAATGAGAACAGATAGTTTTTACTATCTTATTTATACAGAACAATAGATTTCATTGTGACATATTAAAACAGGTATATGGCACAGTTAGATCATATCTACCCCCAATGACCCTGCCTTGCCCTACCCCTCCTCTTCCTTCATAATCTCCCTTTGACTCTCATGTCTTTTTTTCTTCCCTAAATTCCACAAATAAAGAAAAACATAGCTGGGCTTGGTGGCCTACACTTGTGATCCTAGTACTTGGGAGGCTGAGCCAGGAGGATCCTAGGTTCATGGCCGGCCTCAGCTACTTAGCGAGGTCTTCTGCAACTTAGTGAGACCTTGTTTCAAAATAAAGCATAAAAAATAAATCTGGGGATGTAGCTTGGAAATAGAATGCTCCTGGGTTTAATCCCTGATACCACAAAAATGAATGAATGAAGAAAGAACGAACGGAAGGAAGGAAGGAAGGAAGGAAGAGAGGGAGGGAAACGTGATACTTGTCTTTTTGAGTTTTGAATCTGGCTTATTTTGCTTAATGTTATAATCTCCAGTTCAATCCATTTTCCTGTAAGTGGTACAATTTAATTCTTGAGTATGGCTGTACAATACTCCATTGTGTACATATACCATATATATATTTTTTTATCCAGTCATCAGTTAAGTTCACCAAAGCTGATTCTGTTAACTTGGCTACTGTGAGTTGTTCTGTGATAAACATGGACAGGTAGATAATACACTGACTTTAATTCCTCCATGTATATACCAAGGAGTGATATAATTGGATTATACTTTAGTTTCTGAGGAAGCTCCACGCTGTTCTTCATAATGATTGTACTAATTTACACTCCCACTAGCATTTATTGTGAATTCCTGATGCTGCCACTCTGCCAGTGGGTGAGACGGAGTCTCAATATAATTTTAATTTGATGGCTAAAGATGTTGAACATTTTCTCATAAAATTGTTGGCTATTAGCACTTCTTTTGAGCAGTGTTCATTCAGCCATTTATTAATTGGGTTCTTTGGATTTCTTTTTCGGTGTTAAGGTTTTTAGTTTTTATGTACTCCGAATATTCACCCTCTGTTGGAAGAGTAACTGGCAAAGCTTTTCTCCGATTCTGTAGGCCATCTCTGTTGTTAACTTCGCTGTGAAAAAGCGTTTTAATTGGATGCAGCCTCACCTTGCCTATCATTTCCTGAGCCCCTGGAGTCCTATGTGGGAAGCTGTTCGTTCCCTCTTCTGTGTTGGGAAGTGTTTTTCTATGTTGTCTTCTAGAACTTTCACAGCACGCTTTTGATTCATTTTAAATTCGGTTTTCTATAGGATGAGATACAGGGACCTTGTTTTAATGACTTATGTATGGATATTCTGTTTTCCAGTGCTATTTGATAAAGAGGCTTTCTTCTTTTCAATGTATGTTTTTGGCACATTTGTCAAGAATCAGATGGATGTAGCTGCGTGAGCCTGTGTTCTCTTTTATTCTGGTGCAACAGACTGTTTTGGTGCCAGCACCTTGCTGTTTTTGGTACTATGGCTCTGTAGTATAACTGTAAGTCATGGGTGGTGACACCTCTAGTATTGTACTGTTCTTTTTGCTCAGGATTTTTTGGGCGATTTGAGGGTTTTTTGTTTGTTTGGTTTTTTTTTGTTTGTTTGTTTTTTTGGCTTCCATATGAATTTGAGGGTTGATGTTTCTAGTCCTTTAAAAATGTCATTGGTATTTTGACAGGGATTGCATTGAATCTTTAGACTGCTTTCAGCAATATGGATATTAATTCAGCTGATCCATGGACACAGAGACTGAATCATTTTAATATTCTTGTAGGAAAATGTATGAACATTTGTTTTTCTAAAAATTAGGAAAGTATGTCATGTGTTAAAATTCTTGAAATTGTTCTTAAATAATTCAGATATTAGTCTCCATTTTCCTATAATTTGTGCCTATTTACAGAAATTTCTAGAATCTGATCCTCTGAAAAAAATTTATCTTCTTTTCCATTGTATCTGAAGCCATTTTTGCTTTCTTTTTTGTTATAAAATATATTGCCATTTTTCCTGTTTCAGTAGACATCTCATGGCACCCATTATTCTCCTAAGTATTCTACATCAAGCCAGAACTAAACTTTAGGTCCCTTGAACATTAATTATTGTTGTTTGGTCTAGGTTTTTGTCTCTTAATATTGATTAACAATTTTGAATCTTTCCAAAAACTGTTGTGGCAGACACTATTTTAGTACAGAATGACATATGATGTCTAATGGAGTTAGATAAATTAAGGAATAAATTATTCACTATAATGTCCTCTTAGGACTTTTCCTGAATCATTGCCACTTCTCTCCTACTTCTATTTTGTATAAACAGTTCAGTTTCTTTCCTTTGGGCCAATCCATGTAATGACTAACAACACTGAGAGTTGCCTTAAAATAAAAATTCATAAAGCTCCAGTGATTCCTTCACTGAGTTTCCATAGCTGAGTTTTTTATCACCTAAGTAGGATATTTTACTACCAGAAAAATATTTTCAACAACATAGCTTCTCTTGGCTTCTGATTTCATGAAATCAGCAGAATTCATTCAAAACAATTTAATACTTTCACTGGTGCTTTAGAGTCTCACAACATAATGCAATTTATAGTGATAGTGACATACATTCATGGAGCTCTTGGTGGAATTTCCCCCAGCTCACTCCCCATCCTCCCTCTTGCCCATACAAGATATTGAGATTGACATTGGTATTCTCACATATCCACATAATACCAATGGACATGATTCTCCCTCTCCCTACCTCCTTCCCCAGACCACCTCCCTGGTTTGACTGAAGTTTCTCCTCATTATCTAAAGTCCCTATAGTCTCCCAATTACTCTCTAGTTTCCCCATATGAAAAAAAACATATAACACTTCACTTTCAGTGATTGGCTAATCCTAGTGAACATTATGTTCTCTAGGTCCATCAATTTTCCTGCAAATGACATTATTTTGCTCTTCTTTATTGCTGACTAGAATTACATTGTGTACACATTCCATAATTTTGTAATGCATTCATCTGTTGATGGACACCTAAGTTGCTTTCATAATTTGGCTATGGTCAATTGTGCTGCTATGAATATGAATATTCATCTATTACTATAATATTCTGATTTCAGCCCCTTTGGAAAGATATACAGGAGTGGCTGTCCTAATTTCCAATCCTACCAACAGTGTAGAGGAGTGCTTATTCCCCCACATCCTCACCAGCATTTATCATTGTTTGATTTGTTGGTAATCGCCATTCTGATTGGGATTAGGGGGAATCTCAATGTAATTTTGACTTGGATCTCTGATTGCTAATAATGTTGAACATTTTTTCATGTATTTATTAGCCTTTTGTATTTCTTCTTTTATAGATTGTCTAGTTCAATTATTTATTTCTTGATTAGGTTACTTTTTGTAGTGCTAATTCTCTTAAGTTTTTTGCATATTCTCTGTATTAGTTTTCTATCAGAGGAATAGCAGACAAAGAGCTTCCATTCCAAAAGGATGATTTTCAAACTCACAGACCCTGTGAGTCTGTTTGTTACCACACAAGTCCTTACAGCCATGTAGGTTCCCACTGGGGTGCTTTGTAAGCTTATAGCCTTCAAGAGTGCCACTTGGGTACCAGCAGGCAGAGAGGAGTTCAGCTAGAGCCACAGGAGTTATTTAAGAGGTTTGGCTGGTTGGTCTGTAGATTAAAAGGATATTGACCAGGTGCAGTGTATTTCCTGGGATCCCTGCAGGAAGGTCCTGTCATTTCTCGATTTGAATTCAGCTGCAGCTTTAGTATTTTGCTTGGCACATTGGCTGGATGATTTTGAGGAGTCAAGTCTTGAGGTGTTCAATTTTGGAGAGAAGTATGCGATTGCTTTTTGATAATCCGAAAATAATTTTTAATTACACTGAATATGAAATTTTTATCCCACACAAAAAGTTGAACTCACAAGAATTCACTATGTGAAGGTACTTAAAGGTATTGATTCATTAATCTCCAAAGAGGACCCTAACTAAGGTCATTTCTCTTTTGTATTTGATGGAAGAGATGATCAGAAAAGGGAATGGCCCAAGAAATCTAAATGGTTTTGACAGGGGCATAAGAAAATCAATGATCCTGAATCTACAATTCCCAATTCCCACATTCATGTTCTGATGGCAGGCTTCTTTGAGGAAAGATGAGAAAGGAATGAGCCCCAGGTCATACCAATGACATTTTCTTAGAATATGCAACTCTGAAGCTGGCTTGGTTTCTATATTCATTCTGTAAATTAAACCCTGTATAAAGAGACCAATAAAAAATAAAAAAGAGACCAATATTACCATTAAACCCTCACTGGACCAAAAGTATAGTAGAACTGAGAATGTAAGGTAAATTACTTCATCAGAACTGACTCTGGTAAATCAGTTCTCTAACTGCTTCTGTAAGTGGCAACTCAAAATTATTTCCAAAATGAGCGGTGTTTCTTTCATCATATGGCTCAGGGCTTGCAGCATGATTCTGGGGTCAAAGAGGTAAGAATTTAGTTTCATTCAGACATGAATTATTTCTTCTGTGGTGCTTTTACTAAGAGACATTTTAAGCAAGAAAGCAAACAGCCAATGCTTATGGAAAACTTTCATTTGGCACAGGCTAAAGCTAATCAAATTGATGAGTGGCTTTGTATTCCTCCATTTTAAATTCCCTTTAAAATAGAGGAAGATGGCCCTTACTGATGCTCTGTGAATTTTTTACAGATGCCGAGCCAATGGCTCTTCCCACCCTGTCTGTGGTTTTCCTCCTCCATCCCTCTTGCCAACATCTATTAAGCACCCTTTAGCTTGTGCCCTGCACTACAGCAGGTGTTTGATAATGACGAACATAGGATCTAAACAAGGAGTTATATCAGAGTTCGCATATGTTGTTTATTTTATCCCCCGTACAGAATTATCTTCCCAATACCAGACTGGATATTTCTCTGAGAAGGGCTCATTCCCATTTTTAGACTTGTGCTTGGATTTTACCTCATACCTAGCTTTGGGATGCAGCATGCGACCTAGACCTGAGCCAGGACCTCGTTGCTTTAGGAGGCATGAGCCTCAATTAGAGCCTAGGAGAACAAGCAAGGGGACTATCAGAATTTTTAAAAAGACATTTTTTTTGTCTTTCTATTAGAAGTTAACAAGAAACAAAGGCTTGAGCTGTGGTAACTATTTTGTGAGCAGAGGGAATGAGAATGGAGTAAGTAATAGGGATGTGGTCAAAGAAATAGAGAGGGAAACCCCATTCTGCTGATATCACAAAAACCATGGATCAAGCCATTTCTGATTTAAAAAAAAAAACTAGCTCTGGACTGTTCAATTCTGATAATTCTTGTTTCATTTTTCATTCTTTTCCTTCTTTCTTTCTTTCTTTCTTTCTTTCTTGTTTCTTTTATTTTTTGGTAAGGATTTATATCACTTAAACAACTTAAACAAAAGGCTTAAATAACATACACAAGAACAAAGAGGATAAAACATGGCAAGTGCCAGAGCAGAAATGTTGGCCAAGTGAAGTGGAAATTTATGGGAGGTTGTGTGTGTGTGTGTGGGCGGGGTGGGGGGCTTGCTTTTGCCTTGGGCTTGGAGGCAGCAACTAAGGACAGGAAAACTTTAGTCCTTTATAGACATGCTATCCCTGAATTCATGTAAACATTGAAATGATGTCAGAGGAGAAGCCACTTAGGATTTAGGTTAGAGGTCTGATGCATAAAAATATATCCATCTTAGAATTTACCATGAGCACTTACTGTGGTGTCTCAATGTGTTTTGAGGTAAGGTAGTTACAAAACACAAGCAAGAGCTCTGAAAAGGCTTTTCCCCCCCAGCCAATGTTCATGCTGCTTATTCCAAAATTTCTTCCCTTCATTTGGCTCAGGCAATTGGACAAGGCTGACCACACTCCCACAGCTCTGGCATGGGCACATGACTGAGCCCACCCAGGGGCAAGCTACCTACCCTGTGTTTTTTGCAGGAGTAGCTAGAGAAAGGCAGTACATTTCCTGCTGGACTCATCAGTATAAGAATAAAAGCACAGCTCCCTAACACCAGGGATGAATCTACCTGGAAACAACAGAGAAAAAAATAGATGAGAGAGATGGAGAGAGACTAGACCCTGATGGCCTCTTGTGAGCCTACAAATCCATCTGTCTCTGAACTAAGGCTGGAATTTGATGGATTACATGAGCAAAATTAAATATCCATATAGGGCTCAGACTCTTGTTTTTGTCAATACCATCTTCATATGTCAATATTATTGAAATACTATGTTTATGCTACTAAAGTCTGCCTGCAGATAATTATCAAATTGGAAAACATATATCCATGTTTATAGCTGCACAATTCACAATAATCACATTATGGAATCAGCCTAGGTGTCCATCCACAGATGAATGGATTACAAAATTCTGAAATAGAAACACAATATAATTACACTCAGCCATAAAGAAGAACAAAATTGTGCCATTTGTAGGGAAATGGGTGGAACAAGAAAATATTAGGAAAATTTTGCTATATAAGACTATTATGGTTTGGATTTAGAATTTTCCCCTAGCCCTCATGGAAACCAGGTAGCTGTGATGAAGGTAGGGCTTGGTTTTCAAAGGGAGGGCATTGGGAGTGTGGCCTTGGGGATTATATATGGTGCTTTCTCTTTCTTTTTCTCTCTCTCTCCCTCTCTCTCTCTCTCCCTCTCTCTCCCCCCCTCTCTCCCTGCCTCTGTGATGCACAGGCAAGGCCCTCACTGTCTCTATCTCTCTGCTTCCCATAAGCATTCTCTGAGCTCTGCAGACCCAGACTCACATGGACTGAACCTCTGAAATACCCAGAAATTTTAGCAAATAAATTTTCTTTCTCTAAATTGTGCAGCAGCCAGGTACATTGGGTCACAGGAGTGAGAATGATAACTGAGACAAAAAGGGACCCCACATAAAAGAGGAAAACCTCATTGGAGTGATGGAGTGGGTTTAAGAAAGGGAGTTGGTAGAGGGAAGGCAGATTTGATGCAGAAAATATTTCAATGTATGTTATGTACATATATAAAATTACCAATGTCAATCTCAATATTATGTACAGGGAATGGAGGCATGGGGGGGTGTCCAGGGAAAAGCTCACCAAGTGCTGTGTGCATGTATATCCTTATCACTCTGAAATTCACTATGATATGTGTTTACAATGAACTAATATTTTGACATTTTAAAAATTGGTTAGACAATTCTCACAAGCCTGGAAAAGTTAGAGAATATGATGGTGGCTAGTTCAGAAAAGAAAGATATTGATGTGGGCCAAAGGCTTTGAAAAGGAAGTGGAACTTGAGTGGAAATATGAATTTATGTATTACCCATACTTCATTTTTTCATGAAATGTGTCAGAAGAACATATTGAATCCTTTTATTCAGAGCAATACTGACACACATCTGCTCAAATAAATTAATGTTCCAATCTCAAGCAACTCCTTTGGCAGGAAAACACAATCTCATTCTCCATTATAAATAGAAGGAGTAAAAGGACACAGAGAAAAATAAGGATGGAAAAGACATTTTTAACAATTTATTAAGATGCAGTAGGAGCAGTAAAAAGTCATTGTGGTAGCAGTTGTGGGAGCTGGAAAGAAAGGAGGAGTAATGGTAGTGGAAGTAATAGAGATACTAATGATAGCAATAGTCATATGGGGACATTGGCAGTGTTCAGGGTAATAATAAGTGTGTTGATTCTTATTAATTATCTAGCTCTCACTACCCAGTGGCTTCTCTAAGTTGCATATAGGTATTTTCTAACATAATCCTTTCAACAGCCCTAGGAAGTAGGCAGCGCCAATATCTTCATTCTACAAATGAAGTCCATGACTTGGAGAGGTGAGATGTTGGGGTAGAGGTCACAGAGCCCAGAGTGAAATAAACAACTATCGGCTATCTCAGAAACATGCGTGTGTGTGTGTGTGTGTGTGTGTGTGTGTGTGTGTGTGTGTGTTCATTCCAGGCAACTGATCCCAGGTACTCTACCTCTCTGAGATACATCCCCATTACTTTTTTTTTTGGAAACAGAGCCTTGTTAAGTTATTGCATGCTACCTTCAAGCTTGTGATCCTCCTGCTTTTGCCTCCCAAGTATTGAGATTTTAGGCATATGCCACTAGGCCCAGTTTCCAGTATATATTTAGATACCTACAAAGGTACGTAAGTTATTTTAGACCTCAACTTAAAACTATCTGCTATAACTTCCAAGCGCTGCATCTAAGGCAAACTAGACCAAGTACCAGACCCTGGGGTCCCTGGGAGATGGCCCTGTGAGTGGAGATGTGCTAGAAAGAAAGAAGTATGCCCATCTCTTTTGGAAAATAGATTTTCAGCTTTCATTTCTCATTTCTTCATATATGTGTAAAACTGTATGAGACGTGTTTATGTGAAAGTTTGAGAACAAACACCAGACATGGTATATCACTTCTTTTCTTTCAGTTTGAATCCTCCTGGAATGGTCTTTATATGTTTACTTGATGAACATACACTGGACAGGGAGATGGTGTTTTGAAAGCAGATTTTATCAAATCATTCTTATAAAGTATAATTGAATCATTTGACCTGATATTTCCTGTTTATTTTGCTTTTGCAATTTAAGCATGATTTTTAGATTCCAAATCTACTTCTAGAATGTGACAAGTAAAATCAGAAAGAATTTATGAAGCTGGGCTTGTGATTACTCAGTTATCATAGCGATTGTCTGTTTAAATCAGTTTTAATAAGTGTTGGTAACAAGTCTTGGAATCTGTTTCTCTAGACTGATGGTGGCTGGGCGTTTTTGTTTGCTGAGATCACTCCTCTCTAGCCTTCCTATATTTACATTTTCTCCATGATGCATAAAAGTTGGTCAAGGAGACACCCTATATTTATGCCAACGTCTTGTCTCAGATATTCAATAGTAGGCAATGTTTCAAGAGATGGAAACACCTGAGTGGAGGCAGAGGCAGCAAAGCACATCTCTGTAGCTTCCAGATTTCTCTGTAGTAAAAAAATCTAGAGCTAAATGAAGGACATGAATGAACAAATGGTATATGCCTCTACCATTTTGTACCCCATTAAGATGTATGACTACAATGCACCAGTAAAAATAAATAAACAAATAATCAAAAATAGATCTAGAGCAACACATGTGGTCTCCCTCGGCCTCAGTTTACACTTCTGCAGAAAGGAAGAGATGGCAGCCCTTGCTCATGGGTTGATGAGAGACTTGAATGGGGTTGTGTCTGGCACACAGACAAGACTGGTGAAAGCTACCTGTTCTTCCTAGCATCGTGTTTATCCTAGGAACATGGAGGTGTAGATTGTTCAGATCATCACTTATGACAAAGATGCTGTCATCTGTTTTTGTTTCTGCTGAGGCACCTGAAGTCCGGAGCTGCCTGATGACTTGGTCATGGTACCAAGCCACAAAAACTTGGGAGGATAGAGAAGAGAGCCACTGGAGGATGAATGAAACCTGCGCAGATGAGCAGAGCATGGCAGTGTGGAACACCTCCGGAAAATCACTGCGGTATCCTGCAGGCTTCAAACCCTTGTGTCCTTGCCAGTGTTTCCTGTGAAGGTTGAAACTCCCAGAAGGCATCCTAATTTTCTTGAAATCAGACCAAGTGTAAAAAGTGAATAAATAAGCAAACAGTCCTCTGGGGACAGTGCCCAGTTAACAAGTTCCTGGCCGATATATCTTCTTTTTTTTTTTTTAAGACAATTGCTTATAAGATGGAACACAAAAGGAGAACATCTTAAATTAATTAGGTTAGGTGATGTGGACTGAATTCTGTGCCTCCAAAATTCCTACATAGAAGTCTCAAAATTTAATATGGTGATCTGTAGGAGGCCTTTGAGAGATGATGCCTTGAGGGCTGGACCCTGGAGAGCTGGCTCACCCCCCTCACCTCTACATCAGATGAGAACATCACAAGAGGCAGCCTCACGGAAACCAGGAAGACAGAGAGGACGCCCACAAATGAGTCCTGCTAACACCTTGATCTTAGACTTCCAGCTTCCAGATTCTTACGAAATAAATTGCTGCTGTTCCATCCACCTGTCTACAGTATTTTGTTAAGGCAGCCTGAGCTAAAATACCATGTCCTCTGTAGCTCCTGATAATAGAGACACTTGCCTGTGTGAGACAGGGAGGGGGATCCAGAGACAGAGGTAGCAGCAGTCAAAGCATTGGGTCCCCACCTGGCCTTGCAGCGCTGCAGTCTGAGAGTCTAGCCCTGCTGAATCGGAATCTCCCTGGACAGAGGATTTGAAGTAAGTTGCCTAGTTGCTTCTGATGTGTGGCCAGGTAGGAGAGACATGAGTCAATTGGAAGGACCTGTCCAGCTCCGATTGAAACTGACCCAGATCTTACAGACGTACGTTGCCATTTCAGTCCACCTTCTCCAAAAGGCATAGTCTCTTCCTCTTGTAAAAAAGGCATAGTAGAAATGTAAACATTTTCCAGGACCTGCCACCTTCTAAATACTCTCTACTTCACATTATCCTACTTAATTCTCATAGTGAATTTTATTTTTAAAGTGAGAAAAAAGTAGGCAGGGAGAAAAATATGGACAAAAGGAGGAAGAAGAGGAGAGAGAAACAGACAAAATGTCTTTCTGAAAATCCCATAGCTGCTAAATGACAAAGTTGGAGACACCTGCAGGCTCCTCAGATGCCAGAGCTGCAGTTTCTGTGAGGGCTGGTGATGTTCATTGGTGATCGGCAAGTGCCTGGCATGTAGCACTTGCTCACTAAATTACAGTGGTTATAATTGCCTGTATTGAATTAGTATCACTCATCCATACAGGCGCCTTAATATGTAGTTGTGAAGCTGCTCAATATGTAGTTGTTGTAATTAATGTTTCATTATATTTTAGGAATGATCTTTGACCTCTTTGGTTACACAGACAAGAACATTTTAGGCTCGGAGTCCTTCAAGTTTGCCTTTGATTTCTCTTCAAGAACAGCAGGAAGTCAGGAAGACAGTTTGTACAGCCTTAGGTTCTGGGCCACGTCCTCCCAAACTCCTGTCCTCTCAAACGGTGGCCAGGGAAAGTCATAGCAGGTAACTTGCATGTCTGCCCAGACAGGAGGTCTGGCCTTAAAGGTCCAGTTAGAGGCTGTGGCCTCCTCAGCAAATCCACACTCACCTCCAGCTGGGATTGAACCAGGTTCCCCTGCATTTGTGAAGACTAAGCAGGTCCAAACACTGCATGACCATCTTTTTTATGTAGAGACCTCTCCTTAGGCAGAAATGTGCTCCAGGGAGTTTGAAACCTTGGCAGGCTATGAAACTGAATGAGACAAAACCCTCACAAAACTTTTAAAACTTGCAACCTAAGGCTCTGTATTAATAATTCATTAATAACAGCCTCTGCTTACTAGGAATTTACTGTGTGACAGGCAGCACGCTAATTCCTACATATATGTTTCTATTTCATTTAAGCATCACGTCATGAGCAAACCATCTTCTGATCGCCAGTGGAGAGATGAGGAAACTGAAACTCAAGGCTAAATAATTGATACTAGTTTACTTGGCAAAAATGTGGCAGAGCTAGGAACTAGATCCAGGCCTTTTGCCTTCGAGCTGTAAAACGGTAGTTATGACTTTCTCAGAATTTTCAAATACTTGATTGTTAAAGTATGGTGAATTCTAATGTGTGATTTCTCCTCCAGAGACCCACTTCTGCAGCACCTCTTGTGTTTATCATGAAAGCCAATGAGTTGATCAGAGTCAGTTATCAAAAATTTGCTTTTCAACCAGCCTGGCCCCAGCACATCTCTGCCTTCAAGCGAGGGCTGCCTGAAGTGCCAGCAGCATCTGAGAAGACAGCGTGTCTCTACTTGGGCAAACTAATGAGCAGAGCTGAGGAACTGCCTGGTAAGTGCAACGGATGCCAGCAGGCAGGGAGGATCATTTAAGCTGGTTAAGTCTTTCCCCTATACTGCAGGGAGCAGTGGTGGTGGTGGTGGGGGGGGGGGCTCCTATTTCTGTCTTTTTGTTTTGTTTCCCATTGGCTGAGCTTTCCAAATAATTGTTCCATCTGTCCACTTCACTTTGTCTGAGTAATCCCAGCAAGAAGGCACTTAGAAGTCAGACAGAGGAAATTAATGTGAGGGAGGTGGTGGAAGAGGAACCGCTGTCTGCTCTCCTTCCCGCAGCTTGGCCAGGGATCTGGATGTAAATCCTAGTCACTGGTTGCCTGAGGGAGGAAGCTACAGTTTGGAAATGGGTGTGGGGGAGGGATTTGGTAGATCTATTGGCTGGAGTGTCGGCTACCAAAATCAGATGTGCTTAGCAATGGATTGAGTGAGGAAACCACAGCCAAGCCAGAGATGTACAGTGTGGGTTATAGCTTTTTACTGTGCCATTGTGTTAGGCCCATGGCTGGACACTTCGTTTGCTTAGCCCTGATCTCCCTAGCATCTCCATTTTATAGCTAAGGATAATGAGGCCCAGAGAAGTCAAGCCCACGTCTTCACAGCTAGAAAATGGTAGAGCAGCCAGGTGTGGTGGCGCACGCTTATAATCCCAACATTTGGAAGGCTGAGACAGGATTGTAGTTTGAGGACAGCCTCAGGTACTTAGTGAGGCCCATTGCAACTCAGTGAGACCGTTTCAAAATAAATAATTAAAAAATAGGGCTGGGAGTGTAGCTTGGAGGTAGAATGCCCCTGCGTTTCATCCCTGGTACTGAAAAAAAAAAAAAAAAAAAAAAAAAGGTAGAGCAAAAATGTGAACCACAGTGTATCTTAATCCAAAGTCCTTGCTGTTTTTTCTTTTTGTGGTACTGGGGATGGAACCCAGGAGCTATACTCCCAGATTTATTTTACATTTTATTTGGAAACAAGGTCTCAGGTTGCTGAGAGCCTCACTAAGTAGCTGAGGCTGGCTTTGAACCTACACTATCCTCCTCTCTCAGCCTCCCAAGCACTGGGATTACAAGCACGCACCACCACTCCTGACTCAAAGTCCTTGCTTTTAACTACTGCTCCTAGCTGCTCTAAACCAGGGGTGCCTGCCAGGAGTGAAGTAGAGTTCCGGGGAAGCCAAAGGTACAAAGATGAGTCTGGATTATAAAAACATGGTCACTATTTATTACATATAAAATAATTGATATGCGTCAGAAATAAAGTGCTTAGAGTTAAATACAAATTAGAACCTTAATTTACAGAAGCACAGAGAGATTAAATAATTCACTAAGGCCACAAAGTCATTCAGTGGTGGGTAGAGGATTTGAACCCAGATCCCTGAACTAGAAAAGCACTGTGCTCTTGAGTGTGCTAGGCAGTCTCCTCCCCTTCATGCTGTTAACTTCCAGGTAAAGGGAATTATCTCAGCCTCTTCTAGATTACATTCCATAGAATGCCGTGTTTGGAAAGATGTCAGCAAGAATTATAGGTTTGCAAAAATGCTACATTGAATGAGGTTAAACACATTTCTAAAATCCGACTTCACTCAGCATCTAACCTGCTCATGTCCAGAGGATCAGCAGAATGTCATATCTTATTTGTTCATAAAAGTATTTTTTTCTCAGGTAAAAACTGGGCAGTGCTCGGCCAATGTGTCAACCGTAGACGATGCCCTTGCCCCGGGTCCTTGTCTCTGCAGAGCTGGATGGCGGTTCCTTAAACACCAGCACTAACACTGTTGGCTGCCTCATGCCGGCTCCCAATGGGCTGGGGAAATGTCAAGGTTCAGCCCGTAGCTCTCTCAAGATCTCAGGACCCCACTTCTACACTCAGCCCGATAGCCCGTATGAATTATCCCTCCCCAGCTGCAGCAGGTCACACAGACATCATTCTACCCTAATGCAATAGTAATGGAAAACAGCGGCTTCGTGTGCTAATCCATTTTATGGAAGGGCTCATGAAAAGGGAAAGTCAATGCAGATAAACACCTCTTGGTTAAATTTTACTCAAAAAGATCAGTTTGTCCCTTCAGTGAGTAGCAGGAGGGTCATCTTGGTGTCAAAGTGCAGACCCCAAACTACTCTGATTGAGGGTGAGACAGCCTTGGGGTTCGGTGTCATGATGCAGATCACAGAGTAAGGATATCGTAGAGTGTTGGGTGAGGCCATAAAGGAACCCCAGAATGGAATTTCCAAATAGACATGTATGTTAGGCATGGGTACCTAACATCAACAAAATTCATATATAATATTTTGTTTTAAAATATATTTTCTTCATATCCTCCAAAACTTCATAATAGTAAAATCACACCAGCATTTAAGAACCTTAAGTTTAAGTGTAGATCAGATCTGAGCCTAAGGCGTGTTGACTGCAGGCCATTTGCACTAGCCAGGCCACCAAGAAAGTCAGAGCTGGTGCCCACAGCCTGCAGAAGCAGCAGGCCCAGTCCCAGAGAGGTCAGGAGGCCACTCTCCTCCTTCCCTCCTTCGTTCATTCACATTAAAGAGTGACTGAGTGCCTCATCCAAGTCAACACAGCTCGGTGCTAGGAATCCAGTGGAGAGAAACAGCCAATGCTCTTGAGAAACTCCAGCGCACTGGTGGCTGCCGATCAAGTTCAAATGCCCTATTAAATAAGAACCCTTGTAGCAGAGCGTGGTGTAATCCCAGTACTTGGGAGGCTGAGACAGGAGGATCTCAGGTTCGCAGCCAGCCTCAGCTACTTGGGCCTTCTGCAACTTAATGAGACCCTGTTTCAAAAGTAAAGGGAGGACTTCCAGGAAGATGGTGACCGAGAAAAGCGGGGCTTAAGAGCCCCACTAACAACAAATCTCCATTACCACAAAATCAGCGCCTTTCATAGCCAGAAAACACCATCACCAGAGAAACAAAAAAATCACCAGGCTCCAGAGAGGAGGGGTCTAAGAACGGAGCTCAGAGCCACAGAGGAGATACGCCGGCCTCACAGCCGAAGACACGGCAGCAACGCCTTACTGCCGGCGGCAGCGGTGAGTTCACAGGATGGCTACAGTGAGCCAAGGTGAGCCGTTGCGGAACAGCCAGGCGGGATTTTTTGGCGCAGGGAGCATCTAAAGCTCCCAGTGGCTGAGCTCAGCACACGATGCAGGGACTCAGAGCGGAGCTCAAAACCAGAGAAGAAATACGCCAGCCTCACGGCTGAGGGCGTGACAGCGGCGCCATATTGCCACCGGGGGCAGTAGCAGCGAATTCACCAAGTCCACTACAGCTCCATCTGCGTACTCAACAACAGTGAGTCAAATTGCGGGCCCCAGAGAAGAAATCCCAGTACTGCACTCCCAGGGACTTGACCCAGTGGGGGAGTGGCGATGGCAGAGATAAAACACCATAGGAGAACGCCCAACCTGGCACCCCCCATAGTTTAAAGCAGCCTCTATCGACTCCCTGGGTCTGAAACTCTGTGATACAACCCAGTAAAGGAGTAGTGGGGTCTGAGATACCACAGACTTGAGTTCCAGAGCACCTTAAGTGAAGTCGTAGTGACCCAAGGGAAGAACCCAGAGAAGGCACAAACTTCCGAAATCATGGGAAAGAGGAATAACAATGGAGCAATGAATGCCCACAACCCCACAACATCAGAACCCAATAAAACAGAAATTCAGAGATTTCTAGAAGATCAAATCAGGAAAATAACTGTAGAAATAATAGAGGTATTTCAAAAAGAATTCAGAGAGAGCCAAAAAGAGATAAAGGATGCAATTAATGAAGTAAAGGCCTCAATTCAAAGTACAAACAACAGATTAGACCACATGGAGAATAGAATCTCGCTCTTAGAAGATGATCAATCCAAAAATGAACACATAGTTTCTAATCTAGAAAAAAATATCCGACAGCAGGAATCTGATATTGAAGAAATATGAGTCCATTTTAAAAGAGCTAACCTAAGAATAATTGGAATAGAGGAGGGAAAAGTTGAAACCAAAGGGATCAACAATCTCTTCAAGGAAGTAATAGCAGAAAATTTTCCAAACATAGAGCAAGAGGTTGATACACAGGTCCAGGAAACTTATAGAACTCCCTTTAGACAGGATCAGAGAAGAGGATCTCCACGCCACATAATTGTCAAAATGACCAATGTGGAAGCCAGGCAGAGAATCTTAAAGGCAACAAAAACAAAGGGCCAAGTGACATTCAGAGGCAAACCAATTAGAATCACTCCAGACTTCCCAAACCAAGTCATAAGAGCCAGAAGAGCTTGGAGTAACATATTCCAAACTCTGAAAGAAAACAACTTCCAGCCAAAAATTTTCTACCCAGCAAAACTTTCTATCAAATTAGATGGAGAAATAAGAAGCTTCCATGACAAACAGAAACTGAAGGAATTTATGTCTTCAAAACCAGCGCTAGAGAAAATACTCAAAGAGATTAAGTACAAAGAAGAAATAGGTAACACACACCAGAACCAGAGAAACAAGATTTTCCATTCAACAGACAACTAAGATTAGTTATCTGTGGAGATTCATTATTTATGTTAGTCTTTTACCTATCTTTAAATTGTATTGTCTGTTTTTATTGTCGTTAATTTTTAGGATTTCTAGTTGGAATATTAATATACCTTCAGATACAGCATTTGGAAATATTTTATCCCATTCTATCAGTAACTTTTAACTCTGTTTACATTGTCTTTGGATATACAGTATTTTTTTTTTTTAGGAAGTTTGTTTACTCTTCTGTTGCCTGTGCCGTTGAAATCATATCCAAGAAATCACTGCCAATTTCAATGTTGTGAGGTTTTATGACCCAGATTTTCTTCTAAAAGTTTTTAGTCTTAAGATTTATATTTAGGTCTTTTATCTATTTTGAGTTAATATTTGTATATGGGATTAGGTAAGGGTCCAATTTTATTCTTTTCTGTGTAATTATTATTTTTCAACAATATTTAGTTAAAAGATTATTATTTCCCCCACCAAATGTTCATGGAAACCTTGTCAAAAATAACTTGACAATATATGGAAGAATTTATCTCTAGGCTTTTATTTAACTCCAGTGGTTTATATATCTGCCTTTAGAACAGTACTACACTGTTTCAATTATTGTAGCTTTATATGGTTTGAAATCAGAAAGTATATATCTTCTAGCTTTGTTCTTTTTCAAGATTGGGTATATAGAGTCCATTTTCCATATTAGGATAGATTTTTTTCTGAAAAAGACATATATAAATATATGATAGTTTTACCTAAAAAAAGAAAAAAAAATATTCTCTGTCAAGAAACAAAGCAAAAAGAAATATTGAAATGTTATCTTTAAGTCATCAAAAGCTTGGTATCAGACAAATGAAACTGTTCTGTGAGATTATCATTGTTAATTTTGAATAAATTCCTATAATACTAGATGTCAACCACTAAGCCAAGCATGGGAAGGAGGGATGGGGAGGGAATGGGGTGGGGTTTGGATGGGGGCTGACTGGGCGATGTGTGCATGTATGTCTACAAAAGTTTGTATCCCACTATGATGTATGAATACAGTGCACCAATAAAAAATTTAAAAAAAAGTAAAGAATAAAAAATAAGGCTAGGGATGTAGCTCAGAGGTAGAATGCCCCTGGATTCAATACCCAATTCCACACACACACACACACACAAAAAGAAAAAAAAAAAAAAACAAGAAAGACTCTCAACAATATAGAGAAGACATATTTCAAAAAAAGGGGCCTGGGGTATATCTTGAAGGCACAATTGTCCTGGGTTTAATCCCCAATAAAACACACACACACACACACATGCTTTTGCACAAGAACCTTGCACAGAGAAAAGGCTACTGGACATCTGAAACCTAGCAGGTCTGCTGCTTCCTGCCCTGCCCCTCCCGCCTCCGTCAAAGGTAACCACCTTCTTCCAGACTCAGGGGTGAAAGCGTCCCTGCACGTCCAGCGCTTGCCTCCACCACCACGGTTCTGGTGCGTTTCTCTCTTTGCAATGTCCGCGGTGTGGACGCCCCATAGATTCTGCCTCCTCCACTGCTCCTCCCACCCCAGCCTCCCACTCCAGGGCATTTCCACTGGGCTCTTTCCCCTTTCTGGGATGGCTTTTTGATGTCTGGTTCATGCACTCACTTCCTTCAGGTCTCTGCCCAAATCGTCCTTGTTGCAAGGGTCTTATTTGACTTTCCCGGGGAGACGAATACCTCTTAGAGCTGTTTCTTCCCTATGACCAGCTCTATTCGTGTTGCTCGTTACAACTCAGTACTCCTTCCATGCCCAGGTGTATGTTCCAGGAGAACAGCAGGCCTGCCCGCCATCGCTCCACAGCCTTGGACATAGAAGGCCCTCCATAGGATCTGTTTAACAGTGCATTAGATGGACACATGATGCCGTACGACCGAGCACCAGCCCAGCCAGCAACTTGGAGCCTGGCCAGTGCCACTGGCACGCAGCCACTGCATCCGTACCCGTCCTTCCTATAACTGTAACTCACATGTGTCTCTTGCACAAAACTGTAGGCAGCGGCCTCTGCCCTGCACAGTGGCATTTTCCCTGGCAGCTTCTCTCCCTGTTTCTTCTGAATCCAGTTCACCAGGGAAGTTCCACAGAGGAGCCATTTGGGGGCTTCCTCCAACCCTCCTTAGTTCAAGAACCACTCTTTCCAGCTGCAAAGTCTCTAAACAAATAGGAGGTTTTTCTCCTAGATGGGGACTGTGTGAGCTGAATGAAATATGACAATAGAAAAATTCAGGTCACCAAAATATGAGCCAAGCCAGGTGTGGTGACACATAGCTATAATCCCAGTACTTGGGAGGCCAAAACAGGAGGATCACAAGTGTGAGGCCAGCCTCAGAAACGTAGTGAGGCCCTCAGCAACTTAGTGAGATGTCTTTCAAAATAAAAACTGTAAAAAGGACCGGGGGTATTACTTGGAGGTAGAATGCCCCTGGGTTCAATCCCCAGGAACAACAACAACAACAAAAAAAAGATCAGTAAGAACAAATGAGCCACAAGCTCCTTTTGACTGCCATCTTTTGTGCTTGCATGTGTTTAGAGTTTTCAGAAAATTCTAAATTTACTAATTTATCATTATTAATGAATACTTCACTTACCAAAGGACCCCTGGGATTCCTTTTAGCCAGCTAGACTCCCTCATGCATGGAGGCCAGAATCTGAGTCATAGAAATTCCATCTGCCTTTTGGCAGCAGAGGTAAGAGATGAAGCAGGCAGGAGGAAGGAGGCTGCGCTGATGGCACAGAACCACACTCTGATTCCAGCCTTTCCACGCTCGGCCGGATCCCTTGGGCAAGCCGCTGGAACCTCTCTGTGCTTTGCAGCCCTGGCTTACAAGCGCCTAGGCTATGAGGCTGTCCTGAGCAGGGCATGCGTTGCCCTTGCCTCGTGCCCAGCACAGAGGGGGCCTCCACGGAGAGCAGCCCCAGGCCTGATGCGTGAAGAACTGGGCTTCACGCACGCATCCCTGTACCCACATTCTTACTCGGTGGGGATACGCATCAACGGGAACTTGTGGCTCCAGATTACAAGAAACCAGTACTGGTCTCGCTGCCCCGCTGTTCTCTGGATGGCTGCCAGGGTTGCCCTCGGATACTGGAACACATCTGAAACGACCCTCTCTTGCAAGCTTCTCCACGCTTGTGAATTCCGAGCGTTCACGTCTCCTGCTTCTGTTTGTGGTCAGAGCACGATTTTAGCTTCTAAATTTGAAGCTTCTAATTGTGTCTACGTTTTGTCCGCAGCAAGGAGAGAATGTGGAGAGGGAGATGAAACACCCCGGCAGAACAACGGAGGCGGACCTGCTTAGCTGGCCGACTTCCCTCTCTCTTATTCTGATGTGGCATCGTTTGATTTCCCTGTTTTGCAAATGTGCTCCTGGTTTCTGGTTTTGCCAGCTTTTTGATCATTTTCTTCTTCAGTGTTAAAAAGAAATGCAACAACCACTAAAACTTTATTTTGCATATAGTTTAATTGAATTGATGGTGGCTGTCACACACATAAAAAAAAAAAGACCCTCATAAATGAGAGGCCCGCACCATCCTAGGATTAAGCTACCTATGAAGTTTTAAAAATTCTTGAAGGCATTTATTTGCAAATTGTACCCATTTGCATATTTCATAAGCATAACACAAATGTATTATTTATCGGGTGGTCTAGGCATGCCTGTAAAAAAAAATGATTGCAAATTCAACCTTCATTTTAAAATCCTCGTTGTAAATCTGTCCCTTCAATTTGCAGAAAAACTGGGCTTCTCCACCTCGATTTTCCTGATTTAGTCAACATTCCCAGGCTGAGTGGCATTTCCTAGGATTACGTGTATTTGAAGAGAAAGACTTCCAATATATAAAATCACAAAATACAAAATAATTTCCAGTGTCAAAACTGCCTAATCCCATTGGCAGCCCTGTGTCTGTCCATCACAGGGACACATCCTGAAGATGTTTTTACAAGTCTTCAGGCAGAAGTATGACCTCACTCTTGGGTAATTTCAGTTGTCAGTGATTCAGCCCTTAGGAGTTTCATGCCCCGATGACTTGTCTAACCTTTCTGTACCAGCATGAGAAGAAATCCAATTTGAGCTGGTGCTGGCTCCTTTTGGTTTCAGACCCCATGGGCCAGAGAATACTGAGCTCCAGATGCAAGAAAATCGACAAGTGAATAATCATCACAGGAGAAAACAACATTAAATGAGCAGGCTACCCTTTAGCTTTCTGCCACTCAAGGTTTATAACTCACCAAACCTTTCTTCTTTCTTTCTGTTGTTTGTTGTTGTTGTTGTTGTTGTTGTTGTTGTTGTTGTTGTTGTTTTAGGGGATGAAACCCAGGGGCCTTCTACCTCTGGGCTATACTCCCAGACCTATTTTATATTTTGTTTGGAAACAGGGTCTCACCTCACCAACCCTTTCTAAGTAAAGCAATGCAGTAAATATAATATCTTTTAAATATGATTATCCTCTTTTGTAAAATGTGGATTGTAGGCAGAAAATGCTATAAATGGAGGTGCATTTGCTAAAACATTTATCAAGGCTTCTTTTTTTTGGGGGGGGGAGTTGTTTCTAGATGCTAGGAGTCACTTTTGTCCTTAGGAAGTCACATAATGTCTTCTGCATTGCGGGGAGTGCGATGCAGTGCCGGCCCTATATCCTGCCTCGCATCTGCTGGCCTGGCATATCATGTGTCTGAACACTGGCTTTGGTCCTGTGGGAACGGCTTCCATCACGAGATTAAAGACCTTCTCTTTCTACTGTAATTCTACTAAACAATAAGTTACTGATCTTCTCACAAGTCCCAGGAGATATTATAGGCTTAAAGGAAAAAATGAGACACAGGGCCTGTCCTCAAGGAACTCGGAGTCTGTACATGGAGCGGAAACAATTCGACATAAACCATGATGGTGCTATTTGTGCTTTGATATTTGACATTTTGGTTCAAGGTTGAAATTAGCGAGATACGGGATGAGCAAATGAATTGTTCTGAATGAATTGGCCTCTTCAAAATCCAAAAATAAAAGCCAGGCGTGGTGGCGCACACTTGTAATCCCTGCGCTTGGAAGGCTGAGACAGGAGGACTGCACAGGTTCGAAGCCAGCCTCAGCTACTTAGTGAGGCTCTCAGCAACTTAGTGAGACCCTGTTTCCAAATAATATATAAAAAAGGTCTGGGAGTATAGCCCAGAGGTAGAAAGCCTCTGGGTTCTACCCCCAGTACCACCAAAAAAAATAAAAATAAATGATAAAACAAAATCCAAAAATTAAGTCGGGCATAGTGGTACATGCTGATTCCCAGCACTTGGGAGGTGGAGACAGGAGGATCGCAGGTTCGTGACCAGCCTCTGCTACTTAGTGAAGCCCTCTGCAACTTAGTGAGATCCTGTTTCAAAAATAAAGATAAAAAAAATAGGGCTGGGGTGTATATTGGAAGTAGAATGCCTCTGGTTTCAATCCCCAATACTGCAAAAAAGAAAACAAAATCTAAAAACGATTTTTGACTTTTATTATGCAAGAAATAAAAATGATTGTTTAATGGTGCAGAGAGATACTTTCCTCTTCATTTGTGTTTAAGTGTTTGGATTTAGCTGTAATTGACTAAAAAGTCTCTTAAATTGTGTTGGGGGTGTAGATATGTGTGACATGAACTTTTGGAGAACTTCAAGTGAATAGGCATTTTAAAAAAGAAAGAATACGACTAGTTAAAATATCTGGAGGATTAATGTCTGAAAGCTTTCCAAATCTGATGAGGACTGTAAACACACAGAGCTAAAAAGCTCCGATCAGTGCACATCATAACTTCACAAGAGCAGTGATAAAGAGGACATTTAAAAAGCACCCAGAATTAAAAAGACACACTCCACACTATGGAGCAAAGATAATGGTGGTGGCAGATTTCTTGTCAAAAGTACTGGAGTGATATCTTAAAAGTACTGAAAAACAATCCTCTGTCAGCCTGGTATTCTGTGCCTAGTGAAAATATTCTTTAAAAACTTTTTAATAATATAAAAGCTGAAAGAATTCATATCCATAGACCTGCACTATGAGAAATATTAAGGGAAGTACTTCAGACAAAAAGAAAATGATAACAGATGGAAAGATGGAGCTGTATTCAGGAATTTAGGGCACCAGAAATGGTAGAATATAGATAAATATAAAAGCCTTTTTATTTTTTATTTATTCATTTAATATGCTTTATTGGTTTGTTATAGTCTCAAATCATAGTGTAAATCATGATGACATCTTTACCTACATGCACACAGTATTTATATTATTTAAATTTCTTTAAAAGATAATTGAGTATTTAAATAAAGTAGTAACAATGTAGTAGTGGGTTAAAACATATAAAATGTATGAAAACAATATCACAGAGTTTGGGAAGGTAGAAATGAAAATATAAGATTTTTGTACTATATCTAAAGAAGTATAAAATCAATATAAGATAGACTGTGATAATTTGAAGATATATACTATAAACCCTATAGCAATCACTAAAACAACAAAACTAAGAATTATAGCTCTAATTACAGTACTAGGGAGGCTGAGATGGAAGGATCACAGGTTTGAGGTCAGCCTTAGCAACTTTTTTACTTGCAAAAGTAAAAGATAAAAAGAGCTAGGGGGTGTGATCCAGCAGTAAAATGCTCTTGGGTTCAATCACAAGTACAAAAAAAAAAAAAGAGAGAGAGACAGGAATTGTAGCTCATTACTCAAAAAGGCAGACACAATGAAATGATAAAATATGCTCAATAAACCAAAAGAAGGCAGTAAAAACTGAGTGATGAGCCAGGTGTGGTGGCACACGCTTGTAATCCCAGCATTCGGGAAGCTGAGACAGGAGGATCCTGGTTCGCAGACAGCCTCAGCTACTTAGTGAGGCCCTCCGAAACTTAGTGAGACCCTGTTTCAAAATAAAGAATAAAAAAAAAAAAAAAAAACATGGCAGGGGTGTAGCTCGTAGGTCGAATGCCCCTGGGTTCCATCTCAGACCAGCTCCCCCAAAAAATCTGAGTAAAGAAACAAAACACAGATGAGACCAAAAAAGCCAATAAGAATAGATTTAAATCTAGCTATATCCAAAGATATAATAGATGTGAATGGTATAAATACTCAATTTAAAAAGTTTTTTTTTTCTTTGGTACTGGGGATTGAGCCCAAGGTCATTCTACCTCCAAGCCACACCCCAGCCCTTTTAATTAAGAACCAAGGTCTTGCTAAGTTGCTGAGAGCTTCCCTAATATGCTGAGGCTGCCCTTGAACCAGTAATCATTCTGTCTCAGCCTCCCAAGTACTGGGATTACAGGCATATGCCACCACACCTGGCAAAAAAGATTTTTGGATTTGATTTGTTAAAACTCCAACTACATGCTTCCCATATTAAATACAATTTAAATATAAAGATACAAATAGGTTGAAAGTTAAAGGATGGAAAAGTGTATGTCATCCTAAACTCAAGAAAGGTGGAGTGGCTATGTTGATATCAAAGTAAATTTCACAACAAAGGATATTCCCAAAGACAATGAAGTTCATTTCATAATGATAAAGGGACCAGTTTATCAGAAGGAAATAACAATCACAAATGTTTATATACATAGATTTAAAAATCCAAAGAACATATATTCTTTTCAGGTACACCCTGAACAGTCACCAAGCTAAGCCATATTTTGGACCATAAAATAACCCAGTAAAACTAAAAGAATTTAAGTCAAACAAAGTATATTCTCTGAAAATAATGGAATTAAATTAAAAATCATTGTGAGAAAGATCTTTAGGGAATCTCCCAAATATTTCAAGACTAAAAGACACACCAGTCAATAAGTCAAGGGTCAAAGAAAAAAAACAAAAGGGAAATTAGAAATAATATTGAATAAATGAAAATAAAAACTGAATATAATGAAATTTTGGTGTGTCACTAAAATAGTGCTTACAAGAAAACTTATAGCACTTAGTCCATTTTCCACTACAGTAACAAAATACCTGAGGCATAATAATGTCTAAGGAAACAGTGTATTTAGTTCACGGTTTTACAAACTAGAAGTCCAAACAGGATGGCACTGGCTCTGGTGAGGGTCCCCTGACTGTACCACACACATTGTGGTAAGAGCGTATGGGAAAGACAGATCACCTGGTAAGTCAGGGAGCCGGAGAGGGACTCTGGATGGCCCGGGGCTACTCTTTTATAAAATTCTCCCTTTGAATAACTAGCTGGGATCCCACCGTAATACTTCATCTCTTTGAAAGGCAATATCCCCATCATCTTGTACTAGGCCCCATCTCTCAAGGGTCTCTTCACCTCTCACATTGCTTTAATAAGAACCAAGACTCCAAAACATGAACGCTTGGGAAATAAAGCACATCCACATCATGGCAAGCACTAGGTGCCTATACTAGAAGAGAGATGCCTCCATCCGTGTCTTCAGGTTGTGTTTTAAAAAACCAGATGAAGAACAGATGTGTTCACTGGGGAGATCTAGTCAGAAGGATCCAGATAGAAAGAAGATACAAAGTACCAGTACCAGGTAGGAAGTGGTATAACTCTACAGTCTGGATATCCAAATTATAGAAGAGGAGCTGGGCATAATGATACATGCCTGTAATCCCAGTGGTTCAGAGGCTGAGACAGGAGTATCCTAAATTTGAGGCTAGTTTCAGCAACTTGACAAGACCCTTCAAAGAAAAAGAAAAGAAAAGAAAAAAGAACCCTGATGATGCCCCTTCACAGCAGGAAGTAACTAGAGGGGGTAATCATCATCCTGTATCTCCCCCCTTAGTCAAAGAGGTCGGGATGAAAGGTTTGAGTGGCTGCCCCACAGGGGGCGGGGCTGGAAGCTAGGAGGCGGAGCCCTGTGATTCCCAGAGGAGATCATGCCCCTCCATTTAAGGGAGCCTGTCTGCTACCTCTAGAGAGAAGCCCGATAGAGACAGGGAGGCGCACTCTCCCCCACTAGCCCCTGTGGGCCCGCGGGGGCTGGTGGTTGACTCTCCACAAATAAAGGCATGCATATCATCTTAAAAAAAAAAAAAAGAAAAAAGAAAGAAAATAAAGAAGCCAGATGTGGTGGTACATGCTTGTAATCCCAGCATGTAGGAGATTGAGACAGGAGGATCGAGGTTCTTAGACAGCCTCAGCTACTTAGTGAGGCCTTTTGCAACTCAATGAGACCCTGTTTCAAAATAAAATAATAAAAAAATAGGTCTGGGGATGTATCTCAGAGTTAGAATGTCCTGGTTTTATCCCCTGTACCACATTAAAAAAAAAAAAAAAAAAAAAGAGGGGAAAAAAGAAAATAGGATCAGGGTGCAGGTCAAAAGTAGATCACCTGGGTTCAATCTCCAGTATCATATACAAAAACAAAAAAGTATGATGAGAGAATATTATGACCAGCAGTGCACAGCAATAAATTTGACAATGTAAATAAAATAAAGAAGTTAATTGACTGGACACAAATTACCAAAGCAACTCAAGGAGAAACAGATAACTTGATTAGCTTTATATCTATTAGAGAAGTTAAACTGATAATTAAACAGACACATAAAAGCATTAAGCTTGGATTATCACTGGTGAATCCTTCCAAATATTTCAGAAAGAAGTAGTACCAGTTACATTAAAACTTTTCAGAAAATTGTAGAGGAGCAAATATTTCCTTAGTCTATTAGGTCAGCATTCTTTGATGACAAGTCCCCTTATGAGTAAAAATACCAAAAAAAATTTAAGTAATTTACCAAATCAAATAGTATACAAAATATTAATATGCCATAAACATATACAGTATTGCTTTAACATTCAAAATTCAATTACTGTAGCCAGGCGTGGTGGTACATGCCTGTAATCTCAGTACTTGGGAGGCCTAGACAGGAGGATGACACAGGACCAGCCTCAGCAACTTAGTGAATTTCTCAGCAATTTAGCAAGACCCTGTTTTAAAACAAATGAACAAACAAACAAACAATCATACATTCTGGTGCCATAATCACTTAAAAACCTTGCTTTCCGCATGGTGGCCCGAGCTTGTCATCCCAGCATCTGGGAGGCTGAGACAAGGATCACGGTTCGAGGACAACCTCAGCTACTTAGGCCCTGGCGACTCAGTGAGACCCTGTTTCAAAATAAAGACTAAAAATAGGGCTGGGGATGTAGCTCAGAGGTAGAATGCCCCTGGGTTCCATTCCCAGTACCAAAACATACACACACACACACACACACACACACACACACACACACACACAAACTTGCTTTCTGAAAAATGTGAAATATATGCTTACCATGTGACCTGGCCATTCCACATGTGGGTCTTTGCCCAAGAGAAGTAAAAGCATGTGCAAATATGTAAACACAATGTTTCCAGAAGTTTTATTTGTGATAGCCACAATTTGGAAAGGACCTGGATTCTGGCAAATGGATAAACAAATGATGATATATTCAGGTAATGAAATGCTAGTCTCCAATAGGGAGAAATTAGCTACAGATACATGTAACAATATAAGGGGAGGAGGCACCAAGTACTATGTGAATATATGCCGCTGTCAGCATGATCCACATTATTATGTGAGACTACAGTGCACCAATAAAAAAAATAAATAAATACATAAATAAAGTAAATCTCAAAATATTCTGAGTAAAGAAAGCCAGAATAAAAGAACATATATTGTGGTATTACATTTATATAAAGTTATAAAAAATCCAGACTGATGTATAGTAACAGAAAGCAAATCAGAGGTGCCTGTGCTTAAGGGCAAGGGAAAGGCTAGAGCACTTTATAGAAAAGACTGAGCAATCATTTGGAGTGTTCACCGTGTCTGCCATATTGCTTGGCATAAGGTTTTTAAGGTGATGCTACACACAGGTCAAAACTTATCAAATTGTAGGCCTTATATATCTCTAGTTTATTGTTTGTCAATTATGCCTTTTAAAGCATTTAAAAAGAGACTGGATATATGTGTGTCACTGTAGTATTCTAACTTTAATTCTTTCAGAGAAATGCCAAGGAGTGGTATGGCTGGGTCTTATGGTGGCACATAATTTACTAGCTAAATGATAAGACCAATGTAGGTTTCTATCAACAGATGAAGAGATAAAGAAAATGTAGTATATACACACGATGGAGTTTTATTCACCCATAAAAAAGAACAAGATGATGTCATTTGCAGGAAACTGATGGAATATTAAGTAAGATCAGCCAATCTCAGAATGTCAAGGGCTGTATGATTCCTGTCATATGTGGAAGCTAGAGAGAAAATAGAAAAGCAAAGGCACTTTAGATAAGGAGTGAGACCAGTGCATTAGTGGAAGGAGAGAGGAGAGAGGGGAAAAGGAGGTTTGAGGAAGAAAACAGATCAAATAATATAATGTCCATATGTAAAGAAATCACTACCAATAGATCAAATAATATAATGTCCTTATGTAAAGAAATCACTACCAATAGATCAAATAATATAATGTCCATATGCAAAGAAATCACTACCAATCTTACTAGTACGTCAGAAAAGGAAGGAGCGGGTAGTGGGATGGGATTAGGAGAAAACTACACCAAGAGATGTTGTGTGCATATACGAATGTATCTTTGAATGTTACTACCGTGTATATTACAGTGTAATTGGTGCAATTATATTGAACCAATAAAATTCTCAAAAATAAAGAGCAAATAAAAATAGAGTGGAAAGGATTACATTAATCATTCATTAAAGCCTTAGCTGGGTGTGGTGGCACATGCTTGTAATCCCAGCACTTGGGAGGCTGAGACAGGAGGATTGTGCAGGTTCGAAGCCAGCCTCAGCTACTTAGTGAGGGAGGCCCTTTGCAACTCAGTGAGACCCTGTTTCAAAAATAAAGAATAAAAAAAACAGGCTGGGGGTATAGCTTGGAGGTAGAATGCCCCTGGTTCCATCCCGGGTACCATTAAAAAAAAATTAAAGTCTTACTATGAATATTATAAAACTATTTCAAAATAATTATTATATGTATGGAAAAATGAGCAAAATTGAATGCTTTTATCCAGGCTACTTTTTTATTGGTGCATTGCAATGATACATCATCCTGAGATTCAAGGTGCACCAGCTCTTTACCTCACTTCCCTTTATATCCCACCCATGGTCCCCCATCCTTGTCCCCACAGGAATTAATAAGATTGGTAATAATACCTTCACATATTGCCATAGTATTATTTGAACTATTTTCTTCATCAGTACTCTACTTTTTAATCATACTCAAAATGACCTGCTGGAATTCACTGAGCAAGAAATACAACTATCTTCTCATGTCCTCAGTATCTAACACACAAATACTTACATCAGCCCACGTGAGGATGTCCTTTGATTTGTAAGACAGGGTGCATACTGCAGCATGATTGTTTCTTTGAGAATATAAACACTTACATTCTTTGATTATCAAATAGATTCTTAGGGTGTAAGATCAAAAGAGCAGTAAAGAACGAGAATCTCACCCAAGATTTCTTCAGCTCTTCTCTTGCCCCTCCCCACAAGTCATCATGACTCAACCTCCTTAATGATCAGTCCAATGTAGCCACTTCCTTCCACCTCCGTTCCATTCCCTTCCTTCCACCAGATGGACTGTTGTGATGGTCAGTGTAGCCAATTAACAAGTTGTTTGATTGCCAATTGACATCATCCCGTGAATGAAGCCCAACAAAATATTCATCAAATGATGGTTTCACTGTAATCTCTCTAATAGCGGATTCAATTATGTGCTAGAGGAGGGGTTGATTTTAAAATCTGACATCTTTACCTTCTGTGTTTGTTCCTGTTTTTTATGAGTTCACTGGCAGATTGGAGATACCAAAGTACAAATAAAATCATTTATTGTGTTATGAGTTCTTTCCCTTGTCAGGGCCTTAATTCTTTTTTTTTTTTTTGACATCCAAGCTACACCCCCTGCCCTACTTTTATTATTATTTTGAAACAGGGTCTCACTGAGTTGCAGAGGACCTCACTAAGTAGTTGAAGCTATCTGCAAACTGCAATCCTCCGGTCTTAGCCTCCCAAATGCTGGGATTACAAGCGTGCGCCACCACGCCCAGTGGGGCCTTACTTTTTGATCTGTAAAATGGTGAGGATAAATTAGATATTAACAAAGATGTCTTTCAGCCAAAATGTTTTAGCACAGATCTGGCCTATCTTTTCTAAGCTTAGTGACAGTTGCTAAAATCAAGTGATACATTGGGTGTTGAGGTAGAAAGTAAAAAATTAAAAAGTCTCTTTTACTATTGTGGTTTGAATACCCCTTGTTTTTAACTGTCTATGGAGTACATGAGTCTCTCCTCTTAGGTATCTGTCATCCTAGGTAGGGAGATTTCTTCACTAACTTGGCTAGTGCACTAGCAGGACTCATATGTGCTGAGCACCTGCAGTAAGTTATCATGGTATTATTGTCAACACTCAGAGAGGACTTCACAATTGTAGGCTCTTTCTATGCAGTGGAATACACATCTAAGCATATAAATAATAAATTTCAAGATTGGTTACTCTCAGAGAATTATAAGGGCAATGATCTCTCTCTCTCTCTCTCTCTCTCTCTCTCTCTCTCTCTCTCTCTCTCTCTCTCTCTCTCTCTCTCCTCTAGCACTGATCCTGTGAAAGTGACTCCTTGCTGTGGCCTCCCAATCAATATAAAGCTTTATTTGCTGCGTGTCACACACCCTCTGTTCGTTCACCAAGCTGAGTTGGCAAGAAAGAGCAACACAAAGGCCGGCCTCCTCTCTGCAGGGCCCTGTGCAGGACTTCAGAGCCCTGCGCTGGCTCCAACTCTGCTGTTAACTCACTGAGTGGCCATGCCCCTTCTGGGCTTCAGTGTCCTCTGCTTCAAAATGAGGGGTTCAGACCAAATGATCTCCAAAGCCTGGACAGATTCAGAACCCATATAAAATATGGTCCTAGAAATAATAGAGGTCTGTGACATCAGCGAGCCGACCTCCTGGCCAATCAGTGGATGAAACCCAGGGCCTGTTTGAAACCATCTTTCACAATGTTTGGCCACTCGATTGGCACTAGCCTCCTGGTACAAGATGCTGCTTGTTGACATCGTTACCACAGCAACTGGAGTGTCATTTGACACTGGGATTTAGGGAAGCTGTCAAGGTCTGCAATTGAAGAAAAACAAATTTTTCTTTCTCACTGTGTTTGCTTAATTCTCCCAATCATCGACTTTAGCAATAAAATACACTTTCATAAAGAGCATTTATTAAGTCTAGATAGCTATCTTTCCAAACCAGCACCACTCTGAGAGATAGCCTGTCGGTGAAAGGAAGTGGTGTTCTAAGTGTGCCAAGAAAATCATTTATTGTGTTGTGAGTTCTTTCCCTTGTTGGGGCCTTACTTCTTGATCTGTAAAATGGTGAGGATAAATTAGGCATTATCAAAGATATCTTTCAGCCAAAATGTTTTAGCACAAATGGGCAACTTGGTGACACAGAGGAAATATTTAGCCTGCAGATGTGGAGGTTTGCCCCATGCAACATAAGCCATGTTGTTTGAGTGTTCTAATTTGGACTGGCTGACAATGTTATAAAATTTGGACTTATATAAACATTCAAATCATTCACATGATAATTCAAATTCTTGGATTTTTTATTATTTGTGCAGTACTGGGGATTGAACCCAGAGGCATTCTACCTCCATGCTACACCTCAGCCCAGTTTTTTATTCTTTATTTTGAAACAGGGTCTCATTAAGTTTACAAGGAGAGCCTCACTAAGTAGCTGAGTCTTGGATTCTTTGAGGGGGAAACCAGATGATCTAATAACACTGGGCTGAAATCCTTGTAACCCTCAGCTGGAGCTGAGTAGCTGTATCCTCTGTAGACACAGCCTGAGTCGTCCAGAGTCACCATCTGCACCTCCCTTGAACTAAGCACAGCCTCAGGTAAAGTGCCAACTCATTACCTGTCTTATAGCTGACCAACTTTTCTCCTGCACATCCTAACCCATTTAGCGATTTGTGTTTTCAAGCTGCTAGTCAGCACTTTTACCACACAGATGGCATAGTCCAAACTCTCCTCACCTTCACTCTCTTTACCATCCTTTGACAAAGATCACTGAGTCGGAAAGAAACTGGATCCAATCAAAGCCCTCCCTGGACAAGGAAACTGACAATATTCTGGCTGCCTGGACCACTAATGTGAATCAATGATGTTAATCAACTACACTCACCCTTAAAGGCAACCATATTCATGGGTAATCACCATTGGCCTGGGAACTGGTGAATGACCTCTTGCTCTATGATGCTCGGAAAATCCTAATTCTCTTTGATTTTTTTATACATAAAAGGGATTTATTTCACAAACAAGCAAAATTCCTTCTAGTGATACACTTCCTTATTCCCTGAAGGAATAAGAACAACCTAGACACAGGCTTATATTTAAATCTGCCTAGGGGTGTGTGTGTGTGTGTGTGTGTGTGTGTGTGTGTGTGTGTGTGTGAGTTGGACACATCTGCTTGTTTTCAAGTACATGTTTTATGATGATAGAGTTTGTGTCTACACCCAGAGTCCTAACTAATCTAACAATACAGAAACTGTGCCAGAACAAAAATAGGAGAAAAGTCTCATCTGTCACTAATGTTCCCTAAGGGATAGATGGAGTCCCTGATCTCAACAGCAGAGCTGGAACTCTTTAAAGAAGGCCAGTGAAAAATAAGAACCTATCAAAGAATGTGTGATACTAAAATCCAAGGTCAGAGTTAGAAGTACAAGAGATTGTCAACAATAGTTAGAAGTGTGGGCATGATCTTTTTTTTTTTTTTTTTTTTTTTTGGTCCTGGAGGCGGTATCCAGAGGCTTTCTACCTCCGGGCTACACTCCCAGATCTATTTTATACTTTACTTGGAAACAGGGTCTCACTAAGTTGCTTGAGAGCCTCACTAAGTAGCTGAGGCTTGCTGTGAACCTGTGCCATCCTCCTGTCTCAGCCTCCCAAGCACTGAGATCACAAGCATGCAGCACCATGCCCACTTGTGGGCATGCTCTTTCTATGCACTAATAAAGGACCAAAGGCATGCCTTCTCCCCTCCCAGGTGCTAATTTTATTGGTTTGTTTTAGCCTCTGTGTAGCCTTAGAGGTGATAATGATACTTTGCTACTTGATCTAAAACTGTATCTCAGCTGAGCCTTCCAAATGGGACTCCAGTTTAAGCAGTGAAGCATCCCATAGCTAAGTGAGCAGCTGGCCTCTGCACACTGGGAATGTTGGGATTCAGGCCACCTGGGTTAAAATCCTTGCTCTTTTCTGTCCTATATGTGACCCTGGAGAATTCCAAAACTTCCCCAGTCTCAGTTTCTTCACTTGTAAGATGGCAGTAATAAAAAATACACCCTTGGTAAATCTGATAAGATGGCAGTAATAAAAAATACACCCTTCGTAAATCTGAGTGAGGATGAGTATATGTACAGAGCTTAACTCAGTGCCTGCCTCACAGTAACCACTTGTAAACTTGTTCAGCTGATATTTTCCTTTCTTATCAATGAAGACTGAAAACGTTCTTTTAGTAATGATGATAACATCTTTATTAAATTGCTGACTGTGCTAATCACATCCAATATTTACAACTCTGGGAAACGGATACTCTACTGGTTTGTATTTATAATATCTCCTGAGACCATACAGAGAGTAGGCAGCCCTGTTGAAGGTGAGGCTCGTTTGAGGAGGGGTCCTTGTGGGTGTGGTTTTGGGATTGTAGATGGTTCCTTTTCCCTTTCTCCTTGCCTTCATGATGTGAGAGCAGGGCATTTGTCTCTTCCTCTCCCTGTTTCCCACCTCCATGCCCTGAACTCCTCAGACCCAGCCTGACATGGACTGAATCTCTAAAATCTCCAAATGCTACAAGCAAATAAGTCTACCTTTCTCTAAGTTGTGGTGGTAAGTTGTTTTGTGTTATAGCTGTGAGAATGTTGACTGAGACAGGTTCTCTTGTTATTACAACTTGAAAGATGAGGAAACAAAGCCTCATCATGTTTAGAATTTTGTACCAACTCAGAGTCAAATTATAAAACCTCTCCTACAGCAAATTATTTGCTCTTATGAACAACCCTACACTCTTTCATTAAATAAAACTCACTGTAAGGGTGAGAAAAGCACGTGCAAGTAATTCTCCTCTTATATGGCTGAGCAAATAAAAGTTTCCATACAAGAGAATTCAATAAAAATGTATTTCAGACAAAGAGAATGACTACTCAGTTTTCTATGTGTTTTGACAGGGTCCATTTGGTTTGGGTATTTCATGGATGACTTCTTTCTGCTTAATTTAATTACTCTTAAATTTATACCCTCTCCCAAAATTTGACTGAGCAATATTTCCCCTAATTTTTTTTTTTTTTGCATGTGGAACTGGGGTTTAAACACAAGGAAAATTCTGCCTCCAAGCTACATGTCCTACCCTATTTTATTTTTTATTTTTAAACAGACCCTTGCTAAATTGCTGAAGGTCTTAGTAAGTTGTGGAGACCAACCTCAAATCTGAAATCCTCCTATCTCAGCCTCCTAACTACTAGGATTATAGGCTTGCACCATAGAACCTGGCTTCCCCTTAACTTTAAAACTTAGTATAAATGAAGGAAATGTTTATATTTCTGAGAAGGGAATTAGCACTACTGTTTTCCAGAAGTGTTCTGGAAAGAACCCTTTGGGCTTGAATATGTGTATTAGTAAACGCATTAGGATTTGCATGAATATATGTATTAGTATTAGCTATACATATTTCTAAAAACCATAAATTATGATAAGTCAAAGTTTTGCCTCACCAAATGTTCGATTCAGCTCTGAAATAGAAATCCTCATAGAACAAAACAGGCTACATCTGTCAAAAACTAATTCCCCAGCCCTGTGTCAGCACCCCACACCCAGCCCTGCCCCCACCCGCAGCCTTTTTTTTTTTTTTTCTCTTTCCCTTGCTTTCCAATCAACTCTCACTTTGGCAAGTGGTCAAAAAGTGAACAAGAGAGAGGGAAGTTCTCTGGGTGTCTGACCCCTTACTGGCCATTCAATCATGCAAGTTGCATAACTCGGTTAAAAAAAAAAAAAAGTTGCCTTTCTTTTCCTCTCCCCCTCTAATGAAGTGCTTCTTTCGCTTCCCCACTACCAGGGAAGGAAAACAATCGAAAGCATTAGTATTCCTGTGAAAAGGGCCAGTCACACAGGGTGAGACTGCAGGCCCTTCGTAACTGCTGAAGGATGCTGCCAGGGCCCGAGAAGGGACGAACTCCAATTGCTCCAGTTCAAACTAGCCCTGGCAGGGGCAGAGTGAAGAGACAGAACAGCGATTCACAGCAGGACCTGGTACTTGCAGATCGACGGCTCTCCCGGGACGTGTTAGGATCCCTTCTGGAGAAGATGATACCTGGTGTGCAAGTCTCCTTTCAGAAATACATAGGTTACGCCATGTGTTTCTTTTCTTGTTGGCCCTATTAAGAACAACTGGGTGCTCTTACCTAACCTGAAGTGTCTCCTCCTGTTGCTTTCAGGAATCGGGATGCTCACCCAGGACACGTTATGGTGCTTCAGCCAAGTGAAAGGCACTATCGAGATTGGAACCACAGAAGGTAGGAGACAGCAACCCTGACCCTTTGCCTTCCTTGCTAGTGGGGGAGAGGTTTGCGCTGGATTCAGATTTGAAAGCTTTCATCTGTGCTTTTTCAATTCAGGTCTCTACATATCCCAGAAGAGTATTCTGAGCTAAAAATGGATTTGGTCATTTCTTTCTCCTCTTTTCTTTTGCTGGTGAGGTTTATTATATCCCCACCAAAGAGGCAGCACTGAAATGGATTTTCAGGGAAATAAATAGGTTTGCAGAGACTGAGACTAAACTAGGCAAACCTTGCTTCAGGATGGCCTGTCAAAACTATAGAATTCTGACTCCAAATGTCCCATGACTGTCAGCCATTAATCTCTCTTCCCCTCTGTGTTGAGTTGATTACACAGGAAGATTGTAGACTTCAAGTCCAGTCGTTTGAACTGTGGGAACACTGAGCCCCGATACCAATATATAATTGCCTTTCGGGTTCACAGATTTTCTCACTTCAGAGTCCTTTACCTGGAATAATGCATTAGTCAGTCTCCCCTGGAAAACACTTGTTTTTAATTCTCTTCATTTTATTCCCTCATAAGCCTGGGCTTGGGGACCTCTATGACTCTCTCTAAGGATGTCTGTGTTTCAAAACAGCTGAGTGATTAAAAATTGGGAAAAACTAGAATCATACTTTGGGGTATTTTAAATCAAGACTTAGCTGCTCTAGCAAGATGCAGTAAGGCTTGCCTGAAATAAATTTGACTGCACTGATGGTAGGGATAGATGTGATCTAACCCCGGTGTATGCTCATTTTAATAAGGGAGAGTGAAGAGTTGAACTTTAATAGGGAACCTAATATGCATAAATCCATGTGGACTCTGGGCCATTCTATAGCATTTTAATACTGAATAAAGAACAATTTGGGTAAAATATATTAAAAAGGTAGTTTATTTGTAATTTTGCTATCCTTTATTTATAGATCCAGTCTAATGGTGGCCAGTCTAAAGCCAAATAATCTATGTTTTAAGAGCAGGGAGAAACACACTGAAATAAATTAATAAATCTATAAAGTTATACTTCTATATAGCATCTTCTAGTTTTATGGGGTTTTCCTGTTGTTGCTTGTTTATTTATCTGAGATACTAGGGGCAATCTACTTCTGAGCTACACTCCCAGCCTTTTAAAATTTTTAGTTTAAGACAGTGTCTCACTAAAGTTGCCCAGGCTGACCTTGAACTTCAGATCCTCCTGCCTCAGTCTTCTGAGTACTGGGATTACAGGTGCAGACCACTATTCCTGGCATATCTTCTGTTTTTCAGATGCATTTTCAAATGAAGCCTTATTGGGGAAGAGAGACTGGGGGAGGGAGTGAGGCTTGAGAAAGAAAACAGTTCAGATAAAGTTATGTCTGTACATGAACGTATCACTACCAACCTCACTAACAGGTTTAGGGAGGGAGAAGGGACAAACAGGTGGGATGAGGAGGAAAATAAAGTAAGCAATGTGTGCCTGTATGAATGTATCACTTTGAATCTCACTTGGATCTATAACTACAATGCACCAATAAAATTATAAGAAAATACATTCTAAGCTGGGCATTATGGTGCACGCTTGTAATCCCAGCATTCAGGAGACTAAGACCAGAGGATCGTGGTTCGCAGACAGCCTCAGCTACTTAGTGAGGCCCTCTGCAACTTAGTGAGACCGTGTGTGTGTGTGTGTGTGTGTGTGTGTGTGTGTGTGTGTAGATAGGTAAATTTTTATAAAATACTCAATTTGTATCACTTATATTATAGAAGCAAGGCTAAGAAGATGAAATGACAAAAATATTTATACTTTAATATTTTAAATAAAAATTAATGTGAAGAATCTGTGATGAACAAGACATCGAAATACTAAAGACAGAATAAGTATTACTGACTTTTCCTTTTGAATCAGGTTCCAATATGGCTCAGCGTGACACTGTTATTATTAATTTAATGAAATGTACATTAGGTAGTAGGCGCGATTTTCTTCACATTCCAAATTATTCAATGCTATGAGTTAAGCAATAAGTATTCAGTGAGTACTTACCATATCCAGGGTGCCATTCCAGAAAGCGAGTGCTGTTAAAATAGATAAAACATAGTCCAAGCACTTAAGAAATGTATCCAGTGAGGACTGGGGTGTGGCTAAGTGGTAGAGCATTTGCCTGGCATGTGGAAGGCCCTGGGTTCAATTTCTAGCACCACAAAAAATGAAAAAGAGAAAAATAAATGTACCGCTGAAGAGGAGATAAAGTGTGCTGTGGGAGAATATCATATACGTCAGTAAATATAATGCAGCAAGGTAAAGCAAAGACAAACTGCTTTGAAAGGCCAGGTGTGGTGGTACACCCGTGTAGTCCCAGTACTTGGGAGACTGAGACAGGAGGATCACAGGTCAAAGCCAGTCTCAGCAACTTAGTGGGGCCATGTTTCAAAATAAAAAATAAAATAGGATTATGGATGTGGTTCAAAGGTATAATGCCCCTGGGTTCAGTCCCCAGTATCATAAATAATAAGTAAGTAAGTAAGTAAATAAATAAATAAATAAATAAAGTGCTTTGAATTCAAAGGAGGTAGAAACCCCACACACTGGGGAGGTAGAACAAAGTTAGACTTAATGAAGGAAAAGGCGGTTAAGATGTACCTTGAATAATTGTTGTAGTGTACCACTCATTTTTCCCTTTTCTGATTGCTGAAACAATATATTTGCAGTGTAGGAATATTTAAATGTTAACTAAAACATGTTTCAGAAAATAAATTTTATTTATAACCTCACAAACCACAGATCAATTCTGCTAAAAGTCTGTGGTATATTTTCTAACCTTTTGATTATACATATATATTTATCAGTTTGATTCAGTCAACCAACAAGTATAGGGTGCCAGATACTGATCAGTGGACTGGTCAACTTAAATCAAACAAAGTCAGTAATTTCTTTGGTTTTGTTTTTGTTTTTGTTTTTAACCAAAAAGAAGTCATAATCAAAATACTGCTTTATAAATTGATGTTTTTTACTTAGCAGTATATAGTGAATATCTTTCATATTATGAGAAGTATATATGCCCTAATTTACTTACTAAAACACTTTTCAGTACTTATAATAACAGTGTTGAAAACACCTAATAGCTAGCTCTTTGCATTTACCCAGGAAAGGCCAAGAGCACAGGTGAGCCAGGAAAAATACTTGCATCAATTCTAGCTTCTCTATTTATTGTCGTATAACAAGTTGCCTCAAATTTTTCATGATTCCATTTTCTGATATGTAAAATTGGTATAATAAAACCTATCTGAAGATCTATTTTAAACAACATAACACACAGAAAATGTTCAATAATTCACTTCAGTATGGAGCACAGAAAAGGACTCTCTGAGGAGGGGGCCCCTGAGCCATGTGGTTAAAGATGGAAATGTACCAGCATTGAAAGAACGACGCCTTGGGCATGGGAGGGAGTAATAAATGAGCATATGTGCAGGCCCAGCACCAAGACAGCCCTAGAAGAGCCTGGCGAGGCTGAAGAGGAATGAAAGGAAGAGAGGGTAAGAAGAGCGCCATCAGAGAGGGGCTTGCAGGTTTCCAGACAGCACTTGGATTTTATTTTGAGAACAGTGGACCCTCTTCCTACTGAAGGAGTTCAAAGATAAATGTATCCTGTGAAAATATGTGCTTAGTCTAAGACAATGTAGCTTTATTAGTGAAGAAAGAGCAGAAGAGATGAGAACAGGCTTCAGATAAATGTGGAGGCAATGGACTGGATATCAGGGGAGGAGGGAAGAAAGGAAGGGAGGGAGGGAGGGAGGGAGGAAGGAGAAAAAGAAGGAAGGAAAGAGCCAAGGTGGCTTCTAGGTTCTGGGTTTAAACCGCTGGGTAGCAGGTGGGTACCAGCTATTGACACTGGGACTCCTGGGAAAGAAACATTTCTGGGGAGAAAACTCATTAGCTTCCTTTTGATGTGTGTGTGTGTGTGTGTGTGTGTGTGTGTGTGTGTGTGTGTGTGTTATTGCTTTTTGGAGATTTGGGGTTTTTCGTTTGTTTGGGTTTTAATATTAGGGATTGAACCCAGGGAAAATCTACCTCTTAGCCACACCTCCAGCCCTATTCCTTATTTCAAAACAGGGTCTCCATAGGTTGCTGGCTCTCTTGCTCAGCTGCTGAGGCTGGCTGCCAATCTGCAATCTTCCTGTCTCAGCCTCCCAAGTACTGGGATTATAGGCATACACCACCATGCCCAGCTGTTTTGTTTTGCTTTGCTTGACTTGGCTTGTCTTTGTTTTGAGGCTGGAGATAGAACTCAGGGCCTCTTGAATGCTAGGTAAACAACTGAGCCACATCTTTAGCCCATGAGCTTCATTTTGAACATATCAAGTATGAAGTGACCATAAAATGCCGAGGTATAAATTTCATGAAAGAAATAATATATGGAGTTTCTCAAAGATGCACTCCAAGATGGACACAGAAGTTGGGGAGGCCTCAGCATAAAGGTGATGTCTAGAACCACTGAACTGGGTGGGTCACAGACCATGTCGACATACAGTCAATGAACAACTTGATGGCCTGAAACTTTCACTCTTTCTCATATTTGGGATGCATCTAAGCATGGTTCACACAGTTCTTGGAAGATACACCTTCAGAGTTTCTGATGCTGTGCTATTCTTGAATTTGGTCTACGTAGTATGCATGTTTCATGTAACATATGGTTTTATTTACTTGAGTTTTACACTATTTCATTATTAGGAGCAATTTGTGTGTTTGAAATTGCCCACATTGGACATTAAACAATTCTTGAGATTTGATATCTGATTCTATACATTGGAAAAAGTCAGCATTATCTGGTGGAGTTTCTGGAATTTTCTTTCAGCTACAACATATAACCATTTTATTTGGGATATGACACTTCTAAGGTTTGTTTGTTATTAATTCTGTGGTTCTTTGATGTCTGTCAATATAAGTCATTTCATTTTATTCACCAAAAATAACTGTGATATTTATTCTGTTTTGTCACATGGGGATTCACTTTTGTTTCTTCCCCTCCCTCTGAAAAGATCACTCATGTACAAAAAAAGGTGTGGCTTTCTATCAATTACGATTTCTAATAAGAGAAAAACATCAATTTGGCTGTTGATGTGAAGTCCATTTCATGCACCTTACAGCAAAAACTGGTGACTGTGAATGACTTTCTAGCAGAGAAAAGTCCTCTACAGGTAGTATTGGCAAGGATGTTTTAGGTTTTGCACTAGGATGTTTTAAGATGCTGGAGAAATCTGAGGACAGTAAAAATGATTTCTCTGTTTCCCTTCAGTAATTCTGACTTTGCTGACACTGAAAATAAAACAAAAATCCCATTGGGTTGTTTCAAAGCAATATAAAGAGTGTGACTTTCTTGTTCTACAGAACAAGTAGTCTTTCCTCGATATTTATAAAACATAAATGCATAAAATGATTATGACTTCACCCCACAGATAATAGCCTAGTCGATACAAAATAGAGCCTTTTTGGCCTCTCAACTTTCCCACTTCTGGATATACGGGGAAGTAGTGGCCTTGATAGGATCTACCTCCAAGCTACACCCCCAGCTCTACTTTGTTTTTATTCTTTTATTTTGAAACAGGATCTCACTGAGTTGCGAAGGGCCTCGATAAGTAGCTGAGGCTGTCCTCAAATTGCGATCCTCCGGTCTCTGCCTCCTGAATGCTGGGATTCCAAGCGTGTGCCACCATGCCCGGCTCAAGAATTCTTCTTTCAGGAAAAGAGTTTGTCTTTTCAGACAGAAGTTTACTGGATCAGCAGCTATTAGAAGTTACTAATTAGGTGCCCATTTGAAGTCAAGTTATCCCTAATTTTATCTTGGTTTAGATAACCACTTAGTAACTAACCATAAATAGGTCATTTAATGATCTTCCAACCTTATTGTTCATCTGAATGACGTGGGAATGACATTAAAATGCACATTTCTAGGTCCTACCTAGGAGATTCTGGTTCCACAGGTCTGGGACAGGGTCAATGAGCCTGCATATTTCACAAGCATCTCAAATAGCATAAATTGATCCAAGAGACACACTGAGAAACACAAATTCTTTTCTTACATCAGAGGGCCGCTGTGAGAGCAGAACAGATATAAGGTCTGAATGTATTTTGAGGGTTTTTAAAAGAAACCAGAATGTCACTGTGCAAGCAAGTTCTCTGCCCTAGGCACTGAAGGTAGCAAAAATCTACCCTCTGTGTGCAAGGAGGAAGTTGGGAAGCTCCACTCTGCAGCCAGTCATCTACAAAGGGATTTCCTCTGCAACCTTTTTGTATGAGGCTCCAATCTGCAGGAAGCGAAACTGGTCTGATTATGACTCTTTTGTGAGATGGAAGCACCTTTTTCTTTTTTTAAAAAAATGTTTATTGGTGATTATATTCATACATCATATTGGGGTAAAAAACTTGTGTGGACATACCTGTACACATCACTGATTTAACCCCTACTCAATTCCCACCCCATTCCTTCCCCATCCCTCCTTCCCTTGCTTGGCTTAGTGGTTGACTTCGATATGTTTAAGTACATTATGTGTTTTAGAGATTTTCCTCTTCCCCCCTCCTTTCTCCTCCTTTAGGTTGTCTTGTTTGCTCCTCTATAGGATTTCTTTTTTCATCTAGAGTTCCTCCTATGACCCATTTCTCCCTAGCTCTCACATATTAGGGAAAGCATCTGATTTCTTATTTTTTGTGACTGACTAATCTCACTTAGCATAATGTCCTCCAGTTCCATCCATTTCCCTGAAAATGATGTAATTGAATTTTTTTTGATGGCTGAGTAAAATTCCACTGTGTACATATCCCACAGTTTTGTAATCCATTCATCTGTTGATGGACATCTTGGCTGGTTCCATAGTTTGGCTATGGTGAATTGTGCAGCTATGAATATAGATACACATGCATTAGTTTGGTAGTTTGGTTTCTTTTCTTTTGGGTAGATACCCAACAGTGGTATTGCTGGATCAAATGGTAGATTTGTTCCCATTCTTCTGAGGATTCTCCATACTGTTTTCCAAAGTGGTTGCACTAATTTGCAGTCCCACCAACAATGTCTTAGAGTTCCCACTCCTCCACATCCTTGCCAGCATCTGTTGTTGTTTGTGTTTTGAATGATGGCCATTCTAGTTGGAGTTAGATGAAATCTCAGGGTAGTTTTGATTTGCATCTCTCTGATTGCCAGTGATGTTGAGCATTTTTTTCATGCATTTATTGGCCATTTGAATTTCTCCTTTTGTGAAGTGTCTATTTAGTTCATTTGCCCATTTTGTTATTGGGTGATTTGTTTTCTTAGTGTTGAGTTTCTTGAGTTCTCTGTATATTCTAGATATTAGTCCTCTATCGGAGGGGTAGGTGGCAAAAATCTTCTCCCATTCTGTTGGCTCTCGACTGAGGTTCTTGTTAGTTTCCTTTGCTGAACAGAAGCTCTTCGGTTTCATGCAATCCCACATGTTGATTCCCCTTTTAATTTGTTGTGCCTTTGGGTTCTTGTTAAGAAAGTGTTTATCTGTGCCTATGTGTTGCAGTGTTGGACCTATGCCCTATTCAAGGAGATTCAAGGTCTCTGGTTTCCAAGTTTTTGATCTACCTTGAATTGACTTTTGTACAGGGTGAGAAAGTGGGATTAATATCCAATTTTCTGCATATGGTTAACCAGTTTTGCCAACACCATTTGTTGAACAGGCTATCTTTTATCCAGTGTATGTTTTTGGCCCCTTTGTCAAAAATCAATTGGCTGAAAGTGTGTGGACTTGTTTCTGAATCTTCTATTCTGCTCCATTGGTCTATGTATCTGTTTTTTTTTTGCCAGTACCATGCTGTTGGAAGCACCTTTTTCCTCAGCTGTGATGGGGGATGTTGTGATGCAAGAAGCTTTACTGTTCTCTGTAGGTGGCTGGTGAGCTGTGCACTCACTGGGGTTAAGGGAAGCAGGATCTATGTACAATACTAATACCAAACATCCTGTTTTGTTTTGTTTTTTGTGGGTCTGGGATTGGAGCCTAGGGGCATTTTACCCCAGAGCTACACTCCCTGCCATATTTTTTATTCTTTATTTTTGAAACTAAGTTACAGAGGGCCTCACTAAGTAGCTGAGGCTGACCACAAACCATGATCCTCCAGTCAGCCTCCTGAATGCTGGGATTACTGCATTACATTTGCCACCATGTCCGGTTCCTGTTTTTTTTTTTTTTAATGCATTAGGTAATTAAATATTTCTAAGCCCAGAAATAGAAAAAGCGTCACAGCTATTCATTTTACCCCTTCCTTCATGCCAAGCACTTTTTAAACCAGTTTATTCAACAAATGCATATTTATGGAGCATCTAGTATGTGCTAGATACTAGATGGCTATGAAGATACTAGATACTAGAGGGCTATGAAGCCATTGTCATGAATGGATAAGGCCCCATTGATGTCCTCCTTTAAGAACATGTCTGCCTGTAAGGATATCAACAAGTGGTTTTCAATTATAATCCAATGTGAATCTGAAAAACTGCTAGAAAAATAGTAAATCACTCAACCTACAGAATCATAGGCAAGAAAGTAGGGAAGGCTCCCTCAGGTAACAAGGAGCCAACCTGAGACCTAAAGAAGGAATAGAAATTATCCAGGATTTTAGGTATATAGTCTCAGATTTGGCTCATTCTTTTGGAGTACTCAGCTTTCCTGACTATCATAGGAGTACGACACTCTTTTCTAATGAGATCTCTGAAAGCACTGCACTATACCTGGCCAGAGTAGAGTAATAATAATAATTCTATCTAACCAGCTTTCATAGACAACACTCTAATAATACTTGTAATTAACAATGATAAGATGTGATGTGGGTGCCAGTTTAAACCCATTTTATAGTAGAAGAAATTGAGGTTTAGAAAGTTTAACTTATTCCAGTCACACTCTTCTAGTCCAGTCTTACCTCAGAGTCAGCAGTCTACTCCTTGTGAAAGATCATTCCTAAAAAGTAACCTGGAGACACATAGGGGCCCCAGGATGTCTGCTGAATTAAGGCAGCAGCCCATCCCTTATCTGCATTTTCATTTTCCACAATTTTACTTACTTGCAGTCAGCTCAAAAATATCGAATGGAAAATTCTGGAACTTTCTAGAACAATCTATAGGTTTTCTGTTGCATGCCATTTGAATACCATGATGAAATCTCAGGTTGTCCTAGCTCATCCCATTCAGATGTCTTACCAGTCTGCCCAGCATATCCACACAATCCATGCTACCACCCATTAGTTGCTTGGCAGACATCTCAGTTATCAAATCAGCTGTCACTCCTTCCAAAAACCTCTTTTTTATTTAGTAATGACCCCAAAGCACAAGCGCAATACAAATGAGGCACCAGGGCACAGAACATAAAAGGACAGATTCATTCTGGTACTAGGCAGTGATGCTGTATAACAGGTGAGAGAAAAAAATCATAATCTATACAGGGCTGAGGAGTATCCTCAATTTCTAGCATCCCCTGGGGATATTGAAATGTGCCCCATGTAGACAAAAAGGGACTACTGTATAGCCTTCAGTAACAAACAAGCAAAAAAAAAATCAGTATTACCATTAACATAACAGTAATGAATAATTTTAGAAGAATAAAATAGCTTCAAAACCATCCATATTAGATACATAGCACTTTTCTTCTTTTAACATAGGAAGGTTATCTTATTTCTTGTAACCCATGGGAGATAACTAGAGTAGATATTGAAATCCCACATTAAAGAGATGTTAAAAGTAGATAGTAGAGACAGATAGGCGATAGATTATTCTTCCAAAAGATGAAGAGATTAAGGCAGATAGAGAAAAGTTTGGAACAGAACTTGAGGTAAGTTGTGAATGAAAGCAGATTTGTTTTAATCCTACACCAGCAATTTTTCTACTTCTCATCTTCCACTGCACAAGATGGAGTGATGGCTTTGGGGTGAAGAATATTCTTCTGAAGATATTGGCTGTGAGTTTAAGACATAGTTCACTGTCATGAAAATGTGGGCTATTGAACATGGGCAGCTTAAAATAAATTATCATCTAAGATGCTTTCAGTTGCAGCAGAAAACTATTATTAAAAATACTTGGCCGGGCATGGTGGCACACTCTTGTAATCCCCGTGCTTGGGAGGTGGAGACAGGAGGATCACGCAGGTTCGAAGCCAGCCTTGCTGGCTTAAGAGACCCTGTTTCCAAATTTTAAAAAATATAAAAATGGGCCTTGGAGTGTAGTCTGGAGGTAGAAGGGTTTTCAGGAACCCCAGTACCACAAAAAAAAAAAGTATAAAAATGGGTCTGGGAGTGTAGAAGTGTTTCCAGGAACACCAGTACCACCAAAAAAAAAAAAAAAAAAAAAAATGAAGTTAAATTAAATTAAATTTTAAAAAATACTTGGAAAAGCTAGGCATGGTAGCTCATGCTTATAATCCCAGCATTTGGGAGACTGAGACAGGAGAAGAGAAGTTTGCAGACAGCCTCAGCTACTTAGTGAATCTTTTTGCAACTCAGTGAGACCCTGTTTCAAAATAAAAAGAATAATAAATAGGGCTGGGGGTGTAGCTCAAAAGTTGAATGCCCCTGGGTTCCATTCCCAGTACCACATAAAAAATTACTTGGAAGAGTAAAAGAACAATTATCCCCCACTTAGTTTGGCAGATATTTACTAAGCACCTGCTTATTAGGGTAGGCATTGGATTCATTGAAGATTTAGTCGTGAAGGAGACAGATAATAGATATAAAGAATTAAGTAGAATTCAAAATATAGGGTAATTACTTATATAGGGTAATAAAAGTAATAGGAAGTGCAGGTATATCTTGTTCTCTTTAAAATAGGATAGCCTTATGATGTATGAATACAATGCACCAATAAAAAATTTAAAAATAATAAAATAGGATGGCTAAGACTTTATGCAAAAGATTATATTTGAGCAATAATCCAAAGAAAGCAAAGATCGTGTGGCTAACTGAGAAGGAGAATTCTAAGCAGTGATAATAACCAGTGCAAATGGTTGGAAGCAAGAGCTTCCCTCTTATGTCCCAGGACTAAACTCAAGGCAGCATGGCTGAACTGAGTGAGCAAAGGAGAAGTTATGAAAGATGGAGAGAGGGAGATGATGGTATACAGATTCAAGAGGGACACCTGATAAACCACTGCAAAGACCTGGACGTCTGCCCAACTGAGAGAGAGAGCCACTGGTTGTAAAATGCTTTTTCTAGCAGCAGATCAACAGTAGATGATATGGGGTCAACAGGGAGTGGTTAGGTTGTTGCAGTATACTGTACAGCTTCATTGTTTTCACACAATCAGCCCGGAGGCATGGAGCCCCCAGGAGCTGATGAATTCTCCAGCTGAACACACAGTGGAGGACTCAGCTTCTCTCCCTGTCTCGCTGTCCTTAGAATGTCAGCTCTGTCTCAAGACAAAGATAGCAACTCTGAGAATCGCAATCACAGAAACCCAATGATATCCAAAGGAAGGGTAGTCTGGTTTTGCTTTTTTTGTTGTTGCTTTTTGTTTTTTGTTTTTCTTATGGTACTGGGGTTCCTGGAAGCCCTTCTACCTCCGGGCTACACTCCCAGACCTATTTTTATATTTTTATTTGGAAACAGGGTCTCTTAAGCCAGCAAGGCTGGCTTCGAACCTGCGCTATCCTCCTGTCTCTGCCTCCCAAGCACGGGGATTACAAATGTCCACCACCACGCCCTGCGTAGTCTAGGTTTTTTTTTTTTTAAAGCAAGAAACTTTTTCCTGCCGACGTGGTGGTGCATGCTTGTAATCCCAGCGCTTGCGAGGCTGAGACAAGAGGATCGCATAGGTTCGAAGCCGGCCTCAGCTACTTAGTGAGGCTCTCAGCAACTTAGTGAGACCCTGTTTTCAGATAAAGTATAAGAAATAGGTCTTGGAGTATAGCCCAGAGGTAGAAAAGCCGTAGAGGTAGTACGACAAAAAAAAAATAAAGAAAAGAAAAAAGAAAAGAAAAAAGAAAAAGAAAAAAAAAGATAAACAGAACCCTTTTACATGTCCCTGGCAAACTTATGTTGATTCCCCCTTGGCCATAGTCTGAGACACCTGCCCACTTCTAAACCAACCACTGGTAAGGAGCATGGCATCTGCCTGACAGGCTTACACAGACAGACTCCCATTGGAATCTGCAGGAGGATTATCATCCCTTAGTAGAGGGTCCCAGACCAAATGGGGATGCAATTAAAGACAGGTCAATAATAGTGTAAACTACAGAAAAGAGGCAGGTTTGGTTACTCATGTCTTTTGCCAAACTGGGCAAAGGAAAGTAGGTCGTTGACTTGCTTTTTGTGGAAATATTGTCTCAGGAAATTCAAGGGTCAAAGTCTCTCTGACTGGTTTGTCTTGAAGCTATATGAGGAGAATACTTATCTTCATTCACAAACATATCAAAGTCAATCACTAAGCCAAACATGAGAACGAAGGAGGGAGAGGGCACGGGGTGGGAAATGAGGAAGGGCTGAATGAGTGATGTGTGCATGTATGCCTCTTCCATCTCGTACCCTATTAAGATGTATGACTACAATGCAACATTTAAAATATCCATATATATATATATATATATATATATACATCTTAATGAGGTTCAGTGTCATACAAACATTTACACAGGTCTTGGGGTGTTTCTCTTCAGATCCCACCCCAACACGCATCCTCCTGGTACACAACAGTGAGATACCAGTGACACCTTCATACGTGGGCTTAGCTGAATGACCCCTCATTAGTCTATTTGTTGCCTATATGATTTTTTTTACTGGAATTCAAAAGCCAAGAATAAATAATTAAGTACATGGGCAAATTTGGGACAGTTCCTGGTTTTGTGCTCAACGTTTTAAATATCAGCTGGGTGTGGTGAGGCATGCTTGTAATTCCAGTACTGAGGAGGCTGAGAGAGGAGGATCACAGGTTCAAAGCTAGCCTCGGCAACTTAGCAAAGCTCTCAACAACCTAGTGAGACTCTGTTTCCAAATAAGAAATAAAAATCAGGCTGGGATAGGTAGAATGCCTGAGTTCAATCTCTAGTACCCTTCCCCTCAGAAAGATTTAAAATATCATGCTTATTTCAGCATATATATTTTTGATCTATTAAATAGTCCTAAAACAAAGGGAAGGGTGCAACTAACTCTATGATTAGTATTAGAGAAAAGAAATATTAAGCCGGGTGTGGTGGCGCACACTTGTAATCTCAGCATTCAGAAGGCTGAGACTGGAGGATCATGGTTCGCGGACAGCCTCAACTACTTAGTGAGGCCCTCTGCAACTTAGTGAGACCCTGTTTCAAAATAAAGAAGAAAAAATAGGGAAGAGGATGTAGCTTGGAGGTCAATTGCCTCTGAGCTCCATCCCCAGACCCGCCAAAAAAAAAAGAATATTAAATTCCATGCATCTTTTTATTTGATAAATATGGCTTGGGCAGTAGGTATTGGAAACACAGCAACATTAGAAATAGTTAAAGTCCAGGGTGTTAATAGAATGCATGTGCTAATAGCAGTTATAGACAATACAAAGGGAAAGCTTATAAAGGCATAAGGTAATTCCAGATAGTGACATGTGATACAAGAAATATACAATATGGACATGTAGAAGGTGATGGAGGATGCTATATCAAATAATTCTTTTTATTTCAGTACTGGGGATAGAACCCAGTGGCATTCTACCTCTGAGCTGCAGCCCCAGTCCTATTTTTTATTATTTATTTTGAAACAGGGTCTCACTGAGTTGAGATAGATCCTCCTGTCTCAGCCTCCCAAATGCTGGGATTACAAGCATACGCCACCACGCCTGGCAAATGATTATTCTTTGAAAACCACTTTTTGGTGTTATTCTTTCTACTATGCAGGATATTTTCATAATTATGTCAGCTATTGCTAAAGAATCATTATTACCTATTGATTCAGGAGTCATTCTTCTTATTACAATTTAAAGCAATCTTTTCTCAAATTATAGTATAAGTCATTTCAGTGTATGCTTCTTACTCCACACCATTAATCAAATGTACAGGTAATTTTAATGTTGACAGGTCTAAACAATTGATAGTCAAGGAGTAATGATTTCCAGATATTGGTATCAAGTGCCTAATTTCCAGGGAAAAGTAATGGAAATTATTTATAATGTATAATTCACACATATTTTAGAATTTACCTTCTTGTTCTTTTTTTAGTCTATAATTGATGTAAAGGGTAGATTCTCATCAGATGTACCTGAGAAAGAATGTTTTTTAAATAAGTAATTTACAGTTTGAAGACAAGTTGTCTTTTAAAAATGTTGTTATTTAATAGCAATGCAAACTAATTCATAAAACAAATGCAGAAAGGATAATTCACAAAATGTATTTTATAATGACAACCCAGATATTCCTCTTAAAATACTTGCATTCCCTTTCATGTAAAGTAATGCTTTGTGTTGCTTGTAGAAAGTCGAAGGTCCTGGGAAAAGCTCACCATTGTTAAGAGAATGATCTATGAACAGATGGTCTGGGTTGGAGGCCCAGTGGGCCACTTTCTGCACAATTTGATTTTGATTTAACTTCACTTTCCTCCTCTGTAAAATGGGAAAATGGTAGTTTCTCCTTCAGAAACTTATCATGAGGATTAAATAAAATACTCCACATAAAACACAGAAGAAATTCTAAATTAACGTTAGCTGTAATGCCAATGAAAACATAAGATTACAGGTTGGGGGTGTAGCTTGGGGTAGAGCACTTACCCAGTATGTATGAGGCCCTGGGTTCAACCCACAACACTGAAAACAAAACAAAACACAGTTTAAAGAAAATAAAAGTGGCTCATCTTCCTACCATCCAGATGATTTTTTTAAATGTTTAGTATCCAATACATTTGCTAAATTTGCTTCTAAGTAAGTCACAAATGGCCATCAGACCCATGTATTTTCAGAAAGATTACTTACACTTGAGTCCAAGAAAGGCAAGCCTCATCTTTGGGGAGAACACGAAATATATGAGGAGGATTCCAAGCTCAGGTTCTACCTGCTTAATACTCAAAAAGCTGAGGAAAAGTTATAGGTGGTGGGTTGCCTATAGGTCACCAACAAACATGAAGTGTTAATTAGCATTTCTTAAGCCTAAAGAATTATTCGCCCACATGGTGTTAATGCACCAAGGGGTGAGCATGAGACGCAACATTTTGGAGTTTGAAGGAAACTGAAAGATCACTCCTAATCTCCTCATTTTATAGATGGAGGAGATGAGGTGCAGAAATTAATAGGGACACAACAAAAGCTATGAGTTTACTTCTCCACATTTTAAAACAGGCTCTCACTGAGTTAACACGCATTGGCCTCAGAACCTGTGATCCTTCTGTGTCAGCCTCCTGTTCTGGGTCTTTTAAGATGATTAAATGAGATATTCTGGGTGTAGTGCTTAGCAGAGTGACTGAAACCCAGTAAGAACACAGGCGAGCCCAATTTCCATGATTGATTTTATTATGACTATCATCATCATCTCTTAAAATCAAATTATATTTCCATGGCTCAGAACCAAAAAAATATATATTTTCTCTTTGCACTGACATTTCTTTACAAATTAGGAGATGCTATGTGTCTATTCCTTATAGGTGCTATGAGAGTTAGTAGTGTATATAAAATCCAGTGGAAAACATGTTTGGCTTTATGCTTTTACTTTTGCAGTCTTTTCACTGAGAGCCAAAATCTTCCATTGTACCCAACTGGGTTTTGTTTCTTCCTTTGCTGCGTGGTAGCATCTGCTCTAAACCGAGCCTGCTCTTCATCTTTAAGTCCTCTTCCGTCTTATCTGCAGCTGCCCACCTTGTGGTGGCTTTTGTCATGTGCCAAGAGAACTAGCTGAGTAATTGGTCCAAACTGCCAATCAAAAATATGAATGAAGATCCTCCTGACTGCTCTGGTGGGTCTGGGGATATGATGGGAGGGCAAGACAGCTCCATCTGAGCCTCCACTGGCTTATACTAAAGACTGTACAACAGACATTAAATAGAGTATTATTATTATTATTATTATTATTATTTATTATTATTATTATTTTGGTGGTACTGGGGATGGAACCCTTCTACCTCCAGGCTACACTCCCAGACAGATTTTATATTTTATTTTGAAACAGGGTCCCAAGCCAGTAAAGCTGGCTTCGAACTTGCACGATCCTCCTGTCTCCGCCTCCCAAGCACGGGGATTACAAGTGTGCGCCACCACGCCCGGCTAGAGTATTATTTTTTTAAATAATTCATTAAGTGAATTAGGAGGGGAAGTTGTGAAGATAAGTTGCAGGAAGGCGAGTCAGGGAGCCAAATGCATTCCTGGGCCAGCAACTCATCTGTCAGCCTCTGCGGGAACCTGTGATCCTTCTGACTCAGACTCCTATGCGAGGTGTTTTAGGATTATGGCACGAGATATTGTGGGCATAGTGATTAGATGTCACCTCCTTGTAGAAGCCTTCCCTGACCAGCGGAGTGAGGCGGTCATTCTCTTCCACATCCCTATTAGGTTTCCTTTCCTATGTTTTGCACCATCTGGTCTAACTTTGTCAAGGTAATGCTTACTGGCTCATTGCCCGTCTTGCTTTTTGAGAACATCAACTCAGTAAGTGAAGGCTCAATATAGTCTTCACTTTCTCTCCAATACCTAGGAAAGGGCCAGTGTCTACTGGTGGCCGAAGGGCTGGTACAGAATGAATGAATGAATGGACACAGGGACTAATCACAGTGACCTTTTCCTTTCAGATCAGAATCTGCCACATTGTGGACCTCAGAGTGTGGGATGCATAATGGAAGCTCTCTAATTCTAATTTGGTTCCACTCGATTCAACCCAAAGCATACCTAGGAAACCTCTTTTGTGTTCCAGGCAATGAGCCTTGAACTCAGGATTCAGGGAAAAAAGTCAAATTTCTACCCTCCTGTAAATTGGAGTCTGGTTAGTGTCAGACATTGAACAACAATTATCAGTGTGATTAAATAGCACTAACTTTATGCTAGGCAGAATTCTAAGCACTTTACTGAATTGCCTCGTTCAGTGTCCACCATACACATTACACCTGAGGAAGAGGACAGGAATCGGATCTGTCTTGTCCACTAGCAATTCCTTAGCACTGTGCAGTGTCTAGGATAAGTAGATGTTCAATAAATAAATTCAATAAGGAATGAAAGCTTGAAAGGGGAAGATGGTGTTTGGTACTTTGTAGCAAGGAGATTCCAGCCAGTCTGAGGCATCAAGAACCGGTGTCTGAAGATGGTGCCACAACACCCCACTAAAATGGGGTTATTGAGAGGAATCAAAGAGGATAAAAGATGGGAGGCACACTGAAAGGATTCCAATGATGTAGTACAATTTTATTTTTAAGATTTGAAGAATGAAAAGGAATTTACTCTGACTTGAAAATGAAAACATGGAAAAGCTCATCCTGACTGATCTCAAAGAAGTTAAGTTTTTTCTTCATGAGATTTATTTTCCCTCTTAGCAAAATGAAAAACTATAACCGTGAACTTTCCTCCAAAGGGGATTTCTAAAACAAGGGAATGAGCAGAGTAAATTTCCCATAAAACTTGGGCTTCCGTGAGAGTAGGCTGTAGGCTGGGCACCAGTGGGGACAGGTGTCTGGGGGATCCTGAGCCTGTGGGGTCCCAGGCAGGGACTCCAGCTGGAAGTTGGCAGAGCAGAAGTCATTGCTGCTGATCCCCCAGGAGGTCAGTCTAAAGGAGCTTGGAGCAGCCTGTTCATAGAACAACGCTCAAGAAATTCTCAATTCATTGCTCTTTTGCTGCTGGATGCCAGAAACTGACATGTGGAAATCACAAAAGGGCATTTTTTTTAAAATCTCTGGATTCTTTCAGAGTCCAGGCACATTTTCTCACAGGGCACCTAAAATGCGTGGCTTCCTTTATCAGTGCTTCCTTCTGCCCCTGGGCTCTCCCTCTAGTCCCTCTGCCACTCCTTGGGCAATCCTCTCCTTATAAAGACCCTGCTCTTCTTTGTAATGACATTAGGAATACCAGAAGGTAAATCACTAATAGCTTAATGACTGGAAACTCTTTATTTACTAAACCTCCCAGTAAGATAATTGATTTCTTTTTCTTGGTGCTGCACATTGAATCCAGAAGCATTCTACCCCTGAACCACACTCCAAGACCTTTTTATTTTTTATTTTGAAACAGTGTCTCTCTAAGTTGCTGAGGGTCCCCTAAGTTGCTGAGGCTGGCCTCGAACATACAATCCTCCAAGTGTGCCACCACACTGGGCTGTAATTCCCCTTTTAATGGGAGCCATTTGTAAACAATGCCTAGGGAAACAGCTGGTATCTCTAATATTGACCTTTGGGACTTTTTAAGTTCCAGGGAAATCTTTTCAGACCCTCTTCCAGCTGTCACAACCCCAGTGAGGCTGTAGTAAGATAGTTTCTTAGTTTCTTTTCTTAGAACCCTGCTGATCTATGCTATGGCTCTTCACTCTTCCTAGTGCCTGATAAGCACAGAGTGGCAACAAAGTATTAGATAAAAGCTTACAAGAATCAGGGCAAGGATATTTGGATAACTTTCTATTACCCCTACTCATCCAGACAAAGCAGAAGTGAAACTCCTCATTCCAGGGGTCCTTAAACTTAAAAGTAAGAAGCCCTTTGATGTTCCTCAAGAATGTGATGCTTAGGCTAGGGGGCTGTAAGGTCTACATGCTTCACAATTTCAACAGGTGATTCCTGTGCAGAATACTGTATCTCCTCTCTACCTGCTTTTTCTTTTAAAAGAAAAAAATGTATATTGGAGATTGAACCCAAGGACATTTTACCACTGAGTTACACCCCCACCCCTGCTGCCACAGCCCTTTTTATTTTCTATTTTGAAAGCAGCTCTTGCTAAATCACAGAAGCTGGCTTTGAACCTGCAATCCTCCTGTCTCAGCCTCCCAAGTACTATGATTATAGGCACAAGTACTAGGATTATAGGCACGTGCCACAACACCCCACTAAAATGGGGTTATTGAGAGGATCAAAGAGGATAAAAGATGGGAGGCACACTGAAAGGATTCCAATGATGTCGTACAGATCATTATATCAGATTTACCTGTCCAAGCAAATTTCTAGTTTGCTTTCTGCCACTTGTCCATTATGTATATGAGTAGATAAGAAGCTTGGGCCTGGCACTAAATCAATCATTTAAAATTTTGGATTGGACAAGATGTCTTTAGTTGAAAGTGAGAAGCACTGGTTGGTTTGGAATGGAGCATCTGGGACTCCTAACCCCGATAGTCTTTTGCTTCCTTGTGTGTGGGGAGAGGCAGGAATTGAATCCAGGAACACTCTACCACTGAGCTACACCACTAGCCTTTTTTATATTTTATTTTTGAGAAAGGTCTTACTAAGTTGCCAAAATTGGTCGTGAACTTGGCAATCCTCCTTTCTCAGCCTCCTAAGTAGAGTGATTATGTTGTGTACCAACAACTACCATTCCTGGCTGATCTTTTTATTTTAAAGGCATAGACAGCTTTTTTTTTCAGTACTAGAGATTGAACCCAGGGGCATTCTACTTCTGAGATAACAACCCCCAGCCTTATTTTATTATTTTTTTTGAAACACCATCTTACTAAGTGGCAGAGAGCCTCACTAAGTAGCTGAGGCTGTCCATGAACCTGTGATACTCCTGTCTCTGCCTCCCAAGTACTGGGATTACACGTGTGTGCCACCATGTCTGGGTATGTAGATGGCTTTTTATTTTTCCCTTTTCTTTTTTTTTTGTATTTTGATTAGTTTTGATTAGTTATGGGCAACATCATCAGTGAAAATTTTCTCATTCAGGAAATATTTACTTTGGGAATGGCTGCTATTGATTCAGAAGATATTTCTTAAGTTCTTACTGTGTGTCTAAAACTGAAATGCATAAAGTCAAAACTTGTCTATTCACAAATTCCATAATGCTATTGCTTAAACAATCTACCAGCTTTGCATTAGGTTCAAACTCACTTCATTCATGGTGGGAAAAGACCTTGACATAAAACAAGAAGAGATACATAGCTTCCAAAGGCTTTCATCTTAAAAAGATGCTTCATCCGTCCATCCAGCCATCCAGCCAGCCATCCAGCCAGCCAGCCATTCATTCACTCACTCATTAATCTTTACTGGATATTGACTTTGCTCTCAGCACCAGGCTAGGCAGTAGTTACACAAAGATGAATTAGATGTTGATCTCTCCCTCCATAAGTTTAAAATTTCATTGTTTAGATAATACTTGTAATGAACTACAGTAATATACTGTGATGTAGGAGCAATATTCCTATTAGAGACAATAGTGATTAAAACTACAAAACATCTATAATGTGCTTGGAGCTGTGTGAGTTTTTCATGTGAACCGTCCTATTTTGCCCTTGCCATATGGTACAAGATTCTATTACTGTCCCTATTCATAGTAAGTCAATGTCAAACACAGGCTTCAGGCCTGGCTAAGTGGAGTGCCACCCCCTCAGAACCACACCTGCCCTTCATCTGCTCCTAGGTTGGTTCAGGGCCATAGATGCTCAGAGAAGGGCATCACACAGCAACTTGGTAGTTTATGAGATGCCTACAATGTGATAGATGGTCTATATTTATTGTCTCATTTCTTTCAAAACCACCTGTGGAAAACCTTGCTATCGTTACCACTTTACAGTTGAAAAAACTGAGTGTTAAAATTGGGATCATGTCTAGTTAGCTAGTAAGTCAAGGAACACATTGGGATTCAAACATGTGTCAGTGATCCCAAAGCCCACATCCCTTCTATTCTCAACCACATCTTAGAAAGAGCATGCTCTTTTTGTCTCAATTTTAGATCTTCCACACAATAAATCAGACCATGTAGGCATTATTTAAACAGTGCTTCATGTGGGATGACCCTACCTTCTTGGGCACCCAAGTCTCAGGAGGAGGTTATATGCTTATTCCAGGACTAAATGGCCTGGCTCAGTCAGCAGTGTGTCTTCATGTTACAACAGCCTAAAAGCTAGAGAGGTGACAGATTGCTGGAAGAGTCTATTTATATTCTCATGCTTGGCCTTGCACTAGAATTACTTTGTGTCTTTCCTCTTGTGGGCAAACTGGCACAGTTCTCCAATGATAAGTTAAATAATTTGGTAAAGTTCATAAAGACTTAAAAACTCTCCCATCAGATTTTCGAGACATAGTTTTTTTTTAATTTTTATTTTTTAAAATCCCATTCTGGAGGCTATTTGTTTTCTTTTACAGACTACTTAAATCATTTCCCTGTGTCTCTGAATGCCACACAAAGGACATTTGACTCTTTCTCTTCATCCTATACAATAGTGCCTTTGACAGAACTTACAAATCCCAAACTGTAGCCCTGGGTTTGCCTGCCTTTCAGTAATAAGGTTTCCAAAGTCATTTTATTTTGTAGGCCAAAACCAAACCAACCCCCCCCCTATCCCAATTTACTAGTATTTGGTGATTGGCCAGGTCTTTTCTTTAAAATTCATTCATTCTCTCTCTCTCTCTCTCTCTCTCTCTCTCTCTCTCTCTCTCTCGGAGTTCTGGTAAAGTTGTATAAACCTTGAATCAACTTAGTTATTCCACGTTTCAAATGCTGTCAGAGTCCATGGATGGTTAGAGGGTCAGTTCCCTTGGCTTCAGTCCCCTCCCTTGTGTGGTAGCGTTACATTTGTACAGGGAGTAACTTAGGACTAAGTTATTGCTTCAGTGTGAAGGCTGGCAGGGGAAACACAGCCCTAGTGGCACACAGAATCCGTCTGTGTTAGCCCTCTGTCACTGCTGACTCGACCCGGCTTTTGGCTTCACCTAAATGATAAATGGTCCTATTGTTTGAGCTTCAGCATTAAAAAAAAATAGAACTAAATCTAGATTAAGCAAGGACAGAGACTCATTTCATTGCACTGTACTTTAATATTCCTGAGATCCATGGTGTTACGGTGGCTCCTTTTAACAGCCATCTCACTCCAGGGCGGAACACTATGCTGTCTTTGTTTCATCTGATCTTTCAGCTAAATAAGAGATGGTCACTTATCCTCACTACTCCCATATCCTGCTGGATTTCTATTGCTAAAAGAGAAACTGACCACACGGGAAAAGGTAGAGGTTTCAGGCAGAGCATTTCAGCGTGTGTTTACAGGCAGGACTGACTTACTCAGCAGATCCTGCTCGGAGGAGCTTCAGCCAATGAAGAGGCTATATCCCGGCTTGCTTGGGGGCTTCTGAGTTTGAGCTGCATGCAGAAATGTAAGGCAGTGCTTCCTGGCGCTGATGGCAAAATGGGACCCATCTCCAGTTATTCCTCGGGCTCCCCAGCTTTGCAGATCTGGGAGAGAGCCTACATAAACATATTGGTGATGTAGCCAGCTTTGAAGGCCGGGAGAATCCTTATGGATTCAGGAGACTGTTTTTTTATTTAGAATTTTATTTTTTATTTGGAAGATGAAATGCTTCTCTCGTTACCTGCCTTACATCTTCAGACCTCCGAACACCATCCTCTCTTCCAGCTGCCACACGGAAGGTACAGACCAGAGAGGGCGAGTGTCTGGGTGGGTGGGACGAAGTGGGCTGGTGTCTGACTTCCCACAGGTTCTGCGGATGCTGCTTTCTGCAGCTAGTGGATGACTGTCGTTCCTGGCAAAAGCTCGTATCTTTCAGACTTAGATCTGCTCCTAAAATCAGCTTGTCTTATGCAAGGAAGGGAAGTGTTTTCCAAAGAGCAGCATGATATTGCAAAGGTGATCTCAAAGCTGGCAGCTGATTAGAAAATAATTCTGAAATATTTTGCCAATTTCCCTTGTTCTCTTTAACATATGCAAACAAGTCATTGGAACTAGTGCTAGGGGGAAAATTTTTTTTTTTTTTTTAGTGAGTGCTGCCACATACATTTATCCGAGCTCTCTGTTTTGTCACTGTCTGTTTAATAACTTGGTGCATGCCCAAGAAAGCAATTAGCAAAATAGAATGAGCTTAGCACATGACTGTGGAGTGTCGGTTGTCGGATTGGTTCACTTGGAGTCTGTCTGTACCTGGGTTACAGAGCAGAGGAGCACAGCTGACTTTTGGCACTTGTTGGAAATGCGGTTTGTGGGGGTCCTGAGTTAATTAATGCTTTGAGGAGAAGGTGAGTTGAGCCCTGTACACGTTCCCCAGTCTCCCTTCTTGCTTTCAGAGACTTCTTCCACCTTCTGTCCTGGCACGATATGCATCCTTCTGTGTGTGTGTGTGTGTGTGTGTGTGTGTGTGTGTGTGTGTGTGTGTGTGTACTTTCTGTGTGTGCATGTGTGAGCCTTGTAAACATTCTAGCAATTCCTCATCAACTAAGCACCGAAGGATTCAACGTTTCTCTAGTCAGTAGCTGATTGTGCATTTTCTATATGTGACTTGGCTGCTTCTTGAAATCTGACACATTCTTGGAAGAAAACAATTTTAAGTAAAGCAACTGGCTGGCCATTTTTCAACCTTAGGGACTGTCCTACAAGTGCTACTTGCTTGAAGAGGTGGAGGATGGTGAGGTTCTGTGACCCCTCCTGGGGCTCAGAACAGAGGTGGTGAGCAGCCCACCCTGTTTCTCATCCTGAGAGCAGGAGCCTGTTATTGAGGACTTGGGGATGAGAGGAGCACACATTATACCACAGGTGATTTCCCCAGCTGTACTCCAGAAAAAGCAAATAAATGTTTGGAATAATCCTTGAATGGAGACTGAAGATGACATTTTAATAGACATTGTTATCTCATAAATTTTTCTTTTAAAATTACATACTTCCCTTAAAATGTATTGGTAACTAAATAAAATGATGCATTGGGAAAATTTCTCTTCCTAGTAAGTCCCTGTATCTTACATATATTGAAGGGAAGGGAGGGAAGAACAGTAGACATGATCAAAATCTCCAAGAAAACTTTTTTTTTTAATTTTTTAAAATTTTTCTGTGGAACATTTAAAATGGCATACATTCAGACTGTGCTTGGTGCCCTCTCCCTGCCCTGCTTCCCCTTTTCCCCTCCCACCAATGAGTGTCCAGGTTGACCATGCTATATTCATACTTTTACACATATTCGAATGTAGCTCCTCCATTAATCAATCTCAGCCTTCTTCCTCACCTATCCTTCCACTCTAGCTTTGCTGAGGTTTCCCCTCCATTATCTGGAGTCCTTCTGGTAATCCTAATACTCTCTTGTTTGGGCATATTAGAGAAAACATATGTCCCTTCTCTTTCTGTGCTTGGCTGATGTCACTTAACATAATGTTCTCCAGGTCTTTCCACCTTCTTGCTAATGACATGATTTTGTTCTACTTTATAGTTGAGTAGAATTTCCAGGAAAACTTTCTAAATATGAAAGACATAAAAACACATAGGAAGCTGCCCCAATGGCTTTTGCTTTTCTGATTGGCTCCCTAGTTCTCTCCTCCCAGCTTAGACTTCGAGAACCCAAACATTTGGTTCATTCAGTTGCTCTTTTGTATATTAATCAAACTAAACATCCTATATCACACAGACAAAAATACGTCCACAAAAGCCTTTTATCAAACTGTCATTTAAACCAAATTGAACTGGTTAAGTCCATCAAAAGGGAAATCTCACTTTGTGTCAAAACAATCTGTGCCTCACCCACCATGGGTAGATTTGGTAAAGGAGATGTGTCGTAATTTGTAACCATAATAAAAACAATGGGTAAGGAGAATAGAGGGTCTGAAAAACTTACCTCAGGGTGAGGCCCTGGGCATAGTGGCAAAGGCCTCAGTAAAAAGGTAGACAAGAAGGCCCGCGGCCATTCATAGCTCTCTGCCAAAGTTCATCTATAGCATAGAAAAGAGAAAACCTCCTCCTATGAATGTTAAGAATTAAATGTGACAATGAAGTGATGTTCCTCATAAAACCCAGCATATGATAGGTACTATTTTTCAGCCTAATGTTTTATGTGATAGTTCAGTTTTTTTTTATTACAGTAACTAGTGTGTGTGTGTGTGTGTGTGTGTGTGTGTGTGTAGTAATAGGGATTGAACCCAGTGACATTCTACCTCTGAGCTACATGCCCACGCAGCCCTATTTTATTTTTTTTTATTTTGAAACAAGGTCTCACTAAGTTGCTGATGCAGACCTCAAACCTGAGATCCCCCTGTCTCAGCCTCCCAAAGACTAGAATTATAAGCATGCACCACCATGCCTGGCTTCTTTATTACACTGTCTTAAGCAATGAGTAGCTTTCTCATACACACTATTGAGTCACCCAAAACTAGTTACTCTATTTAAAATATGTCTGAGGAGAAAAATACATCAGAATGGGTCCCAGTTTCAGTTTGGTGTGTGTGTGTGTGTGTGTGTGTGTGTGTGTGTGTGTGTGTGTTTCTTTCTATAATGTTAGCAATGATGCGGTCCTGCACATAAAAAATGGAAGAGTTATAGATGTAAAAAAGCTACAAACGTGAACTTCACATTTTATTTAACCAAGAGGGAAGAATGAACATTTTGTGACTATCCCTATGGAAGTCAAATAAAGACAAATGACACAATCTCCCAATCTCTTAAAGTTGCATTTTAGAACAACTCTAAGAGCTTCACCCTTTCTTGGGCATCTCAGGAGAGAGAAGAATCCATCGTACTTTGAAGAGTTGGCCTTTTTTCTGGCTTTGCTTCTTGACATTGCTTTTCCAACACAGAAAGGTCTTGAGATTGGAGCCCCAGCTCTGCCACTTGACAACAATGTCGGGTTGTTATCTAACTTCTCGGAGCCTCAGTGTCCTCATTTATAAAATATAAAAAGTAATACTTCATGGTTGTAAAGGAATACATTCAGGGTGTTATACAGGGGGTGTTCATGATAACCAAAATAATAATAATGATCAGCCTTTACTTACATTGAATTAATACGTCCAAGACATTGGCTAAGCACATTATATACAACAGCGCATTCCTATAAAGAGTAAACAAGAATATGAGAGTCACAGTTTCTTTTCCTCCCCTATCTCACTTTTTTTTTTCATACATCAAATGGAGACGTGGTTCTCCCTATATCAGCCAGGATGATTTTTTAAAACATGATCATCTTACCACCTGCCCCCTCCAACACAAACACACATCTCAAATCTCCCAGTGGCTTCACACAGCCTGCAGGGCTCTGCCTGTTCTGACACCTGCCTGATTTCCTGCCAGGGCTCGAAAAGTTCCATTTTGCCTGGCCTCCTGCTGTATGTGGAGACCATTGTTGGTTCCTCAATATTCTCCCTCCAACCACAGGCTTTGACTTTCTCTCCTCTCTGCCTTATTGCCTTGTTAATGGGAACTCCCAGCTCTAGCTGAAGCCACATCCCTGACCGACCGCAGCTCCTTAAGATCAGGTCCCTCCCCCAGAGTGCGCATTCTAGTTTGTAGTTATGAATAAGCTGATACGGTTTGTTAATACCTGTCTCCCTGCTACCGAAAGCCTGTAATCTTATTCTCACTCTTGTACCTCCACGACTAAAACAATACCAGGGACGTAATAGGCACTCAGTAAATTCATACTGCGTGATGGGATGACAGCCACCAAGGTCGTTGTAGGAATAAAATTTAAAATCATATGCGGAAGGCTTTAACAAAAGACAGACTCCTATATAAATGTAAGTTGTCTTAATGTTTGTGGTTTGGGAAGCTTCCTATAGCTATACCTAGTGGGATAGGTTTTATTATTATTCTTTAGATTAAAACAGAAATAAGGGCAGCTGGGTGAAGCCGAGGTATGACCAGGGGTCTGAGAAGACAGTGGGAGTATCTGCGGACTCCTTAAGGGAGCACAGGACCTGCTCCCCCTTGGTAGGAGGGGATATATCCAGAACAATTGTTTCAGGTTTGGAGGAACAAAATTCCAATCATAGCCAGAAAGAAACTATTCAAGACAGGATGGAATGCAAGCAAATCCCTACAGGCAAGGGAGGGCCAGCAAAGCAAAGGAACCTCGCCTCGTCCATTCCTGTGGGCCTGGCCTGGCCTCAGTCAGTCACCTGAGCAGTCGTGAGTGAGTCCTCTTTGTAAAGGGCTGAGGGCAATGCGCTTGGCCTGGCACCCCTTCCTTTACCCAAATTGTCCTGGTCACATTTCCCCTGGAAGCCCCATTCCTCCCTGAAGACTCAGCTCAAGTCTTTCCAGGAAGGCTTCTTCAATGACTACCAAGACAGAGTTGTGGCTAAGTCACACGAATCACAGCCACGGCACCAGCTCTGAGGAGGAGAAACAGCGGCTGCCAGTCCTGAGGACGCCCCGCCATATGCCGGAGCCAGGCCTGCAGCCTCCAGCTGGCTCCTCACAAGAATCCTTCAGTTTAAATACCACCATCTCCACATTACAGGTGAGGAGGCTGACTCAGGATGTCTTAGTCAGGTGACAGAGTCAAGTCCGAGGCTTGGACACACTGGTGCTCTTAACCCCACCTGCTGCCACCTCCTTCCACGGGTCACTGAGGACGGCCACAGGTCTTAATGGCACGGTCTGCTTAGATGCCTGTCTGCTGGGGTGGCCAGGAGCCCCAGGGCAAAGGAATTAGGTTCCATTTATCTTCAGCTTCTGTGTCCTGATTTAGCACAGAGCTTGACTCTGGGTAGATGCTCAAGAAATCCTCCTAAATGAAGGGCTGAGGAAGAGAGTGAATGAACCGACTCGCCCATCATCTATCAATAATGATCCTTCCCCAGGAGGAAAATCTGGAAGCAGAGTATCTTCTAGTGACGCCCAAAAGCAGGCCTGCTAAAAATCTACACATGAGTACACACACACACACACACACACACACACACACACACACCGTGCACAGAGAAAAATACACATTTTCTGACTATTATGTCATAGATCACAATACCATGAAAATAAGAAAAGCTAGGCCCAATTCATGTAGATGCAGAGGGACGTGTGTACGGGTTTGTCTGTGGCTGTGTTCTTCACAACAATCCTATGGGGGTTTTACATGTGAGCATTTTACACATGAAAATTCTCGTTACACAGGAGAATCCCACGTCACAAAGAGGTAGGTAACTTCTTGTCCAAAGTCACACAGCTGTTAAGTGCAAATGTTAGGGTACAAATGAAGAATGGGTCCAGTACTGTATTTTGTGCTTTCTTCATATTTAAGGAAATCTTATTTTTATGTTTTTTTTTTAATTCTCTCTCCAGTCCTTTCCACATATTTAGAACCAGCCCACTCTTCATATCCCACACTGAAGGAGCCTCCGCCCACCCACAGCTTTCCCAGGCTGCTCATTTTCCCATCAATCTCTCGTCTTCACAAACACACACCTACATTTAACATCTTCCCCAAATCACGCTGTCTCTCGGTTAACATGGAGATAGTGATGCTCACCTACAGGGGTTATTGTAAGGACTAAGTGAGGGACATTGGTCTGTTTTAGCTTTGATTCCGGTGCACAGCGGATGACTGGTCTCAGCTCTCTTCTGAGCTCCAGCTTCCACCTTGAGCTGGACCCACCCACCTCAGCTGGGCCCATCACACCGCCCTTGCCTCCGGCCATCAGCACCACTTTCTCCTCTCTACAGAATTTTGGTTTTTATGGTACTGAGAATTGAGGCCAAAGCCATTGTACCACCAAGCTACATACTCCCTCAAGCCCTATGTTTGTTTGTTTGTTTATTTTTTAATTTGGAAACAGTATCTGGCTCAGTTGCCAAGAGCCTCACTAATTACTGCGGCTGGTCTTGAACCTGCGACCCTCCTATTTCAGCCTCTCAAGTACTGGGATTACAGGTGTGCACCACTTCGCCCCACAGGCAGGATCTGCAAAGCATCTCACCTTCACTAGTCATCTCATATACCTGGGTCTTCCTTCAGCAACTGCCCACTCCCTGCTCCCCCTGCCAGAGAAAATGCCTGGCAGGAGTCATCTGCACATGTGGCCACCTCCCCTGTATGGCTCTTGACATTCTCTTCCAGGGCACTGATGAGCTTTGCCTGTTCTCTGAACAGGAGTGCAGCTCTCTTTTTGAAAGAGTCCTTCTCTTGGCCTCAAGATTAACCCTTTCTATTCTATTTCTATACCTTTTCCTTTGCTGGCCCACCTATCTGAGGCTTCCCAGCCGGCTTCTTATCATCCTTCTGAACTGTAAATATTATAGAGCCTGGGTTCAGTCTTTTGTTTGTTTGTTTGTTTGTTTGTTTGTTTGTTTGTGGTACTGGGGACTGGACCCAGGGGTATTCTACCTTTGAGATACACTCTCAAACCTTTTTATTTTTAATTATTTTTTTTAATTTTTTTGGTGATACTAGGGATGGAACCCTTCTACCTCCGGGCTACAGTCCAGATACTATTTTTATATTTTTTATTTGGAAACAGGGTCTCTTAAGCCAGCGCGGCTGGCTTCAAACCTGCGCAATCCTCCTGTCTCCACCTCCCAAGTGCAGGGATTACAAGTGTGCACCACCACGCCCGGCCTTATTTTTTTTTATTTTGAAACAGGGTCTCACTAAGTTGCTGAGGGTCTCATTAAATTACCAAGGCTTGTCTTGAATTCACAATCCTCTTGTCTCTGCCTCCCAAGTACTGGAATTACACATGTGAGCCAAAATGCCTGGCTTTGGTCTTCTTTTTAATCTATGCTGGCTTCTAGGGACCTCATCCACTCCTATGTCTTAAATTTCATATATTTAGCTTGGCATGGTTGTGCATGCTTGTAATTACAATGTTTGGGAGGCTGCAACAGGAAGATCAAAGGTTCAAAGCCAGCCTTGGCAACTTAGCAAGACCCTGTTTAAAAATAAAAAATAAAATAGGGCTGGGGTTGTAGCTTAGATGTAGAACTCCCCTGGGTTCAATCCCCAATATTACAAAAGATAAAAATAATAAATAAATAAATAAATAAATATCATCTATTTAATGTATATCTTCAGCTCCAACCTCTCACCTAAAATGCAGACTTTTGCACCCAACTGTATACCCAACAGTTCTACCTGGAGAGTAGAGCTCTCAAAACTGAAAGAACTCCTAATTTTCCCCCTAAAACTCTGTTCAGAATTTTTTCCCAGCTTAAGAAATAAGCAGGCACTCTGTTCACCTAGCTACTCAAGCCCCAAACCTTGAAGTTATCTTCAATTTCCTTCTCTTCTCTCTCTCATACCCATCTTCCAATTCCGTGGTAAATCCTCCAAGCTACCCAGTGTCCAATCATGTTTTATCCTATCTATCACTCAAATGTCTCTTCATGAAAGAATTTTTTCCTGGCCTTCCTAAAATCTCTCTCTCCCCTCCCCTGCCCACACTTTTATACTATTTTCTTTTTACTTCCTAGCACTTATCTTGCCAGACATGTTATAAGTCGAGGTACTTGTTTACTGCCTGTCTTTTCCTGCTGTAGAATGTAAGTAGAGGCTCATTTCTGTGTCTCCAGCCGCTAGCACAGTTTCTAGCACATGGGAAACCTTTAATGGATATCTGTGAATTGAATGAATGGACATATTTGAAGTCTTAGTAATAAAGTGGAAAAATTTGACTCTGCACACAGACAAACCTGAGTTCTCATCCCTATACTGATAATTATGTAGAAGACTTTTAGCTATTCACCTGGTGTATTTCCTCCTTCTCTACTAGTAACATAGGAAAGTATTGTTACGAGGGTGAAAAATGACGCTGTTAAACACCCGGCATAACATCCTTATATATATCCAGTGGATGGGATATCACCTGTTTCTTTTGTACGCTCCAGTGCACTTGCCACATGTAGGCATTTCTAGTTCAGCCTCCCTGCAAGCCAGCACTGACTGGGCTGGTTGTGTACAAGACTCTGTGCTGAGTACTTGACAGTTACCACCTCACAAAAATGTCATGGCAAATGCTTTTAATTTTCCCCGTTCTTCAGAGGAGGAAACGAGACTGAGAATGGTTCAATAACTTAACAAAAACCACTCAGCTAGAAATGTGCTGTATCAGAGCTTGCACCCAGACTACCAGTGGTCAATATTATGAGGCTCCTAATATTGTCTACAGCATCGCATAATATTGTCTACATCTCAAAATATTGTCTACAGCATCTCAGTACATGGAAAATTAAAAGAGGAAGAAGACTCTTCCCTATTTTTTTTTTTTATACTGGGAGTTGAACCCAGAGGCATTCAACCTCTGAGCTACACCTCCAGACCCATTTTATTTCTTATTTGGAAACAGGGTCTTGCTAGGTGGATGAGAGTCTCACTTCTTGCTGTGGCTGATGCTGTCCTTGACACTGTGATCCTCCTGTCTCAGCCTCCCAAGCGCTAGGATTACAAGTGTGCACCACCACACCTGGCTCCGATTCTTCCCTATTTCAGCTGTGGTTTAGCAGGAGAGAAAGAGGCATACACAGAGAACTCTGTCACAGGCCTTAGTGCTGGCCATGCCCGAGAGGCACCTGTGGCACATACGCTTGACTGTCCCCCAACAGCCGATGTAATGCCACTCCCCAGAAGCAAGCCCCAGGAACCATAGTTTTTAAGGTTTCCTGGGCGATTCTTATGTGAGTCCAAGGTGGGACTTGAACAGCAGAGTAGAAGGCTATACTAGAAGCTCAAGAGAAGAAGCCTAGGCAAGGTTGCTCAGTTGGACCCCTCTGAAATGACAAAGTAAAATCCTGCAGCTGAAAAAGGCTGCTTGGGGTCAAGGCTTCTGATGTCTCGCAGATACGTTTCTGTCCTGGGAAGAATCGAGGTCATTGTCATCATCCACTTAGGAATTCAGTGGAACTCTGTTGAACATTTGTCTGCTTCAGAGTAGTTATAAATTTGCTTCAAGATTTTATATTTATATTAGCTAAAATGCCAATCTAGAGAAGGTCTTTAATGTCTTGTCCTTTAATTTTGTCATCTACCAAAAGGGTGATTAAAAAAACTATGCATATGTGAAATAACTGCTTTAATGAGTAAATGTGACCATTCATCCCCAGTATATAGTGTGGTACCCAACACAAACTAAGGGCTCAATAAAAATAAGCTGTTATTATTAATACTCTTTGTGTTAGCAGAGGTCCCAGAACTCAACAATTGGCCTGTGTTCTTGGATCTAGAGTAGGAAAGAATCCTCTTCTGACACTGATGTTCTTTAGAGAATTAGCTAGTTCTGTCAGGTGGGAAAAACTGATAAAATTACAGTAAAATTTGGTCACTAGAGTTTGAGTCAGGAGCGTCCCCCAAAGGCCCATGTGACTTGGTCCCCTGCCAGTGGCACTATTGTGAAGTGGTGGAACCTGTAAGAGGTAGGACCCAGTGGCAGGTTTCAGGTACTTAGACGCATGCCCTTGAAGGGGAAAGTGGTCCCTTAGTCCCTTCCTCTTCCTCCACTTTGCTCCCTGGCCATGAGGTGAGCTGTTTTGTCAGGTGCTGCTTCAGTGATGGGTGACTCAAAAGCAATAGGGCTAATGAGTCATGGGCTGACATCTCCAAAACTGGAAGCCAAAGTAACCCTTTTTTTCTCTCTCTAAGTTGAATATAGAAGCATTTGTTACAGTAATGGAAAGCTAACACACCAGTGATGTCAGTGTTGGATGAAGTGATATTACTTTATGAAGTAGGAGCCCCTTCTTGAGTCTCCCCATTGCCAGGCAAAGTAACCCATTTTCAAGAGTTCCTAATAATATCTGTAAAGAACTTTCTAGCTGGTAAGAAATAGGAAGGACAAAAAATAACAAATTAACAAAATCCAGCTGGGTATTAAGCATCCTCCGTGCATTATCACATAGAGATAATTTTCATGACAATCCCGCATGACAGTACCCACACTTTATTTTTTATTTAATTTTTATTTTTTATAAGTGAAACATATTGAGAGTGGTGTACATTTACATTGTGCTTCATGCCCTTCCCCCTCCCTTTTCCTTCTCCCCCAATAGAGAGTGACCAGGTCAATCATGTTGTATTTATACTATTACACATATTCGTATGTAGCTCCTCCATTGAACAACCTCAGCTTTCTTCCTCACCTACCCTTCCATTCAAGCTTTGCTGAGATTTCCCCTCCATCACCTGGAGTCCCTCTGGTATTACCACTACTCCCTAGCTTGGACATATTAGAGAAAACATATGTCCATTCTCTTTCTGTGCTTGACCAATCTCACTTAACATAATGTTCTCTAGTTCCTTCCATCTTCTTGCAAATGCTATTATTTTATTTTTCTTTATAGCTTAATAGAATTCCATTGTATTTCCCATAATTTTGCAATCCATTCATCTGTTGATGGAGATCTAGGTTGGTTCCATATTTTGGCTATTACAAACTGTGCTGCTATGAACATGGGTATGCATATGTTAACATAGATCTCTGATTTCAACCCCTTTGGAAAGATACCCAGGTGTGGTATAGCCGGATCAAATGGTGGATCTATTCCCAGTTTTCTAAGGAATCTCCATACTGATCTCCATAGTGGCTGAACTACTTTGTATTCCCACCAACAGAATAAAAGAGTTCCTCTTTCCCCACATCCTCACCAGCAATTATTGTTGTTTGATTTCTTTATGTTTGCCACTCTAATTGGGGTTAGATGGAATCTCAGTGTAGTTTTGATTTGCATCTCCCTGATGGCTAGTGATGTTGAACATCTTTTCATGTATCTATTGGCCATTTGTATCTCTTCTTTTGTGAAATGTCTTTTCATTTCAGTTGCCCATTTCTTGATTGGGTTGTTTGTTTTGCTAGTATAGAGTCTTTTGAGCTCTTTGTATATTCTGGATATTAGCCCCCTATCAGAGTAGTGGCTGGTAAAGATCTTCTCCCATTCTGTAGGCTTTCTCTTTAGGTTCTTGATGGTTTCCTTTGATGAGAAGAAACTTTTTAGTTTGAAGACATCCCACTTATTAATTCTTGCTTTAATTTCCTGCGCTTTGGAGGTCTTATTGAGAAAGTTACTCCCTGTACCTATATGTTGGAGTGTACATCCTATGCTTTTCTCTAATAACTTCACAGTCTCTGGTCTAATTTCTAAGTCTTTGATCCATCTCGAGTTGATTCCTGTGCATGGTGAGATATAAGGGTTTAGATCCATCTTTCTACAAATGGATAGCCAGTTCTCCCAGCACCATTTGTTGAAAAGGCTGTCTTTTCTCCAGCATATGAGTTTGGCCCCTTTGTCAAAGATCAGTTGACTATAGATGTGTGGGTCAGTACCCACACTTTAGAGGAGAAAATATGGAGGGAAGACTGCTGAGATGAAATATTTTGGTGAAAACAACTTTGGCTGTGGAATCAGATAAACTAGAGTTCAAATTGTGACTTAAACTTATTTGTCTTCTGGGTGTCTGCTTTTTCAACTTTCAAATGGAAGTATTATCTAAGCTTGGTGGTATGCACCTATAATTTCAGCCTCTGAGGAGGCTAAGGCAAAGAGAATCCTAAGTTCAAAGTCAGCCAGGGCAACTGAGACTTTATCTCAAAATTTAAACATAAAAATAAAAAGGTGGCTGGGCGTGGTAGCGCACACCTGTAATCCCCTTGCTTGGGAGGTGAAGACAGGAGGATCGCACGGGTTCAAAGCCAGCATGTTGGCTTAAGAGATCTTGTTTCCAAATAAAAATATATTTTAAAAAATAGTGTCTGGAAGTGTAGCCCAGAGGTAGAAGGGTTTCCAGGAACCCCAGTACCACCAATAAATAAACAAATAAATATAAAAAGGTGTTGTAAATTTCGTAGGGTGCTTGCCTGGCAAGTACAATCACTAGCAACACACACACACACACACACACACACACACACACACAGAGAGAGAGAGAAAATAATGCTTTCTTTTTATGTATATTGTAAAATTGAAAAACTTGTGATGGAATGTGCCAGGTGAGTACATAAGAGACAGTACCTATGCTTACTCGAATTATGTCGTTGTCCAGGTCTTGCCAGCCACAATGCCAGCCTTGTCTGGTTGCATATCCTGGCTTCCTCCCACTTTACCATGTCCCCATCCAAAGAAGCCTTTGATTTTACTCTTTTGACATTTCAACCTATATCATTTATACTGTGGTTTGCCTGTAACATATACTGGTCAGTGTTTTGATTTGTGTTTCTGGATGTATTTTATGTCTTTGGTACTTGTGCCCCAAGGCAATTCCTTCATTTGGATTCAATTTTATAAATCTAATAGAAAAATCACCGGCAGTGAAGTCATTGCCATCGTTAGGGAGACGGGCCCATTAGTTTTCTGAGTCATTGTTTCTTCACAGGCAGATTGAGCTGGAAGGAAAGATGGGCTCGGATGGTCATGGCCTTTATCTTCACAAAAGTCTGCAAAAGCAGTTAATAGGAAAAGCAAATAGGAGGCAAATAAATGTATGGTTTCATGGATGTACCCGAAAACTGCTCTGGAGTCTACTGTTGATACATGAGAATGTCACTTTTCTGAAAATTTTAGGAGCAACTTTGGTAGTGAGCAAACCTGCTTGCAAGAGAAATTACCTATTTACTTATTCATTTTTTTCAAAAAATACAAACAATGCACAAAAGTAATGACTCTGCTCTATGTCAATATCAACTAGGCAATAGTTCACAGGTATTAAAAATAGAGGTGGTTCCCGCCATTATGAAAGGAAAATAAACTAACAAATTAATTGTGCTGTGTGACCAATACTGCAATGCAGAGAACTGACATTAGGTCATCATGTAATAGGTGTTATTATATAATACAAGAAGATCAGGATGACTTCCCTGAGGAAGTATCACTTGAGCTGAGATCTGAAGAGTGGGTAGTACTTCACTAGGTAGAGTAAGAGAGAGAATTTTCCAGGCTGACAAGGATATGTTTTCAGAGCCCAGTTACCAGAGGGGAAAGGTGAATCAGGACCCTGAGGGAAAGCCACTGCAGCTGGAACACACAGACCCAGGTGTGTTGGCACATGCCTGTATTCTTAGTACTTGGGAGGATGAGCTGAATGATCGCAGGTTCAAGACCAGCCTCAGGAACATAACAAGATTCTCATCAACCTAATAAACCTGTTTGCTAGTAGAGTTTCAAACCCGTAGAAAAGGGATGAGGGTATAGCTCAGAGATAGAATGCTCCTGGGTTCAATCATCAGTACTACAAAAAAAGAAAGAGAGAAAGAAGGGGAAAAAGAAAGAGGAGGATGGTAGAGAACTAAGCTCTAGAGCCATGTGACTCTTGTATGCCTTTGTTTTATGAATCTATGGAGTTTGGTCTGATGCCAAAGTGCAACTAAAAAATATGTCAGGGTATGAATTCAAGAAAACGTTGACCATATTTGCAGAATTAAAAATTTTTCCTGACTGCTGTCAAAAGAATAGATTAGGGAGGATAAGAGCAGATGGACATATTTTAAGGCATGGGACATGCAAAACACTAAGTAGATAAGTAGCCTTAGAGTCGACTTATAGGTGGCCCTATGTCTTCCCCAAATTCCTGAATGTCTATTTGTGACCGTGTCTGAACATAACAGTCTCAGTCTCATGAACACTGAAACCTGTCCATAGTCTTGACATCCAGACAAAGACATTTTTTATTGTCAATGAGTGATAGCTGGAACACACTCTGCTGCATTGAGAACAGGCAACAAACATTCCAGGCACGGGAGTGGGCTTGCGCTTCCAGACTGTAGTTGCAAAACAGGATGATACTTAGAAGGAAAAGAAAGGCTGTCTTGGGACAGAACCACTACGAATGTTTTCATATCATGTTTATTCAGCAAGACAGAGCTGCTGCGTCAAAACCTTTAGATAGAATTGTGCATGTGCTCAGCGGTGTATTTTCTTAAAACAGCAAGGTGGCCCTCTCAGTGGAGAGTCCAAAAGTCAGTCTTATGAGCAAAGATTAGGAAGCCATGCCTACCTTAATGGTCCTATAACACAGATGACAGCATGTTTGAGCACATGAGTGGGAAACCCAAATATAAAAATCACATGGCAGCTAAACAGGTAACATGAACTGAAAAGGCATGATGCTGGTTATCATGATGTTGTGAGTTCAAAGTCTGCCTAGAGGAGACACAGTCCAATGAGGGAGGGATGGAGGGGGGAGAGAGAGAGAGAGAGTAAGTGAGAGAGAGAGAGAGAGAGAGAGAAAGAGAGAGAGAGAGAGAGAGAGAGAAAAGAAGAAGAAGAAGAAGAAGAGGAAGAAGAAGAAGAAGAAGAAGAAGAAGAGGAGGAGGAGGAGGAGGAGGAGGAGGAGGAGGAGGAGGAGGAGGAGGAGAAGGAGAGAGGTGGAGGGATGGAGGGAGAAAGGAAGGAAGGAAGGTAGGTAGGTAGGCAGGCAAAGCCAACCTAACCCCAGGCCTCGGGCACCTATTTCAGTCCCATTAGAATCACAGAATATCTCTTTGGGAAAGATTTCTGAAACCCTCTAGTCCAATCCCTCACAGAATTTCATAGCAATGAAGATCTCACTGCTTCCTGAACCTGACTATACTACTTCTGGAAAATGCTGACTACTCCTAAGTCTTTATGTTGCACTAAAATCTACTTCTTAGGATACAGAATAGGAAATATTTTCTGTGTGACAAGATTTCCACACCCCGCACAGCCTGAAGAGAAATTCCTCTAAGTAGCCTGTATGGCTTCAGCTGCAGTCAGTGTGATGTCTAGGAGCACTTGGGTACCACACCTGTTCTAGTTGTCCCTCTGCTCATTCAGCTCTAATAAGGACCTGATGGAGAGGAAACCTTAATTATCCCCATGTTACAGGTGTTGACACTGAGACCCAAAGAGATAATTTGCCCAAAGTCACACAGAGTAGGAGAGGAGCAGGAGAGGGATTTGAACCCACATACACTGTTCTCCTCTGTTAGGAAGAAGGCTTTCTAGCAGTCTTACATCCAGATCCAATGTGAATTCAGACCTGAACGTGGCCAAATGACTGCCCTTTAGCTAAACCTCTGTTTCTTTATCCGTAAGATAACATTCGGGAACCATACCTCTGTTTTGTTGAGAAAGTAGAGTTTCAAAGTATATAAAGCAGTAGTAGGGAACCTCGCACATTCTAAGCACTCAGTAGAGATGGATTGAATAGACAATGGCCCTGCCCTCCTGTGTGCAGGTGCCTCCTTTGCTCAGTGGCTTAAACAACAGTCAGCTGTGCCTTTGCTCCAGGCACTGGAGGCTGGAAGTCCAGATGAAGCTCTCTGCAGAGCTGGTTCCTGGGGAAGCCTCTCTTTCAGGTCTGCAGATGGCCGCCTACTCCCTGGGTCCTTATCTGGCTTTCCTCTGTGAGCACACACCTTTGTCTTCTTCTTACAAAGACTCCAGGCTATTGGATGAGTGCCCACCCCCTGGTGACTTCCTGAACCCCAGTTCCCTCCTTCAAGGCCCCATCTCCAAACACAGTCACACAGGATCAGGACTTCAACCTGGGGATCTGCAGGGGTTTGGGAAGTGGGTACGTTGCTATCTATAGCACTTCCCTAGCCAAGCTTCCTTACTCTTTGCCCCACTTCTTCAGAAAAATACCAATTTTAGGCTATCCTCAGGTGGTCAGCCAGGAGCGGGAGTCACATCATAAACAGAAATGAGAACACAGGTAGAGCATACCCACACATTGCTCCACTCCCATCAATCCAGACTCTGTAGTGTTCTGCAGCCTAGAAATAAAGCAGGTGCATAGGAGTTGGTCACCATTCCTGGGTAATGCCAGTGGCTTACCATCTCAGGCCCCCAGGTGATCTGCACCCCGACTGCCCCCCGCCACTTCCTACATGCCCAGTGCACTCCAGCCGCACTGGCCTCCCCAGGACCTTTGTCCTGTGGCTCCCTCCTGCCTGGAGTGTTCCTCCCCGGCCTTCACACAGAAATTGCCCTTCACCCAGGCCTTCCTCCCCACCCTCACTGAAGGATGCGCCTCCCAGCACTGCCCCTCACTGCACTGGGAGATGCTCTCACTGCTTGGCGTGGTGGAGAGCCTGTCTGTTGCTTCTCCAGCTAGACCGTAAGCCCCCTGAGCGCAGGTACTTTGTGCCTTGCTCCCCACTGTGTCTGGTGACATATCTGTGTTGTAAAAACCAAACAATAATCAAATATAAAAATAATCAGGAGTACTTGGTTTAAAGTATAGAAATGAAGACTTACTCTCCCCCCAGTTCTGAATCAATAGATTCTGAGCAGAAATCAAGAACCCGTGGGTGTGTATATGTGCATGTGTGTGTGTGTGTGTGTGTGTGTGTGTGTGTGATGCTAGAGATTGAACCCAGAGCCTTTCTACCTCTGAGTTACACCCCCAGCTCTATTTTATTTTTTATGTAGAAATTAGGTTTTTTTAGTGGTTGAAGGCTTTGCTAAGTTGCTGAGGCTGGCCTCAAGCCTGTGACCCCCCCCTGATTCAGCCTCCCAAGTACTGGAATTATAGGCATGCACCATCACACCTGGCAAGAACCTGTGTTTGTAAGAAGGGCTCCAATGCCTTTTGAGGAAAGAATCCCAAGTGTAGTATTTTAGAAAACACTGTCCTAAGATGATAAAGAAAAAAAGAAATGAATACCACTGATATCTCCATGGTATCTTTCTTCCATCTCTAGCTCCAGGTGTGAAAGATCTAGACAGCATCAGGGGGTGATGGTAGTAGAGAAAACATGTTGGTCTTGATATTCAAAATGCCCTCATCTCAGAACTCGGTGAAAGAGAAGATTGCTGTGGACCTACTAGAGGAAAGGCCTTCAAGGTAAACCCTAAACCCAAAGGCAGCACAAACTTCCTCCCTTTCCTGTGCACAGACCTGTTTTTGGAATGGCTGCTGCACCCTGTGAATAGAGAAGGAGGCCCTAAAACTCTCATCAAACCAAACAGCCAGAACCATTGAGAACCCACCAGCATCTTGCAGAGACTGAGTGCACTGCCCCAAACTACACAGCTCCTGAGTTAAACTGCTGGCGCTAAAATCTGGTCTGTGAACATCATTGCTCTTTCTGCCTCTGCTGTTTCAGACCCCACTGAAAGCAGTCTGGCTGCTCCTAACAACCCTGTGCACGCCTTACAACAATGTGCTGACCTGAGGAGAAATACTATATAGAGGGGAGAAACCTCAAAGATGCTCTATAAAGAGCCTCCTTCTTTTCGCATTGCGGGTGTCTTGATAAACCCTCAGGAGAGAACCAGCTTCCAGCTACTTTTAAATAGCTGAGTGAGGCATGTGTAATGACACTATTACTTTACCATTTTTAAAGGAAGCTCATTTTTCTTTGAAATTGGCCCTATTTACTCACAGAATCAGCTGAAAAGACTATTATCTCTTATTAAACCTTCAAGAATGTTCTCCTAAGTACTGCCTGCCTCACACTGGCTTTGTAACAAGGTAATTCTGCATAGGGGTATGTATTATAGGTTTCTTTCATTGGATCCCTAAAACTTATTAAGCTGTGGGCTAACCTGACTGTTTTGAGCTCAGGACTGGGAATTTGGGACAGTCCAATATTATCTGAACTGAGTCTCCTACGATTTCTCCTGTTCCAATCTCAAACGTGACATGGTGCCAACTTCATTTTTCCCTGTCAACTGACCCAGGCTCAGCTTGCTGCACCTGCTGGGAACAGCATCTTCCAAATCTGCTTTATTTGCAGTCATTTCTAGTGTTCTGTTTTGAAATTACATTCTTGGCTCCTATGCAGATAAATTCTGACTGAAATGACAAATGGAAATGGCCCTATAGGTGAAGTAGTGGCCACTACTTTAGTTACAGTTCTCTATCGATTTCAGATAGGCTCTGGGTATCATACAAAATTGTTCATTTGATACAGCACTATCGGTTCACAGCACAGATCTCAGCAAATTGATTAATACTGGAAGCTCCCAGTGATACCCAACCTTCAATTAAAGAAACAACAAGACATGATTCTACAACATGAAAGAAGAAAGTCATCTTCCATTCTAAATAGATTTTAGCTTTTTAGAAGTTAGGTTCCCAAAGCTTACCATTTTATAGGATGAACAAATGAAATAAGGTGTATGCTGGTATCTGGAAGAGTGTCTGGCACTTAGCAAGGTTCAATAAATGTTTGCTCTGTCCTGCTTCCTTGCCTGCCTTTGTCTACAGGCAGAATTTACTGCTGGCCCCTCTCTTGGTCCTTTTGCTGTGTATTTCTTGAACATCTACTACATGAATAGCATCCTTCGAGACACTCATTGTACAGTGGGGTCAGATCCTGATGGATTCCAACTCTTTCAGACCACACTTCCTGGTAGAGGAAAACAGGTGATAAACTGACTCAAGTATTAGGTCAAAATCAAGGTGAAAACTAAAAAAAAAGGCATAAGCAAAGAGATTTAGGTAAAAATAAGTGATGATCTTGCACAGATATAACTACAGACTTGCCCTGCAAATTGGTCCTTTTGCAAAAAGGCTCAACAGTGAATCTCTTTGGCAGTCTTCTGAGCACTCTCGGCTTATATAGATGCTTTATTAGCAAGTATTTCTCGGTTGCAGATCTCTTTTTCCATCTGGTAATCTAATTCTGCACAGAATGGTGGGTGAATATTTCCCGGGGCATGATGGTCTGAAGAAGGGAAGATCATGGAGGTCTGACTCTGCAGACCTCGGGAATGGTGTTAATTCACTCAAATGTCTTCGAAGCCTCTGTAATGTATTAGGCAGAGGTGGGCTGGAGAAATTTCAATAGACAGAGCAGCCACCACCCCTGACCCATGACGCAGTACACACTGATGGGGGGAGAGGAAGAACAAATAAAAACAAGAAACACCCATAGCCAGGAACTTTCAAGTGATGATAATGGCCAGGATAAACATAAAAGTACGTAAAATGAAAAAGAGTAACTAAAGGATGGGGAGCAACCAAAAGTAGAAAAGATAGGAAAACGTCTCTGAAGAAGATCATTTAAGCTGAGGTTTAACTCATGAGAAAGGGCTATGTGACCAACTTAGTGAAGAACTTTCCAAGCAAAGGGTCCTGTAATCACAAAGGCCTAGAGGCTGGAAAAAATTCAATGTACTCAAGGAACAGAAAGACATATATTTTTTGGTAATACCATATTCTTTTGTGATATAGTTTGCTATTTTATTTTTTTAATTATTTCAAACACTTAAAGCCTTATACCTCATTATGTTTTCCAAAGACACCAAGTAGCTTAGGAGCTTCAAAAACTTAGATACTAGATTTAGAGACAGCTTATTTAACTCTGTAAGGAAATAACTTGATTTTAGAGTCAGCTGGCATGGATTCACCTCTAGAGTGCCCCCTACTGGGTGAGTGACTTCCTACAACTTTCTGAATCTTTCTGTGCCTCATTTGCCAGAAAGGGGACTAAGAGTTATCTCTGCTGGATTGAAATCACACACACACACACACACACACACACACACACACACACACACACACACTTATTGGTGCATCCAAATGTAGTTCAGAGATACACACGCACACAGCACTTGGCAAGCTTTACCTCGGCTCCCTCCCCACTCTCCTTCCCCATCCATGATATTGAGATTGGCATTAATAACTGCACATATGCACATAATGTCAATGGAAATATTTCCTTCATTAGCTCTCGCCCTCCATACACACAGAGACCCTCCCCTAGACCACCTCCCTCACTCTACTAGGGTTTCTCCTCCTTTACCTTAAGTTCCTCTTCTATCCTGATTACTCCCTAGCTTTTGCAGATGATAAAAAAAAATGACCCTCCACTTTCTCTGACAGGCTATTTTCATTTAACATAATGTCTTCCAGGTTCATCCTTTTTCCTGCAAGTGACATAATTTTGTTCTTTATTGCTGAGTAGAATTCTTTGTGTGTGTATCCCATAATTGTGAAATCCATTCACCTATGGATGGACACCTAGGTTGATTCCATAATTTGGCTACTGTCAATTGTGCTGCTAGAAATATGGATATGAATGTGTTACTATGATATTCTGATTTCAGTCCCTTTGGAAGGACACCCAAGAGTGGCATAGCTGGATCATATGATGGCTCCATTCCCCGTTTTCTGAAGAATCTCCACAATGACTTCCATAGTGGCTGTATTATTTTGCAATCCCACCAGCAGTGTAAAAGAGTTCCTATTTTCTTATATTCTTGCAGCATTTGTTGTTGTTTGACTTTTTGATGATTGCCTTTCTAATTGGGTTTAGATGGAATCTCAGTGTAGTTTTGATTTGCATCTACCTGGTTGCTAATGATGTTGAATATTTTTCATTTATTTATTGCTCATTTGCGTGTGTGTGTGTATGTGAAGTGTCTAGTTCAATTGCCCATTTCTTGACTGGGTTATTTGGGGTTTTTTTAGTTTTTAGTCTTCAACTTTTTTGTATATTCTAGTTATTAGTCCCCTATCAGAGGAGTAACTGAAAAAGATCTTCTCCCATTTTGTAAACTCTCTTTGTCGATTCTTGGTGGTTTCCTTTGATGAAAAGAAACTATTTAGTTTAATGTCATCCCATTTATTAATTCTTATTTTAATTTCTTGAGCTTTGGGGTCTTGCTGAGGATATTTCTACCTGTGCTTATATGTTGGAGTGTTTGACTTATGCTCTCCTCTAGTAATTTCAAAGACTCTGGTCTAATTTCTAAGTCTCTTTCCCATCTTGAGTTGACTGTTATGCAGAGTGATGGGTAAGGATTTAATTACATTTTTCTACACACGTATAACCAGTTTTTCCAACACCAGTTTTTAGAAGGTTGTCTTTTCTCCAATGTTTTGGAACTTTAGTCAAAAATCAATTGGCATCCAGGCGTGGTGGCACACGCTTGTAATACCAGCATTTGTGAGGCTGAGACTGGAGGATCACAGTTCACAGACAGCCTTAGCTACTTAGTGAGGCCCTCTGCAACTTAGTCAGACCCCGTTTTTAATTAAAAATAATAAAAAATAGGGCAGGAGGTGTAGCTCGGAAGTCAAATCTCCTGGGTTCCATCCCCAGAACCGCAAAAAAAAAAAAAAATCAATTTGCTATGAACATGGTGGTGCACGCTTGTAATCCCAGCATTTGGGAGACTGACACAGGAGGATCACAGGTTTGAGGATAGCCTCAGCTACATAGGCCCTCCACAATTTTTTAAATAAATAAAATAAATAATAAAAATAGAGCTGGGGATGTAGCTTGGAAGTAGAATGCCCTTAGGTTCAGTTCTCAGTACCACACACACACAAAAAGAATCAATTGTCTGTGTGTGAAATTATTTCTGTATCTTCTGTTTCATTGGTCTATGTGTCTGTTTTTGTGCCAGTGCCATGTTGATTTTATTACTATAGCTCTGTAGTATAATTTTAAGTTGGGTCTCGTGATGCCATGCTTTGGTGATGAATTGGAATCATGGAAATAAAATGTTATCATTCTATATATGTGCCCCAAAACAAGCTGCCCATTATCTCTATTGTTTCCTGAGGTTCACTTTCTTGATCTTTGTTGTCATCCTTTCATTGCATCAGCCACTAACTGAACAGGCTTCACAAAAATAAAGCATAACGTGGTATCCCCAAAGCTCTACAGTTTGGATGTCATTGAAATCCTTGAAAACTTTTCAGTGCAATTTAATAGAGGTAAGCCTCCTAGAATCCTCACTCATTTGATTCTCAGCCCTGTGCGATGCTTTCCCAAAGGGAAATGGTTAGAACACACTATATATTGATACTCCTTCAGTTCTTTTCTCCTTGTTCTGCTTCTTGACAGCATGTATCACCTCTAGTCATCTTATACATTTGTGTAGTTTGCAATTTAACCTATAAGAATATAACGTTTGAGAATAAGGTCTTGAATACTTTGCTCAGTAAACTATTCCCTATTCCCTGTAAGAGCTGTAAGAGTGTTCAAAGAATATAGTTCACACATTCTAATGGTTTGGATCTAGAATGTCCCCCAAGGCCTCACGGATAGTAGGCAGCCATATCGGAGGGGGATCTTGGTTGCTGGATAGTGGTTGCTGGGGGTGTGGCCTTGGAGATTATTTATGGTCTCTCCTCCTCTTGCTTTTTGTTTTTTGCTGTTTACCTCCACAATGTGAGAACAGAGCCCTTGATCTTTCTCTCTTTCTGCTCCTACTGCCCTGCTGTGGGCACCACAGAACTGACCTAACATAGACTGAATCTCTGAAAACTCCATATCTATTAGCAAATAAATCTTCCTTCCTCTATGTTGTGATGGTCAGTTATTTTGGATTACAGTGGTGAGAATGCTGTCTGAAATAGTTTCTGACTGCATTATGTATCTACACAACCCTGAAAATATACCAGGGAATGGGTTTGCTAATAGATCAAAGTACCTTGGGTCTAAAAATAACCTACAATGCAATCTGAGTGGCCAGGGTTTCAGTGACTCAGGAGAGCAATGATTTTCTGGCAGGATCTGATCCAGTGAATACAAAATATCACATTCATTTGTTATTCACTCATTCACTCAACAAATATTTATTAGGTCTTGACTTCACGCCAGGCAGCATATTAGATGCTAGTACACATGGGTGATAAAATCATGTTTCTGCCCTCGGGAGAGTAGAATTTTATAGTTATTCACTCTAATTCTTGTAAAAATCATCTCATCACCAGCCTCAGAAATAACATCCTGTCATAAGAATCTGAAGACTAGAAGATAAAGAATAAAATAAAACCTGGCATTGTGCCTGTGAGTGGGCAGTCAGGAAGTGCTGTTACCAGCCTGACTCATCCTTCCTCACAAACTTCTTCAGGTATCGGTGGTTTTAAGTACCATTCTACAGATGGCATGCATAGACATCCCCCATAATGCACAAGGCTCCTCTCTCACCCAGCATATACTTGCACACACCTTCTCACATATGGGCGCACACACAACTCAACATAACATTCAGCATTGAAACCCACCCTGATCAATTGGAAATAAAATCCCAAAGTGCACAAGGTAGAGATGAATAAGAATTTTCCAGTCTCAATACCTCTTTGCAACATATGATATCACACCTTCTATTTGCAAATTGCTTCTTCATAAGACAATCTTGATTGTTATAAGAAAATGTTTTCTTTTCATTCTCATTTTTCCTTTATTTCATCTTTTCTATATTTTTTTCTCTCAGTGGTTGTACTTGAGCCCAAGGGTATTTTACCACTGAGCTATGCCCCCAGCCCTGTTTAAATTTTTGAGACAGGGTCTCACTAAGTGGATCAAGCTGGCCTGGAACTTGTAATCCTCCTATCTCAGGCTTCCCAGGACCTGGGATTACAAGTAAGCACCACCACACCTGCCAGGAAACATTTTCTTTTTTGTTATTGGTGCATTGTAATCATATACCTTGATGAAGTTTAGAGTGATAGAAGCATACATGCACATAGAATTTGAGCCCTCCCCCAGTTCCCATCCCACTCCCTCTCCTTTTCCACCTTCCCGTGTCAACACAGTGGTTGGCACTAATAAGTGTGTGTATATACATCATGTCTACTGAAGTGTTTCCTTCTTCAAGTCTTTCTCCCATCCCCCATCTCCTTCAGTTAGGTCCCCTCCTTCACTCCACTAAGATTTCTCCTCCATTGCATGGAGTCCCTTTTATGTCCCAAATTTCTCCCTAGCTTCCACATATGAGGGAAAACATCAAACCTTTCACTTTATGTGACTGACTAATCTCACTTAACATAATACTCTCCAGTTTCATCCACTTCCCTGAAAATGACATAATTTTTTCTTCTTTAGGGCTGAGTAGAATTCTATGTATATTCCATAATTTTATAATCTATTCATCTGTTGATGAACATCTCTGCCGGTTCCATAGTTTGCCAATTCTGAATTGTGCAGCTATAAACATAGATATGTGTAAATTACTCTGGTAGTTTGGTTTCTATTCTTTTGGGTAGATACCCAGGAGTGGTATAGCTGGGTCATATGGTAGGTTCATTCCCATTCTTCTGAGGATCCTCCACACTGTTTTCAAAATGGTTGCACTAATTTGAAATCTCACTAAAATGTATCAGAGTTCCTATTTCTCTACATCCTTGCCAGCATTTATTATTGTTTGTGTTTTTAATGATTGCCACTCTAATTGGGGTTGGGTAAAATCTCAGGGAAGTTTTGATTTCCATCTCTCTGATTGCTAATAATGTTGAAAATTTTTAACGTATTTATTGGCCATTTGTATTTCTTCTTTTGTGAAGTGTCCATTTAGTTCAGTTTATTGCAGTGTCATGTATTAAAACTTTTCCTTTTAAAAGGAGGCAAAGGCAACTACTACACAATGAAATCTTAGTGCATTAGGGGGCAAAAAGCTGTAATAAATAAGTATATATGTCTACATACATGTGTTTCTGCATGTGTATTTAAACATATACATATGCGTATATAATACATATTTCAGATTTTAGGGTAGGTTCATCCCATGTCCCATTTACTTCTTTTTCTATCAGTTTGTTCACACCTGGGAGCTCCGTTTCCCTTGGATCATGGCGTCAGGAGTTTCTCTGGCTTAAGTCCTATTCTATTTTAATATCAGACTCTTCTAGACCAAGGATACTACAGGATGATATGGTTATTGTGCTTTTTCTTAGATATACATGTATATTTTCCCCCAGAGAAACTGAGTTCCTTGAAGAGTTGTGTGCTGGCATGGTTGGGCTCTCAAGTCAGACTGGGTTTACTTGGCTCTACCCAGGCTAGCTTAGGCAAAGTTATTTAACCTTATAGAGCTGATGTGGAGTTGAATGAGCTACTTCAACAAGTGGTTAGAAAAATTACTAACACATTTCAATTGCCCAATAACATTTGCTTTTTTTTTTTCGGGACTGGGCATAAAATCTAGGAACATTCTACCTCCGAGCTACGCCCCCAGCCCTATTTCTTATTCCTTATTTTGAAACAGGGTCTCACTGAGTTGCAAAGGGCCTCACTATGTAGCTGAGGCTATCCATGAACCACGATCTTCCTGTATATCAGCCTTCCAAATGCTGGGATTAAAAGCGTGCACAACCACACCTGGTTTCATTTGCTTATTTTTAAAAAGATTCACCCTCCATTGTGTTTATCACTGACTAATCTATATACAAAGTAAGCCATCACTAATTTAATGCTGATTTCAGAATCTTTCTAATATTATGATTGCATTTAATGAATTTTAAGGACAGGGTTGATTTTCTAAATGTATTAAATAGCCATACTTTATACCCTAAAACATGAATATAAAATACCAAAAGTCTAAGAAAATCCACTGAATAGAAGCAAAAGTTCTTAAAATACTTTCTGAAATTATTAAACATGACTATACCTTCATGATACCACAGTAAAAATTTAAATGCTAATTAATTATCAAGATATCTAAACTGTCTTTTTTCTTTAATAGTCAACAAGGCACTTGAGAATGAATAAAAACAGACTCTTGGTCTATGAGATATTAAATTTTTCTATTATTTTTCTTAATTATTTTCCTCTTTCTTAAACTACCAACTTCTTGGAAGTATGTACAGGACCTTAAACTTTGTGTATTGTTTTGTTTCTTCAATAACAAAATGAATTAGTCAAGCTAAGTCCAAATATTAGTTGGTCAAGCAGTCATTTTTTCTATTTTCCTGAACTCAAAGCCTTGAAAGTCTACTAACCAGAGGATTGTTCTAACAGAAGCAAAATAAATTCACAGAAAATGACCTGGTTTTTGGTTCTTCCTTTGGGAATGATATTGAAATGAACTGAGTTTAGAGTTTTCTACCAAAGTTTTATATGTTCATCATGATATGAAATTGGTTTTCAGTCCTCCTACACGTTCCTCTCTCTTGCCCCCTCTCTCTGCTACTATCACTGAGTATCTAAAAGTATGTTTTATAAAGAGTTCCATTCATCCCAAGTCATCTTTATCAAACCTAGCTACTTGATTTTGAAGTTCATTTGAGATAGTTAAGTAAAATGTTGATTAGCTTCATGGTCTTGGGAAAGTAATAGAGACATTCCAAACATCAGATATAAAGCATGGATTGTAAAGATCTGATTCAGAGGGTTGACATAAATAAATTAGATAATCCAGCACATTTTCTGCCTTAAATAAGAAATAAACATTATTGTTTTATAATAAATTCATAATAGTTGTATAAGAAAAAAAGAGTATAGACAAAGAAAAATATTATGAATTTTAAACTTTATTTTCTCTAATTTTCTTTTTTTTTTTTTTTTTTTGGTGTGTGTATGTGTGGTACTGAGGGTGGAACCCAGGGACTTTTCTACCTCCAGGCTATACTCCCAGACCTATTTTATACTTTATTTGGAAACAGGGTCTCACTAAGTTGCTGAGAGCCTCATTAAGTAGCTGAGGCTAGCTTCGAATCTGTGCGGTCCTCCTGTCTCAGCCTCCCAAGCATGCACCACCACGCCCAGCTGTCTACTTTCCTTTTAAGTAAAAAAAAAAATAAACAAGGTCTCATTCCAAAGAAATGACTTTGCAAAGAACAATGTGTGAGAATCTGAGAGTGTTTCCTTTCCACTGTCATTTACATATATCACAAGTTAAATAATGAGTATCTACTAGCTATCACAATTTTTTTCAATATGGTAAAAGTGGCAGTGAATAAAACATTTTAAAAAGTTTTGATAGGTAGGGCATGGTAGTGTACACCTGTAATCTCAGAACTTGGGAGGCTAAGACAGAAGGATCATAGGTTCAATATCAGCCTCAGCAGCATATAATCAAACCCTGTTTGATTTTTTTTTCATAATGTGGTCTGAATAGATGCATTGAACCCACTCCTCCATCTTCTTCCCCATTAGACTTCTATCCTTAGGGGATTCAGGATATGTTCTAAGACTTTAGTGGGTATATAAAACTGCAGATAACACAGAACCCCATATATACAATATTTTTTCTATCCATACATAACTATGATGAATTTTAATTTATAAATTAGGCATAGAAAGAGAATAACCATAAGAATAATAAAATAGGATATTTGTAAAAATATAATTAAAAACTATTAAGAACCTATGAATTGTTTATTTCTAGAATTCTCCATATAATATTTTTAAACTATGGTTGATGCAGGGCAGTACCCACTTCATAAGAATATACTCAGAATGACTCATGTAAATGAGTAACTGCCTTACTGTTGGAGGGAAGACAAGGCCCTGCATTGTGGGGGCACTGATATCAGTTATGATCTTCCCACTGTTAAGCCAGCAGCTGAATTAGTGATGTCCTCCGAGGCTGGTAGAGAAGCATCTGATATGTAAACAATATCTAATCTCTCCAAGCAGGCAACATAATGGCTCTTTTCTGAGGGAACACAAAACAAAAGAAGGCTTCTAGGCACAATGCAGCTCTGTAGAATCTAGCCAAGCACAGGTGCTACAAGAATAACATCAAGTGGGAAAGAGGGTAGGGACAGGTGGGAAAGATAAATTCTGAGATCATGACATAACATCAGATGAAAACTTTAGGTTAAGAGATAAAAACATTTAGTAATTAAAATATGAGTTCAATAAAAGGTTTAAGAGCTGTTTTACTATAAAAATAGAGATTACTGATGAAGAAGTCAGGTTAATAAATATTCATATTGAAACAATAAATAGAATGGGTGGTAAATAAGAAAAGAGTATAAAACTGGGACACAGGACATAGTCAAAAGTTCTAACACAGTTTGAAGTCCCAAAAGTATAAGGAGTAATGAGCAATATCAGTGTTTGAAAAGATACTGGCTGAAATTTATCTAAAGTTGATAAAAGCAATTAAGGTATAGATTCAAGAAGTTCTATTAATCTCAAATTATATCTATATCTATATAGATAGATATAGCTATCAAGAGTTGTAGATATAGCTCTTGCCTAGCATGCATGAATCACACCCTCATGCACACATGCAAAAGATAAATTTTCAAAATATTATGCCTAGACATACTTTTAAAATTCAAAAGTAAAGGCTTAAGAAGAGTGACAAATACTGAGATATCTTGTTTGTGTATGGATCTGGAATAAAATTGACTATTTTCATGAAATTATGAAACCCAGAAAACATTTCAGCTTTAAAATGACAAAAAAGCTAAATTCTAACCTAGAGTTATATAGTGAAATTTTACCTTAAAATAAAGGCAAAATGAAGATATTGGCAAATAAACAAAATCGAAGTGATTTTTTGCAAGCAGATGTTAACCTTAGAGAAATGCAATGCTGGCAGAAAAATACAAACAACATCATGCAAAGTTTAAAATAAATAACAAAAATAATACAAAGACATAAAGAAGTATTTTAGGAAGATAAAGTGATTATGTTTTAATAGGAGGTGAAGTATTATAACATTTAAGGTAAATTAGACTCTGCTAATTAATAAATATATGATGTAATTTCTTGTGTAACCAGTATTCTAATATGATAATATAATTAATAAATAACAAGTTAATAGAAAATTTTAAGTTAAAAATGTTTTGTTAACTCAAAAGAGGGCAAAAAAGGAGAAAATGGAAATATAGAATAAGTGTAAATGTAGGGCACAAATTATTATGTTAATTAATATAACTAGTCTAGCACATATTAAATTAATATGCTAGACTAGTTATATTAATTATAAATGGGTTAAAAATTCCTGAAAGTAGATTCTTAAAATAAATCTGAACTATACATAAATATGCATGATATAATCTCTCAACAAGCTAGATGGTGAAGGGAAATTTTTATTTTATATTTTCAAAGAAAATATAAAGTCTAAGTATTCTTAGATACTTAATATATCATGTGAATTTCTATCTCCATCTGACAAAAATAAACATTTAGAATGATTATTGTTTTGTATTATATCATTTATAACAGGAACAAAAATACCAAACGCTTAGGCATAAATCTAAGTAAAGCTGCTCAAAGTGTCTATACCAAAAAACTACAAAGTTTTATTCAGAAAAAGTAAAGATGACTTAAATAATTGGAGAAATACTATTGTGTTCACAGACTGAAAAACTGTGTGATAAAGTTGTCAATTTCCTTTCAAGTTTACTTACAGAGAAATGCAATCCTAATTAAAATTCCAGAATTGTCTTACAGAAAGTGAAAAGTTGATTCTAAATTTATATGTAAATGTAAAAAGCAAAATAGCAGCCAGCACATTTTGAAGAGTAGAGAAATTAAGAACTGATATTCATCAGCTAGAGCTTACATAACCTACTACAGCTTTCTGGAGTTGAGTATTACTTCTATTTCTTGATCTAGATTATGATTACATGGATTGAAAACAAATCACCCCCCTAAGTACTTTCTGAATACATGCTACTCTTCAATTATAAAGGAGTAATGCATCCAGGCATGGTGGTACACACCTATAATCCCAGTACTTGGAGGATTGCAGGTTTGAGGCCAGCCACAGTAATTTAGCAAAACCATCAGCAACCTAGTAGAACCTTGTTTCTAAATAAATAAATAAATAAATAAATAAATAAATAAATAAATAGGCTGGAGTTGTAGCTCCAAGTTAGAATGTCCCTGAATTCAATCCCCAGTACCAAAAAAATTTTTAAATATTTTATTGGTTCGTTATAATTACAGCTCATAATGATATTCAAAGTAGTAAAAATGTGCATGCACACAGATCTTGGTGTATGTCCCTTCATGTACCTCCCCAATACACATTAGTAAGATTGGTAGTAATACCTTAAAATAAGGATGTATCATTATTTAAACTGTTCAGTATCTTTTTTTTTCTGATTTCAAACCTTATAAAGCTATAATATTCAAAACAGTGCAGTACTGCTATAAAGGCAAATATATAAACCAGTGGAGTAAAATAAAAGGCCTAGAAATAAATTCTTCCATATATGGTCAAGATATTTTTGACAAGGTTTCCAAGAACATTGGGTGAAGGAAATAATAATCTTTTCACTAAATATTGTTGAAAAATAATAATTACATGAAAAGAGTAAAACTGGACCCTTACCTAATACTATATACAAATGTTAACTCAAAATAGATAAGAGACCTAAATGTAAATCTTAAGACTATAAACTTTTAGAAGAAAACCTGGGTCATAAAACTTCACAACACTGAAATTGGCAGTGATTTCTTGGATATGATTCCAAAGGCACAGGCAACAAAAAAATAAACAAACTTCATAAAAAATTTAAAAATATTGTACATCCAAAGACAATGTAAACAGAATTAAAAGTTACTGATATAATGGGATAAAATATTTACAAATGCTATATCTGAAGGCATATTAATATTCCAAATAGAAATCTTAAAAATTAGCAACAATAGCTGGGCGTGGTGGCGCATGCTTGTAATCCCCATGCTTGGGAGGCGGAGACAGGTGGATCGCACAGGTTCAAAGCCAGCCGAGCTGGCTTAAGAAACCCTGTTTCAAAAATATAAAATAGGTCTGAGAGTGTAGCCTGGAGGTAGAAGGGCTTCCTGGAACCCCAGTACCACCAAAAAAAAAAAAAAAAAAAAAAAAAAATTACCAACAATAAAAGCAAACAATACAATTTAGAAATAGGTAAAAGACTAAAATAGATAATGAATCTCCAAAGATTTTTATATGACCAATAAACACATGAATATCACTCATTATCATACTAAACTAATCATTAAGGAAATACAAATAAAAACTATACTGAAATATAGTAAACTATACTTCACATTTGTTAGGATGGCTACTTAACATGAATTACCTTGCTCCAGCCCTTTACTTTGAGTTTCTTACTCTCTTTACTTGTAAAGTGTGTTTCTTGTAAGCAGCAGATGAATGGATTCTGGTTTTTAATCCATTTTGCCACTTTATGTCTTTTTATTGGGGAATTGAGGCTATTTACATTCAGTGTGATTATTGAGAGATAACTTTTAATTCCTAACATGTTAAGATTTTATTTCTGTTTGCAATACTGTTTATTCTTCTTTGCTTAATTGTCTGATGGGTGGAAAATCTTGTTTCTCTGGTTCTGATGTGTATTACCTATTTCTTCTTTGTAGTTAATCTTGAGTATTTTCTCTAGTGCTGGTTTTGAAGACATAAATTCCTTCAGTTTCTGTTTGTCATGGAAGCTTCTTATTTCCCCATCTAATTTGATAGATAGTTTTTCTGGGTAGGAAATTTTTGGCTGGAAGTTGTTTTCTTTCAGAGTTTGGAATATGTTACTCCAAGCCCTTCTGGCTTTTGTGACTTGGTTTGGGAAGTCTGGAGTGATTCTAATTGGTTTGCCTCTGAATGTCACATGGCCTTTTGTTTTTGTTGCCTTTAAGATTCTCTGCTTGGCTTCCACATTGATCATTTTGACAATTATGTGGTGTGGGGAACCTTTTCTCTGATCCTGTCTAAAGGGAGTTCTATTAGTTTCCTGAAACCATGTATCAACCTCTTGTTCTATGTTTGGAAAATTTTCTGCTATTACTTCTTTGAAGAGATTATTGATCCCTTTGGTTTCACCTTCTTTTCCCTCCTCTATTCCGATTATTCTTAGGTTAGCTCTCTTAAAATGGGCCCGTATTTGTTCAACGTCAGATTCCTGCTGTCAGATTTTTTTTCTAAGTTATAAATTATGCATTCGTTTTTAGAGTGATCATATTCTAGGAGTGAGATTCTATCCTCCATGTGGTCTAATCGATTGTTTATACTTTGAATTAATGCCTTTACTTCAATGATTGCATCCTTTATTTCTTCTAGACTCTCTCTAAATTCTTTTTGAAGGTCCTGTATTATTTCTACAGTTATTTTCCTGATTTGATCTTCTGGAGATCTCTGAATTTCTGTGTTATCAGGTGCTGATACTGTGGGGTTGTGGACATTCATTGCTCTATTTTTGTTCCCCTTTCCTGTGATTTCAGAAGTTTATGCCTTCTCTGGGTTCTTCCCAGGGTCACCACAACTTCACTTAGTATGCTCTGGCTCTCAAGTTTGTGGTAATCTCAACTGCCACTACTCCTTTACTGGGTTGTATCACAAAGTATCAGACCCAGGGAGTTAATCGAAGCTGTGCGAGACCATGGGGGTGCCAGGCTGGGCATTTTTCCATGGGAAGCTGCGACTAGGATGTGGTATCTTTGCCACCACTACTCCTTCACTGGATTGGACTGCAAAATCTCAGACCCAGGGAGATTATCAAAGCTGTGCAAGTCCCTGGGGGGAAAGTGCTGGGATTTCTCCTTTAGGGGCTGCAATTTCACTTATGGTTATTGTGTTCACTGATCTGGAGCTGTCGCGGACATGGTGAACTCACCGCTGGCAATATGGCGCTGCTGCCATGCCCTCGGCCCTAAGGCTGGTATATTTCTTTTCTGGTTTTGAGCTCCATTATGAGTCCCTGGAGGATGTGATGAGCTTGGCCACTGGTAGTTTTAGGCATTCTTTGTAAGAACTTTGTAAGAACTTTGTAAGGCATTCTTTGTAACGCTGTAAGAACTGCTGAATTATACCTGAATAATCCCCACCTGCTCACTTCGCTCCTTGTTAACCTTTCCTCTCTGGATCCTGGTGCTGTGAGGCAAGATGGCGCTGGAGCAGCATCTGCCGCCGTAATGCAGGCTGGTTTCTTTTCTGGTCTCTGTTTGTTCTTCTAGTCTTCTTTTGCTCTGTCCATTGTGTTTACATCCCTGCTGATAGTGTTTTCTGTCTATGAAAAGTGCTGATTTTGTGGCAATAGAGATCGAGTGTTAGCAGGATTCGTAAACACTGCTTTTCTTGGTCTCCATCTTCCCGGAAGTCAAAAAAAAATTTTCTTTTAAAGACATAGTTCAATAGCTTGAGGCTAACCAATTTTAGCCCTGGGCATATAGAATCAGTAAGGGAAGAGCATAAACTGATGAAATCCTATTGAGTTTTCTGCTTTGCGATGAGCCAAAATTTTCTGTTAGGAGACAAAGTCAACTGAACACCTTGGAAGAAAGACCATAGAAGTATAAATGCCTCTCCTTCTCCCTCTGATTTCACCCTGGGAATCCTTATTGGCTAAACCCAACCTGCAGAGAGATGGGAAACTATTGATAAATTTTACTTCAAGAATCGTTTCTGCATTAAGTACAGGAAAGATGAAAGTCACAAAATCCAAACAACAGCTTGTTTAATTAGAGACATCCTGAAAGCTCTGCCCACTGAATTCTGCATATCTTTCCTTGCCCAAAAAACAGATAAGCATCTATAACTGAAAGTTGAGTATATTTATTTTTTAAATCACCTTAACTGAATGCCGGGCTTGTAATCCCTGTGCTTGGGAGGCAGAGACAGGAGGATCATGCATGTTCGAAGCTAGCTGCGCTGGCCTAAGAGACCCTGTTTCCAAATATAAAAGTATAAAATAGGTCTGGGAGTGTAGTCCTAAGGTAGAAGGGCTTCCAGGAACCCCAGTACCACCAAAATAAATAAATAAATAAATAAATAAATAAATAAATAAATAAATAAAAAATCACCTTAACTGGGACATAAATAACATGTCATGAACTATACCTATTTTTGTTGTTGTTGTTGGTACTGGGGTTCCTGGAAGCCCTTCTACCTCTGGGCTACACTCCCAGACCTATTTTACATTTTTTTATTTGGAAACAGGGTCTCTTAAGCCAGCGAGGCTGGCTCCAAACCAGCGAGATCCTCCTGTCTCTGCCTCCCAAGCGCGGGGATTACAAGCGTGGGCCACCACGCCCAGAGTACTATACTTATTTTTTAAAATATAATATAAGGAGCTGAAGCACATGAATGTCCCCCTGAATCACCATGGAAATCAAGATATAGAAAATTTTCATCACCCTCAAAAGATGACTTTGTGCCCATCTATAGTGAATCTCCTCAGGCATCCAAACTGATTTTCTTTAATTTAGGTGAAAGTCACATAAAGTAAACCACTTTCAAAGAATGCTGGCATTCAGTATATTCACGATGTTGTATAACTGCAATGATTTGATTGCTATACCTTCATTTATCTTTACAGAATTTTATACAAGTAGATTTTATACAGAATTTTATACAGAAGTGCATATGTTCTTTTCTGTCTAAATTCTTTCAACTTTGTAAAATGTTCCTGTGTTTCCTCACTGTCACTGTGTATTATCATTAGTTCTTTACACATATATAATACATATATATATAATTTTATTGCTGGATAGTACTCTAATTTTGTAACTATACCAGAATTTATTTACATACTTGATGATAGATATTTGCATATTTGTAGTTTCTGACTACTCAGGGGGGTGGGGAGCTATGCTGTTTTACAAAGTTTTTGTGAACATGTGCTTTGATTTCCCCTGTGTAAATACTAGGAATAGAATGGTTAGATCATGTAGGGACTGAATATTTAATGTTATAAGAAATTGCCAAATTATTTTTCAAATTGGTTGCTTTTACCAGCAGTGTATGAGCATTCCAATCACTCTACTCCACATACTGGACAACACTTGCAATTGCCCCTCTTTTTAAGCATTCCAGTGGATAGATAGTAGGATTTTGTGTCAGCTTCAATTTTAATTTCACTGGTAAAGATATTGGGCATTTATTAATGTACTTATTGGTCACTTAGGTATTTTTTAAAAGTATTTATTCAAATAATTTATCAAACAGATTTATTGAGGTATAATGGATATATAGTAAATCATACCAGTGTACAAATTCATCAATTTTGACATTTGTATATTCCCATAAAACTGTCATTAAGAGAATGAAAAAGCTATAATTGTCAAAAAGTTTCTTGAGCTATTTGTAATTCTCCCTTACTTTTTCCTGGTTTCTACCATTAGTTAAAATTTTCTAGAATTTTATGTATATAGGATCACAGAGTTTATATTTTTGCCTGGAATCTTTTACTCAGCCTCATTATTTTAGGATTAATTGAAGTTGCTGTATATGTATCAATATTTCACTAACAAGTGTCCCTTTGCAGGAATATCTATCCAATCTATTAATGGGCATTTAAGTTATTTTCAGTTTGGGACTATTAAAAATAAACCAACTATGAACATTTATGGACAATCATTTATATGAAGATGTGCTTTCTTTTCTCTGGGGTAATACCTAGAAGTGGAATCTTTGGACAACATGGTAAAGAAATATTTTAAGAAATGGCCAAATTGTTTTTGAAAGAGATTATACTGTTTAACATTCCCACCAGCAGTATATGAGAGTTCCAGGTCTTTGTATTCTCATCAACACTTGATAAAGTATCTTTTTATTTTTAGCCATTCTAACTGGTATGTTGTAGGATCTTACTGTGGTTTGAATTTATATTCCCCTAATGGCTAATAAACTCATATGGAAATAAAATCTAGATATCTTTTCCTGTTCTTCTGTGGTTGGTTCTAGTCACTAATATTTTGTTACAGCTGATTAGCAGTTTTTGTTTCTTTGTTTGTTTGTTTGTTTGTTTGTTATGGTGCTGAGGATGGAACCCAAGGGCATTCTACCTCCAAACTACACCTCCAGCACATTAAATTGCACATTGCCTCGTTAAGTTGCTGAGACTGGCTGTAAACCTGCAATCCTCCTGTTTCGGCCTCCCAAGTATTGGGATTACAATTGTGCACCACTATGCTCAGATTATTACCAGTTTTTAAGCCTATCTTTTTGTATCTTTTCTTTGGCAAAATTTCTACTCAAATATCTTGCCCATTTTTTAAATCGGGCTTACTTTCTTCAAATATGAGAGTTCTTTATATATTCTAGAAACATGCTTTTTATAAGATATATAATTTTCAAATATTTTCTTGCAGCCCATGGTTTATATTTTTGTACTTTTACTAGTATCTTTTAGAGGGAAGATTTTAATTTTGATGAAGTCCAATACCTTCTCTTATGGATCATATTTGATGTCATACTTAATTTATTGTCTCACTAGAGAATACAAAGATTTTCTCATATGTTGTTTTCTTGTAATGTCTTTTTATGATTTCAGTGTCAGGGTAGTGCTGACCTCATGTGACATGCTGAAAATTATTGCCTACTCTTCTACTTTCTGAGAGCATTTACACAAGATTGGAACTTCTTTCAATATTTTGTATAATTTTTCATTGCAGCCATTTTGTACCCACATTTTGGGAAGGTTTTTTTTTTTTTTTTTTTTTTTTTTAAGTACTGGGGATGGAACCCAGGGGCATTTGACCTCCGAGCTACACCTCCTGCCCTATTTTTTATTTTGAAACAGAATCTCACAAAGTTATGAAGTGCCTCACTGAGTAGCTAGGCTGTCCACGAACCGTGATCCTCCAGTCTCAGCCTCCCAAGTGCTGGGATTACAAATGTGCTCCACCACGCCCAGCCCAGGAAGGTTATTCATTGATTAAAAATTTAACTTCTTTTGCGGATAGAGGAATTTTCAGATTTGTATAGTTTCTTTTATCAATTGTGATAATTTGTGCCTTTCAGACATTGTTTATTTTATTTGAATTGGAAAATGATTAGCATGAAATAGTTGATACTATTTATTTTTTAAGGTCTATAAAGATCTAGAATGAGATGTCTTCTTTCATTTCCCATATTAATTTTTTCCCTGTCTATTTTATTCATTAATTTAACAGAAGTCAATCAATTCTATTATTCTTTCCAAAGGGACAGTTTTGTTTTTCTATTTTTATTTTTATAGGGAACATATTGAAAATGGAATACATTCAGACTGTGCTTAGTACCTCTACCCCCCACTTCTCCTTCCCTCCTCCCAACAATGAGTGTCCAGGTTAACCATGCTATATTTATATTTTTATACAAATTCAGATGTAGCTCCTCCATTAATCAACCTCAGCCTTCTTCCTCTCCTACCCTTTCATTCTAGTTTTGCTGAGGTTTCCCCTCCATTATCTAGAGTCCTTCTGGTATCCATAATACTCCCTAGTTTGAACATATTAGAGAAAACAGAAGTCCCTTTTTCTGTGCTTGGCTGATCTCACTTAACATAAGTTCTCCAGGTCTTCCATCTTCTTGCAAATGACATGATTTTGTTCTTCTTTATAGCTGAGTAGAATTCCATTGTGTATATTTCCCATAATTTTGCCGTCCATTCATCTGTTGATGGAGACCTAGGTTGGTTTCATAATTTTGGCTATTACAAATTGTGCTGCTATGAACATGGGTATGCATATATTACTGTAGTTCTTTTATTTCAGCCCCAAATAAACGGTGTTGATACCTGCTCTTACTTTTATGACTTTCTTCACTTTTGTTTATTTTTTCTTGCTTTTTTTAGATTCTTAAGGTGGTAGAACCTTGGACCATTGATTTTAAACCTTTTATATTTTCTAACATAAGCACTTGAGATATAAATTTTCCTCTAAGATCTTTTTGTCTGCAATTTTCTAATTTTGACAAGTTATTTTCTCATCCTTATTATTAAAAAAAGTACTCTTCAGAGGGGATTAAAGATTGCAGAATAGAGGAAGATAGCACATTTTGGTTGCTCCAAGACTTGGAACTCAAACAGCAGGATGACTGCTTTTTGACAAGAGAAGAAAAGCAATCAAACTCAACAAAAGAATGTAGAAACATGATTGAATTGGAGGCAGCACAGAGAGCAGAGGACCAAAAAGAGCTCCTTGTGTCTCATCTGGTGAGGGAAGAACAGGAGCCATGTTGGTGGGCCTGCACAGGAGCCGGTATCTGCTGGAATCCAGTAGCCATCACAGACCAACTCCCACAAAGAAGAAGCTAAATATTGTCAGGCCAGTGATGGCAAAGAACCAACACCAAAAGCAATTATATTCATCTCACTACATACAGATGCCTCAAGACAAGACTCTCCAGATCACTCAGTCAAACTATCCAGCGAACTACTATGGCTGCAGTAGAACTCATCTGGACTGGAAAATGACAGGCCCCTCCTTCAGGGACCTGTGTGGCTACAACCATCCTTGTCAAGACTACTGGGATCTCCAGACCATGTAACAAAAACACCCACAAACTCTTGATGCTGCAGCTAAGTTTATTGGGATGGAGAAACTAGACTTTCTTCTATCAGGGACTCAGGCGGCTAAAACAGAGCTCATCAAGACTGTGAGTCTACAAACCATCTTAACAGGAGCCTATACAGCTGCAGGAACTTGAAAAAACGAAAAAAATCCATGGGGTCTGTGAGTTTGTAAACCATTCCTACAGAGGTAGAGATGAGGGCTACAATTGGACATAGCAGAAACATGAATTACCAGATGATCCCTACGAACACTCAGGTGGGACCTAGGTTCTTCAGTTCACCCTACCCATACAGGAGTATACAGCAATTATTGAAAGACAATAAGAATTGGTGTTTGGGGGATAAAATAACTCAGCCAACTATGCTGTAGGAATAGAGAAGACAATACAACAAAATGACCTGAATATTCAAGAAATATCAAATAATATCAAATGCCTAATATATGGGTAATAAGCATTGAAGAAGGTCTAGACACGCAAACCAAGGCCACTGGAAATCTCTTCAGAGAAATAATATCTGAGAGTTTCCCAAACATGAAGAAAACAAGATGAATTTCCATGCACAGGTGCTATTAAGAAACCCAATAAGATAAGATCAAAGAAGAACTTTTCCACACCACATAAAATCAAAATGACTAACACAAAAGTTAAGAAGAGAATCTTAAATGCATAAAGAGTGAATGAAGGGTTGTATTAAGGAATAAAAAAAGTAAAAATTACTCCAAACTTACACAAATCATGAACATCAGGAGAAATTGGTATGATGTACTTCAAACCCTGAAAAAAATCTTCTAACCAAAACTGCTATATCTAACAAAGATGTCTGTCAAAATTGTTGGAGAAATAAAAATAATTTCCAATATAAGTGAAAACTAAAAGAATTTATGACTACCAGTCTGGCACTAGAGAAAATATTTAAATAAGACACAACAAAGAAAAAAGAAATAAATACTAGAACCAGAGAAGAGGAGAATTCTGCCAAATGAGCAGAAGGAGAAATAATACTATTTCAAATAGGAAATATAACTCAAAATGACAAGAAACAAAAATAATCTCTCAATTAGGACATTGAAAGTCAAAGGTCAATGATGATCAAGATTCTAAAGCGAGCCCACAGAATAGAAAATAAGATCTTTCCAGCTGCTTCTCTGATAAAGGACTAATATCTAGGATATACAAAGTACTTAACACACTTGACACTAAAAAAAAAAAAAGAAACCAATCAAGAAATGGGAAATTGAACTAAATAGACATTTCACAAAAGAAGACATACAAATGGCCACTAAGTACATGAAAAATGTTTAACACCATTAACAATCAGGGAGATGCAAATTAAACCTACACTTAGATTCCATCTAGCCCCAATCAGAAATAGGAAATAGGAACTGTTGGTGGAATTTCAAATTACTGTAACCACTGTGGAGATCAGTGATTCAGCTATATCACTCTTGAGTATCTTTCTAAAGAGACTGAAATTAGAATATTATAGTAATACATGCATATTCATACTTAGAGTAGCACAATTCACAATAACCAAATTATGAAACCAATCTAGGTGTTCATCAACAGACAAATGGATTTCAAAATTATCGGATATACACACAATGGGATTCACTCAGCAATAAAAAAATAAAATTATATCATTTTTAGGAGAATGGATGGACCTGGAGAACATTTTTTTAAGTGAGATTAGCCAGTCACAGAAAGTGAAGGGTCATAGATTTTCTTTCATATGTAGAAGCTAAAGAGTAATCAGGATACAAAAAAAGACCTTAGATAAGGGAGGAGAAACTCCAGTGGAACAAGGGAGATGGTCTAGGAATGGGGGAAGGGGAAGAGAAGGAGAGTTAATGAAGGAAACATTTCCATTAGCATTATGTGCATATGTGAAATTATCAGTGCCAATGTCAATATGACAAATGGGGAAGGGGACATGGAGAGGGAGCTAAAATGTTCTATGCATATATGTCAATATCACTATGAACTATATTATGATATGAGACTATAATGCACCAATAAAAGTATTAAAAATAAAAATTAAAACATTGTTGAATTTCTCTTCGGACATCATTGAGCAATGAGTTATTTAGACTTACGTGGTTTAATTTTTGATATTTGTAGATCCTTCAGCTCTATGTTTGATATTAATTTCTAATTTAATCTGTCATGGTTAGAAAGCATTCTTTATATGATTTGGTCTTTTTCAATTCTTTGAGCCTGACATCGTGTCCCAGGATATGATCTCTCAGTGAATAGCCTATGTACACTTCAAAAATACATACATTTTTTTTTTTTTTGCTGGTCTGGGGATGGAATTCAGGGGCATTCTACCTCCAAGCTACATCCCCTGCCCTGTTTTTTGTTCTTTATTTTGAAATAGGGTCTCACTGAGTTGCAGAGGGCCTCACTAAGTAGCTGAGGTTGTCCACGAACCATAATCCTCCTGTCTCAGCCTCCCAAATGCTGGGATTACAAGCGTTTGCTGCCACTCCTGACTAAAGGAATGTATGTTTTAAGCATTGTGTTTTTCTATGTAAATTAAGGGAAAGTTGGGTGAAAGTATTATCTCTTCTATATAATTTCTGATTTTCATCTCATTTTTATCAGTTACCTAGTGAAGAATTTTTTATCATAATTGTAGGTTGCTCTTTTTTCTTTTCTCTCCTCTAAGTTTTTGATTCACATATTCTAAAGCTGCATTATAAGGCCCACAGACATTTTATGTATTTTTCTCTTTATAATATGTTTACCTTTTTATCAGTGTATTAGTGTGGGTTCTCCAAACAGAACCAGCCAGATAGTTATAGATTTATGATGGGATTTGTTATGGGAATTTGTTCACACAATTATAAAGGCTGAGAAGTCCCACAAGATGCTGTCTGCAATCCAGAGAACCAGAAAGGCTGGTGGTTTAAGTAAGTCTTAGTCTAAAGGTCTAAGAAGCATGTCAACCACTAGTGGACCTCAACCTGAATCCAAAAGCTGCAAACTAGGAGTCTTGGAGTCTAAACGTGAAAACCTACAGCTCTGTTATTTTTATCTGAGAGCAAGAGCCAAAAATTCCAGCTACAGAAGACAGAGTGAGTCTGCCCTTCTTCCACCTTGCTCTATCTCAAGCCTCAGTGAACCGGAATGCCCTAACACACATTAGTGAGGACTGGTCTTCATTCAGCCTCTGATACAAATGTTAATTTATGTTGGTCACCCTCACAGATACACCCCAAAATAATATTTTTCAGCTATCTGCATTGCCTTAACCAAGTTGTCACATAAAATTAATCATCAGAATCAGTATGCAATGCCTACTTGTCCGTAGGCTTCTCTATCTGATACCAATATAGCCCTCTCTGCATACTTCTTCCAAGATGTCTCTATTTCTATCCTTCTACTTTTGACCTATGCTTTTATATTTAAAGTAGGTCTTTTTTAGTCAGTACTTAGTTTGGTCTTGAATTTTTTTATCCAATCTGTCAATCTATGCTTTTTAATTGGTTTGCTCATTACAGTTTTAAGTTTGTCATCTTGCTTTTTTTTCTATTTGTCCATCTGGTCTTTGTTCCTTATTTCTACTTTTTCTCACTTTATTCATATTAATGGGCTATTTTGAGCATATTATCTCCTCGATTATCAGCTACACCTCTTTAATTATTTTAATGGTTTCCCTGGGATTTGTATTATGTCTTGAACTTATTATAATTATGTATTGTACCATGTATGTAAAATATAAGGACATTACATCAGTAAACCTTTCTCTTTCTGGCTTTTGTGTTATTTATACATGTAACATATGCACACATGTGTGTATTTGTGATACACATGTGTATGATATGGCACAATTCACTGTTATTCTATTAACACTTTGAATTTTTAATAAATATTTTCAATGAAAAAGTTGAGCCGGACGTGGTAGTGCACGCTTGTAATTCCAGAGCTTGGAAGGCTGAGACAGAAGGTTTGCACAGGTTTGAAGCCAGCCTCAGCTACTTAGTGAGGCTCTCAGCAACTTAGTGAGACCCTGTTTCCAAAAAAAATTATAAAATAGGACAGGGAGCATAGACCAGAGGTAGAAAAGCCCCTGGGTTCAACTCCCCAGTACCACAAAAAAATAAATGAAAAAACAGAAAATAGTCTAAGTTTATTCACATGTCTACCATTTCTTTATGTAGATCTGAATTCACACCTAAAATTATGCATGGTAATGAGTTCACTCAACTTTGGTTTTCTTACTTAAACATCTCTTTATCTCATATTTATATTTGAAGAATTCAAGAATATTTTCATTGGCTATAGTACTGTAGATACAGACTTCTTTCATTAGTTCAATACTTTATAGTTTTTCTTCCATTTTCTTATGGCTTGTCCTGTTCATGATGAGAAGTCAGTGGTAATTCTTAAACATATTCTCTTGTATGTAATAAACTTTCTCTGTCTGGATGTTTTTAAATTTTTTAACTTTATATTTCATTTTTAGTAATCTTCCTATGCTGTGCCTTAGAAAGGTTTTTTCTTAATTTATTCTAAGTGGGTTTTATTGTTTCTTAGTTCTATGGGCTTATGTTATTTCATTAAATTTAAAATTTTAGATATTATTTCTACAATTTTTTCTGCCTACCCTTTACTTCCCTTCTCAAGTTCCAATTACATTATGTTCAATTACTTCATATTTTCCCCACAGATAACTAAAGAGCCATTTGTTTGTCTTTTGGCAAACTTCCAGTTTTATCTACCTGTCTTTAATTTTACCATTTTGTTGTTATTATTCTGTTGGGTTTAATTTGTGTTGAAGCCCATCCAGTAAAATGTTCATCTCAATCATTATATTTTTAGCTGTATAATTTCTTTTAGGTAATTTGTTATAGATTTTATTTTTCTCTTTATTATGTTCATGTGTCCTTTTTAAGTTCTTAAACATATTTGTGTGTGTGTGTGTGTGTGTGTGTGTGTGTGTGTGTGGTACTGGGAGTGAGACCCAGGAGCTTTTCTACCTCTGCCCTACACTCCCAGACCTATTTTATACTTTATTTAGAAACAGGGTCTCACTAAGTTGCTGAGAGCCTCACTCAGTAACTGAGGCTGGCTTCGAACCTGTGCAATCCTCCTGTCTCATCCTCCCAAACACTGGGATTACAAGCATTCACTACCATGCCCGGCCTCTTAAACATTTTAATTGATTATTTAAGCCTTCACTAGTAATACCATCATCTTTCTTTTTCTTATGGCTATTTCTATTGACTTATTTTTCTCTTGGTTATGGGTCTTTTGGTCAGATTTTTTGTACTTCTAATAAATTTTGTTTGATTTTTACATACTTTTATTAGTATATAATAAAAGTCTGATATCACAATGTAGTTCAGAGTGATAGTAACGTGCATGCACCCAATACTTGGGAAGCTTTCTCCTGCTCCTGCCCCACTCCCTCCACTTACCCATCATAATACTGAGATTGGCATTGATATTCCCACATATTATAATCCCTGAAAGAAGAGAAATAAACAAGTGAAGCCATATAATTGTTCTTTCAGTTTGGAGCAACTCGGGGTAGGGAAGGGGCACCCAAGGAAAACTTAGTTGAGGAGACAGGATTTCAGGACATTTCCAGTGGCTGTAAATTTGAGGCATACACTAGAAAAAAAGATAAGGAGTTTGAGAAATCTGCAATGGAAGCCTCAGATAAGTCTGAGTAAATCTAAAAACACATGCAGAGTGTGAGGCTCAAAGGCCTGGCAGAAAATGACTCCCAATGGGCCTCAACAACAGCGTGAGAATCACCCCAAAGGGGAGATTTATGTTACCTGAGGCATTGACTAGAGATCCCAGGAAGATCAGGCCTTAGCAGCAGGAAAATTTTGTACTGTTTATTACTGTATCTATAAACAGTGGTTTCTTTCTTATACGTTATCCAGTTTTCTTCTGTATAGTGCAAGGGCTGGTCTGCTACCCATTAATCCACCATAATCAGAAACAAAAGCCAGAAATATAGTTTTCAGTTCCATTTCTGTTAACACACACTACCAACCTTGTGTGTCATAAGAGAGCTCACAAGTTTTTTAGTGACTATAAGATTGTATGGCAATGTATCATATGGAATATCACAGCATCCTAGGAACTTTAATTACACAGCTTTTCTAAAACACCTAAGGTCTCAGTATTCATGAGATATTGTTTGGTTTGGTTTGTGGAATTCCTTCTTTTCTCAGTTAACTACACACATGCCTGAACTTAAATGACATGATTAGATTCATCAATGCTGTGCTCATTCAGAGTTAAAATTAATATATGGGTGTCAGTTCCTAGTCATATGAGCTCCAAAGTCTCTATATTATTGAATATATCTTACGTTGATCTCATAAGCTCACATGTCTGAGGCCAGCAACACACCATAACTTAGCAAGAACCTGTTTCAAAATTTAAAAATAATAAAATGTCAAGAATTGCGGTTCAAAGGTACAACCTCCTGGGTTCAATCCCCAGTACATCCAAAGAAACCAAACAAAAATCTGTGGCAGAAAGATATAGTTAAGTAATTTTACAAATACTACTGATTTACTTTCAGCCTTGCCAATCGCAGTGTCCTTCTATTTCCAAGTCTATTGTGACCACTTTGTTCTACCCTCTTTAATGCAATGCAACCCCCAAATCTTTCTTGATAGTATGGCATTCTCACTATTCTCTCTCTCTTTCTCTCTCTCTCTCTCTCTCTCTCTCTCTCTCTCTCTATCTCTCTCATTAATTCATTCAATAAATATTTAGAAATCACGATTTTTTAGATAATTTCATAGGTTCAGGGATGAATTAAATGTGTTGTTGTTGGTGGTGTGGTGGTGGCGGCAGTGGTGGTTTATCCCAGTGTAAATCAAAAGCCTGAAGGGAAGAGAATTGTTTATCAAGTAATTATAGAAATATATAATTACAAAACACAAATGCTTTCAAGAATAGTTACTAGGAACTCTAAAGCATACCAAAGTATATCAGTTTGGTCTCTTCAGGATCAAATGCCAAGATGGAACTGAAAGTCTTACAAGATGTTTCTGGGTAAATGCCTATGGAGGAATCTGGGGACAGGAGCAGAGCTGTATGATCCCTTTATAAAGAGACAGTGAATGAAGGAACATGAGGTAAGAAAAAGTACAAGGAATCAATGTGGCTCTGAGGAGGTCTAGGCCGGGCTGAGGAGCCCCAGCAAGACTGCCTTCTAGAGGCATCTTCTGTGGACAAGAAGTGACTGGATCTAGGGCCCAGGCTGTACAGGCCCAACTTGTCCACCATCCTCCCCGGGAAGGAAGACCCAAGCAGTATGCTCCTGCAGCTGCAGTGCAGAACAGCCAGACCTTGCCTGGCAGGCTGAGAACAACCACTCCAAGACATATTCTAAATAATGTTTCATTGCCGGGTGTGGTGGCGCACGCTTATAATCCCCGTGCTTGGGAGGCAGAGACAGGAGGCTTGCGCAGGTTGGAAGCCCTGTTTCCAAATAAAAAAGTATAAAATAGGTCTGGGAGTGTAGCCCAGAGTTAGAAGGGCTTCCAGGAACCCCAGTACCACAAAAAATATAAATAAATAAATAAATAAATAAATAATGTTTCATGACTGCTGCAACATCTCTTGCATGCTACAGTGGAAGACTGGGTGTTCAAGTCACATAATGAAAATGTTTCTCAGGCTAGTTGTTAAGGCAAGAGTAATTTTACTGTGTTTTGGTGATAGACTCTGCATGTGATGTACTCTGTGCTTTTGACATATCTTCTTTCAAAGCAATAGAGAGATAAAAGTTATGGAATCAGCCTAGGTACGCATTAACTGATGAATGGATAAAGGAAATCTGACAGGTAGGCAAATGGAGTATTATTCGGCCATAAAGAACAAAGTCATTTAATTTGTAGAAAAATGGATAGAACTGGAGATCATCGTGTTGAGGGAGATAAGCCAGACTCAGAAAGACAAGTATCACATGTTTTCTCCCTTTTGTGGCCTCTAGGGTAGAAAAGAAGGATGGCATAGAAGTAGAAGGGAGACTGTTAAGGAAGAGGAAGGGGACCCAGGAGAGGGGCAAAAAAGCGTATGGGGAGTTATGGAGTGGAAATGATGAAAGCGTGCTATTTGCGTGTGTAGACATGCCACAGTGAAACCCGTTATTGCTCATAATTAACATGCACTAATTTTTTTTTAAAAGCAAAGTAAAAATATTTGGCAAGCATTAGATCTCAGTTTGCCAGGTTTTGCAGTTCCATCCTTTCAGTTGTTGAGAAAGCTAAAATCTTCCTTCTCTCCCACTTCTATGTTGGTGACAGATACTTTTGCATACATTGTGCTAAAAGTATTGGATACCTAAGGAGTTGCAAGCTTGATCCTGTGAAGGTTTTCTGGTTTGGGTTGATAGAACAGTGCCATTTAATAATTTACTTTGAGTCTTTTCCATTCTAACTTGCTTTTCTTACCTCAGCGGATCACAGTTGTAACTTCAAACAGCTACTGTTGTTAGTAGCTTTGATTGTTAAACAGCAGTTATTTAAATATTTATGGTCAATCTGTTCCAAAACAATATTGAAAGCAGCAGTGCGCAGTTTAAGAAATACATAAAAATCAATGGGGCAAATTTATGTATCAGACGATCTACTTTCCTAACTGTGCGCCAGATTTTCCATTTATAATTTTTGCAAATGAAACAATTTGAGTAGTCATAAATCCTGACCTCTCTGAACCTAACTCTGTGAATTATGATCTTGCAGTAATAAACAGGGATCAGTGTTTGATTTGTAGGCTGAACTATACAAAGCAAAAACTCAATGCTTGTGCCTCTGAACACTCTAATTCATTTTAACTGGCCTAGAGGGAGATGATAAAATGTCTTTTGTAACACCAGCACCTTCTGTTCTGAGTGAGCCCCGTGTATGTCTTGACACATTTTCACCGCAGTAGCTGTACCTAGCACTGTGTCTGACACCAGGAAAACATCACAAAATATTTGTTTATAAATCTGGTGGTCTGAGCCGGGCGTGGTGGCGCACGCTTGTAATCCTCGCGCTTGGGAGGCGGAGACAGGAGGATCGTGCAGGTCTGAAGCCAGCTGAGCTGGCTTAGGAGACCCTGTGTCCAAATAAAAATAAAATAGGTCTGGGAGTGTAGCCCAGAGGTAGATGGGCTTCCAGGAACCCCAGTACCGCCAAAAAATAAATAAATAAAATAAAATAAATAAATAAATCTGGTGGTCTGGAGCCACATGGAACTCAACCCTCCTGCAAGAGTCCCATGATTAATAAGGCAAATACAACATCAGATCTTATACTCTATTTTGGTCCTCTCCAGAAAAATAATTTTGTTAACTAAACTATTTCTCTTTATACCATCATTTCAAAATTTACTGAAGATTCTAGATACATGAAGTTTTCCTTTTGGGGGGGGTAATGGAGATTGAACTCGGGGACATTATGCTTCCAAACTACACTTTCAGGTCTATTTTTTTTAAAACAGGGTCTCACTAAGTTGATGAGAGTCTTACTACTTTCTGAGGCCGTCGTCGAACCTGAGATCCTTCTGTGTCAGCCTCCCAAGTCTCCCAAGTACTGAGATTACAGGCATGTGCCACCACGTCCAGCTGAGTTTTTCATTTAGAAGAGATTTTAGAAGTAATATAATCCAGAATGACAAATATAATTTATTTTATAAGTTCAGTGAAAAAAAAGTACTGCTTAAATAATGATTTTTTTTAAGTAAGAAAGGGCATGAGTACTAACTGTTGACTCTTTCAAATCAAGTCCAACTATCTATCCTTCCAGATGGCTAGGAGCTGCAACTTGGTCACTTCCAAGGCAGGCATACACTGCCTTCTAAAAACGATCAAGTCGTGACTGCATGATGAAAGGTGTTCTCTAGCACTAGCAGAAATCACCACCTCTATAACTTCTGCACTTTGAGTTCCGCCTTTTATAACACAAGATGAATTTACTCTTGTATTGTATACGATAGTATTTTATACATTTGAACAAAATTTTTCTGAGCTTCCATTTTAGTAGCTCACAGCCTTTTCCATCATTGATAATCTTATCTAAAATGCTTAAACTTTTGAAGCATGGGGGTGTTCTAGAATATAATTCATCTGTGCCTGGAAGACTTCCTTGTATGCAAAACTACACCATTCTGTCCTGACTGTCTTCCAAGTTATCTTGAATTTCAATTCCTTCTTAAAGACGTTGGCTCTACCTTTCCCAGTCTAAAGATTCTTCCCCTTGGTAGGATAAATAAGCAACAGAAAAACTGGAAGCTTCTCTCTCAGTGTCATCTGTTAACATGACATCATCTTTTCTAAGCAACAGGCTCAAAGCTGTCTTGTTTTTCTTCTTGCTCTAAACCTAATTTAAAATCCCTTTTGCCAACACTAAGGAAGCTTGAGTCTGTAGCACTTTACTTTGCAGCTACATTTGATACTGTTGATCAATTTCTTCTCCCTGAAATTTTCTACTCCCTTGGCGGCAACAAATTCATTTTCATTTGATTTTCCTCTTCTTTTTTCCTGTACATTCCTAATAGGCTTTCTCTATAAGGCTCCCTCCTCTGCTATAAGTACTGTGTTCGTTAGAATTCTGGTCCCCACATAAACTTGATCTTTATCCTTGAGTGAGTTTATGCTCCATGGTTAATGCTCTATATTTTCTTTTTGTGTGTGTGTGGTGATGAGGATTGAATCCAGGGGTATTCTACCTCTGAGCTATACTCCCAGCCTGATTTTTTATTCTTTATTTTGAAACAGAGTCTCACTAAGTTGCAGAGGGCCTCATTAAGTAGCTGAGGCTAGCCACAAACCTGATCCTCCTGTTTTAGCCCAAATACTGGGATTACAAGTGTGTGCCACCATGGCCGGCTTATATTATTTTTTTGTTGTTGTTTACTGTGTGTGTATGTGTGTGTGTGTGTGTGTGTGTGTGTGTGTGTGTGTGTGTGTTTTCATTGGGGATTTGGACCGAGGGGCATATACCCTCAATGTATACCCCTAACCTTTTTTATTTTTGTCTTGAAACAGGGTCTCACTAAATTGCTGAGTCTTGCTAACCTTTAATTGTCCTGTCTCAGCCTCCCAAAGCACTGAGATAACAGGTGTAAGCCCTCAAACCCGGCTCCAACCACCCTATTTCTAAGGGTACTAAGTTTTATCTCCAGCTCAGTTCCCTCCTCAAAATATAAGACTTGAGTCCTGATGCTCCAGTGTGACTCAAATTGCACTCATTTTCTCCCTGCTGCACGCCCAGCCTGTACTGTGCTTCTTCTCATCAATATCGAGCATCCCTGTCTGCTCAGCCATCCAAATAGAAAACCAGGTTGTTCCTTATTCCAATTCAGCTCCTATGGCGATCGCCAAATCCTGCCCCTCTTCTGTTACCCCACTTCTCTGAGTTAGGCAATTCATTTCTTTGGCTGAGAGATCTTTAATAGCCACCTGGCCTATTTTTGTTTTGTTGTCTCTATTGTCATTTCCCAAGGTCTAGCCATGTATCCTGTAGCCAGAATAATTGACCCAAAATATATATCTGATTATGTCTCTTTCCCATTTAAAATTATTTGTTTCCTCTGTACCTGAAAGATAAAATTCCAAAGCCTGATATTTAGGGTATTTGTGACATGGCTCATAACCTGCTCTATAACTTTTCATTTTCCTCCTTCTTGACCTAGAGTGGAAGCTGTAATTGTGCCTAAATGTTTAGGAAATCCAGCGAATATCATGCTATTTCCAGTCATTTTTTTTTCAGCACTAGGGATGGAACCCAGGGAGATTCTACCGCTGAGCTAAACCCCCAGCCCCATTTTTTATTCTTTATTTTGAAACAGGGTCTCACAGAGTTGCAAACAGCCTCATTAAGTACCTAAGGCTGGCTGCGAATCTGGATCCTTCTATCTCAGCCTCCCAAATGCTGGGATTACAAGCATGCGCCACCATGCCCTGCTTTATTTCTGGTCTGCTTGTCTATTTATGACCTGTGTTCTGCCTGGATAGAATTCCCATTCTGCTTAGCTTCTGTTGACTACTTTTCATCCAACTCTACTACTTAAGCTCAGCTTCCATCTTCTCCAGAAAACATTTTCCCAACAACACAAAAGGACTATGTTCTCCCTGAGTTCCCGAGCACCCTGGGCTTGTTTTTGTGTATTCTCCTTTTGGGCATGTTACCCCACAGGTGCCTCTGTGTGTGACCATGTCCTCAATGGCCAGGGCCATGTCTTCTTGCACTTTAGTTTTACTCTTTTACTTTGTTCTTTATCCTTATGTTACATCAGGCTTAATGTAGAAAAGTTTAGGTTGATATATTCCTAATAGGCTCTTTCTGTATATGGGAGCTATAAGATTACCTAAAGCAAGCTGGGCGTGGTGGCACACACTCATAATCCCAGCCTTTAGGAGGCTGAAATAGGAGGATCGTGGTTTGTGGACAACTTTTTCTACTTAGTGAGGCCCTTTCCAACTCAGTGAGATCCTTTTTCAAAATAAAAAATAAAAAAATAGGGCTGGAGGTGTAGCTCAGAGGTAGAATGCCCCTAGGTTCCATCCCCAGGACCACACACACACACAAAAAAAAAAGAATACCTAATGCTACACTAAACAGTTTATGCAAACTAAAACAAAGTCATATACTTACTCAACTTTGATTTCCAAGAAAAATCTCACTATCTTATTTTTTTTTTTTTGTGTGTGTGTGTGTGTGTGTGTGTGTCTGTTACTGAAGATGGAGCACAAGGGCATTCTACCTCTAAGCTACACGCCCCGCCCTAGTTTTTAGTCTTTTTATTTTTTATTTTATTTTATTTATTTTTATTATGTGTGTGTGTGTGTGTGTGTGTGTGTGTGTGTGTGTGTGTGGTACTGGGGTTCCTGAGAGCCCTTCTACCTCCGTGCTACACTCCCAGACCTATTTTTTTATATTTTTATTTTGAAACAGGGTCTCTTAAGCCAGCAGAGCTGGCTTCAAACCTGTGCGATCCTCCTGTCTCTGCCTCCCAAGCACGGGGATTACAAGCGTGCGCCACCACGCCCAGCTAGTCTTTTTATTTTTGAAACGGTCTCACTGAGTTGTGAAGGGCCTAAGTAGCTGAGGCTGTCTGCAAACCATGATCCTACAGTCTCCACCTCCCAAGTGCTGGGATTACAAGCATGCCACCACACCCGACTCACTATCTTTTTAGCATATATTTTGGCTTTAATGTAAAGGATAAGGTCATGGTCTTGATGCCCAAATTTATTCAACAGATATTTACTGAGTACCTATGTGTCTGTAACACTGATTAGACTTTATTTTTTTTTCAAGAAACTCAGCGTTTAGTAGAAACATAATGTATTGGTGTCACAGGAAGAAATACTGTTTGTTGGAGGTGATAGAGATAATCACTAACATTTATTAAGAAAATCAGACTTATTTCCACTCTCTCACTTAACCTCATACTCATAGCGTAAGTTATCTATCACCCTTCCCCCATTTCATATTCATAGAACCAAGATTGAGTTAAGGAACTTTCCTCTGAGCAATACTGTAATGTGGGTTGCAAGAGGAGTCGGCCAACAGTAAGCCTCAGAGACAAATAAGGCTGAAGACTTCCCCTGGAGCAATCAGAGAAGGTCCCATCAGGAGAGGGCATTTGGCCTACGCATTCAAAGTCGAATAAAATTTGGACTTTCAGAGAGGAGAGGAAAGGGCATTCTGGGCAGAGGAAGCCACATCAGTATAGGCCTGCAGGTGGGAAAGCTCACAGCATATATAATGCAAAACATAGGAGATCTGTTTGGAAAAGGCAGAGGAATAATGAGAACGCAAGCTGGAGTAGCTGTTCTGAGAAACAGTGGGAACTTCTGGAGCCGATGAGGATTTTATATCAGAGCAATGATATAAGATGATTCATCCCACTACATAAAACTGATTCAAAGAACAAGGGTCTAGAAACATTTTAGTCACTGGGTTTACAAACATTTATTAAACACTTTTTATGAGTCAGACACTGTTTTATGTTCTGGGGCAATATCAATGAACAAAACAAATAACCATCTTTGCCCTTGTGGAATTCTTCTTCTACTTGAAGGAGAAAGACAATTAAATGAATGATACCTTTTTCTGTATATTTGTACATGTTATACAGCTACATATACTCTGCTATATAAGATGATAATTTTATAGATAAAAGTTAAGCAATGGAAGAAGATGAAAAGTTCCCAGATCGGGATGAAAGGGAGTTTAACATTTTAAATCAGGATGAAGAGGCAAGCCTTCCTGAGCAGCAGACGTATGAGCAAAGTTATAAAGTAGGTAAGGAAATGAGCCATGTGAAAATTTGGGATAAGAGCATTCCCGGGACAAGGAAGAACAAAACCCAAGGCCCTGTGTATGTCTGTCACATTTAAATACGTATTTAAAATGCAGGACAAGGGATGGAGAAGGGGCAATAGTAGGAAAGGTTCCCAGGAGGTCACCAACTGGGAATTGGCAGGACTTTGGCTTTTGCTGTGACTGAAGCGTGCAGCCACTGAAGTATTTGGCACAGAGAGAGGTGACATGGTCTGACACATCTCTAAAGGCTAACTCTGGCTTCTGTGTGGAGAACATTGGAGTGGACAACACCAACAGCAACAGCAAGGGCTCTAGTCATGGGGCCGTTGCAGGTCTGGGTGCTGGTGACTTAGTTCAGGCTCCAGCTGTGGAGGCTGTAGGTGAGATCAGGTGTGCTGACCAGCTGCTTGTGGAGTCAGTGTGAAACAAAGGGAAATATCTGGATGACTCCAAATAATCCATGGGCTCAATAATAACTATTAGTTGTTCATTTTTATTTACTTGTGTAAAGGATGGTGCTAAAGATTGAACCCAGGGCCATTCTACCTCTGAACTAAACTCCCAGACCTTTTTGATCTTTTAGTTTGAAATTGAGTCTCAGTAAGTTACCACATGCTGGCCTTGAACCTGTGATCCTCCTCTCTGCTTCCCAAGTACTAGAATTAGAAGTGTGGGCCACACCCAGCCCGGCTATTATTTGTTTTATGTACTGGTGTGTGTGTGTGTGTGTGTGTGTGTGTGTGTGTGTGTGTTTACACTGAATTTATAGCCCTTTTCCCAGTTCTACTACCAAGCTACAAAACTTGGAATTTCCTTCTGACAGATAATAAATGTCCCTGTAAAGTACAGCCTTAGGAATATATGCTTATCATACTGCTTTTAATTAAGACTTTTAACTTTACAACAATTATGGTTGTTTTATACTCACATTGTTGTGGGTAGGTGGTTATAAAAGAGTATAAAAATTGCAACAGATTATTTCTAAATCCAGTGTCTGTGTGAGTATGTGTGTGTGCGTGTGTGTGTGTGTGTGTATGTGTGTGTTGCTGGGGATTGAACCCAGGGGCATTCTCCCTTTGAGCTACACTCCCAGCCCGGTTTTTTTAATTCTTTAATTTGAAACAGGGTCTCACTAAGTTGCATAGGGTCTCACTAAGTAGCTGAGGCTGGCTGCAAACCTGGATCCTTCTGTCTCAGCTTCCCAAATACTGGGATTACAAGTATGCACCACCACGCCTGGCTTAAATCTAGTATCTTGATCTGTGTGTGCATGTGTGTGTGTGTGTGTGTGTGTGTGTGTGTGTGCAAATGACTAAAAAAGTAAATGATAACTTTAACAATACTTTTATACTTAAGGTAGTCATTAAATTGGTGATATACACCACACACATACACTAAATATCTGACTATAACCTAAAAAGATTATCTATGCAATATTAAAATTAATTAGAAACATGTGAAGCATTAGCTTTAGGTTTTTAAATATTCAAAAATATTTATCACAATTTGTTTATCTTAAAAATTTTCTGGAATTATTTTCATCATTTGTCCAGATGTAAAAGTTGGATATTGATTTCTACCTCTACTACCAATTTTGTGCACAGTTCTAGAGATGGAATCCACAGAGCATTCTACCTCCAAGCTACACACCCAGGCATATTTTTTATTTTATTTTTTAAAAAATTGCTGAGGATTTCACTAAATTGCTGGGTCTGGCCTCAAACCTGCAATCCTCCAATCTCAGACTCCTAATTACTGAGATTATAGTGATATGCCGCCATTCCCAGTTCTACTACCAATTTTAATTTTTCTTCTTCATTTTTCATTCGTTTAAAAAAAACACATGCAAGGTGTCAAGTTTTAGATTAAGTTTTGGAATTTCCAAACAAAAATGATACATTATCAGCCTTAAAGGAAACGTGAATTATTTAGAGATCTAGCCCCTACCACTTTATATATGGACTCAAGATGTCTCACAGAAAGATATAAGCAAAGAAAGAAGATAATTAAATGAAGGTAAGACTAAAAAATAGTTAGAAAAGGCATGTGAATCTAGGAATTGGATCAGTATAAGAAATGCACATCCAAACTATCTCTACCGTGTTTCCCTGGCACTCTCCCAGGCAGTGTAAGGGGAAGCAGGACAGGATTCACTGCTATCAACACGGTTACAGCTCATCAGCTGGCCAGAAAGAGTACATGGTTTCCTGGTCCTCAATCATATGGATAATTATTCTATTTAGTAATGAAGGCACAGGGTAGGTTTTCTCTGAGAGCTTGCAAACAGTAATGTAGTGATGGGTTTTATGTGGATTATTCTTATCATCTTTCTTCATTTAAGTAGATTGTACACCATTAAAGCTTAGCTCAGTAAAGAGGCCCAGACAGTGTGATCTAAGCATGACTCATAAATCTTACTTCCCACATTGAGGTCTTTGATAAGGATTGAGCAGCTAAAAGATCAAGTTCTTGACCAGCACTTAGACCGCTGATTAAAGTTGGGCAATCGACTAAAGTTGCTTTGACAATCAGACAGAAACCAGAGCTGAGTTCCTTCTATGGAGGATGAACAACCTACCCAGGATGATGTGCAGGAATAGTAAAACCCCAGCACTCCGAGGTATGCTCTACCAGAGGCTGACAGCAAGGACCACAGGGTCAGCGGAGTGTGGGGGTCTGAGTGGAAGAGGATCTTGATATATACGAACAGGGAAGAGCCATTCTGTATGAATAAATAGCTTGAGTACACAGGAAGGAATGGGGTTATATAGTATGTTAAACAACAGTGGAAAGTCCCACTTGGTTAGCAATAATGGTGAACAGAGTCAGACATGAGTCTGCAAAGCTAGGCAGAGACTCTGAGATGAAGGTTTCTGAAAGCCACTGTAGGATCTGGGTCCCCTGCTATGAAACCCTCTTCTTCATTTTCCGTAGCTCTCTAAAGAAGATAGAGCCTGACAACACCACCAAAAATCTGTAATTTGGGAGAACTAAAGTTTTGCATAATTTCACAGCTGCTTCCTACATTTACAGAAACCATGATTTCCCTTTCAAGATCTAATGAATGTCTTTCTTCCCTTTCACAAATAGTTTTGCCCCACAACATAAGTGAATGTAGTTTTTGGCTTCTTTGAGAGGTACTGGCCATTTATTTCAATGATAGTCAATAAACAATGAGCTTCGATCCAAAAGGTTTCTCTTACTATTTCTAAAAATTTTGTCATTGAAAATGCTGCATTTCATTATATCAATGTTATAGACTATCTCTTTAGAATAAAGAAAATGCAAACCTACAAGGGACAAATTGGAAAACTAAAAAAAAAAAAAACAAGTATTGACTTGATACATAATATACAGCCTTGAAAAAATATAAAGATGCCTCTTAAGACTCAAAGAAATCAGGATGAACCAATTCAGAAGGGAGTCCTCAGAGACTATTATGCCAAGAGAAAATTAAAGATGTTAAGTGCTGACAGTACTCAACCCATAGTAGGTGCTTTATTTGTGTGTTATTTCAATAAATTCTTATAAACCTATATGATCAGCAGTATTATTATCATGACTTAGTTGGTAAGGAAAGACAGAGGCCTAGTGAGATTTAGCACCATCCCCAAGGCCACGTAGCTTATAATGTTATAATGGCAGTTCCCATGTGCACAGATATGAGCAGGGGAAGCTTGGCCCCAGGGCTTCTTCTCTTCACCACCACCCATACTGCCTCTCTGTGTGATGAAATGTTAGAAATTCAGGGGCCTCAAAAATCATTTCTTTCAGTAGTATCCTATGAGTGGCCCCTGGTCAATAAGAACCTGAATTAAGCACACAAGGAACTCATCTTACTACAAAATTTAAAGGGCCCCTCAAAAAACAAGTAATCAAGATTAAATAATAATTTAATGCAGTATTTATGAAAATCCAAATTGATACAAAATGTATGATGAATAAATATCCAAATTAATCAAATTAAAGCAAGAGAAAGGATCCCTGTGTTAGGTAAGAGAGAATTCTCCAGGGTTTTTTTCATTGTGATAATGGTACTGCCCGTGCTGTGATGTGTGGATTGAGGCATCAGCATCATCGGAGAATTTTTGTGGATGGGAGACTTTCAGTTTCATTTCCAGATCTAGTCAGTCAGACTGACGGTGGAACCCAGCAATCCCTCAGATGGTGTTAATGCAAGTTCAGTTTTGAAAAGCATGGGTCTAGTTCTGTGCCTTCACTTGATGGGGGAAAGAACATGGGACCTCTCTGAGGATTTGGGGACCCTTTCTTTCTTTCTTTTTTTTTTTTTGCTGGTACTGGGGTTCCTGGAAGCCCTTCTACCTCCAGGCTACACTCCAGACCTATTTTATATTTTTTATTTATCTGGAAACAGGGTCTCCTAAGCCAGCGCGGCTGACTACGAACCTGCACGATCCTCCTGTCTCCGCCTCCCAGGTGCGGGGATTACAAGCGTGCACCACCACGCCTGGATTGGGGACCCTTGCTATTCTCCCATGCATCCTTTTTTCTGGTGACCAGGTGTAATTGACTATTTCCTAATCTGGGCCCTGCCTTATTCACCAGGATAGCCTAGGAACCAGTTTCTTTCCAGGAGATGAACCAATTTGCTTCTGACAATCATGATGACCTATGTCTTTTCATGGTGACCAACAATCAAAAAGAGAAGGATGTGAATAAGGTCTCCTGAGGGAGATGCTTTACAACAGTAGTTTTCTATCTTTGTGGCAGGTTAGAATCACCCATGGAACTTGTTAAAAAATAAAAAATGTACCAAAGTGCTCATATCTCATCCAAATCAAGTAAATCAGAAACTCTGGACAGAGAGTTTGGGTGTTGGTTTAGTTAGTTAGTTAGTTAGTTAGGTTACTTAGTTGATTGTTTTGTTTACTCTTGGGTGATTATAATGTTCATTCAGGGTTGAGAACCACTGTCTGGGAAGGTCCAGACTTGGTCCTAATGTAAGACCCCCGCCGAGGGGAGACCCTCAATCAACCTCGGGATAAGCGACGTCAAGTACCACGAGAGACTACGTCCTTGATGCAATGAGCAAAAAAAGGTTTATTAAGGAGCCAGTGCACTGGGGCCGACTCGTATAGGAGTTCGACCCTTAGCCACTGAAACTGAGGGTATTTATAGGGAAAAGACCATTAGTTAGGGGGTTTTGGGCTAAATTGCATGCGTTTACAGAAAATTACAGAATCATTTGAAAAGTACATTCTGTAGTCAAGTGTTAGATAAAATACCAGGTGCAGTCAGTAAGCTCCCGGGTCAAGGCGCTCTGGCCCAGACAGTATAGATAAGATGGGGTGGGCTTATCGCATATCTTACATTCCTAAGCTGTAAGCTGCAGTAAAATATACTTTTTCTTTTTAACTATTAGCTGGCTGTTTTAACTATTAGCTAGCTGCTAGGGGCTTATGGTTTTTCTTCTAAATGGAGCCTTTCACTAACAGCATTCCCTGCCACGTGTCCACTAGTCATAAAGAAGCTATCACCCCTGTCATCATCCTCTGTTTTTCATTTGTTTGTGTGACTGTTTAATCCATGTGTTTATCTGGCAGGAGAATTTTGAGGGCAGGGCCCACATATCTTTTTCTAACCATTGATTCCATAGCAGCTAGCTAGTGCTTGGAGCACAGTAGGTATTTAATAAACACGTGCTGAAAGGACAAGTAAAAAGTGTGTGTCTGGAAACCTTTTCAGTCCACAATTTTATGGGCTTGGTTGACTGCATAGGAAAGATCTCAGAACCAGAGACCAACTTCCTCATCCAGGATCTGAGGCTTTCTGTACGTGGTACCTTTATAAAGCCCTTGACTCCTTGGGTTTCAGTCTGTTTTAACACAATTGATGGTGATTTTTAAACTAGGCTTTGCTGAATTCCTTGGGCAGTGAATGACACCGAGACCGAGGGTGGGAGGCAGGCAGCGGATGCTGAAGGCACAAATAAAATGAAGTCATTTTTGTCTCTTCCTGGGTAATATTTATTTTCAAGAAAAAAGTTTAGTGCCTAAAAGAAAAATAATTCAAAAACCACTGGACTAGAAGATGCCTGTTTTTTTCTGGTGTCACATTTCTGCGCCACTGGGTGTTTTCCAAAAGAGTCTTCACTCAGAGTTCCAAGAGAATGGAACAGCTGGCACAGTCAGATTGTTGTTTTTCTAGGAGGTTGCAAAGATGTATAAAAATACAGGTGGGCTTTTCAGGAAAATGCCTCACAGATACGAAGCCCACATCTCCAGTCTGGCCTGCCCAAGCAGAACATAGTGACAGATGCAAACTGAGTCACCCACTTCCTGGGCTGGCAGCTTCTTAGGCTTCCCAGATTGTCAGGCTCAATTAAGAGAATTTACTGAGAGCACATTCCTGGGCAGGTGGTCCTGTCTCCCAGCCGCAGAGATGATTGAAGACCTGCATTTCCACTGTGCTCACCTCTCCCCGAAAGGGCCTCTGCCAGGTAAGGTTCTCCATTGTTGGTCTTTAGGGAACACAGAATCACAACAAAAACAAATTTTCTTTTTGGGTTAATTAAAATGCCTGTTCCAGGAATCTGATAGAATTTCCCTGAGGCTTTTGCATAGGGCATGCAAAGTGAAGGGAGAATTAAAGCTATTTTTCTGGAGTAATAGGTCTTGCCTGGAGCCTCTGAGCCACTGTAAGAGAGAGGGAAAAGAGGTGGGATACCAAGTTCTGGCTCTCTCTCCATTTCTCAAGTGTACAGCCCAATTATCTGTCTTACAATTGAGATTTCAGTTTAGATTTCATTTAAACCAAAGTTTTCATAGATTTAAAAGATGGGGAGGACCCATGCATTTAGATGTTGAAATAAATATTCAGCACCTACAATCTCCTGAATTTTTTAGGCCCAAGGCTCCTGGGTAATTTCTTTCTTTCTTTGTCCACAGAGATGTTGCTAGGTTGCACAAAAATATCTATTTACAAAAAAAAAAAAAATAGATTCCACCCGGTTCTAAAAATTATACCACATTATATGACTAAATCTGCCTTCGGCTCAAAATAATGAATATGTCCATGCATTATTTCAAGGTACCAACATCTGTAATCCTAGTACTTGGAAGGCTGAGACAAGAAAGAGGATGCTGGTTCGAGACCAGCCTCTGCAACATAGTAAGACCCTGTATCAAAATTAAAAAAAAAATAAAAAATAAAAGGCTGGGAGTATAGCTTAAAGGTAGAATGTCCCTGGGGTTCAAATCCAGTACATACATACATACATACATACATACATATATATGTACATACTTGCATATGTGTACATACAAATAAATAAATAATAGGAATGTATTTTTCACTTTTTGCTCCATCTTTTAACTTACTGGTTCTCAAATGTTATCATCAGAAACACCCACAAGGCCTATTGAAAAGAAGATTGCTGGTCCTTTCCCTCAAATTTTGTGATATGACATATATATATATATATATATATATATATATATATATATATATGCATTGTAGTATACATCACAATGGAATATAAAACTTGTGAGGATATACAAGCACATATCATCCAATTAGCCTTTATCCCAATTCCCATCCCATTCCCTCCTTCTCCCTCAATCCCATGCTTGATTGGTGATTAACTTTGATACATTTGTTTATGTACATCATGAGTTTCAAAGAGATTCCATCCTCCCCCATCCCATCCCCTCTGATTGGTCACCTTAATTGCTCCTCTATAGGGTCATTTCTTCAACTAGATGTCTTCCTACTACCTATTTCTTCCTAGTTTTTGCATATTAGGGAAAGCATTGGCTTTTTTTATTTTCTGTTATATTTCTCTGTGTATGCCCCATTGCAAGTTCCAATCCCACTCTAGAAGACCCCGGCACTGGCCTGGCCACCCGGCAGACTCTAATCCAAGCCTCACTGGCTCCAGCACTGGCCTTGCCTCATGGCAGGTCCTGATCCTGGCCTCGCTGGCCCTGGCACCACCCTCACCCATCGGCTGGCTTCAATCCTGGCCTCGGAGGCCCCAGCACCAGCCTTGCCTCACAGCAGGCTCTGATCCCAGCCTCGCTGTCCCCGGCACCAGCCTCACCACTCGGCAGGCTCTAATCCTGGTCTTGTGGGCCCCAACACCAGCTTTGCCTCACAGCAGACTCTGATCCCAGCCTCGGCCCTGGCACTGGCTTAACCTCTTGGCAGGCTCTGATCCTAGTCTCAGAGGCCCAAGCACCAGCCTTGCCTCATGGTAAGCTCTGATCCCGGCCTCACTGGCCCTGGCATCAGCCTCACCCCTCAGCAGGCTCCGATCCTGGTCTCGGATGGAGGCCCGAGCACTGGCCTTGCTCACGGAAGGCTCCATTCCCAGCCTCCCTGGCCCTGGCACTGGCCTATCCACCCAGCAGACTCCTATCTGGGCCTCAGAGTCCCTGGCACCAGCCTTGCTGTGCATTGGGCTCTGGTCTCTGTCACTATGAGCAGGTCATCTACAGATGTTCCCTTTTTATTCTTTCTTGTTTTTTCTTTTTTTCTCTTTTGGTGGTACTGGGGTTCCTGGAAACCCCTCTACCTCTGGCTACACTCTCGGAGTCCTGACTTTTTCTTTTTATATCTATCTTTATTTGGAAACAGGGTCTCTTAACCAGCGAATCTGGCCTCGAACCAGCGTGATCCTCCTGTCTCCGCCTCCCAAGCACTGGGATTACAAGCGTGCACCACCACGCCGGCGTTCTTCCATTTTTTTTTTTTTAATATGAGAAAGCAGAGCATGTCTTTTGCAAAAGCTGGGACCCCAAATACCTAGTGGCAATAAGTTTTGTCTTTCTTCCAAAGGCAAAGGTCCACAGCTTCACTTCAGAAAGCAGGCTCTGCTGTTCCATGTGCACCCTAGCCTCTCACTCTATGCCGAAGAGCGGGGTGGCCATGAGGGCTGATGACTCCCAGAACACGCAGCATGTAGGCCCATCCCAGCTATGCAGGGCTCCCTCTGATACCCCCCAAACCCTTTTGCCACTTAGCATGTTGTCGAGTCTTCTCGAGCATGTGTGGCAGAAGCAGCCAGTTTACTTTTGGGGAGATTTCCTCGAAAGCTCAAGGTGGACTGGGCTGGATCTGTCTGCTCTCCAAAATCTACCTTTGGGGCAATTTCTTCAGGAGATCAAGATCCCTCTCCAAAATAATAGCCTCCACCTCTGCCACTGGCACCAGTGCCAGGGCCACCGCACTGCTGTGCCGTTGCTCCGCTGCAGTGCTGCGCCGCCGTTCTGCCGCTCTGTAGGCACCGCCACTCTGCCGCTCCACTGGCACCACCACGCCATCAGCGCCACTGCATGGCTGCCTTCTGCCTGGTTCTCCACTGAGCTCCCTCCCCACATGACATGATCTCCTGAATTCCTAAATCTGTGTGGCAGGGGAAGTCCCTCTTCATGGGGATTTCTCCTCCCAAAAGTTCTAGGTGAATTGGATAGAGTCTGTCTGCATCTCCTGAGTACTGGCTGCCGCCATCTTGGCCCCTCTCCAAAATTTTATTTATTTTTTTTGAAGGGTTTATGAAATTGAGCACTCAGCAGCAATGAATTTTATCTCCCTTCCAAGAGGGGATGCCCACAGCTTCACCATGAAGAGCAGGATCTGCTGTTCCAGGCACACTGCGGCCCCCGGCGCAGCATAGGAGTGCGAAAGCCAGGCACACTGAGTTCCCAGGTCGCACAGCTAGGCTCTCCGCCCAGCACTGCTAGGCTCCCTCCACCATGCCCGGGTCACTTTTCTTACAAGATATGATGTTAAGTGTCCCCAGCATGTGTGGCTGAAGTGGTCTTTTCTCCAGTCCCTTCTGGGATGATCCTCAAAAAATAGCTTTTCTTGTGTGGCTGGCGCCTCCTCGTCATCTTGCTTCCAATTCAGCTGTTATCCACTCTCTCTCCTGTATTCTAGATGAGAAGTCGCAGCTGGAAGTGTCTCCTTAAGTTGTCCCAATCTGATATTAAACCAAAATCTGGTGTCCAGGGTTTCCCTGAGGAAAGCTTATCCTTATCAGCGACCACAATCACTAGTGTGACCACGGCCATTGCCATCTTAACCCTGGCCCAAGTTTTGTGAGTTAGTAGAAACTAGGCAGGACTCAAGACATTGGATTTCTATTGAGTTTTCAGGTGCTTCTAATGCTGGTCCAGGATCTATGCATTGAAAACTTGTTTTCATTGAGAAGGGCCTTGAAATGGGATCAAGACCATGTAAGGCACAGGTGAAAGGCACCCTGGAGGCTGTTCTTGTTCAGCCAATCTTATGCCCAAGTGCCTCTCTGAGGGGCTGCCCACTCTCAGCAGTGGTCCACCAGCTGCTGCCAGACACAAGAAGCTTCACCTAAAGTCAGAGCTTCAGCAGAGTCAGAGTGGCTATAGGAAGGGATCTGAGAATCAGAAGACTTCCTTAGTGCAAGTCACCCCTTCCTCTTTAGACCCATCCCCAGGATTACACCTTCAAATCCCACCATTACTGCTGGATTTCTTCAGGAGGAATGAGGTCTGGTTTAAATACCAATACCTAGCAGGAAGTTGGGGGGCTCCAGAAAGTTTAACAATGGCATGCCTTTGGTTCTGGAAGAAGCAAAATGGAAAAATCTAAAATTTTAATCCTGATTGCAATCCTGCATTTCAGCCTTATAAAAATTAGATATAGAGATTCAAAGAAGTTGAGTGATTTTTCACGAGATTTTAAACTTGTCTGCCTAAAGAGCAAAGGGGAAAGGTTTGTATTGCCAAAATAGGGCGGCATGCATGGAGAGACCTGGAGTCCCAGCGCATAAGGTGAGAAAGGTGAGGCAGCAATGGAGATGACAGGACGGAGAGAAGATGCTGTGAGTTTCCTCTGTTGATGGCTCCATGGCACCACTTGGTGGACCCCAGCCTGGACCTTCAACTTGCCTTTGGCTTGTTTTTCACTGTGCCAATCCAGTGACAGTTGCTTACCAGTAGTTTCCTTTTTCTGTTTCCTCTGCCAGTGCTGAAATCCAGGTCTCCTTTGTCACTGTTGCTATTGCCCCCAATGCATCTTTCTGCCCCTACTGGAATCAGTTGTCCATGCAGCCGCTGCCGTGTTCTATGGTCTAGCCTAATCCTGTTCGGGGTTCTATAATCTACCAGTTAGAATTGATTCCTCCCTCTCCTTGATGACTTTAGTGCATTTTTATTTGTGAATCTGTCAGATGCCAATCTTACTTAGTACACATGTGGGGAAATGCTTAGGAGCATACGCAGACACACATCCTACTGTCATTGGTCTTGAAGAATATCCAAAGGTGGCAGTTGTTTATCTTGATTTCAGGATTCCAGAGACTCCTTTACAGACCCTCGCCAAGATTTTCATTGTCTTTATTCTTTATAATAATTAAAGAGTTGAGGTTCAAACCCTGACTCAGAGAAAATTTAATCATGGCATATATATGCAATTGCTTATTTTAAGAGCCTAGGTAGTTTTAATATTTTTTGTGTGGGGGTCTGGGGATGGAACCCAGGGGCATTCGACCTCCGAGGAGCTATACCCCTTGCCCTATTTTTATTCTTTATTTTAAAACAGGGTCTCACTAAGTTGCAGAGGACCTCACTAAGTAGCTGAGGCTGTCCATGAACTGCAATCCTCTGGTCTCAGCCTCCCAGATGTTGGGATTACAAGCGTGTGCCACCACACCCGGAATTTTTAATATTTTTAACAGTAACAAATTCTTTCTGTCACCTTCAAAAAGTTGAGATGAGGAAATCTTGTTTTCCTGTGCATCTGCTTACCCTCTGCTGTCCTTATGAGTCCTGGAATTTTCCCTGGGCTGGCCTTACTTCTTTCATTGTACATTTTTTTCCTGCAACTTTACCATATATGCTTAGTCCCTTCTATATCCTGGAGCTCAGAGTCTTGTTTGCCAGAGCAGAAGCAGTGCCTTATTTCTTCTGAGTCCTCAGAAAATGATCCTTGGCATAAAGTAGCTCTACAGAAAATATGGTGTTGAGCTTGTGGTAAGACAGGCAGGTGAATACCAAAATATGGCCTTTGTTTCGTTTACAGCCTTTTGACAGAGGATCATATGTATGCTTTGGTGAACCTGGAAGTGTCCATGTCATTTCTAAATATAAGTCTGCACACTCCACCTTAGAGAATTTGTTCACAAAAGGTAGAGCCTGTGATGGTTATACCTTCAATCATATACATATTTCCCTGTGGCCCAGCCTCAGCCAAAAAGGTGTAGCTTCTTATGTAGATGAAACATTTATTCCTCATTTGACAGATAATGACTGATTTCTATTCTGTGCCAGAAAGTGGGCCAAGTTCTGGGGATTCAACAATGAAAAAAGACAGGCATGCATCCTGTTTCACCATAATATGCATACCGATTACCATGGGAACGTACAGCTGGGAAATGAACTCTATTGTGAAGATTCAGAAAAGTCTCCCTGAAGAAGTAATATACCTCAGAAGTGAATAATGTCTTCAAGTCACCCAGATGAAGATGGGGAGGAGGGTATTCTGTGAGAAGAGAACAGCATATAGAATCCACAGAGGCAAGGCAGCAACAACTTAAACTACTGAGTTACCACTGCTTCTAGGAAGTCTCCCTGTCTCCTCTCCATCTCGAAATAGGGCCCCTGAATTATGAGTGCCTATTTTCTTGTTGGTGCTCCCCATTAAATAATCATACCCACAAGAGCACGAATTACATCTGTCTTGACCATCCCGGCATGGTTGCACTCAGTACTGTGCTGGGGTGTGAACACATGGAAGTAAATATTGTGCCCGCACTCACCACTCCCCACCCCCACACTTGCCTTCCTGGCTGCCAAACATTCAGACCTAAGTATGGGCCCTTTGCTATGGGCAGAATATCAGGTGCCAGAAAATGATTGCTCCTGGGAATGACCTCCACCAAGGATTGTTAGGGTTAGTGTGTAAATAATGCATTTCTCTTGCCGTCATGTGGAATAACTCAGAAAGAAATGCTCTGTAGAAGGCTTAAGTGCCTGTGGCCCCATTGCCTGAATATATATTTGTTCACAAGCTGCCTTCTCTTCTAATTTCTCCACTCTCCTTCCAGTATTTTTTGGCATTATCTCCCCCAAATTCACTCTGGCTGCTCCGTGACTCAGGATCAGCTACAGGGGGTGGGGCACTAAACAGAGATGGCACTCACCAAAAACGTGTTGAATGGTGGAATCCCCTTCTGACTTTGCCACCCATTTACTTAGTAAGGCAAGTTAGGGCCTATCCAAGCTTTCACCCTTATCCCTACTCCCCCCCAAAATGCTCTCACCAACCTCACGAGGTTGTTGCTTGGCTCCAGCAAAAGAGGATGTTTGAAAAGCTGCTTGAGTTGTACAGAGACCTGCCCTGTCACATACATAACTGGGACACAGCAGAGTAAGTGAAATGGCTGGAAGGCATTTTCTGACTCTACCTTGATCTCCAGAATTCACAACCTGCTCAGCTGTTCCCAAAGTGGACCCATATCCAGAGGGAAAATGCAGTGCTTTTAATGAGAGCCAGTTTCTACAGGTCACACATAGCTCTGGGACCTGTCCCTGCATTCTGGCTTAAATAGCAGCTCTGGACCCTGAGAGTGTGGTTACTAACAGAGAAGCAGAAACCGGATCTTACCAACTTTATTTTTTTGGAGAAATTACACCAAATGTCGAATGCTACCGTCACGCATGCTTAGGAACACTGGACAACATTCAGAGTGGAAAAAGAGCCTGGGAAGGATTTGAAATGGTGGAGGCAGTGGCAATGTCAGTGGCCAGTACTCAGGGGAGGCAGAGATCTGATACATTACACCTGGAACCTTTGAAATAATAACCACAGAGACAGTGATCGGAACCTGCTGAGGGGTTAGGCAGGCGCCGGAGCCAGTGGCCGACATCGGAGCTTGCTGTGAGGCAAGGCCACTACTGAGGCCTCCGTGGCCGGGATTGGAACCTGCCGAGGGGTTAGACCGATGCTGGGGCCAGCAAGGCCAGCATTGGAGCCTGCCATGAGGCAAGGCTTGTGCTGGGGCCTCTGAGGTCGGGTCCGGAACCTGCTGAGGGGTTAGGCCGGTGCTGGGGCCAGCGAGGCCGGGATTGGAGCCTGCCGTGAGGCAAGGCCGGTACTGGGGCCTCCGAGGCCAGGATAAGAGCCTGCCGAGGGGTTAGGCCGGTGCTGGGGTCAGCGAGGCCGGCATCAGAGCCTGCCATGAGGCAAGGCTGGTACTGGGGCCTCCGAGGCCAGGATAAGAGCCTGCCGAGGGGTTAGGCCGGTGCTGGGGCCAGCGAGGCTGGCATCGGAGCCAGCCGTGAGGCATGACCAGTGCTGGGGCCTCAAAGGCCAGGATCGGAGCCTGTCGAGGGTTTAGGCCGGTGCTGGGACCAGCGAGGCTGGCATCAGAGCCTGCCTTGAGGCAAGGCCGGTACTGGGGCCTCCGAGGCCAGGATAAGAGCCTGCCGAGGGGTTAGGCCGGTGCTGGAGCCAGTGAGGCCGGCATCGCAGCCTGCTGTGAGGCATGGCCAGTGCTGGGACCTCCGAGGCCAGTATCGGAGCCGGCCAAGGGGTTAGGCTGGTGCTGGGTCCAGCGAGGCTGGCATTGGAGCCTGCCATAAGGCAAGGCCGGTACTGGAGCCTCCGAGGCCAGGATAAGAGCCTGCCGAGGGGTTAGGCCAGTGCTATGGCCAGCGAGGCCGGCATTGGAGCCTGCCATGAGGCATGGCCGGTGCTGGGGCCTCCGAGGCCAGGATCGGAGCCGGCCAAGGGGTTAGGCCGGTGCTGGGGCCAGTGAGGCCGGCATTGGAGCCTGCCGTGAGGCAAGGCCGGTGCTGAGGCCTCCGAGGCCGGGATCGGAGCCTACCTTGAGGCAAGGCCGGTACTGAGGCCTCCAAGGCCAGGATAAGAGCCTGCCGAGGGGTTAGGCCGGTGCTAGGGCCAGTGAGGCCGTCATTGTAGCCTGCCGTGAGGCAAGGCCGGTACTGGGACCTCCGAGGCCGGGATAAGAGCATCTCAAGTCTTGTACTCCAATGTGATTGATATATGACTACAATGCACCAATTTAAAAAATAAATTAATTAAAAAATTAAAAAATTAAAATTAAAAAGCAAAACAAATAAAAATAAAGTGACATATTTAAGGCTTAATATATCAAAATTTAATCAAATTAAATAGGCCCAATATACCAATTAAACAATATAAAGAGCAGAGTTAATTTTGTGTGTGTGTGTGTTTGTGTGTGTTTGTGTGTGTGTGTGTGTGTGTGTGTGTGTGTGGTACTGGAGTTCCTGGAAACCCTTCTACCTCCAGGCTATACTCCCAGACCTATTTTATACTTTTTATTTGGAAACAGGGTCTCTTAAGCCAGCAAGGCTGGCTTCGAACCTGTACAATCCTCCTGTTTCTGCCTCCCAAGCACAGGGATTACAAGTGTGCACCACCACGCCCGGCACGCAGAGTTAATTTTTTAAAAAGTAATTCAACTATATGCTATCTATAAGAAATTCATTTCAAGTATAAGAATATAGGCAGGTTGAAAGTAAAAAGATGGAAAAGGGCACAGCATTCAAACATTAATCCAATGAAATCAGAAGTAGCTATATTAACATCAGAACAAAGAAAATTATAAACTGGGCGTGCTGGCGCATGCATGCTTGTAATCCCAGCATTTGGGAGGCTGAGACAGGAAGATCCAAATTCGTGGACAGCCTCAGCTACTACGTAGTAAGGCCCTTTGCAACTCAGTGAGACCCTGTTTCAAAATAAAGAATAAAAAAATAGGGCTGGGGGTATATAGCTGATAGATAGAATGCCCCTGAGTTCCATGCCCAGTACCACAAAAAAGAAAAGAAAAGAATAGAAAATTATGAGACACACACAGAGAAATATTATGTAACAAATGCCATAACAATCCTAAATGCATACTTACCACACAGCACAGCTGTGAAACATATTAGCAAAACTGATGTAATTATGGGGATAAATAGACAAATTCATAATTTTAGTTGGAAATTCCAATAATCCCTTTTTAATAATTTACAAATCAACTCGACAGAAAACAATGACATGGAAGAATGCAACAGCACTATCAACTAACAGGATAGTTAGAATTATAATTGTCTTGAAATATTTTTTCTATATACATTTATAGAACCCTGTGTCTAAACACAGTAGAGTATACATCCTTTCCAAGCCCTCCTGGGACCTCGTCAATATCCAGCATCACAAATCAAACATCATCAGACTGTAAGGAATTAAAATTATATAGTGTTTTCTCTGACCCCAGTAGAGTCAAACTAGAAGTCAATAAAAGAAACATAATGGGAAATTTTCCAGACACATAAAAACTAAATGATATACTTAAACAATACACATGTCAAAGATGAATACTCAAGGAAAATAAATATATATTAAATGGAATAAAAATTAAAATATGGATCTGGGATGCAGATAAGTAGCAGAGTGCTTGCCTAACACGTGTAAGGCCCTGGGTTCAATCACCAGTAACACACACACATACACACACAAAATACCACAAATTGAAATATGTAGACTATGACTAAAGCTGACAGAAAAATTTACAGTATTAAATTCATACATTGGAAAAAATTTAAAATCTCACATCGGTAATTTAAGATGCTACCATGATAATATGGAAAAAGCAAAATAAGCTCAAAGCAAGCAGAATTTTTTTAAAAAGCATTACAGCTGGGCGTGGTGGCGCATGCTTGTAATCCCCACGCTTGGGAGGCAGAGACAGGAGGATCACGTAGGTTCAAAGCCAGCCACACGCTCTGGCTTAGGAGACCCTGTTTCCAAATAAAAATGTAAAAATAGGTCTGGGAGTGTAGCCCCGAGGTAGAAGGACTTCCAGGAACCCCAGTACCACCAAATAAATAATAAATAAATAAATAAATAGAAATAAAAAAGCATTACAAAGTTAAGAATTAACTACAAACAAAACATGTTATATGATTGGTTTGGGGAGTGTTTATGGTTTTCTCTATTGGTCCTAAATTATAAGTAAAAGCAAGCCAGGTGTGGTGGCGCACACTTCTAATCCCTGCACTTGGGAGGCTGAGACAGGAGGATCGCACAGGTTCAAAGCCAGCCTCAGCTACTTGGTGAGGCTCTCAGCAATTCAGTGAGAACCTGTTTCCAAATAAAATATAAAATAGGTCTGCGAGTATAGCCTGGAGGTAGAAAGCCCATGGGTTCTACCCCAGTACCACCAAAAATAAATAAGTAAGTAAGTAAAAACAAAACTAAGCCCTGACCATTCTGGGCCAGTAGCTGCAGAGATTGTGGGTCAGACTTCTCTCATCATAGTCAATTTATATATTCAGTCTCTCAATTCCATATATACAATGTGTGTGTGTGTGTGTGTGTGTGTGTGTGTGTATCAGGATTGAACACAGGACCTCATTCATGCCAGGCAAGCACCATACCACTTAGCCACATCCCAGCCAGACTCATTTACATAAGGTTCTTGAAGTGACAGAATTACAGGATACTATGAGGAGTTAAGGAGAGGCTTTAAATAGGAGGGGTAGATGTGGGTGTGAAGGGGGCAGCATAGGGAACCAGCATGGAGATGAAAATAAATCTTTACTGTGTCAGTGTCAGTATCAGATTACAGGTTTACAACACGGCACCACTATGATAAATTGGAAAAAGGGCACAAAGACTCTCTCTCTGCATTACTTCTTACAACTGCTTAGAAATCTGTAAATTTAAGCTCAAAACAGCCTAATTAAAGAAAATATTCTCAAAGAGAATGGCTGCTTCCCAAATAAGGTCTGGCTGACAGCTGATTCTCAGTAATAATGTTGAAGACCAGAAAACAATTCATGGAATAATTTATTCAAACTGCCGAAAAATAAATAATAACTGCATGCAGGACTTCATCTTGCTAAATTGTTATTCCTTTGAACAAAATAGAAACTTATTATAAGGACTAAGAAAACTCAGTACTCAAGACCCTCCCCAAAAAGGGGTTTAAATTATGAACTTCAATAAGAAGGGAGCTAAACAGGAATGGGGAACAATGAATTAATGACCTCAACAAGAGAGAGTGCCTACTCTTGCCAGTACTGGGAAGGCGGTCCAGGGGGCTCCTAAATTTGTTTTGTTTTGTTCGGTTTTGTTTTTTCTTGAACAAACAGAAAGAGAAGTTATTGCTATCTGTAATATCTGGAGAAGAAATAGCAAATACTATAAAAAATCAATCCTATTTAATCAATCCTCTCTTAATCTCTATACAATTTTTACTATGGGGCTGGAAGGATAATGTGACATTGAGGGGGTAGTTAAGGAGTGCCCTAAAAAATCATACTAAGCCGGGCGTGATGGCACACACTTGTAATCCCAGCATTTGGGAGGCTGAGTCAGGAGGATCACGGTTCATGGAAAGCATCAGCTTCTACTTAGTGAGGCCCTTTGCAACTCAGTGAGACCCTGTTTCAAAATAAAGAATAAAAAGTAGGGCTGGGGGGAGTAGCTCGGAGGAAGAATGTCCATGGGTTCTATCCCAGTATTGCAAAAAAAAAAAAAATCATACTATAATTTTTAGGAAGAATGTATGAAAGATACCAAGAAAACTTCAGAAAAGAATAATGAGAGGGAACTCTGCCTGCTTAATCAGAATATAAAATTAGCCTACCTTAAGTACAGCCATATGGCACTGGCACCAGAATAGATAACTAGCTCAACAGAAAAGGATAGAGCATCCAGAAATGCATTCATATATATTAGAACTTGGTGTGTGAACAAAGAATGCTCAGAGGAGGCAAACCCTTTACTCAGTAGATGGCAGTGTCACCTGGCTACTCAGCTGAGAAAAAATAAAATTAGAAGTTGGATCCTTACTGTATATTATATATAAAAAGTGAACTCAAAATAGATCAAAGACCTACATGTAAAAACTATAACTATAAAACACTTGGGAAAAAAGCTTCATGACACTGGATTTAGCCAAGATTTCTTGGATATGTTATCAAAAGTATAGGAAACAAAACTTAAAGACAAATGGGACCACTTCAAAGTAAAAGGTTTCTGCACCAAATGTCACAATTAATAAAGTAAAAAGGTAACCTATAAAATGGGAGAGAATATTTGCAAATCCTATATCTCATAAAGAATTAATATCCATAATATAAAAAACTTCTATAAGTAATTTATAGAAAAAAAAAACTAACTAAAAGAAACAAAGAAGCCAGGCACGGTGGCACATGCTTGTAATCCCAGTACTTGAGAGGCTGATATAGGAGGATCACAGGCTCTCAGCCAGCCTCAGCTCCGTGAGACCCTATTTCAAAAATAAAACAAGAATAAAAAAGTAGGGCGGGGGTGACCTCAGAGGTAGTGTCGCTGGGTTCAAACCCCAGTACCACACACACACAAATAAGTAAAAATAAATAAGAGGGACAAAAAACTTGAATGGAAGATAGGCAAATAGGCAATTCCCATATAAAAATATGTTCAACATTCATTCATTAGGAAAGTCAAAATTATTATCTCACACCCATGAAGGTGGTTTTCACTAAAGCAAAAATTTTAAAAATTAAGAAAGCTAATGTTAGTAATTAGTGGGTAGGCTAGAACCCTTGTGTGCTTTGGTGGGAATATGAAATGGTGCAGCCACTATGGAAAATAGTTTGGGTCCTCAAACACTAAAAATTAAAATTAAAAATAAAAATTCTGCATCTATATATAGTTTAGAGTAAGATTTTGAAGAGATGTTTGTACACCCATGTTTACAAGCAGTGTTACTTACAACTACTGAAAGGTGGGAAATGGCCACTGACTTATGAATATATATATACTCAGTGAAATATCACTCAGCCTTATAAAGGAAGCAGATTCCGACAAGTAGATAGGGAATTCTTGTTTTCTTTTCTTAGTTTTACAAAGATCTTATGGTAGACAGCACCTAGGACTAGCCCCAAAGGCCCCACCTCCTGATAATCATATCCTTCTGTGTTTTCCTGCCATGAATGTAGGGTCGGCTTACATAAAAACATAGACTAAGTGAAATAAACTAGTCACAAAAAGATAAATACTGTAGGATGCTACTTATAGCAGTATCAAGGGTAGTAAATTAAAGAAATGTGAAGTGGAGTAATGGTTGCCAGTAATTAGGGGAGAGTGAAATGGGAGTGTTCAAGTACTTTAGAGTTTCACTTTTGTGAAAAATGAAAAGTCCTGGCAATTAGTTGAACAAGAATGTAAATTCACTTTATACTACCGAACTAAAAAATAGCTAGATGATAAATTTTGTGTTATGTATTTCTGTGGTTTTGTTTTGTTTTGTTTTGTTTTTCAGTGGGAACTGAACCCAGGGGCATTCCACCTCCAAGCTGTACCCAAAGCCCTTTTTACTAATTATTTTGAAACAGGGTCTTGCTAAGTTGCCCAAGGTCTCAGTAAATTGCTGAGGCTGGCCTTGAATCTACAGTCCTCCAAGTATTAGATCATAGACATGCACCACCATGCTGGGTGAACTTGTGATTCTCCTGCCTCAACCTCCCAAGTACTGGGATTTTAGGTGTGTGCCACCACACCTGGCTACATCATGTGTCTTATCACAATTTAAAATTATTTTTAACTTTTAAATAAAATTAAATTCTTTTATTTCACTATGTAAAACATACATATTTTTTAAAAATTACCAAGAGGGCCGAGCATGGTGGCAGGAGAAGTGCCAGTTCTGGGCCAGCCTCAGCAATTTAGTGAGACCGTTAGCAACACAGTGAGGCCCTTTTCCAAAATAAAAAATAAGAAACAGAGTTGGGGATGTAGCTTAGAAGTTTAATCCTCAGAGTTCAATCCTCAGAATGAATGAATAAATAAACAAACAAACAAACAAACAAACAAGCGAACAAACAGTCCTAAAAGTAAAACCAAACCATAGGGTTTTCCTTCTTAAGAAATGAAAGTTTTTTTCTATTTGGAGTATTTTGTACCTTTATATCTATGTTATTTATCTATCACTACATAAAATTTACCCTAAAATTTAGCAGATTGAAACAAAAATTTTTTTCTTATGTGGTACCAGGATTGAAGGAGCATTTATTTTATCTCTAAGCTACACCCCTACTCCCAATATTTTTATTTATTTTTTTTTAATTTTTTTTATTGGTGCATTATATTCATACAACTTATTGGGGTAAAAAACTTGTGTGTACAAACATGTACTCATCTCTGATTTAACCCCCACCCAAATCCCACCCCATTCCCTCCCCGTCCCTCCCTCCCTTGCTTGGCTTAGTGATTGACTTCGATATGTTTAAGTACATTGTGAACTTTAGAGATTTTCCTCTTCCCCCCTCATTTCTCCTCCTTTAGGTTGTCTTGTTTGCTCCTCTTTTCTCCCTAACTCTCACATATTAGGGAAAGCATCTGATTTCTTATTTTTTGTGACTGACTAATCTCACTTAGCATAATGTCCTCCAGTTCCATCCATTTCCCTGAAAATGATGTAATTGAGTTTTTTTTAATGGCTGAGTAAAATTCCATTGTGTACATATCCCACAGTTTTGTAATCCATTCATCTGTTGATGGACATCTTGGCTGGTTCCATAGTTTGGCTATGGTGAATTGTGCAGCTATGAACATAGATACACATGCATTAGTTTGGTACTTTGGTTTCTTTTCTTTTGGGTAGATACCCAACAGTGGTATTGCTGGATCAAATGGTAGATTTGTTCCCATTCTTCTGAGGATTCTCCATACTGTTTTCCAAAGTGGTTGCACTAATTTGCAATCCCACCAACAATGTCTTAGAGTTCCCACTTCTCCACATCCTCGCCAGCATCTGTTGTTATTTGTGTTTTGAATGATGGCCATTCTAGTTGGAGTTAGATGAAATCTCAGGGTAGTTTTGATTTGCATCTCTCTGATTGCCAGTGATGTTGAGCATTTTTTCATGCATTTATTGGCCATTTGAATTTCTTCTTTTGTGAAGTGTCTATTTAGTTCGTTTGCCCATTTTGTTATTGGATGCTTTGTTTTCTTAGTGTTGAGTTTCTTGAGTTCTCTGTATACTCTAGATATTAGTCCTCTATCAGTGGTGTAGGTGGCAAAAATCTTCTCCCATTCTGTTGGCTCTTGATTGAGATTCTTGATAGTTTACTTTGCTGAACAGAAGCTCTTCGGTTTCATGCAATCTCATGTATTGATTCTCCTTTTAATTTGTTGTGCCTTTGGGGTCTTGTTGAGGAAATGTTTGTCTGTGCCTATGTGTTGTAGTGTTGGACCTATGCCCTCTTCAAGGAGCTTCAAAGTCTCTGGTTTAATTTCCAAGTCTTTGATCCATCGTGAGTTGACTTTTGTACAGGGTGAAAAAGTGGGATTAACATCCAATTTTCTGCATATGGTTAACCAGTTTTGCCAACACCATTTGTTGAAGAGGCTATCTTTTTTCCAGTGTATGTTTTTGGCCTCTTTGTCAAAAATCAATTGGCTGAAAGTGTGTGGACTTGTTTCTGGGTCTTCTATTCTGCTCCATTGGTCTATGTATCTGTTTTTTTGCCAGTACCATGCTGTTTTTATTACAATGGCTTTGTAGTATAGTTTAAAGTCAGGTATTGTGATTCCTCCTGTGTGGTTTTTGTTGCTGAGAACTACCTTGGCTATTCTGGGCTTTTTGTTATTCCAGATAAATTTAAGGACTGATTTTTCTATGTCTGTGAGGAATGATCTTGGTAGTTTAATGGGCATTGCATTAAAACTGTAGATCACTTTTGGGAGGATGGCCATTTTAATGATATTTATTCTGCCAATCCATGAACATGGAAGGTCTTTCCATCTTCTAAGATCTTCTTCGATTTCTTTTTTCAGTGTTTTATAATTTTCTTTGTAGAGATCTTTTACCTCCTTGGTCAAGTTTATTCCTAGGTATTTTATTTTTTTTGTGGGAGATCCTGAGTGGAAGTATTTTCTGAATTTCTTTTTCAGTGGATTTATGGTTGGTGTACAGGAAAGCTTCTGATTTTTTAAGATTGATTTTGTATCCAGATACCTTTCTGAATTTGCTGATCAGTTCTATAAGCCTTTTGGTTGAGTTTGTTGGGTTTTCTAAATATAGTATCATGTCATCTGCAAATAGTGAAAGCTTAAGTTCTTCCTATTTGTACTCCTTTGATTTCCTTTTCTTGCCTTATTGCTCTGGCTAGAGTCTCTAGTACTATATTGAAGAGAAGTGGTGATAGTGGACATCCTTGTCTCGTTCCAGTTTTTAGGGGGAATTCTTGAAGTTTTTCCCCATTTAATATGATGTTGGCAGTGGGTTTATTGTAGATTGCCTTAATAATGTTGAGATATGTTCCTTCTATTCCAATTCTCTGCAGTGTTTTTATCATAAATGAATGTTGAATTTTATCAAATGCTTTTTCAGCATCTATTGAGATGATCATGTGGTTTTTGTCTTTGATTCTGTTTATATGATGAATTACATGGATTGATTTTCATATATTGAACCAGCCTTGCATCCCTGGGATGAACCCTACCTGGTCATGGTGAATGATTTTCTTGATGTGGTTTTGAATGCGTGTTGCTAGTATTTTGTTTAATAGTTTTGCATCCAAGTTCATCAGAGATATAGGCCTGTAGTTTTCCTTCCTTGAACTGTCTTTATTCAGTTTGGGTATTAGTGTGATGTTGGCTTCATAGAATGTATTTGGGAGAGTCCCGGTTTTTTCTATTTCCCGAAATAGTTTGAGTAGTATTGGGATTAGTTCTCCTATAAAGGTTTTATAGAATTCACTTGGGAAACCATCTGGTCCTGGGCTTTTCTTTGATGGTAAGCTCTTTATTGCTATTTCAATCTCTTTGATTGTTATTGGTTGGTTTAAGTGTTCTATATCTTCTTGACTCAGTTTAGGAAGGTTGTATTTATCAAGAAAGTTGTCGATTTCCTCCAGATTTTCCATTTTGTTGGAGTATAGTTTTTCAAAGTAGTTTCTGATAATCCTCTGGATTTCTACGCTGTCAGTAGTAATGTCTCCTTTTTCATCCCTTATCTTCATAATTTGGGTTGATTCTCTCTTTTTTTAGTTAGGTTGGCTAGTGGTTTATCAATCTTGTTAATTTTTTCAAGAAACCAGCTTTTGGTTTTGTTGATTTTCTGTATTGTTTTTTTTATTCTCTATTTCGTTAATTTCTGCTCTAATTTTAATAATTTCCCGTCTTCTGCTGGCTTTGGGGTTCAATTGTTCCTGCTTTTCAAGGGCTTTGAGGTGTGTCATAAGGCTATTTATTTGAAGATTTTCTGTTTTTCTCATGTGAGCACTCAGTGCTATAAATTTTCCTCTTAATACTGCCTTCAAAGTGTCCCAGAGGTTTTGATATGTTGTTTCTTTATTTTCATTTGTTTCTAGAAATTTCTTGATTTCACCTTTTACATCTTCTATGACCCATTCTTCATTCAGAAGTGTGGTGTTCAGTCTCCACATGTTTATGTTGTTTCTCTGGGTCTTCTTATAGTTGATTTCTAGTTTCATTCCATTATGGTCTGAAATGACACAGGGAAGTATGTAACATTTTTTAAATTTGCTAGTGCTCATTTTGTGTCCCAGGATGGGGTCTATTTTGGAGAAGGTTCCATGAGCAGCTGAGAAAAATGTAAACTCTGCTGTAGTTGGATGAAATATTCTATATGTGTCCAACAGGTCCATTTGGTTAATAGTGTTCTTTAGTTCTGAGACATCTTTACTGACCCTTTGTCTGGAAGATCGGTCTAGTATTGTGAGAGGTGTGTTAAAGTCTCCCAGTATTATTGTGTTGGGATTTATGTGTGACTTCATGTCACAAAGAGTTTGATTTATGAAAGTAGCTGCCTCTATGTTTGGGGCATAGATGTTGATTATTGTTATTTCCTCTTGCTGGACTATTCCTTTTACCAGTAAAATGTGACCTTCTTTGTCTCTTCTAATAAGTTTGGGTTTGAAGTCTAACTTGTCTGATATCATAGTTGCTACTCCTGCTTGTCTTCGAGTACCATTAGCATGGATTACCTTGCGCCAGCCCTTTACCTTGAGTTTGTTCCTATCTTTACTTGTGAGGTGTGTTTCTTGTAAGCAGCAGATGGATGGATTCTGGCTTTTAATCCATTTTGCCACTTTATGTCTCTTTATTGGGGAGTTGAGGCCGTTTACATTCAGTGTGATTATAGAGAGATAATTTTTAATTCCCAACATGTTAAGATCTTATTTATGTTTGAGATACTGTTTATTCTTCTTTGCTTAGTTGTCTGCTGGATAGGAATTCTTGTTTCTTTGGTTCTGGCGTGTATTACCCATTTCCTCTTTGCAGTTAATCTCCTTGAGTATTTTCTCTAGCGCGGGTTTTGAAGACATAAATTCCTTCAGTTTCTGTTTGTCATGGAAGCTTCTTATTTCCCCATCTAATTTTATGGATAGTTTTGCTGGGTAGGAAATTTTGGGCTGGAAGTTGTTTTCTTTCAGAATTTGGAATATGTTACTCCAAGCCCTTCTGGCTTTCATAACTTGGTTTGGGAAGTCTGGAGTGATTCTAATTGGTTTGCCTCTGTATGTCACGTGGCCTTTTGTTTTTGTTGCCTTTAAGATTCTCTCCTTGGCTTCCACATTAGTCATTTTGACAATTATGTGGCATGGGGATCCTCTTCTCTGATCCTGTCTAAAGGGAGTTCTATAAGTTTCCTGGACCTGTGTATCGACCTCTTGCTCTATGTTTGGAAAATTTTCTGCTATTACTTCCTTGAAGAGATTGTTGATCCCTTTGGTTTCACCTTCTTTTCCCTCCTCTATTCCAATTATTCTTAGGTTAGCTCTCTTGAAATGGGCCCATATTTCTTCAATGTCAGATTCCTGCTGTCGGGTTTTTTTTTCTAAATTAGAAACTATGCGTTCATTTTTAGAATGATCATCTTCAAGAAGCGAGATTCTATTCTCCATGTGGTCTAATCTGTTGTTTATACTTTGAATTGAAGCCTTTACTTCATTAATTGCATCCTTTATCTCTTTTTGACTCTCTCTAAATTCTTTTCGAAAGTCCTCTTTTATTTCTAAAGTTATTTTCCTAATTTGATCTTCTAGAGATCTTTGGATTTCTGTGTTATCAGGTTCTGATGTTGTGGGGTTGTGGGCATTCATTGCTCCATTGTTATTCCTCTTTCCCATGATTCTGGAAGTTTGTGCCTTCTCTGGGTTCTTTCCTTGGTCACTACGACTTCACTTAAGGTGCTGTGGATCTCGAGTCTGTGGTATCTCAGTCACCACTACTCCTTTACTGGGTTGTATCACAAAGTCTCAGACCCAGGGAGTCAATCAAGGCTGCTTAGACCGTGGGGGGTGCCAAGTTGGGTGTTCTCCAGTGGAGAGTTGTGACTATGGTATGATATCTCTGCCACTGCCACTCCCCCACTGGGCTGCACTGCTAAAATCTCCAACCCAGGGAGACTATCTGCGCAAGTACCTGGGAGTGCAGTACTGGGATTTCTCCCCTAGGGGCCGCAATTTGACTCACGGTTGTTGAGTGCGCTGATGGATCTGTAGTGAACTCGGTGGATTCGCTGCCGCCGCCACTGGCAATATGACACCACTGTCACGCCCTCGGCCGCGATGCCCATATTTCTTCTCTGGTTTTGAACTCCGCTCTGAGTCCTTGCCATTTGTGCTGTGCCGGGCCCTTGGGAGCTTTAGATGTTCCCTGCACCAACAAAACTGCTGACTGCCGCCCGGCTGTTCAGCACCTGCTCACCTCGGCTCGCTGTTCACCCCTCCTCTCAGGCGCCTGGTGGCTGGTTGAGTGGGTTGGTCTAGGGCCGTCCAGTGAACTCGCCGCTGCCACCAGCAGTAAGACGCTGCTTCTGCATCCTAGGCCGCAAGGCCAGAGTACCTCCTTTCTGGATTTGAGCTCTGTTTTGAGTCTCCCTCCTCTCTGGAGCCTGGTGTTGCTAGGGGAGAGGTAGGCCGCGCCGCTCCGGCTGCTCTGCTCCGTGGCTCTGGCTGCTCTGCACCGCGGGTCTGGCCACTCCGGCCGCTCCGGCCATTCCGCGACGCGGCTCTCGCTGCTCCGGCTGTTCTGGCCGCTCCGCTTCGGCTGCTCTGGCCGCTCTGCTCGGCTGCTCCAGCCACTCCACTCCGCGGCTCCGGCCACTCCGCGCCGCCGCTCCAGCCAATCCGTGCTGTGGCTCTGGCTGCTCCAGCTGTTCTGGCCGCTCCACTCGGCTGCTCTGGCCACTCTGCTCGGCTGCTCTGAACCACGGCTCCGGCTGCTCTGCACCGCGGGTCTGGCCACTCCGGCCGCTCCAGCCGTTCCGCGACGCGGCTCCGGCTGCTCCAGCTGCTCAGGCCGCTCTGCTCCGCAGCTCCCCCCAATCCATGCTGTGGTTCTGGCCGCTCCGGCGGCTCCGGCTGCTCCGCACCGCGCAGGCGTGGCACTTCGGGCTGGTTTTTTTCTGGTGTCTTGTTTTTCCAGCCCTTTTTCTCTGTCCCTTGTATTTACCGTTTTTATTTCTTTGCTGGTGGTGTTTTCTGGCTCTGAAAGGCGCTGGTTTTGTGGTAGTAGAATTGGATTGTTAGCGGGACTTGTAAGTGCCGCTTTCCTCCGTCGCCATCTTCCCGGAAGTCCTCCCAATATTTTTATTTAGAAACAGGATCTCACTAAGTTGCAGAGGGCCTCACAAAGTTTGAGACTGCAAACCTGTGATTCTCCAGCCTCAGCCTCCCAACTCCTGGGATTAGTTGCTGTGGGTCTGGAATCTGGGCATGCCTTGGCCAGATGCTCCTGGCTCCTAGTCTCTCAGGAGTTTACAGTCAAACCATTGGCCAGAGTTATATAATTTTAAGTCTCAGCCGGACCTGGAGGATCTATCTCCAAGTGTATTTACAAGATCTTTTGCAAGTCTCAGAAGATCTGCTTCCAAGCTAACCACACAGGCTTCTCTGAAGAATGGCCTTACTGCATGGTACTTGCCTTATCCCAGGGTGAGAAAACCAAAAAAGAGAAAGAAAAAGAGGGTGCCCAGGTTAGAGGCCATAGTCTTTTTCTAACTAATTGAGCTCCATGGTAGAATGCGCCTGGGTTCAATCCTCAATGTCAAATAAAATAATAAATAAAATTTAAAAATACTTTTATTATTGTTTTCCCTTTCACCTTTGAACTCCACATCCTTTGTAATCTCAGTATTTGAGAGGCTGAGACAGGAGGATCATGATTCTTAGACAGCCTCAGCTACTACTTAGTGAGGCTCTTTGCAACTCAGTGAGATCATGTTTCAAAATAAAGAATAAAAAATAGGGCTGGGGGTGTAACTCAGAGGTGGAATGCCCCTGGGTTCCATCCCCAGTACTGAAAAAAGAAAAAAAAAAAAAAAGAATAGCCCTCTAGCCCTCACAGAAACCAGGCAGCCATGTTTTGTAGGGCTTGGTTGCCAAGTAGGAGTCCCTGGGACCGTGCACTTGAGGATTATATAACGTGTCCTATTCCTATGCTTTCTTTCTGCAAAATTATCTATTGCATTTTAAATAAAATAGTAAAAAATAAACTTCAACAAATTGCTATTGGGAAAATGGGTAGCCATATGAGAGTGAAATAAAATCAGATCCTACTCATTTTTATACCAAGATAAACTTCAGGTATATCAAAGACATATCCTACAAAGAAAAAATGGAACATTTAAAAAATCAACCTGGAGCAGGTTGATATATAAAGTGTGATAGAAGCTCATAAGTCATAAGAGAAATGACTGATAAATTTAATACATAAAAACTAGACCGTACCTGGGTATGGTGACATATGCTTGTAATCCTACTATTTGTTAGGCTGAGATAGGAGGATCACAGGTTTGAGGCCAGCCTTAGCAATTTAGCAAGGCCCTCAGCAATTTGGTGAGACCCTGTTTCAAAACTGAAAAAAGGAAAATAGTGCTTGAGGTGTAACTCGAAGGTAGAATGAACCTAAGTTCAATCCCCAGTATGACAAAATATGAAAAATTTCAATATAGCTGAGCGTGGTGGCGCACGCTTTCAATCCCCATGCTTGGGAGGCCGAGACAGGAGGATCGCACAGGTTCAAAGCCAGCCTCAGCTGGTTTAAGAGACCCTGTTTCCAAATAAAATATAAAATAGGGCTGGGAATGTAACCCGGAGGTAGAAGGCCCCTGGGTTCCATCTCCAGTACCAACCCCCCAAAAAAATTTAATATAAAAACCTTTAAGCTAGGTTCAGTGACCCACACCTGTAATCCCAGCCACTTGGGAGGCTGAAGGAGGGAAATTGTTAATTCCAGGTCAACCTAGGGAATTTGGAACTTGTCTCAAAATGAGAAATTAAAACTGCTGGGAATGTATCTTAGTGGTAGAACTTCCCTCAACCCTTAGGATTAATCCTCATTGCTGGAAAAAAAATATTCTAATCCATATGGCAAAAAAAAAAAGAGAAACAACAAATCACAGACTGGGTGAAATTTTTATTTTTCTGTGCTCTTATTGATTCATTGTAATTATACATCATAGTAAGACTCACAATGGTGCAGACATTTGTGCACACAGCACTTGGTGTGTTTCCCTCAGCATCCAACCCTGCTCCTCTCTTCCTTCCCCTACATGTAGGTGAGATTGGTAGTGCTGCTTTCATAAGTGGAGATGATATTTAACCTGTTTTCTTCCTCAAGCCTTCTTTTGCTCCAGTCCCCTTCCACTATCTTATCTGAAGTCTTTTTTGTTTTCCTCTTTTCTCTATAGCTTCCACATATGACAGAAAACATATGACCCTTGACTTTCTGCAACTAGCTGATTTTACTCAGCACAGTCCTCCCTATCCATTTTACAGATAGTAGTACCTATCCATTTTCCTGCAAATGATGCAGTTTTGTTGCTTTTTATGGCTGAGTGAAATTTCACTGCCTGTATATGCCATGCCTCATTTTCTTTATTCATTCATCTGCTGACAAACACCTAGGTTGTTTCCATAATTTGACTATCGTGAATTATGCGGCAATAAACACATGTATACTTGTATCACTGTAGTATTCTGACTTTAATTCTCTTGGAAAAATACCAAGTGGTAGATACCTGGGTCATATGGTGGTTCCACTCCTAGTCTTTTGAGAAAACACCATAATGATCTCCATAGTCGCTGTATTAATTTAAAATCCAACCAGCAGTATATAAGAGTTTCTATTTCAAACCTGGGAAAAAATTTTAAATTTTTAATTATAAAGATAAAAGCTTATTTCTTGAGTCGATAACAAAAATAATAATATTCCAACAGAAAAATGGGCAAGATATTAGAAAGTGCAGGAAATAGAGGTGATTCTTAAGCTGATGGCAACATATTTACTCTACTCATAAGATAAATGCTAGCTATAATTTCTGTTTGGTTATGAGCTTGACTCATGCAAAGATATGGGAAAGAGATAAAGAGTAACTGTAGAATGGAGATGTCTGTCAACGCTTCTTAACTGAAGGCACAAGTCCCATCACCCACAATGTCACGTTGACATCAGATCCCTCTGTTATTCCATGAATACTCATAACCTCGTCTAATCATGAGAAAAACATCAGACAAACCCAAACTGAAAGACACTTAACAAAATACTGCCAGGGTCATGAAGAACAAGAGAAGACGGAAAAGTTGAGGTCAGGAGCGACTAGGGAGCCATGATGATGGAATGCATTGCGTTCTCCTGGATGAGATCTAGGAACATGAAGTCATTAGTTGGGGTTGGGGGTTAGATTTGAATAAACTTTGAATTTTATTTAATAGTAATAGAAAGAGTTGACTGTTTGGATGTGTGCACCATGGCAATATAAAGCTGTTACCATAATGGGAACCTGGGCATGAAGTATAAATGAACTCTCTATGCTATCTTTGCAATTTTTCTGTAAAATCTAAAATTATCTCAAAATGAAAATTGTATTAATAATGCAGTTTTCACCTACCACTTTAACAAAGATAAAAGCTTGATTGATGCTATGTTGAGATAGTATAGGAGAACAATGTTTTATACATTCTTGAAAGAAGCATAAATTGGAGGTCAGTTTGATAATATCTACCAAAATAACAACTGAATTATCCCTTGATTTCGCACTCTTACTTCTGGAAATTTAATAAACATACTGGTATCTGTGCAAAATATACAAGATTATTCATCACAGTATTGTTTGCTTTAGCAAAATAATGGAAGTAACTTTACACAACAATAGACAACTGTGGACCATTCCATTCTACCGCTGGGCTATACCCCAGCCCTATTATTTTATTTTATTTTTTATTTGAAATAGGATCTCACCAAGTTGCAGAGGGCCTCTCTATATTGCTGAGGCTGGATTTGAACCTTTGATCCTCCTATTTTAACCTCCCAAGTACTGGGATTACAGGCATGGAACACCACACCTGGCTCATGGACCTTTATTTATTAATTTATTTATTTTGTTATACTTGGGGTAGAACCCAGGGGCTTTTCTACCTCCAGGCTATCCTCCCAGACCTATTTTATACTTTATTTGGAAACAGTGTCTCACTAAGTTGCTGAGAACCTCACTAAGTAGCTGAGGCTGGCTTTGAACCTGCGTGATCCTCCGGTCTCAGCCTCCCAAACGCGGGGATTACAAGCGTGCACCACCACGCCCAACAATTTGGACATTTCTTTAAATGGAAAATTTGCAGTTGATGGGGGGAACCTTCCAACTTACAGTGTTAAATTTGTTTAAATTCGGGACTCCCTAATGTGGACAGTATATTACCATGTATTTAAAAGGAGGCATACACATAATATTTTCCTTCACACGCATTAAAATGCATCTGCAGAGGTAGGCGAGCAGTTGGAGAATATCATCTGCCCTCGATGAGGAGCCCTGAAATTGGCGGTGGTGAAAGATCTTTCTCTGTGTACTTTTTTGTAGAGTTTAAATTTGTACAATCAAAAACAAAAGGCTGCCATTTACCTGTACAGCATCACATATTAGAAGAGAAATCCTGCTTTTTAGATGTGCAGGTTTAAAAACAATAAAATGTAGTTTCAAAACAAAACCAAAGCCAGGTGTGGTGGCGCACGCTTGTAATCCCCGCGCTTGGGAGGCGGAGACAGGAGGATCGCACAGTTTCGAAGCCAGCCTCACTGGCTTAAGAGACCCTGTTTCCAAATAAAAATATAAAATAGGTCTGGGAGTGTAGCCTGGAGAAAAGTTCCATCCCCAGTACCACCAGAAAGTAAAATATAAAAATAAGCCAGGCATGGTGGTGCACGCTTGTAATCCCAGCATTCGGGAGGCTGAGACCTGGAGGATCGCGGTTCGCGGACAGCCTCAGCCACTTAGTGAGGCCCTCTGCAACTCAGTGAGACCCGGTTTCAAAATAAAGAATAAAAAATAGGGCAGAGCGTGTAGCTCGGAGGTCAAATGCCCCTGGATTCCATCCCCAGACCCCCCCCCACTATATATATATATATATATATATATATATATATATGTATATATATATATATATGTATATATAAAATTTTAAAACAAAACAACAAAAAATTGTGTGTGTAAAAAAAACAAAACAAAACCAAAAATTGTGTATGTGTGGTACTAGAAATTGAACCCAGAAGCACTCTATCTCTGAGTTATATCCCCACCTCTGTTTTGTTTTTTATTATTTATTTATTTATTTATTTATTTATTTATTTATTTATTTATTTATTTGTGGTACTGGGGTTCCTGGAAACCCTTCTACCTCTGGGCCACACTCCCAGACCTAATTTTTATATTTTTATTTTGGAAACAGGGTCTCTTAAGCCAGCAAGGCTGGCTTTGAACCTGTGTGATCCTCCTGTCTCCGCCTCCCAAGCGCAGGGATTACAAGCATGCCCCACCACACCCGGCTTATTTTTTATTTTGAAGCAGGATCTAAGTTACCACACTGGACTCATATCTGCAATCCTCCTGTCTCAGCCCCCCAACTACTGGGATTGCAGGCATGCACCACCACGTGCAGCTTAAAAATGTTTATTTATTTATTTATTTATTTATTTATTTTAGGATAGAACCTAGAGGCATTCTACCTCTGAGGTACGTGTGCCCAGCCCTATTTTTTTATTCTTTATTTTGAAAAAGGTTCTCACTGCGTTACAAAGGGACTCACTAAGTAGCTGAGGCTAATCACGAGCTGTGATCCTCTTGTCTCATCCTCCCAACTGCTGGGATTACAAGTGTACACCACCCCACCCAGCTTAAAATATGTTTTAAAGAAATTTCTTTTTTTTAACATGTAAGGAGAAAAAAGTCTGAAGACATATATGCCAGTTACTGGTTACTGTGATTATCTCTAGTCAGTTGAATAGTGCTGATTTTAATTTTCTTCTTAATTATCTTCTATAATTTCTAATTTTTGCTGCAAGGATAAAGCATTGTTTTCATGATCAGAAAGGCATATTAGCAAATGCAATGTGAGTATAATTTTTGCAGGCAACCCAGTGACCTTGGAGGTGGTGAGGAGGTTTTTAAGGAAGTTGACCTTGCAGTTATGAAGCTCAAGTTTTCCTACCACCCCTTCCTTGACAGTGTCTCTGGTAACCTCCTCTTCCTGTGACTTACGCTTCCTTTTGCGGTCCTGTCCTCTGGTCTTGTCTTCTTGGTCTGTGTATGTCAACCTGAAGCAGCCAAGTATTAATGTTCAAGGTGTAGGTTCGAGTGCCAGGCTGGCCGGCTCCCGTTCTGGGCACTGCCACTTCCAATGCACCTCTGTGCCCTCTTGCTGTGCCCTTTCTGCACCAAGTATCCCCCTCCACAAAATGGGGCTCATGGTAATACCAACATTGTAGCATCGCGGTAACAATTAAGAGTGGGCATATGTGAAGCGAGCAGAAGGTGCTGATGGAGTACCTCGGGTGATTTTGGCACATCCCTGGATGATCTCCTCCTAAATGTGGCCCTGGTATCATCTGTAGGCTAATGCCTCCCATATGTATTTTCCAGCCTAAATCTGTGCCCTGAGCATCAGATCTACAGGTTAGACTGCTTCTTGGCTATCTCCACTTGCATAGATTCAACTTGATTAAAAGGGAACTCATCACCCTTCAAGCTAATCACCAGTATTTCCTTCACCATCTCCTACGTTTCTTCATCTACTTGTCTGCAATTGTCAGAAATCTGGATGTCATTCTCGACTTCATCTTACTCAACACTTTCTTCACCCCATAAAATGCACACATATACACAGGTGTAATCAAATAATCAATCACCAAGCTGGGCATTGTGGCGCACGCTTATAATCCCAGTATTTGGGAGGCTGAGACAAAAGGATCGTGATTTGATTTGAGGCCAGCCTCAGCTACTTAGTGAGGCCTTTTGCAACTCAGTGAGACCTTGTTTCAAAATAAAGACTAAAAGTAGGGCTGGAGTGTAGCTTGGAGGTAGAATGCCCCGGGTTTCATCCCTCATGCCACAAATCATCATCACCATCATCACCATCACCACCACCACCATCATCACCACCATCATCATCATCACCACCACCACCACCATCATCACCACCACCACCATCATCATCATCACCATCACCATCACCATCATCATCATCATCACCATCATCACCATCATCATCACCATCATCATCATCACCATCATCATCACCACCATCATCACCACCATCATCACCACCATCATCATCATCATCACCTGCTCATCAGACACTTTCCTAACTGACTTGGGATTGCCTCTGTTCTCCTCCATCTGCTTTGCCATTCCATCCTAGAACAACCTTCATCTCTCTCCTAAATTGCTACAGCACCCTCTGGGCTTGCCCCTTCCCAAATCTTTCCTCTCCTGCAGGCAGAATGACCTATTTAATTAAGAAATTTAGTTGTGGTGTCCTCACATATATAAACTGCTTATAAGCACTACCAAACCCTACAACAAACCCTTTTAAAATGCTTTAGATAGCCAGTACTCTGGTGCATGCCTATAATCCCAGTACTTGGGACGCTGAGACAGAAGGATCACAGGTTCGAGGCCAGCCTTGGCAACTAAAAAAGACCCTGAAAAAATTAGTGAGACCCTGTTTCAAATTTAAAAAAAAATGAAAAGGCTGGGGTTTATTGATTGATTGATTGATGGCACTGGGGTTCCTGGAAGCCCTTCTATCTCCAGGTTACACTCCCAGACCTATTTTATACTTTTTTTTTTATTTTTGGAAACAGGGTCTCTTAAGCCAGTGCGGCTGGCTTCGAACCTTCAGGATCCTCCTGTCTCTGCCTCCCAAGCATGGGGATTACAAGCGTGCGCCACCACGCCCCGCTGGGGGTTTAGCTTAGATATAAAATGCCCTTAGGTTCAATCCCCAGGACAAAAATTAAGTGGTTTCTTTGTGTTGGCTCTGCGTGTTCCTGTCCCCTAGTCTCATTCCATGTCACTACCTTGTCTTGAACGCTCTCTTTCAGCCATGGAACATTTCTGAAAGGTTCTATTTGATCACACTCCAGGTACCCCCTCACCTGGGATCGTTTTTCCACCCTTCACACAGTTCCTGCTGTCCTGCAGGTCTCAAATTAGATGTCTTTGTATCAGAAAACTCCTTTCTCCAAGCCTGGATCTTCATTGGCTGGATCCGCCTCTAATCCCCTCCCAACCTTGATCTTCATTGGCTGGATCCTCCTCTAATCCCCTCCCAACCTTGATCTTCATTGGCTGGATCCTCCTCTAATCCCCTCCCAACCGTGATCTTCATTGTGAAGAGCATTTCACACTCCATGAGCGTTTTCCCCCAACTCAACTATCAGCTTCTTGAATCAGGATACTATGTATAACCAGTGAATTGGCTAGAGTTGAAAAACACTAGCTTGCTAAATCTAGTTTTTGAATGTCCAGGATTATTATGAGCTAGTTGTTAAACTGACATTATTTTTAAAAAGTCAAATCATATAAGCTTACAATTAGATATAGCATATTTAAAGTAAAAAAAAATAATGACTGATCAAAATTCACCTCTTCCTAACTACTACATTTTACTATATAATTTATGGTCTTGAGATTACATACATCTACCTTATGCATCTCTTCTTTTGTGTGTGTGTGGGTCTGGGGATGGAACCCAGGGGCATTCAACCTCCAAGCTACACCCCCTGCCCTATTTTTTTATTCTTTATTTTGAAACAGGGTCTCACTGAGTTGCAGAGGGCCTCACTAAGGAGCTGAGGCTGTCTGCGAACCACGATCCTCCTATCTCAGCCTCCCGAATGCTGGGGTTACAAGCGTGCGCCACCACTCCCGGCTGCATCTCTTCTTAATGTAAAATATCAGCCACTTGAAGTTGGCCACCATAAACATATTTGGAAATTAGCAAATGCTACAAACCAGGGCTTGGTTTCTTGTTTTGTTAATTGTCTATACTCAGGAAACTGAAGAGACAATATTAAATGTGGATAGCAAAAAAAAATTGAGGAATTATTCTTCCATCATTGACATTATTATCTGATTCAGCAAAGAGGTTGCTCCTGTCCGTGATGAATATCATTGGCATAGGTCTTTGTAGTTTCACTTTTGCTTTGCTTGTTAACGTCAAGGAAAATCACAACTAACTTCCACATCAGCACTACTCTGAGAGAGCCAGCTACTTACCAGGTGTGGCGGCGGATGACACTTATCCCAGTACTCCGGGGGCTGAGACAGGAAGATTGCAGGTTCACAGGCAGCCTCAGTAACTTAGTAAGGCCCTCCACAACTTAGTGAGACCCTGTTTCAAAATAAAAATTAAAATAAGGCTGAAAGTATAACTTAGAATACCTCTGGATTCAGTCCTCAGCATCATAAAAATAAATGTATGAAAATGTGAATTAGTGACTATAAGGAGACCCAGAATTCTCCAGAACACTATAGATGCCTATTGCTTTGAGGGGAAGGCTCGAGGAAGGGTAAATGTTGTCTGAACTGATGCTCATGGAATGGTTTTACCACTATCCTTGCGGCCCCTTTGCTCAGGTCCGGTGACCCAGGACAGACATTCAGTAAGCAGTATCAACTTTCTCCAAGGGCACGTGGACAGCCCCTCAGTAACTTTTAATTAACACAGAAGTGGCAAGGTTGTCCTGGATTCCTGGGGCTCTGTTTGCATTCCTTAGTGGTGCATACTTCTTACATAAGCTGAGTGGGCTGCCTTTGAGAAATGTCCAGGCCTTGAAGGGAAAATTTTCCTCCTCTCCATCACTAACTTGCTTGCTGCAACGAAGATATTTTTGGATCTTGGCTGAGTCGATCTCTCTTTTTGGCCCATGAACCCCTTAGGGAATTGCTGCTCCTACAGATGGGAACTAATTGAAGAGTTACCGTAGGCTGGAACTGCAAACGTCGCGGGGAGGAGAGCTGGCTGCAGGATGCTTGGTATCCCTGTCAGTGCCAACCTCAGCACAATTCCTGAGCTGAAGCATTCTGGGAAATACCGTACCAAGGGGAGGTGCCCTGAGATTTTCCAGTGGCAGCAGAAGGCATGTGCCAGGATTAGCCCCCTGGAGAGGCAGATGTTTAGGAGTATATCCTAGAAGCAATCTGCCTACCTAGCCTTCAACCAGCGCTCTAGTTCAGAATCTGGGTAGCCAGGGGGAATTACTTTACCTTTCTGTGCCTCAGTTTCATGTTTGTAAGATATGAAATAGCATCAATAGAACTTTTTCTTCAGGGCTATTGTTAAAATTGAATGAGATGGCCAGGCGTGGTGGCGTGCACGCTTATAATCCCAGTGCTTGGGAGGCGGAGACAGGAGGATCCTGCAGGTTCAAAACCAGCCACGCTGGCTTAAGAGGACCTGTTTCCAAATATAAAAATAAAGTATAAAATAGGTCTGGGAGTGTAGCCTGGAGGTAGAAGGGCTTCCAGGAACCCCAGAACCACCAAAAAAAAAAAAAAAAATTGAATGAGACCGTTTGAACTCTGGCCTGGCACGTACTAAAATCTCAATAAATCTTTAGCTAGTTGTAATCTCAACGTAAAGATTCAGGAAACATCTAGAGGGTAATAAGACCTGGCTACTGGGAAACTGAGCTTGAGACTTAGCTTGGGAGCGGACTTCTCTCAAGTGCTAAGTCAGAACTCAGGCTGGGTTATGCCGGGCGTGGTGGCCCACGCTTGTAATCCCCGCGCTTGGGAGGCGGAGACAGGAGGATCGCGCTGGTTCGAAGCCAGCCGCGCTGGCTTAAGAGACCCTGTTTCAAAAATATAAAATAGGTCTGGTAGTGTAGCCCAGAGGTAGAAGGGCTTCCAGGAACCCCAGTACCACCAAAAAAAAAAAAAAAAAAAAAAAAAAAGAACTCAGGCTGGGTTTCTGGGCCAGAACTAAGAAAGTCCTTTTTATCCAGGTATACAACAGAAGGCAGTGTGTTAGAGTCGCAGTAAAGAAAGCAGGACCTTTACAGCTAGATAAAATTTAGGTTTAAACTTGAGCTGACTGATTTTAAGCAAATGGCTTCATTTCTGTGAGACTTTGCTTTCAAATCTATAAATTAGATGAAATTGTAATACAAATTACAGGGGGAAAAAAAGATTTGAAGAATGTATGGTATCACACATAACACTGGCAAAGAGAAACTTTTTTTTTTTGGTGGTGGTACTGGGGATGAAACCCAGAGGCTTTCTACCTACAGGATATGCTCCCAGACCTATTATATATATATATATATATATATATATATATATATATATATATATATATATATATTTTTTTTTTTTTTTTTTTTAATTTGGAAACAGGGTCTCACTAAGTTGCTGAGAGCCTCACTAAGTAGCTGAAGCTGGCTTCGAAACTGTGCGATCCTTCTGTCTCAGCCTCCCAAGCATAGGGGTTACAAGCATGCGCCAACACGCCCGGCAAAGAGGAACTTTTGAACTTTGATTTTTTTTGTGTGTATGTGGTACTAGAAATAGAACCCATTCTATCTCTGAACTATACCTTTAGCCCTATTTTTTATTCTTTATTTTGAAACAGAGTCTCACTAAGTTGTGAAGGGCCTCTAAGTAGCTGAGGCTGGCCACAAACTGAGATCCTCCCAACTCAGTCTCAGCCTCCTGACTACCGGGATGACAAGCACAGGCTACTACGCTCGGCTGAACTTTGACCACATTTTGAACTTTTGATAATTTCTGAGCCTAGAAGTTTCTGATCCTACCTGGTGGTCACATTGTCACCAAGCAAGGTGAGTGTAAAGATTAAATGAGGTGATCCATGTCAGGAGAGCTCTGCACCTGGCAACTAAGGAAGGATCCTTACATAGTAATCGCTGCAATTATTAATATTATCATTGTTAATGTTTCCTACTGACCACTTTTTTGTTTGTTTGAAATTTTGTGGTACTGAGGATTGAACCCAGGGCCTCTCACATGCTAGGCAGGTGCTCGACCACCAGACTCCATTCTCAGCCCTACAAGTATTGTTGAGCACCTGCTCTGTGCCAGGCCCTGGGTTCGGTGTAAGGGATACATAATGGAACGGGGTTGGCCTGGCCTTGTACTCTGAAAGCTTCTTCCCATTCCATTTGGGAGTTGAGCAGAAATAAATATTTTCAGATAATTATATGACTTATGACAAGATATAAAATAGTATGATGGGTTAGAGCAGAGGAGGCTCTATTTAGATAATATTAGATGAGGTCAACTTTGGCTCTGATCACACAGCCAACGCCCAGCTTAGTGAAAGAACACAGTTTTCATGTCATGTCAGTTTGACAAAGACATGAACATGAACGGAGTCTTTATAAACAGAAATCCCCAGAGGTCTTCCAGGACATGGTTCGAAATCAAGAAGCTGAAACCCATTAAAGATGAGACAAAATACTCCCTTCCTTGTGTGACCAGGTGACCAGATACATCCCCAGAGGTTTTTTTTTTTTTTTTTTTGCCTGCATGTGCCATATTATCCACTAGGTGGCGGTGTTCAATAATGAACAATAACATCATTAGGGAGGCTCCAGCACTTAAAATAGCAGGCCAACTAATAAACATTTGCACCCATAATAAACCATAATAAACGAGCACCGATTGCAAGCATCCTTTCTGATGGCTGTGTAGGATTCCAGATTCTGGCTTTGAAACTGTGACAGTTTTCCTCTAACCACCTTGCAGTGTCTGTCTGAAATAGATTATGTGTTAATAATTTAGCTGACTGAGCCCAGGCACTGCACAAAGAGTTTTATAAACATCATGTTGCATCATGGCACTAGCTTTTCAATGGGTTGTATTAGTCCCACTTTATGGATGAAGAATCTGAAGATGAGAGAGAAACAGCTTGCCTATAGATGCAGAGCTGGTAAGCACAGTGCTGGGTTCAAACATACATTTATCTGGTGCCCAAGGGTAGCTTCGAAACATCACAGTGCCCTGCTCTGTACTGTAAGAATTATTCCTAAGATATGTATCGTTAAAGTAGAGAAAATCACCTTTCATATTAAGGCATCATAATCTCACCTATACAATGCCAATATTAATACTCTCAAAATCAGTATTGGTGTAACACCCACCTACCTCATGGAATGTCTGAGGCCAACATTTCTTAAGACCCAGGGCAGTGGCAGGCATGTGGCAGCAGGGTTGTTTTGACTACACCTGACAGTCTTGATGAGATGTCTGAGAGGAGTTAGAGGTGAGTTGTCATCATTTTCTTCTTGCAAATAAGAACACAAGTCCCAGAGATAATGTCACATGCTTGAGGTCCCACTGCAGTTTGCAGTTCACTAGAATCATTCTCTGTAAACTTTCCCATTTCTGGGAACTGGCTGATGAAAGAGAACCTCGGTGTTCTGAAAAAGTAAATGATCAAGCAGTTCTAGAGAATTCATTCTACAATTTACTAGCATATGGGGAAAATTAATATTTATACCCTTAGGGATTCTATAGCTTGAAAAGGATTGTCATTTTGTCTCTGGGTGACCGAATAAGATTAAGGAAATATAAGCATACACAGTTTGGGATGGTATTTTGGTTTGCGGGTCTATTGATTCCATATGTTTGGTGATGGTATGCTGGAACTAAAAAAGAAGTTAGGGACAAAATGGTGTATTGCTTTCATTTTACAGATGTGGAAATTGAGGCCAAAAGAGGAGTAACTTGCTTACGGTTACCCAACCAGTATACGGCAGGATCAGATTTAGATTCCCCAAAGAGGACCTTCCACCAACTCCCTTCAAAATACAAGATAAAAAATAAAAATAAAAAACAAGGGACAAAAATTCAAACCAGATGCTTGTTCAGAGCAGGCTCTTGTGAGCAACTCAAGATCAAATAAGGTTCTGAGGTTAAATAAATCTGACAAGCACCATGTCAAACAAGGTTAAATGATTTAGTGGGACTTGTCAGAACTTTTAATGAGCTAATATTTACTGTGACTCTCTAAAAGGGAATTAGAGTTTGCCAAAATTATTTGACCTCAAACTTGGTGTGTGTGTGTGTGTGTGTGTGTGTGTGTGTGTGTGTGTGTGTGTGTGTATGTGTGCGTGCGTGTGCATGTGTGCGTGTGCGTGCGTGTGTGTGCGTGCGTGCGTGCGTGCGTGTGTGTGTGTGTGTGTGTGTGTGTGTGTGTGTTACTAGAGCTTGAGCCCAGAAGCATTTTTTAAATTTTTTTTGTTTGGAAGCAGGAAGTCTAGCTAGGTTGCTAAACATTGCTAAGTGACTAAGGCTGATCTCAAACCTGTGATTCTCCAGTCTCTAAGTGCTAGGAATTACAGGTCTGTGCCACCTCTACACACACACACACACACACACACACACACACACACACCAGCTCTTTCCCTTTTATTTTGTCTACTAGCCCTATTAACAGCTCACACAATGGTTTTTGATAGAATACAGCTGGGAATTATATAGTTGAATTATCTTCTCTGGGTTCCCACAGTATATGAACATAGAATTTAATGTTTAATAGAATAGTAGGGAAAAAAGAGGATAGTAGTATATAATAGAATAAATGTTTAGAGGAATACCCTTAGAAAGTGTTTCACTAAACTAAGGACAAGACAAACTATCTAACTCAGTGTTTTCACTGAGGTTTAAGGGCTGCATCTAAAGGGCTACTTGACCAGAGAACATCAATTCTCATCAAAAAACATTCGTCTAGAGAAAGGTGGAGTATTCATACTGAGAATAGCCTTTCTAAGAACCTTCCATATGAGGTTTGAAAGGTGAAGCTATTTCAATTGTTCTGTTTGAAAGACAACCTGTTTATATAATTTTTTGGAAAGCAGCAAAGATAGTAATATTTCAGTACAATGAGAGATTTAATGTCATTAAACAAAGCCAGACTCTTGAAAGTCAAACAAACATTTGCATTCAGACTGTGGGACATGTTAGCAGTGTGACTGTGATGGTTTGGATTTAGAATGTTCCTCTATCTTTCACAGAAACAAGGAAGTTATGTTGGAGGTGGGGCTTGGATGCTGAGGAGGGCCCCTGAGGGTGGATTCTTGGGCATTATATATGGTCCTTCCTTCCCCTACTGTGTCTTTTGCTTCATAATATGAGAGCAGAGCCCTTGCTCGCTCTCTCTCTGCTTTCTGCTGCTATGATTTAAACTCTGCGGATTTCAACCAGCCTGTCATGAACTGAACTTCTGAAATCTCCAGAACTGTGAGCAAATAAACTTCTTTACATTATGGTGATCAGTTGTTTTGGATTATAGCAGTTAGAATGCTGATTAAAGCAGTGATCTTCAGCAAATTATCTTCATTGACTTTCAGGTTCTTTAAAATGAAGATGACATCTTGTAAAAATTAGAGTAATAATATTACCTATGGGAAAAGATTGAGAAAAAAATGAAAGTCACCATATTTATTCAGAATAATTTCTGGTAAACCCTTGGAAAAAAAGTGAAACACCAAAGAATGTGCAAGTAACAAAATATTCTATTGACTGCTCTGTAGGGCAAAAGATTAGAAAGTCCAAGAGTGGATGGAGAACTAACCTGGCGGTAGAGGTAGGAGCCAGTGAGTGTGAGGCAGACAGCAAAGCAGAAGAGAAAGATGGAAAAACTCACTCAGCCTTTCAGACCCTGCTTCCTGGTGGTGCTAAGAGCAACTCTCAGAAGGGAATGTCTGGAAGGCATTTGCATATAAAACTCCCCAGGTTATGTCAGCTCAACGTTTACACACAACCTCAGTGAGGACAAACAGTCCCAGGCACAGTGGAGGCACTGACTTTGATTTTGATTCCATTTGATTTGGCACTGGGTTATCACCATAGAGGGTTGTTATAAGGATTCTAGGAAATGCTTCTTTAGTAAGTAACCCAGTCTACTTTGTTCCATTTAATAATATCCCACTGTCAAGTTGAATCATCATTTCAAAGGTGAGTTTGCATGGTGAGGGGACCTGACCAAGGCATGACAATCAGGGCCCATGGACTCTACTGAACTTTGCCAGGAAAGTCTGGATGCCAGAGGCAATTGCTCAGCACACTGGGCCTTGGTTCATTCACTTGAAAACCAGGATATTCATGAGGCACTTTTAGCTTTGTAGACAGCCTGGAGTTAGATTCCCAGATCTGCCACTAGCTCCCATAGGGGCCTTCATCGAGTGCCAAAAGTAAACTTCAGGGTGCTCAGAATCAAGCAAGGTCATGCTTGTAATTCTGAAATGGTGTCTTTTGCTTGGGTTTACAACTGGTTTGGGCTTCTAAGTCTTTTGGTTTTAAGGGTTTTTTGTATGCTTAAACATCCTTATCTTTTTTATTTTATTTTTTGGTAGTACTGGGGATTGAACCCAGAGACATTTTACCTCTGAGCTATACCCCCAGTTCTATTTTTTAGTCTTTTTTTTTTGGGGGGGGGTGGCACTGAGGTTTGAACCTAGAGGCATTCTATCTCCAAGCTATACTGCCATCTCGATTTTTTATTTTCTTATTTGGAAACAGGGTCTCCCTAAGTTTCTGAAAGCCTTGCTACATTGCCAAGGCTGGCTTTGAACCTACGATCCTCCTGTCTCAGTCTCCCAAGTACTGGGATTACATGCATGCACCACCATGCCCAGCTTCCATACCTGTTTTTAACACTTACTTTGTTAGATCTCCTTTCTAACTTCTAACAAACAAAGAAGGGAAGCACTGAAAGCAACAGGATAGACATGGGGAAGGTTCAGCGTTAAGTGAAAATCTCGACTGATCCAAAGAAAAAAAAGAAAAGGAAATGTGATGCTCTATCAGGGATTCAGAACACCTGTGTCCAGAAGAGTTCTCACCACCAGATTCCTAAGACCTTCCTGGAATGCGAGCGTGGGGTGGGGAGGAGGTGAGTCTACAGGCTCATTCCCTTCTTAAAACTTATAGTTGACTGTTAGGCAAATGAATCACAGACTAGCTGAAGAAGCTTTGCCAAACTTCTTTCTCTCTAAAATAACTCAGATGGTGAGAACATAATTCTTTCTGTTCTCCAGGTACACACACACGCAATGACCACAAATTACCAAAGCTAAAGTGGTCACAGGTCATATCATTTTTTTAATTGGGCCACCATAGGAAACTGCTTTGAGTTCGTGACTCTTTTCCTTTGAAAAGAGCTCCTTCCTACGGAAGCAATGACTTCCTAGCTGTGGATTAAGTTTAAACATCCACTACTGATATTGGGAAGATTTTGGACTGGACACTCTCAATATATGACTGAACCAAACTACAAGCTCCAAGATATAAAATAGGTTTTCAATGGATTAAAACCCCTAATATATAAAAACTATCACTAAACAAAGACAGAGGCAAAAGGCAAGTAAATGCAATTAATAAAAGGAATCAATGCCTAATAATCATATGAAAAGGTGTTAAAGTAGTAATCCAGGAACTAAAAAGTTAAAGTAGCAGTGCTGGGATGTGGCTCAGTGGTAGAATGCTTAGCTAGCATACACAAAACCCTGGATCCACTCAACAGCACTACAAATAAATTAAAATAAAAGCATGATATTATTATTTATTAATTATATTTTATATATTTCATATAAATTATTTTATATAATAATTTGTTATATTAATTTCCACCTATCAGGTAGGCAAGGGTTAGAACCAAAGATGCTATGCAAAGTTGTTGAGACAGACAAAACAGACACTTGTGTTAATGAGACAATACCCTGAAGAGCAATCAGGTAGGCAATGTATAGCTAGTCCAAGTGTTAACCAGTCACACCACTTGGCTTAGTTATTATTCTTCTTGAATTATATTCTATGCGAATAACTACAGAAGTTTAGAGATTTAACTATATGGGTGCTCATCACAGCCTTCCCACCCCAGAAGCTTTTATTTAATTAGGAATAATCCATGTATGAAGAAGAGGTTAATAAAATTATCGCTTTAAAAATGGTGATGTAAGCTGGGTGTGGTGGCTCATGCCTATGATCTCAGCAACTCAATAATACCCTGTTTCAAAATGAAAAATAAAATAAGGCTGAAGGTATAGTTCAGAGGTAGACTGTTCCTGGATTCAATCATTAGTAAAAAAAAAAGAGAAAGAGAGAAAGAAAGAAATGGTGATATAAATACATATACACATTATATTTAATGGGAAAAAAAGCAAATTATACAACTAAGATAATATTTCCTTACAAGATAACAACAATATTGGGAATGTATAAACACAACAAGGCCAAGAGTTGCATCAAAATGTTAAGCCTGGTTGACTCTGGCAGGTGCAATAAAGAACCCTTTTTAATTATAGCTAATTTTTTCTGTACTATTGAAATTTTACCACAAGCATGCATTGTGTTTAAAACCAGAAAATGAAGTATAAAACAAAGTATCAAGGAGCAGTAAATTCCCCAGACAAGAAAGGACTCCTAACTTCTGCACACCAAAAATAGACCCTGTCACTTGATTCAGTTGAAAAGTTTCTTTACTCAAACACATGAAGACCTGTCACCTGAGATGTAGGGCTGATGCCCTGCCCGTAGGACAGCAACACGAGTTCTGAGTCTAATCTAAGTTCTGGTCCATTTCCACATAGGTCTAGTGGTCTTCCATTCTCACTACTTTGCCTCTGGCTTCTGCTCTGCTTTGACTCTGGGTGATTTTCATTTAGAAAAGCATGTATTTGTGTTTTCTCCAAGAAGATTCAGCAGGTATGTAATGAGATGGTATGTGATAGATGGAATGCCTCTTGTAGCAGAAAAAAAGAGCCCAAGGCTATACTGGATGCTCTCAACGATATGAAAGGAGATGCTGGGAGGGAAGGTTGCAGTCAGGTCTGAACTGAACTGGAGGCAGGATGAGCTCTACTCAGTAAGTACTGGCACAGCGGTGGTGTTTATCTAACAAAGCTGTCCCCTTTGGAGTGTTAAGAAAGGGCTGTGGGTGTAGCTCAGAGGTGGAATGCTCCCGATTTCAATCCCCAGTAACCCCCCCCAAAGAGCAAAATACAAAAGTTGGAATAATTTTAAATATTATCTTAATAGCTATTTTGAATTATTTGGATCCCACCTCCAAACAGTTACTAACTGGATGATCTTAGATATTGAATGTCTCTGTGCCATGATTTCTCAACTCTGAAATGGAAATAATAGAACTCAGTGCTTAAGGTTGTTGTGAGGTTGAAATTAGCATGCATAGAAAGAGCTTAGCTCACAAGTGTCATGTATTATGTAGGCATAGATGATGACGGTCACTATAAGAGGCAAAGGGGTGGGGACACACTGATTTATACTATGGCCTTTGGAGTCAGACAACTCTAAGTTTGTGTCCTGGCTCTGGTATTTATTTATCAACTGTGTGATTCAGAATACATTACATAACCACTCTGAGCACTGGCGTTACCTCTACATAGGGTTTAAATAGCCATGCCTCGGAATTATTGTAAAGGTTAAATAAGAAACATGACTACAACTTGGGAAACTAAGACAGAAGGACTGCCAGTTTGAGGGCAGCCTCAGCAAAGTAGTGAGATTAAAACACTGAGATTAGCTGGGTGTGGTGGCACAGGCTTGTAATTCCAGCATTTGAGAGGCCGAGACAGGAGAATGGAGGTTCTCACACAGCCTCAGCTACTTAGTGAGGCCCTTTGCAACTCAATGAGATACTGTCTCAAGAATAAAAAATAGAGTTGGGAGTGTATCTTGGAAATAGAATGCCCCTAGGTTCCATCCCCAGTAAGGGGGGGAAAAAACCCTGAGATTAATATGTAAGCTCTTCAGAAAACATTCTATATACTACCATCCATCACAAAGCATGGCTACAAAGATTTAGGACACAGATAGTGATAAATCAGTGTTATTTTAATAGCTATGATAATAAAATATGGGTATAAAAGTAACATGGCCAATGCTGTACTTAGAGTTTCCTTCTCTCTACTTATGGGGAAAGAACATGTCTGGAAAGTGTCCCTGCAAGCAGATCACCTAGGTGACATTTCTCCCCAAACAAGTTGAACTTAAGGTAGCAGTCTTTAGGAATGAACGTGAAGACCCAGTTCAACAAAGAGAAGGGCTGGTAAGGACACAGATAAGGGCTGGAATCTGAAGCTCCTCGGAAATGAAAGGCCCTGCTCTTTGGAGGTGGTGTCTGGAGATCTGACCGGTGGCTGCTTGGTGTTATCACTAAGGAAGACTGGATATTGGTTGTTTGATAAATGTGTTGGCCCCAACTTTGGGAGAGAAAAAAAAGTATGATGCTTGAAGATGTTCCTCTAGTCCAGCTTCTCCTGCTTCTTCAACCATTTCACCCTCTTCCCTCATTCCCAAGTTCATTCGAGGTTTAGAGCAGTTACATCTTTTTGACTTGCGGCCAGCTCCATGATACTGGCCCTCCCTCCAGGATCCCTTGTGCTCTTATGGAGTGGTATATGTGTCTGTGAGACTGCAAACTGGTGGACCAGGTGTCCGTCCTCTCTCTGCTTTACTCCTACGATGAGCTACTGGTCTTTGTACAAATTTAAAGAGAGAGAGAGAAAGAGAGAGAGAGAGAGAGAGAGAGAGAGAGAGAGAGAGAGAGAGAGAGAGCGCCTTTTTGAGATCATTTGTAGCTATATGTCAGAATGTTATTACAATAAACATACAAAACTGTGGTGGCTGTGATGTGCGATTGGTGCCATGAAATGGGTAATATACAACCTGTATAGCCATTTGTTCCAGGTAGATCCGGCTTCTCCTATCTTCTGTTCCCCAACTTCATTGTCAGCAATAGTGCAAACGCAGGTGTGCAAACCCCATAACTGTTGGACTTCTCTCTCAAGACACAAGTGCTTTATTCGAAGAAGCCATTCCTAACTTCCTTCCTTACTCTGTGCCAAGTAAAATCCTTGCTCTACCCCTCTGCTCTGCTAGCACAGTACATGCTGCATCTTCTGACATTTAATTCATCATGCTAGATGGCAATTCTTCACCTAGCTGTCTCTCGTTCTAAAGGCTGAACTTTTAAAGCAAGACTACCCAGGATGCTTATGGAAATTCAGGTTTCTGAGCCAGATTTCTGATCTCCAAAATCAGAACAGCTGGGCACAGAATGGAGAAAGATGCATTTTCTCGTTCCACCTGTGACAACTTAAGTCCTCTCTGTTTTAGCTCTCACTGTGCGAAAGGGCAAGGCACATGCTCCTGCAGGCAGCAAGCTGTGGGCAAGGTCTTCACCTGGAAAAAGCTTTGGCTATTTGTGTCCTCCCAATAAACTAATTTTGGGGTCCAAAATATATTAGCTTTACTTAAAAAGATAGTTTAGTCTTTATTGATATAGACTGAGTATCTGTGTGCTCCCAAATTCATATGTTGAAATCCTAACCTGCAATATAATGACAAAGGGAGGTGGAGTTTGGGGATGGTGATGAGGTTGTAAGGGTGAGACCCTCCTGGTTGAGAATGGTGACCTTCTAAGAGAGCTCCCTACTTCCACCACCATGTAAAGATATAAGGACGTAGTGAGAAAATGGTCATCTCTGAACCCAGAAAAGTGTCCTTGCCAGACGTCAAATCTGCAAGCACCTGACCTTGGACTTCTCAGTCTTCAGAACTGTGAGAACCAAAGCTTATTATTGAAGCCACCGAATCTATGGTATTTTGTTATAGAAGCCCAAAAGACAGATGTATATGTGCATATCTATTGTCTTCCAGAAAGAGGCATATCCTCAACCTATGAGCTGGTGTGTGTGTGTGTGTGTGTGTGTGTGTGTGTGTGTGTGTAGGAGAAAAAGAGCGAGAGAGCGAGAGAGCGAGAGAGAGAGAGAGAGAGAGAGAGAGAGAGAGAGAGAGAGAGAGAATCTAACCTAAGCAAGTAATAAAAAAAGATGGTGTGCACTCCAAGTTTAAAGTGGTTTTAAAATAAACAAGTGTGGTGACAATATCCTGGTTTATTTCAAAAGCTGGCTGACTGGATTGAACATATTTTTCTTCCCAAGATCAAAAGCCTAATCTTTGGTCAAACAAAGGTTGATAAAATCTGAGCGAGCTCTGTGGGGAGTGACCAGGGCAATTCATACTCGGCGATGACAGCTCGCATAGTTGGGGATCAGATAGGAAAACAAAGTGCATGGGAGTCGAGCATGCAGGCAGAGTTTCTCATTCATGGGATTAAGGTGTACAGGACAAGAAATTGTGCAAGGACTTTACAATAGCTAATGGGAAATTTCGAGCACAAATAAATGGAAATTTGATGCCAGAGAATGTTTATGCACAGTTAAATATTTTTAAATCCCAAATAATATATGTCATTTGCCTTTGTCCTGTAGTGTTGTCTCTCCTCTCCTCTCCTCTCCTCTCCTCTCCTCTCCTCTCCTCTCCTCTCCTCTCCTCTCCTCACCTCACCTCTTCTCTCTCTCTGGTACTAGACATTGAATCTAGGGGTATTCTACCTCAAAGCTACACTTCCAGCCTGATCATAGTTTTTATTTTGAAAAAAGGGTCTCCTTAAGTTGCTGAAGTCCTTGCTAAGTCGCTGAGGCTGGTCTTGAACCTGTGGTCCTACTGTGCCATCCTCACAAGTACTAGGATTAGAGGCATGTGCCACATCACCCAGTTGGTGATATCTCTCTTGTTTTTCCAGGACTTATTGGAAGGATGCCTATTGCCAATGATAACCCATCAAGTGACTATATACAGCACAGAATCCACAACCACTTCCATGTAGAAGTAAATCAGGGCACCTGCACTCCAACATCAAATTCCAGTTCTTATTGTGTTTTAAATGAGTCCATCTAATATTTCTCACAAGAATTACTTAATACGGGCTGAGAGTATAACTCAGTGCTACAGTGCTTGCCCATGAGACCCTGGGTTCCAATCCCCACACTCCCATCTCATGCACAAAACTTAACAAGCATGAATGGAATTGCTTTATTTCTATGAGTCTAGCACTTCTAGAGAATGAAGACACTTTATAAGGTGCTTCAGTGCTTGCAATTTATCTGGGGGGACTCGACTTACAATTTTTGAAAGAGAAAAATTTTGAACATTTCTAACTTAGATTATGGTCTAATGACTTGCTGCTCACAATGTGATCTGAGGACCAGCAGCATCAGAGTCACCTGGAACTTGTCCAAAATCCAGATTTTCAGGCCTGACGCCAGACCTACTGAATCAATATACTTGCAATTCAATAAAATGTCCAGGTAATCCTTATGCACATTACAAACTCATCAGTGGATTCTTGGATGATATGGAACTAGACAAAAGTCTCTGGAGGCTATTAGTTATTCCTAGACTCCAATCCTCATATATTTATTTTAGCATAATGGGTACACAGTGAGCTCTTGGTGAAGATCATTTAAGTTTAAATTATGATTTTGCCTCTCACTAGATGTGTTAATAGCCAAATAATTCAACCTGAGCAAGTTTGTTACCTCATCTACAAAAAAAAAAGGAAATGATAACTATTTGGCAGGAAGGTGAGATTTGTGTCACTGTTCTTGGAATATAACAAGCATTACAAGAAACATTAGACTTTTTTATGCTGATGGTCAGTGGATTTTATAACCCCTATATTGTGAGACTGTATTTGATTTGTTTTGCTGGTCATAAAATGAGTTTCTTTGGGTAAAAGCTAAGTGAGAGAAATAGACAATAATACTATTACTACCACACTCTGGAGCCAACACATATATACGTGTATGTAATTGGCATGTATTCCTCTATCCACATGGACCCTTTTGCAAGTCATACAGTTTCTGGAGGCCCAACTGACCTACCTATAAAGTGTACAAGCACTATTTCAACACTGGTCCTCCCACATCAACAGAGCAGTATGTTTGCTAGAGTAGCCTCACACACCTAGGGTAGGGGGAAGGGCTGGAGTCCTAAGGTCCCCTTCGAGGGCATGCTCTCAGTGATAGGCAGACCGCTCCAGTTCTTAAAGGTTCCAACACCTCCCAGTAACACTGTGGGCTGTGGACCAAGCTTCAACATGTGCGAATTGGGCGGGGGGGGGGGACACTTATCCAAACCATAATACTTGGTAAAAAAACAAAATAAAGAATTCTCTTTTATCTACAGAAAATATAGACATAACCTGGCATTTTTAGGGAAAATAAAATTGCATGTACCCCATCTACTTCACAAATATTAACTAGAAGAGTACCATATTCATATCCCAATTTTGCAGTGGGAGATTTCAGTTTTTCGTGGGTGGCCAAACTACTTGATACCACTTCTGCAACTCTAATATATTTCTACCTACTTTCTTGTTTTAATTGTCTTGTTAAAATACCCACATTTTGCCGGGCTTGGTGGCGCACGCTTGTAATCCTCGAGCTGGGGAGGTGGAGAAAGGAGGATCACGCAGGTTCGAAGCCAGCCTCGCTGCCTTAAGAGACCCTGTTTCCAAATAGAAAATATAAAAGTAGGTCTGGGAGTATAGCCCAGAGGACTTCCAGGAACCCCAGTACCACCAAAAATAAAATACCCACATTTTGTTCTATTTTTCATTGTCGTTGTTGCGGTACTAGGGATTGAACCCAGGGGCATTCTACCTCCGAGCTACATGCCCAGCCCTAGTTTTTATTCTTTATTTTGAAACAGGGTCTCACTAAATTTTGGAGGGCCTCACTAAGTAGCTGAAGCTGGCCATGAACCTGTAATCCTCCTGTCTCAGCCTCCCAAGGACTGGAATTAAAAGCATCCACCACCATGCTAGGCTCTATTTATTTTATTTTTATGCCATAATGTTTTAATATTCTTTTATGTGTGCATTGTAATCACACGGTGAAGGGCAGACTGATAGGGACACACACACACACAGCACTTGGTGAGATTCTTCCTTGATGCCACCTCCCTCCCTCCCCTGCCCTGTACATAAAAGTAATCTTAGTAATCGTGTGTGTGTGTGTGTGTGTGTGTGTGTGTGTGTTTTACTGAGGATGAAACTTGAAGGTGTTCTACCTCTGAGCTACATCTCCAGCTCTATTTTTTATTCTTTATTTTGAAACAGGGTCTCACTGAGTTGCAGAGGGCCTCACTAAGTAGCTGAGGCTGTCTGCGAACCGCAGTTCTCCCGTGTCAGCCTCCCAAATGCTGAGATTACAAGCATGGGACACTATGCATGGATGAAAGTAATCTTGATTTAGTTTGTTTGTTTGTTTGTTTGTTTGTTTTTAATTTTGCGGTACTAGGGATGGGACCCAGGGGCATTCTACTTCCGAGCTACACCCCCAGTCCTATTTTTTATTCTTTATTTTGAAACAGGGTCTCACTGAGTTGCAAAGGGCCTCACTAAGTAGCTGAGGCTGTCCGCAAATTGCCATCTTTCTGTCTCAGCCTCCCAAATGCTGGGATTACAAGCGTGCGCCACCACGCTCGGCTTTGATTTGGTTTTAGATGTATACATTCTTACATAGGAATTTGAGATTGGCCACACTTTCAGTAGTCATTTAAACCTGTTTTTAATAGTTAAATAGCTATTTGCTTAAATAACGACCTCATAGGATTGTTGTGAACTTAATGCCAATTGTGTTTTCTAAAGGGTCCGGTGCAATGTTTAGCAGAGACTGAGCCTCCATTGGGGATGGGCACGGCACTGTTCCCGTTTCTTCACCTGGTGGGCCTTGTTTCTTCTGGCAATTCATCAATACAAAGTCTACTTTTGTATTTTTATATCTTTTTATTGAAATAGCAAATATTCCACTCCATTAACACCTCTAAATTTGTTTTAGCCTTCTTCCACTTGAATTAGGTAGGTTCCCTTCAGTTCAAGGTAAAATGCTTCTTTCTTGATAATGGCAACTCAGTGAGACTCAGGGTTGGAAGCTGGGTCTATCAGTTGTTCCGTGGGGTGTTAATACTCTACCACCACATGCCTTGGAGATAGCTTTGCAAGTGAATTGGGATATTATATCTGTGACTGATTATAAATTACAAATATAGATATGTCTGCATACATGTTTGCGTATAAATTTTTTTCTTTAAGTGCTGGGGATTCAACCCAGGGGTATTCTACCTCCAGCCCCCTTTTATAGTTTTTATTTTGAAACAGAATCTCAATAAGTTGCTGAGGGCTCCCTAACTTACTGAGCCTGGCCTCAAACCTGAAATCCTCTTGTCTCAGCCTCCCATTCTTGGTATTACAGGCATGCAACACTGCGCCTGACTATGTATGTATATATATATATGTGTGTGTGTGTGTGTGTGTGTGTGTGTGTGTGTGTGTGTGTATACACATATATATATATGTATATGTATGTATATATATGTATGTGTGTATATATATATATATATATATATATATATATATGTTTGTGCTACTGGGGATGCAGGGGAATTTTACCTCCAAGCTACACCTTTAGCCCTATTATTTATTCTTTATTTTGAAACAGAGTCCCACTGAGTTACAAAAGACCTCATTAAGTAGCTGAGGCTGGCCATGAACTCCTATCCTCCTGTCTCAGCTTTCTGAATGTGCTGGTATTACAAGGGTGTGCCACCACTTCCCGCTTGTATGTATGTATTTAATGCAGCAACTGTAGCAAGAGTAGAGTGAACATTTTATCTGATGCATGTTGCAGATTTATTCACAATTGGTTGTTTTATTCCAATGCAGATTCATGAGCATTTCCTCCTCCTCCTCCTCCTCCTCCTCTTCCTCCTCCTCCTCTTCCTCCTCCTCCTCTTCCTCCTCCTCCTCTTCCTCCTCCTCCTCCTCTTCCCCCTCCTCCTCTTCCCCCTCCTCCTCCTCCTCCTGCCCCTCCTCCTTCTCCTCTGTTTCCTCCTCCTTCTCTTCCTTCTTTTCCTAATATACCTTTATTGGTGCATTGTGGTCTCACATCATAACGTAGTTTCGAGTGATAGGGACATACAGGCACACAACACTTGATGAGCTTCCCTCAGCTCCCTTCCTTTCCCCTTACATGATACCAAGATTGGCATTGGTAATTTCACAAATGTTTGGAACATCAATGGAGGTGTTTCTTTCATTAATTCTCCCCATCACCACCACTTCTACTGTGTTTCTACCAGGATTTCTTTTCCTTTATGTAAAGTTCCTCTTGTGTCTTGATTACTCTCTAGCTTCTACATATGACAAAGAACACATGGCCCTTTATTTCTGTGCCTGGCTCATCTCACTTAAGCTAGTGTTCTCCAAATCCATTCATTTTTTTCCAAGTGGCATAGTTTTGTTCTTCTTCATCGCTGAGTAGAATTCCACTGTGTGTATATCCCATAATGTTGTAATCCATTCATCTGTGGATGGACACCTAGGTTAGTTATGGTTACACATGTATCACTATAGTGTTATGATGATTCCTTTGGAAAGATACCCAGGAATGGGGTAGCCGAATCATATAGTGGTTCTCGTCCCAGTCTTCTGAGAAACCTCCACACTGATTTCCATAGAGGCTACACTAATTTGCAATTCCCTTAGCCATGCAAAAGAGTTCCTATTCCCCCATATCCTCGCCAGATTTATTGTTGTTTGTATTCTTGATTATTGCGATTCAAATTGGGGTTAGATGGAGTCTCAGTGTAGTTTTGATTGCCTCTCCCTGATTACTAATGGTGTTGAGCATTTTTCATATTATTTCTTGACTATTTGTATTTCTTCTTTGTGAGGTATTTATTTAGTTCAATTTCCCATTTTTTGATTGGCTTATTTGTTTTTAGTGTTAAGTATTTAATGTTTTTGTATCTTCTAGATATTAGTTCTCTATCAGAAGAGTAGATGACAAATATTTTCTCCCATTCTATAGACTCTCTCTTTAGACTCTTAATGATCTTGTTTGCTGCACAGAAACTTCTTAATTTAATGCCATTCCTTTTAATACTCACTATAACTTCCTGAACCTTTGGGGTCTTGCTGAAGAAGTGTCTATGGTACCTATATGTTGGAGCATTCTTCCTATGCCCTCCTCTAGCAGTTTTAAAGTGCCTGCTCTAATTTCCAGGTCTTTAATCCATCTTGAGATAGCTGTTGTGCAGTGAGAGTGGGGTTTGTATTAGTCAGGGTTTGCTAGAGTAACACAGGATGTATATGTGGTAAAATGGTATTTATCAAATCAGCTTACAGTCCAAAGCAGTGTAGTCCCAAGTGGACACCTACAATCAAAGAGCCAGAGGAACCAGCAGCTGGTCAAGCGATCCAAGAGCTGGAGTCTCAAAATAGGAGCAATGAATAATGCAGTCTCAGTCCAAGATGAAAAAGTCAAGAAATCTCCTGACAAACCATGATGACAGATCATTCAAAGAGCAGAAGGAATAAAGGCCAGTACCACAGGCGAGGGCAGAGGTGCTTTCCTCAAGAGAAACCATGATAACTTCCACTCAGCTTTCTCCTTTATATCCAGGTCCCCCGCCTATCAGAACAGTGCTGCCCACACTCAGGGCAGGACTTTCCCTTCAATCATCCATTGCATAAGCCAATCGTCTCACCTACACAGCCAAAAGCACATAATTTTAGGTGTTTCATAATCCAGTCAAGTTGACAATCTAAATTAACCATCACAGGCTTTAATCCCATTTTTCCTCATGTGGATAGCCAGTTTTTCCAACACCACTTGTTGAAAAGGCTATCTTTTCTCCAGCATATGGTTTTGACATCTTTGTGAAAAATCAACTGGCTATTAGTGTCCTACCATATTTCCTAGGTTCCCAGTGATCTGTTTTGATTAATAAAAGGGCATGTACCTTGGTACCAGTTATTTGGCTTTTGCCTTGTGAAGTAGGGGACTCTAAATATTATGTTTTAATTTTTATATATTTTATTTTTAATCTCAAATATGGACTTTATTTTGTAACTTTGTGGCTATCCTCCAAATTTACCATGATTATAATCCCCTAGCCCCCTCATTTATGATACATTGGTCCTATTCATTAGCTAACAGTGTGTCTGAAGTGGATCCAGTTCATCTGTTTTCTAAAATTTATGACTCTCGCCACCAGGCATGGTGGCACACACTTGTAATTCCAGCATTCAAGAGGCTGAGACCAGAGGATGGCGGTTCACCATCAGCCTCAGCTTCTTAGTGAGACCCTCTGCAACTTAGTGAGAACCTGTTTCAAAATAAAGAATAAAAAATAGGGCAGGGTGTGTAGCTTGGAGATAGAATTCCCCTGGGTTCCATCCCCAGACCCGCAAAAATGAAAAAAAAATTTTTTTTGACTCTCACATACTGAACAGCCAAGTTTAGTCATATAATCTCACCTTCATCCATACTCCCCCAATTTTAGCCATAATCCATCACTGTACCAAATCTGTGATTCCTGAATACACAGTCAGATAAAAATGCAGACAGAGAGATTACTCATTGTACCTTATATATTTCTTCAGTTGCAAGCAATAAAAACCAACTCTTGTTACCTTTAGCAAAATAGGAAATTATTGGCAGAACACAGATAGTTCAGCAAACTGACAGTCTTGGTATCCAATTGACTGTATCACCCGAATGCTATTCCAGGAATGAGTTGACCCCAACCTTTTTTTTTTTTTTTCCTGTCCTTGCATGGCTCAACTCAAGGTCCAAAGTCTTAAGAGAGAAAAACCTGATTATCTTAGCACAGAGTACAGACAAAGCATCTTGATTGACAGTCTCACTAAGATTACAGGCAATGATGGAGAAGACAGCCCCATCACAGTGCTGTTACCAGCTAAAACGGGTGAATAGATGAAGAAAAATGATTCCCATAAGCTCTGGTTCGTAACAAGTGATCATTAGACAAATTCGGCAAGCCCAAAAAGAACATTTCCCATCTAAATGTAAACAAACCAAGGGAAAGTTGTTCTCTTAATTTCATGGGAAGCTACTAAAGATCATGATGTTAATATTTTCAGTTTATTCAGGTAAGCAGAATTTACTTATAGGACCTCAGAATTATGAAAGTGCTAATGATAGTGAATTACAGTGATTCTCAGAAACCAAGGTGGACCAGTTGTATTAAGTTACCAAGGAGCATTCTTTAAAAAAAAATTTGCACACACACACACACACACACACACACACACACATACATATACTTAAACATATACATATATATATATATTTCAGAGTCTTACTCTCAAAAATGGTGTTTGATTTAAATCTGGAACTCATCTCCAGAACTGCCAAGCTGGTGAGTAGAAGCCTCAGACAGAAGAACATTTGATGGGCCTCTCAAATATGAAGACTTTCACACTGCAAAGCTTGGGCTGATCCCTATGCATGGTTGCATGCAACTATAAAACTACAGCCAGACTGCCTAGTAACAGCACATACACCCTTTAATGTGTTATCCATAATGCTTCAATATTTTGGCACTAAGAATTAAATATTTGCTGTTCATCTGCTAATTACCTGCTGAATGTTGTACCTATGTTGTTCTATTCTGTTTTCTGCTAAAGATATTAACTTGTTGAAGGCAAGCCCTTAAAATGTTTCAGAGACTCTGGTCACCCTCTTTTGATACTTCTTCTAGTAAGAGGCTGGCCTCTCTTGGCATCTTGGAGGCACACGCCTGTCCCCCACACACAGAAGCACATGATATCTGATGCTAGATTCAGTACATGGAGTTCTTTTAGGGATGCTATGAATTGCTCAAATAATGATTCTTCAGTTACACATGTATTATTACCTTGGATCTTCTTTAAAATATACTGAAGTTTGAGGATAAGGTATAGCTCAATGGTAAACCATTTACCTAGCATTCATGGTACCCTAACACAGCAACACACACACACACACACACACACACACACACACACACTAAAAAAAAGTACTGATATTTCACCTTGTGTCAACCTAAACTGCTGGGAGGAGTCCCAAATCTCTCTATTTTTCAAGTGCTTTCCAGGTGATTCACTATGCAGCTGAGTTGAAACTGAAGTTTAAAAAAAGAATTGTTACATACGTTGGAATTGGTGTAAAAACTATCAGGCTTTGTGCTATGTCTTTGAAAGTAGTGCTTGGAGAGCTAGTTTTGGAGCCCAGTGGCCCTGCTGTGTCAAACTCCTACTCATCTGTAAGAACCCAGCACATGCATCACCTCCTCTATGCAGCCTTCTCGGATCCATCCAAAGATTAGCGTCCTGTCTTCTATGCCAGGAACCACCCAAAAAGACCTCTTTCAAATACAGAGACAAATAAAAACAAACCAATCAAGAAACAGGCAATTGAACTAAATAGAAACTTCACAAAATAAAAAATACAAATGACCAGTAAATACGTGAAAAAAAATGTTCAACATCATTAGCAGTCAGGGAGATGCAAAACAAAACTACACTCAGATTCCATCTAACCCCAATTAGAATGGCAACCATCAAGAAGCCAAACAACAATAAATGCTAGCAAGGATGTGGGGAAATAAAGTCTTCTACACTGTTGACAGGATTGCAAATTAGTTCAGATGCTATGGAGATAGGTTTTGAGATTCCTCAGGAAACTGAGAATGGACCCACTATATGATCCAGCTATATCACTCTTGGGTATCCTTCCAAAGGGACTGAAAACAGAATGCTATAGGGCTACATTCATATCCATGTTCTTAGCGGCACAATTCACAATAGCCAAATTATGGAACCAACTACATCAAGAGGAACAGACTACATCATTATAAGATATATACACAATGGAATCTTACTCAGCAATAAAGAAGAAAAAAATTATGTCATTTTCAGGAAAATGGATAGATCTGGAGGAGATTATGTTAAGTGAGATTAGCCAGTCACAGGAAATGAAGGGTCATATTTTTTTCTCATATGCAGAAGCTGGGGAGTAATAGGCTAGAAAAGGGACTTTAGATAATGAAGGAGAAATCCCAGTGGAGTGAGGGAGGCAGTCTAATGGCAGGGTTGTGGAGAAAGAGAATCGATGAAGAAAATCCTTCCATGGACACTATATTCATAAGTGAGAATGCCAATGCCAATCTCAGTATCATGTATGGGGAAGTAGGGGGGATGGGGAGGGGAAAGTCGTCAAGTGCTGTATGCGGGTATGTCCCTATTCCTACTCTGAAGTGTGACTATAATACACCAATAAAAGTATTAGCAAATAAATAAAACAATTATAATTATTTGCCTTTCAAATTTGTCTGCTAAACCATGAACCCCTTGAAAGGGAAGGGTTTAATCTTAAGTTAATGTTTTAAGGCCAAACACAATACCCTTTCAATAGATGTTTTGCACCAAGTGTAGACATATGAACAAATATCAAAACAGCCAAATTTTCCTATTAATGCCTCATAATTTCTTAAACAGACATATGAATTTAAGAAAATAAAATTATAAGGGGTGGGCTGGGAAAGTAGCTCAGCGTTAAAGAGCTGTCTAGCACATAAAATGCTCTGGGTTAAATCCCCAATACTACAAAAAAAACATAAAAATATAAACAAGGATTAAGTTATTTCTTCTTTTCCTTTCTTTTCTTCTTAGCATATAAGGCTTACAGAGTAGAAGCCACTTTCTCAGGGTTGCATTTAGATTTTTTAGTATTTTTATTTTGATATTAAACACTATAAATATAATAATATCCAAGACTTACTGAAATTTTATCAGGTACTATACTAAGCACTTTATCTCACTTTCATAATATTGACCCTCAGTTTTAAGAAACCAAGGCACAGAATGAGTAGATAATGTATTTTAAGTCCCACACCCTAGAAACTAGTAGAGCTAATGTTGAAACCCAGATGTTCTGGGTCCAAACACACCTGTGCTCTTAACAGCGCTCCCTGCTCTAAATGATTAATAAACCCGGATTCCGATCTTGAAGATCTCACAGCCTCCGGGGGAGATGGAGAGTCTCCAAAAAACTTTCTCATAATGTGTTAAGGTTTTACAAAGTTAAGGAATGGGAATAGAAAACAGGAAGTTTTCAATTTTGCCTTGAGGCGAGTAGAGGGAAAGTATTAATGAATACCACAAGGAGCAGAAGAGGTGGGGTTGAACCACGAAAGGCCGTTAGCAGGATTTGGCCATGAGAAAGGAAGCGGGTGAGGACATCCCCAGGGAACTGGTAGCAGGAGACAGACAGGACTCCTGTGAACGCTGCTCCTGTAGGCAAGCATAGAGTGCAGTTTCAGTGGCTCCAAGAAGGAAGTGCCAGAGGGCAAGATAGAAGATGACATGTCGGGAAAGGTGCACAAACCACGAGATGTCTTACAGAAAACCCCATCCAAACTTATTTGAGCAACAGTGAGTAGAATCACAGAACAGGGCTGGCCTCAGGTACAAGAGTGTGAGTCTTTGGACCACCAGCTTAGATAAGCACTCTGTGTCTTTTCTCCGGTCTCTCAACATGGCTTCTGTCTGTTGGCTCTGTTCTCTGGCTGTAGTGCCAAGCCTTTGTTATCTTCTGCTCAAAGCACTAAACTCGCCAGCTGTGGTGGCACATGCTTGTAATCTCAGTATTTGGGAGGCTGAGACAGGAGGATCGCAGGTTTTCAGCCAGCCTCAACTACTTAGTGAAGCCCTCCATAACTTAGTGAGACCCTGTTTCAAAATAAAAAGTAGGGCTGGGGGTGTAGCTTGGAGGTAGAATGTCCCTGGGCTCAATCCCACTACCACACACACACAAAAAAAGACAAAGCAACTTAAGTTCATTTCTCCAAAAACCACAGAGATGAAGTGTGTGTGTGTGTGTGTGTGTGTGTGTGTGTGTGTGTGTGTGTGTGTACATGTGCACGCACTACTGGGGATTGAACTCAGGGACATTTTACCTCCAAATTACATCCCTAGCCCTCTTCTTATTGTTTGTTATGAAACAATAAGAAAGTCTCAATTAGGTTGCTAAGAGTCTCACTAAGTTGCTGAGGCTGTCCTTGAACCTGTCTCAGTCTCCTAAGTACTGGGATTTCAGGTGTAAGCCACCACGCCAGCTAGGAATAAATTTGTCAGTTCTGCGTCTTCTTGTCCCTGATATAATCACTAAACGGTAGATAACACACAAAAAAATGTGAATTAAAATAGAGAAGAGATATACCCCAAAGTGGAGTCAGGGCATGGTTGTCCTTAGGAAAAAAAAATAAGCAAATTCTGAGCAATGCAAAACAAATGTCTAAGTGGGCATGGTGATGCACAGTTGCAATCCCAGCATTCGGGAGGCTGAGACAGGAGGATCTGAGTTCGCAGCCAGCCTCAGCTACTTAGTGAGGCCCTTTGCAACTCAGTGTGACCCTGTTTCAAAATAAAGATACAAAATAGGGCTGAGAGTGTAGTTTGAAGGTAGAATGCCCCTGGGTTCCATCCCCAGTACCGTTAAAAAAAAAAAAATGTCTACAAGAATTGCAGTTCAGATTTTCAGTGGTGTGTGTAAATTAACTCAGGCTTTTCTATCATCTTAAAATTATTTTTTTCTCAGTTGGAAACGATGGTCTTTGTGCAGTCAGTGACCTATTCTAGAGCTCTGATATGTTCTTTGGGCCCAAATGGAGTTGAAGAATGGGTTGCTATCCCTCCTTCTGTTGTGAGGAGGTTCAACAAGTTAACCAGATGCAGGATTAGGAACCGTGCTTGGGCTTCCTAGAGAAAGCCTCTCTCGGGCTCCCTCTGCTGACCATTTGCCAAAACTCTCTACAGAGACCCTCCCCTCCCACCACCCGCCCCGCCCCCACTCGTTGGCAGCGGCTCTAGAGGGGAATTGTTTAGATGGGGACAATCCTTTGTAATGGCTTTGGCCTCTTTTGGCATGAATCAAGCATTTACAGTAGTAAAGCCATGTTTTATTTATGTTATTTCCTCAAGACCTCTGGTTAGCTTCTCAATTTGCAATGCAAATCAGACATAGAAAAGATTTTCTATACTCCACATAGGCTTCTCCATACGCCCGCATTCAGTGGCAAATTGTAATCTCTTGGCCCAGCGGCTCTCATGTGACTTCAGATAATAAAAATGCTCACCACTTACAGTCTAGCTTTCGCTGAGAGCCTCAGTCATCGGAGGGGCTGGGACTCCCAAGCGTTAACACACACTGCTCTTTGAAAGGGAAACTTTCGGTGGGACACCCTCACTTGCACCCCAGAATCGGAAAGAGAGGGTTGATCGCCCTGAATGCATGCACTGCTCGGCATGTGAGCACCTGCTGGCATACCCCAGGAAAGAAAATTCAGAGCCATAATGGAAGGAAGGGAAAGGGTCTCCTCTCTGCCTCTGGTAGTATGGGCAGGTGAACACTGAGCAGGCCCTGGGCAGCTGGCTACTAGCCACTAGCTAACTGTGTGTCCTTTGGTGTGAGGCTGTCACTGCCTAAGTGGCTACCGTTTTATAAAAAATGGAACACAGGAGCCAGGCGTGTGTCACTGTAACTCCAATACTCGGAAGGCTGAGATGGGAGATAAACAGGTTTCACCTAACGCAACTTAATGAGACCCTGTTTCATAAATAAAAACTAAAATAGGGCTGTAGGTGTAGCTCAGAGTCAGAGCACCCCTGGATGAGTTTAATCCGTAGTAACATACACACACACACACACACACACACACACACACACACCCCACAGGAATAAAGAGGTTTGTTTGGGTTTTGCCTTTTTGCTTTTTGGTACTGGGATCCTCCTCTCTCAGCCTCCTGTCTCAGCACACCTGGCTGACAAAGAGGATTTTAGAATTCACATGACTCATAGCTCAAAAACTGAATGGTGGATTAAAATTAACCCGAATGTAAAAAAGTTCACTCCACCTTCTGGTCACCCTTCAATAGCTGCACAATCCTGGTGTTTGCCTCTGTAAGGTAACAGTTTCCAGCAGCTGACCACACACTGGCCAGGAAGCAGGGGTCCCCAGTAACACCGCGCTAAGCAAAAGGTCTGATGCAGGTGTGTGTCCCCACCCCTTTTAGTCCCCAGCTTTTCTTCCAAACCATCCATCAGCAATGTTCTTTCTCCAGTTAGTCACATGATGACTTCCTGCCTTCAAAAATGAGGCTTAACGTAGCAGCACAGATATGTAGCCCCAAATACTCAGATTGAGGCAGAAAGTCTCTTAAGTCTGGGAGTTTGAAAGTGGCCTATGCAACAGGGTAAGAACCTGGCTCAAAAAGTTTCATGTGAGCTGGGTATGGTGGCACACGCTTGTAACCCCAGCCTCCCGACAGCCTCAGCTACTTGATGAGGCCCTTTGCAACTCAGTGAGACCATTTCAAGATAAAGAATAGGCCCCGTGTGGTGGCACAGGCTTGTAATCCCAGCACTGGGGAGGCTGAAACCGGAGGATCATGGTTCGTGGACAGTGTCAGCTACTTAGCTAGGCCACTCACAACTCAGGGAGACCCTGTTTCAAAAATAAAAAGACTAGAGCCGGGTGTGGTGGTGTGCGCTTGTAATCCCTGTGCTTGGGAGGTGGAGACAGGAGGATGGCGCAGGTTCGAAGCCAGCCGCGCTGGCTTAAAAGACCCTGTTTCCAAAAATAAAAAAGTATAAAATAGGTCTGGGAGTGTGGGCCAGAGGTAGAAGGGCTTTCAGAAACCCCAGTACCACCCAAACAATAAATAAATAAATAAATAAACAAACAAACAAATAAATAAATAAATATAAAAAGACTAAAAAATAGGGCTAGGGGTATAGCTCAGAGGTACAGTGCCCCTGGGTTCTGTCCCCAATACCTAAAAAAAAAAAGTTCATGTGTGCACTAGATAAAACTGTTATCTCTGATGTCAGGGCTAAAATTACCTATTCCCTCTGTCCTCTAAACTTCAGGAAAACAAATATATTTTTTTAAATTTCCAGTTGCTTCTCTCAGTGGCTGCATCCTGGCAGCACAGCCCTTGAATAGCAGCAGCAGTAGCAACACCTCAGCTCCTGACACCTAAAAGTCTTTGGGTTGCAAGAGAAGCAAGATAGTCAATATAATGGACTTGGACAATACCCAAACAGACATTAGCATGCACACCACAATTTCCAGTCTAATTCTCAGGAATGAGTTGCTTTCCAAGCTCGAAATTTGTTTGGCATAAAAGAAATGTTTGCTTCAAAATGAAATCCATTTGTTTAATAATGATCCACCCAGTTTTAGATTGCTTTCTTCAATTCTGTATATAAAATGTCCTACATTGCCTCCCCCACTCCTGAGGGTGGGGATTGATTAAAAGGTATTTATCCTTCTAGGATAAGATCCACAGAAAATAAACCAAGTCCTGGTTTCCCTGTTTGGTAATAGCTATACCTGGCGTGCTCTATTTTTCTTCCTGAATTAACTAGATGAGAGAGCATGCAGGGAGTGGAAAAGCAGGTATTCATCAGAAGTTGAAGAGATTCAACATGGGTCACTAAGGTGCTGTATGTCAGGCTAATTTAAAAATAAATTCTGCAGCTAAGGCCAACGTATATTAGAAGTCAGGTTGTCTGTCTGGGTAATTGGGTTTTCACAAATCTTAAGCTGCCCATTAGAACATTTTTTTTTTTTTTTTTTTTGTCAGACAGTCAAAGGAGCAAGTTACACAAGGGTAGCTTTGGTTAAATAGCGGAAGTTAATCTAATCACCAATTTGCAGTAACTTTGAAATGAAAACAAAATGTGAGTCTCCTCTGAGAAGCCATATCTGATACTTTTTTTCTTCTTATCATCTAGATGCCCTCTTTTCTTCGCAATATTTCTTTGCCCTTTAATAAAGACATTTTTTTAAAAGGTGGAGAGTTATCAGGGTGGGGGTAGGGCAAGAAAGTGAGGTTGAAAATGAATTTTACTGATAAAATCAGCCTTTTCAGGTGCTATCAACTTGAAATAAATAGAGCTCTTATGGTGGCTGCACACACTTCTTGCTTGTGTGTGTCTTCTTCCCTTTTCTTTGTAAATCACGGGACACCATTTTGCTTTCTCAGGAGATACATGAAGTTTCCATCAAACTAAAAATCCAACTAAATAAAATCTAGTACAGGTCAACTGCAGTAATAATGTGGAAAGCATGCTGCTTTTATTTAATCTTGTGATTTTTCTAAGCCTTTTAAATCATTTGGAGTTTCTCTGGGTTGCGTATTTAATAACAAAAAGACAACAAGATTGTGAAATCTACCATTTTTCTTCCCCACTACCCCTCTGATCTACAGTTTGAAAATCTTTTTTTCAATCTCTTCCCTTCAATTAATGAAATAGTTTCCCACACCCCTCCCATCCTGCCTGCAGTCACAATTGCCATGGTTACCTGGATACCTGTTCTCAAAGAATATATGTAATAGCAATTCAGCAATTTAAACGTCTCAGTGTGTTGCACTTAGAAACAGTAATGAGGCCATTATAAAACTACTTGGAGGGAAAATACCATTGATACTCTAGTCTCAGATTAAAACTTTAACTTGTATTCATTTACTCATTTAAAGAAATAAGGAAGAGAGACTAGCATCTGCTGCTAAATAGCAAGTCCCTGACATGAAATGTATCCACCTGAGACCAAGCATTGGGGCCTCCTCTCCCAGAACACATGTTGGAGTAAGAAGAATAGGCAGGACCATTCACCCACAGGAGGGCAACAGGGCCAGTGTGAGGAGCGGGGTATTTGGGGATCATTGTCCTCAACTGTGAATCTACGTAAGGGGCAAGGGAAAGAGATATTTGAGAATACTGTTTTCATTTTCTCTAGAAACATTACTTGCTTAAGTCAGCTTGATGTGGAACCTTTAATGGGTCTACATAGATGTTTTCTGGAGAAAGAACACTATCCTCAGAGCTTATGCTATTTGCTAATTAAAAAAAAAGTGTAGTGCCTCCCTTAACCAGGGGTCTTAATTTTGAGCCCAATAAACAAAGAGTTGTGAGATGCTTTGCAAGGAATCTGAACAACTGATAATTAAAAGTCCCAAGTGTGCCAATACTGTACTTTAAACAAATTAGAATGGACTCAAAATTAACTCTATAACGTTGCTTACTTTCTTACAGTTGCATAGTCTACTTTCAGTGGAAGAGAAAGAGAGTAGTTTTAGCATGAATGTTGAGAAATTTAATTAACTATAAATATTGAAGCTAAAATATTACCCTGTGCTCTGCATTGTTTCTCTCATTGCTTGTTGAGAATGTGTTTTTCTGTGAATTCGAATAAGTTCTCTTATTAAATAAACCTGATTCCTTGGAAAGGGGGACAGGAAATGCATTAAATTTTTCTATTCACATTTGCATGTAATGCAAATTTTTAGAGTGAACTAAAAATAAAAGTGAAGAAATAAAACTGGAGATCCCTGGGTTATAATTTCATAACACACACATATTCTATGTGAATCAGAATTAAAGAATAAAATATCATGTACAAGGCCCTGGATATGATCGCTACCACCAAAAATACAAAAATAAAATTATGAAGACACTAGACAAAGTTATCGATTCATGCTTATTACCTAAGAATAAAGAAGAATGATGGTTAAGGATTTCAAAAAGACAACATGGTTATAAACAGTCATAAATTTAAAAATTTAAAGTTGTGCATCCTACTTATATTGTAGTCTACAGGACAAACCATGTGGGAGAAACCCCTGGAGGATAATTTGATAATGTCTATAAAATATGTGTTTTTTTCCTGTCTAAAAACTCACTTCTAGGGATTTGTCTTAAAGATGTCGCTGTACAAGCACAGCCAGATACAAAGAAACGCCTCAGCAGCATTTGTTATCATTTGCATGAAACTGCAGACATCTTTAATTGCCTCTGTCCTTGAACTTGACTTTTCTCTGGTGGTAAAAGAAAACAAAATTTGGCATGAGAAATACTTGAAAAGATGTTCACTGAATTGTTAATATGGCTATTTTTTCATCAAAGAAGTCTGGATAACTTAAAAATTCTTGTTTATATGTCTCCTCATAAATTTACTATTTTTACAAGGATGTATTAGTGTTATAATTGGGGGCAACATGTAATGGGTTGAATTGTGTCCCCTCCAAAAATATATATTAAAATCCTAACCCACACCACTTCAAATGCGATTGTATTTGAAAGTCATTTGCAGGTGTAACCAGATTAAAATGTGGTCATAATGAAGTGGGGCCCTTCGTCCAAAATGACTGTTGTCCTTATAAGAAGGAGGCACGGGAAGAAGACTACCATGTGCCCATGGAGGCAGAGATTCAAGTACTTCATCACATCCACAAGCCAAGGAATGCCAAATATCAGAAGCTAGGAGACAAGGAGAAATTATTGCCTACAAACTTCAGAGGGAGCATAGCCCCACTGCCACCTTGGGCTTGTAGCTGCCAGAACTCAGGTGATCAAGTTCTGTTGTTTTAACCCTTCCAGTTTCCTGTACTTTGTTATAGCAGTCTTAGGAAACTAACACAAAGCCTACTTTTTATTTTGAGGAAAAATTTTGTTTTATTGTGTAAATGTAGTAGGGTGATTCACCCTTCTACCCTGTCACACAAGGATTGGCACAATCTTCTGCAAACTGCTCTGTATCTAATATAATTATGTGAAATTGAATTAGTGATACATAGAACAAGTAAGCAAAAGGTCCTACTTCTTGGCTGCTCTAGAGATGGCATAAATGCCAAAGTAGTCCTGAACATAATTCGTGCAACAGAAGCATCATTTTCTAAGTCCTCTAAAAAGACTTTTCCTTCTGTGAACCATCACAGATATCAAGAAGTATCCAGAGATCTGTCTTCTTGATGGACTACTTTAAAGAATTTTAGGCCTGCTTGTCATCATTTTCATTTTTTCCCTATACCTTATTACATATAACTGTAACAATGACCTGAAAAGAAAATTAGGGCCCAAGTGTTTTGGCATCTCTTCAATATCGAAGGTCAACCACACAGCAAAGAGCCAGAATGCACTGTGAACAGACATATGGCATTTGTTTGGGAGGAGAAAGGGTAGGAGGAGGAGTGTCCTGTATTCCAGCTGCCTTCTAAAGTCTGCCTGGGTTTCTATAAAATATTTTTACGTTTTATGTAGCTTCATAATCATTTTCTTTCTCTTTTTATTTTTTATTTTTTATTTATTTATTTATTTTTTGTGTGGTACTCGGGGTGGAAACCAGAGGCTTTCTACCTCCGGGCTATACTCCCAGACCTTTTTTATATTTTATTTGGAAACAGGGTCTCACTAAGTTACTGAAAGCCTCACTAAATAGCTGAGGCTGGCTTTGAACCTGTGCGATACTCCTGTCTCAGCCTCCCAAGTGCAGGGATTACAAGCGTGCGCCACCACGCCCGGCTTCTTTCTCTTTTTAAATGTGCCTTTATTGGTGCATTATATTCTCACATCAGAGTGTAGGTCATGTTGACAATGCCATACTTGCACACAGCACTCGGTAGCCTTCCCCGAGTTGATGAATGGAATTAACTACCATTCACTATGTGTAGGACTACATCCCCATCTCCCCACTTCCCAATACAAAGTACTGAGATTGCCATTGATATTTTCACATATGTACACATAGTCGATGGTAGTAATTCCATTAACCAGACTCCTCTTCTCCCTCCCCTTCTCTTAGACCTCCTCCCTGGCTCCACTGAGGTTCCTCCTCCATTAGCTGGAGTCTCTCTGGTATTCCAATTACTCTCTCTAGTTTGCACATATTAAACAAAACATATGACCCTTCACTTTCTGGACTGGCTAATCCCACTTAACATAATGTTGTCCAGGTCCTTCCATTTTCCTGCAAATGACATAACTGTGTTCTTCTTTATTTCTGAGTAGAATTCTATTGTGTGGATATCCCATAATTTTGTAATTCATTCAGCTTTGATAGACACCTAGGTTGGTTCTATAATTTGGCTATTATGAATTGTATTGCTATGAACATGGGTATTCATATACTACTGTAGTTCTCTGATTTCGGCCCCTTTGGAAATACTCAGGAGTGTAGTAGCCAGATCATATGATGGATCATTCTCAGTTTTCTGAGGAAATCTCCACACTGATCTCCATAGTGGCTGAACTAATTTGAACCCCACCAACAGCATAAAAGAGTTCCTATTTCTCCACATCCTCATTAACATTTACTGTTTACTGACTTTTTAATGATTTCCATTCTTATTGGGGTTAGATGGAATCTCAGTATAGTTTTAATTTGCATCTACCTGATTGCTGATGATGTTGAACATTTTTCATGTATTTTTGACCATTTATATCTCTTCTTTTGTAAAATCTCTATTCAATTCAATTTCTCATGTTTTGATCAGGTTATTATTTTAGCATAAAGTCTTTAAATTTTTTTTCTTTTTTTGCAGTACTGGGGATGGAACCCAGGGACATTCTACCTCCGAGCTATACCCCCGCCTGATTTTTTTATTTCTTATTTTGAAACAGAGTCTCACTGAGTTGCAAAGGGCCTCACTAAGTAGCTGAGATTGTCCTTGAACCGCGATCCTTCTGTCTCAGCCTCCAAAATGCTGGGATTACAAGCGTGAGCCACCATGCCCAGCTCTAAATTCTTTTTATATTCTAGACATTAGTCCTCTATTAGAGGGATAGCTGGCAAATATTTTCTTTCTAAGTAGTCAATAATGAGAACCGAGAAGGAAAAACTCCAAGAATCCCAGGACTCAGCTCCTCAGCAAAGTAAAATTGAGGATCTTATAGCAACAGGAGGGGACAAATATGCCAGTTCAGGATCAAAGTCTGAACGATAGGGCAAAGCAACCACTAAGAAATGCAGACTTCTATGACACAGAGACAGCTTACAGAAAATAAAGTGTTGGGCTGATGTCTCTTCTTTTAGAGTAACTGCACTCTAATGCTATCTTCATAAAACTATAACTATTTGGGTATTCTTAAGATAGAGAATTCAACTGAGTATGACCAACTCTACAGGCATAGAGTACATCTGTATTAACCTAGTGTGATCAGAAAGGTAACCAAGGGACCAAGAATTAGTCAATAACTTGGACAGTTTCAAGTGACAGAAACCCAGACCCAACAAGACTATACCAAAAAGGGGAAGAAACCCATTGGCACATCAAGGGGTGGAAGTGGCACCAATCTCTAAGTACTCATTAAGTTTGTCTGTCTCTAATGGTGCCCCCTCTTACCTCTGCTCTTCTTGGGAAGTGGCCTTATTTTCTCTTCTATAAATGGGATTTTCCTATCTGGTCAGAATAAACAGGTTTAGTTACTAATTTGTGGTCCCTCGGCTCACACTTCAAGATGAAATAGGAGAAAAAAATTTCCCCTTTTCCGTGTACATCTATTCCAGCGAATTCTTTGACTGTTGGTCTTAGATTAGGTGCCCATTTTTCTTACCCTGGCCAGGTAGGTTGGGCACTCTGATTAGCTAGCCTTGGATGAGCAATGAAGAGTGTGGAGTGCTGAAACTGGCAACCCTATTGAGATAGTGTAGGGTGCCATCATTCAGAGAATGATACAGTGATAAAAGAAAGGCAAACTGTAGATGCCTTCTAGAATACCCTACCCCAAATACTCACCCATCTTTCCTTGACCTCCTTTCCTAGGTCAAGGGAAGATGGGTATTTCTTGCTTCTATACTACTCAGAAGCCTATGTTTTACTTTCTCACATTGCAACTGTCATATATTATACAAAAGATAATGGAGACATACAGATATACTATGTAGTTATTCAAAGATTACAGATGGCTTCAACCTTGCAGAGCCTACAGAAAACAATGCAAACTGTAATCAGTGGCATGTTAGATTCAGTGAAATATGATAGCCAAGCGTAAGCAATGTTAATTGTTGGCCCTGATTTTCTTGCCACCCACCAAGCTTCTGGGATCGGTTGCCCTTGATGACTTACAGTGAGCTTGGAGTCTGTAAACTCAGTTCAACTTTTATTCAAGTCTCTCCGCATATGGCTCAGGGAATACAAAGACGAACATGACAGTGCTGAGAAAAACTTCATTAGGAAGGTCACTGCATAAAAACCATGTAATGAATTTTATCACAAAACCCTTTTAGAGCCAGGCAAAATGTAAACAAATAAAAATACCATCCATACAGGAGCTAAAACAGACATGAATTTTAGATTGTCTGCAGCATCTATTCCCTCTCTCATCAGAGGGAACTGCACTGATCTACTTGCAGGTCCATGAGGACATCGTCTTCTCTAAACCTCCGTGAAGATATGAGACAGTGCACTTTAGCCCCCAGGATGTCTCTTTTGCGGCAGCTCTTCCTAAGGCCAGCTCCTGCTCAGCCTTCTGAGCTCTCCTTGAGAAGCTGTATTCCTCCATCCCTCTCTTTCCTGCTTTCTGTCAAAGCCCCAGCTCTGTTTTCCACAACCCACAGTACTCAAGTGCCCACTTGACACCTCATAGCACAGAGCAGAGCATTCAAAAGCAGGACTCTGGGGTAACACTGCCAAACCCAATCCAACCTCTGCAGCTTCTGACTTTTCAGTGCTCAGGAAAGCTTCTATTAATTCCATCTCAATTACTCTAACCTCAGATTTCTTTTTTTTTTAATAATTTTTTGGGCATTTTTGTCTCCCATCTTAATAAAGTTCAGAGTGATAGGGTCATACATGCACATAGCATTTGCTGAGCTTCCCCGGCTCCCTCTCAACTCCCAGTGTTCTTTTCTGAAAGCAGAAGCTGATACTGCCGAATGCAAAGGGTTGTTTGGAGGATGACCTCTAAGAAAGCATACTGAGCAGTTTTCACGAGTGCCATCCTGAGATCGAGCTTATTGGTCATTGAATTCCCTTATTGTCTCTCCCAGCAAATCAATGACCTCTGAGAGGGCGTTAAGTATATCACTCTGATCCTGTTACCTGGTACAAAGTGCCTACTCGGTACAGGTGTGTTACAGTGTTCACACAGAGAAACCAAATCCACAGCCTTAGGAATAAAAGAATTTGAACATCAGGCTTTTGGGCTCACGAGTTTTTTGCTTTGTAAGTGCCTTCCTACTATCTGTAGGGAGGGGTTTTGTTTGAAACTTGTGATGTGAAAAAATAATCAGAAGGGCCGTAAGCATCTTAAGATCAAGACACCCATCCTTTCTTTTCTTTTCTTTTCTTCTTTCTTTCTTTCTTTTTTTTTTTTTGCGGTACTGGGGATGGAACCCAGGGGCATTCTACCTCTGAGCTACACTCCCAGTCTATTTTTTATTTTTTTTTATTTTGAAATAGGATCTCACTGAGTTGCAAAGAGTCTCACCAAGTAGTTGAGGCTGTCCGCAAACCGCGATCCTCCCATCTCAGTCTCCCAAATGCTAGAATTTCAAGCATATGCCACCACGCTTGGCTTGGTTTTTTTTTTTTTTTAATGAAACTATCCACAGTAAGAACTATCTAGGGTTGATTCTGCTTATATTTCACTGATTACAAGAAATCTCAAGGATGATGACAAAAAAAAAAGATATCTTGCATGTGAGTGCCCTGTATTTGGCCATTTGTTTGTTCCCTTGACCTCCCAGGCCTGCTCAGGAGGGATGTGATGGGAATTGGGGTCTCCCACTAGGCAGTGTGACAAGGACAAGGGAGTAATGCTGGACACACACAATGTCTGAGCTGTCCTATCAAGCGATCCCACTGCACATACTGGAAAATAGTCACAGTCTTAGAACTAAGTAGGGCCAAATGCTCATAAAGAATAAGTAACTGAGACATTTCATGAAGGCTCCTCAGCCCCAAATGAAATATCAGCCCTGCTGATGCTGAAACTGACAGTGGTAGGGCTTAGTTTCTCTAAGACATTATTTTTTATTGGGATGCTATTGTCTTAGGCCATAATATAAAGAACAGCGACAGCTCCCGTTTATTGAACACTTCCAATGTCCCAGATGCAGGTCTGTTCCATCACTTAATTTTCTCAGGAATCCTACATAGTAGGTCTATCTCCATTAAACGGATTCAAAAGAATGATGGTTAGAAGTAAAGGAATTTGTTCAAAAGGAAGTCAAACCCAGCTTCATATGATAGTAATCTGTGCAGACCTCCAAAGCCAGGTCTCGAGTCGGTCTGACTCCTTCAGTCATGCTCTGTACCTCCCTCTTCTAAACTTTCCACTGAAGACAGACTGAATTTCTTTTAATTCCTCCAAAATAGCACCTGGACTCTCTGTTTCTCGGCTTCTCTCTTCACTTTCAATCCTCTGTTACTTGGCTCCCACTTCCAGGCCTCAGCTAAAATATCACTTCCTCAAGAAATTGACTCCATGGCAGTTGATCACCACCCTCTGATGTTGTCGGATGAAGCCCAGTAAGTGTTCCCAGAGCTACTTGGTCTTCTCCCATGTTAGCATGGGTCATATTACCTAGTTATGTCTCATATTACTGTCTGCATCTCTCATTAAATAAGGTTTTAGTCCATTCATGCTGTTTTAACAAAATGCTATAAACTAGGTGGCTTTTAAGCAACCATCATTTATTTCCCACAGTTCTGGAGACTGGCAGATCAAGGCAGGGCAGATGTGGTATCTGGAAAGGTCCCACTTTCTGATTCATAGACAGTGCCTTCCAGCTGTGTCCTCACAAGATGGAAAGGGGCAGTGTTTTCCCAAGATCCTCTTTTATAAGGACAATACTCCAGAACCCTCATGACCAGTCACTTGCAAAAGCCACATCTCCTAATTCCATCTCTTTGGGGGTTAGGATTTCAGCAGAGGACATTTAGTGGGGACCTGGCAGGATTAATAAGCCAAAGCATTAAGTGAATCGGTGGCAACTAGTGAAGGAGGACTGCTTTGCAGCAGGAGAGTGATGGCCTCCCAACCGCCCTTCCACACCTAGCAAGTCTCACCTTCTTCATGATGCTACAGTTAGGTGGTCCTACCTATCTGCAGACATCACTGCAGACAAACTGGAGAGCTGGAACAATGCACTTTATGTTGTCAAAATAATAGTCCTGGCTCATCTCGACAACATCTTTCACTCTTAAAAAAATACATGTATAACACTTGGGCGTGGTGGCACACGCTTGTAATCCTCATACATGGGAGGTGTAGACAAGAGGATCGTGGAGGTTTGAAACCAGCCGCACTGGCTTAAAAGACCCTGTTTCCAAATAAAAATATAAAATAGGTCTGGGAGTGTAGCCCGGAGGTAGAAGCGTTTTCAGGAACCCCAGTACCACCACCAAAAAAAAAAAAAAAAAAAAAAAAATATATATATATATATATACACATACACACACACATACACAAACACATACACATGCATATTTGATACTTTGATAAAATACAATCCATTTTTTAAATATTTCACTTGAAAATTAGAGTAAAAGCTAAAACAAAAAAAGTATGTTCTTTGAGACCAAAGCCTTCCCCAAGCATTCCTCACACACACACACACACACACACACACACACTCACACACACACACACACACACACACACTCACAGGCAAAAACACTTTTTTTCACTCAGAGCTTTTGTCTGTCACAATAAGCCACATGCTCTTACACGTGTTTCATTTTTCTCCTATCTGGATGCTTTGTTAATCTGCCTGAAGCAGACATAGCAGAACAAAGCAAAGTGGCCATTAAAAATGTCTCAAGTGCGGTTGATAATAGTTTTTATCTTTTGTTTTTCCTCAAGAACTTAGCACCATAGCCAAAATATTGCTTACCTGATAGAAAATCATGTAGAGGGAGAAGGGATCCTAAATAATCATTTTAAAAATCTTTGACTTTTAAAAGAAATCATTAAGATGCAGTTTTGACTTGCTTCTGAATCAGAGGATTGGGTTTCCTGGATACAGACTGTGTGTTGTCTACTTAACCAAAGAGCAACTTGGGGATTTATCCAGGGCACTCCTTGAGAATCTAATATGTTAATTGAAAAAAGAAAAAAAACATAGAAAATAACTCTACAAGCAAACAATTCATCCAACTGGAAACACATGGGATTACTTTCCAATCCCGTTCATTGGAAACCTTAGATGCTGAAGCAAACAATATTTTTTAAATCAGAATTTCTCAAAGCACAACAGAATTAGGTACACCTCTAAGGTAAAATACAACCAGCTGTAATTAAAACAGCATACACTAGAATCCCCACATGAACATTTGAGCATGCCTAATGTTATTACAGGTAAAGAGACCCTGTTTTCCAGGTTGTCTTTCCAGATCCTCAAGGCTGCCTCTATCTTGCCGCAGCCGTGATGTCTTTGGTGGATACAGCTTTCTCTACCTGCTCTCCTTCTAGGGGTCCTTGGAAGATACTTCAGCATGAAGCATCTCTTGGCATGCACTTGGCATGACCAGACCAGGATGGGCAACTGGAAGGTGGAGAAGAGTTTGGATTATTCATTCACTCACACACTGTTTTCCACTTTCACTGCCCTCTGGCCTTGTTTATTGTGATCAAAAATGTAATGTGCATAAAGAAGCACTCAGCAGAGAGGGAAGGATTTAACCGCCTGGACGGCTAGACTCCTCAGTCTCTTCAGAGCATCTATTGTCCAAAGGTTCATATCTTAGGTAATTCAATTTATCCCTTGAAACCAGGATGGAAAACTGAGGGCCAAGCTGATAACTTGATAAGCTCCTAGAACACCAAAGGACTTGGATTTGAGAATGCCAGTTCCCTGGAGACGATTTTGAACTAATAGAAGGAAAAGGGGGGCTGGGAGGGACTTGCTGTGGATGATTACCGAGTGAATGGGTTCAGCCAGTCCATACAACTTAGCACACATACTAAGGAAGATTCAAGGAGCTGCAATTCTCCTGAGACCTAGAGATGAATGACAGAAAATAGTGACCAGACCGGGATGGACAACTGGAAGGTGGAGAAGAGTTTGGATTATTCATTCACTCACACGCATGGGTGTATACACACAGGTATCTCTGTGTGCCCTCATACACAAAACTGTCCTAAATTATAGACTGAAGATAGAACAAAGCAATTTCTCTATTAGTTACTAAGATAATTAAGATACATTTCTCATTTATATCAAATCTATTATCTATGGTAATAAAAGACTAGGGTAACATGGGGCTAATTAAAACCTATAAATAATTCTCCAACCTCACTTTGGACAATTTCAATCCCTTTTACCACCCATTCAAGCTTTTCCCATGCCTACTAATTAAACGCTAACAGGGGCCTGATTTTTTTTTCCAAGTTTCTTGCTTACCTTCTTCTAGGAATAATTAAATGCTTCTGAAGCCAGGAATTTAAGAAAGAAAATGAGCTTATATGTGATTTTATTCTAATATAAGCATGAGCTTTTTTATTTTAGTTTAGTTTTATGTGGATCATATTGAAAATGGCATACATTCAGATTGTGCTTGGTGCCCTCTCCCACCCCCACTTCCCCTCCCCCCTCCCAACAATGAGTGCCCCGGTTAACCATTAAGCATGAGCTTTTATCTGAGTAAATCCCTCTGATAGACAAAAACAACTCTTGAGTGTTTAACTTGGTGCTAGCAGGTGCCTTTGATAAAGTGAGCCGAGGTCAGTCAAGAAAGCGCTGTGCCCTTAAAAAGGAGAGAGTTTTGAGAGAGGTTGTTATTTCTGGACAGTTCCAAGGAGACTGTTGTGTATGCTTAAGGAATTTCATCTCAAAGCTGCTGGGAGGTCAGCAATCTTCTTACCTCCATTTCCCCAATATATAGGAGAAGAATAACAAGCATATTGGTTCTGCATCCAGAAGCATTAAGATAGGAAACAAAAGCATGTGCACATAAAATATTGTCCTCTTGCCACTTGCCAACTTATCATTGCAGAAAGGTTTGGTTTGAGTTACAGAGATATCACTTTCTCCTCCTTCCCATCGTAGTCATTAAGAAGAGGACTGAAAAGAATCCTCGACACAGTAGGGAACAAAATTTTCAGGGTACTTTGGCAAAATCAAGTGAACACCAATGAGAATTTACATTCACTGGGCTGGTGGCAGGTTTTATGCCTGGAAAAGGACTTAATTACAGTATGGTGAGCAATTAAATTTTTATAAGCTAAGAGGAATCACGTGTGTTATTTGATGAGCATTTCTTTGTATGTTTACTTATACCCAAGAAATTGATCTCTGCCCTCCAAAAAGAGGAAGGAAGAGAGAGAATAAATAAAGGGAAATTTTTCTCTAAAAATTCTCATAGGCTAACATGTCAACTAAGAGAAATGAGGATAGTCTTCAACAAGACTGAGAGCATTGAGGGTCAGGGGAAACCACAGGGTCAGTGACCCATGTATATACCCTTTCTTCTGCATTTTCAATTCCTATACAATTTTTATTTAAGGTGATAGTGCATATTCACCTTAACCCCAATTCCCTTTTTGTGGGTAGTGGAGAGCCACTGTCTTTCACCCAGAAAGGATTATAAATTAAGAGGTCACTCTATAAGTAAAGGTCCAGAGGTGCTAGTGTTAAACTATAAAGGTGTTATTTCTGTACTCCCCATAATCAGTCACACAGATTTTCCCTCTCATTCTGTACACACTGAGCTCATTCCCCTCTTACATCTCTGCCCTTGTTCCTTCTGCAGAGATCCTTGCTTGGCAAGCTCCTCGCTGTTCAGTTCTTAAAGCAAGGATCTTCTCTTCTGAATAGTCTCTGACCATCTGACCCAAAGCAGCCCTCTATTCCCTAGTCCTAGCATAAAATCCTGATCTATTTTCTTCATAATAGTGTCACCAATCAGAAAATTTTCATATATTAGTTTATATATTTCTAGTCTGTTTCTTGTCTATAGATGGAAGTTCCATGAGGCCAAGGGCCAATTTCCACCCTATATCCTTAGCATCTGGGCTCATACCTAGACTAGATCACAGATCACGAGCATTAGGAGAGTTGTTTAATTTTAAAAACCTATAGGAGGTGCTTACCATGTATTAGGTTCTGTTTATCTTATTTACCCCTAACCCAAATCTGTGATATAACTATCATCCCAATTCTACAGATAAGCCTGGCGTGGTGGCACACGCTTGGAATCTCCACGCTTGGGAGGCAGAGACAGGAGGATTGCGCTGGTTCGAAGCCAGCCTCGCTGGCTTAAGAGACCCTGTTTCCAAATAAAAATATAAAATAGGTCTGGGAGTGTAGCCTGGAGGTAGAAGGGCTTCCAGGAACCCCAGTACCACCAAAAAAAAAAAAAAAATACAATTCTACAGATAAATGGGCTAAGGCTCAGAGACATGAATTGACTGTTGTAAATGGCAAAAACCAAGATACAAACCCAGATTGCCTACCTCCAACGCCCATGCTTGGACTACTACTTGTTTTTCTTGTACATTGTAATATAGAAAGCTTTTTAAAAGTTTGAGTTTGTGTTTAAACTTTTTTAAAAAATATTTAAGGCCATCACTTCCCTGCAGAACTCCTCAGAATTTTTAATGGGACAATGTACCCCATAACTCACCAAGATTAGGATATAATATCCATAATTTCCCAATGAAAATTTTTTTCCTTCCTTCCTTTTTTCCTTCCTTTCTCCCTTCTTTTCTTCCTTCCTTCTTCTTCTGTTCCCTTCTTTCTTCCTTTCTTCTTTTTCATCATGAGTTTTTCTTTTTCTTGTAGATTCTCTTAACATTTCTTTGAACTATGTTTCTCTTAAAGCTTCTTTCATTATTGTGTTCCTATTCAGTCCATGTCTTCCAAAACATCCAGCTCTAAAGCCCTGCCACTGAGTCATTCACTTAACAAATGTTTTTGAATACCTATTTTGTGCAAGGCACTTTTCTAAGAATGGAAATGCCATGTTGGTGAACAAAACAAAAATCCCCACTCCTCCTGAGTTACATTGCAGAGATGGGAAGGATAAGTACTTGACAATAAGGAGAAGAAATAAGTAATCCACACAGTACTCTAAAATGTAATTTGCTATGGAGATAAATACTATGAGAAAGGGTAAGAGGGATGTGGAAGAAAGGTGAGATGGAGTGGTAGTGAGAAGTAGTTTGCAGTGGCGAGTGGGGTGGGGTATGGGCTTCACCGAGAGGTGACATTTGAGTATTGACTTGAGGAAGGTGTAAGAAGTGGCCCCGTGAAGATCTGCAGGGAGAACAGTTAAAGGGAAGGCAGGCAAGAAACAGTCAAAGCCAAGATCCCACAAAGCCAGCGGAATTCTTTTTTGTCGCCTGTAGGAACCCATCATGATTGGCTAAAAAGGAGTAAGAGGCAGTGTAGTAAAAGATAAGTGACTTAGGGGTGGCAGGATATTGGAAGTCACTGAACAGCCTGGAGCTTTTCTCCAAGTGAAATAAGAAGCCACTGGACTAAGTGGAGAAGGGACACGATCAGACTTTGCTTTTCTAAAGTCTCTCCCTCTGTGCATCATTGAGTTTAGAATAAAATGACCAATGTTAGAACCAGTGAGACTACTTGGAATAATCCTGAGAAAGATGTGGTTCAGACCAGACTGCGCATTAGGCAGGGACACTGGTGAGAAGCCATAGGTTTCGGGTTTATTCTGAAAGTAGAAACAACAAGATTTCCTCAGGGTGTGAGAGACACATGAGAGAAATCCAGAGACTTCCAAACATATTGTTCTGAGATCTGAAAGAAAAGACTAAATATCAGTCAAGATGGAGAAAATCTAGTGTGGAAAGATGCTGAGTGGAAAGTAGTTCAGTGTTGAGTACAGTGATTTAGAGATGTCCTTAAGATTTCCAAGTAGAAATGATATGTATGTGTTGGTGTTTGGGAAGATTTAATCTGAAAATACAAATCTGGGAAGGGCCAAAAAGTGGATGAGACTTGAAAATCATGAGAATGGATAAAATGTCCAAGGGAATGAGCACAGAGTTCCAGAAGAAATATTTGAGTCAAAGGAGCTGAGCCTGGGACCCAAGTTTAAAAAGAGAGATTCCCTAGAAAAACAACCCAAAGCAGAGAAGGTAGTATGAGAATCATGAATATTAGTCTTAGGACTTGAAGGCACGGACAAGAAGAGTCACCTCCTGAACTAGGTCTTGGCTGCCTGAATTCTGATGGAGGATTCTGAGTCCATCATTTGGGCTTCACGGAAAAGCAGGTCCCAAACAATTCGTGACCTCTGCTATCAGTTGTGAGTGACAGGAGGAAGACAGCAGCAAGTATTCTCCATCCCCCACCTCAAGGAAAGGCCATAGGACAAAGACACGGCACGCGGTGTTTGGAGAGGTCATTGAATTGCTGTCACCTTGCTGTAAGTCATCCCATGTGCTTTGTGCAGTATTGGGATACAATTTGTTACTGAAATTATCTTGAATGTGTAAAAATTGTTTTGCTCTTGATATTTAGTGTGTATGTTGGGCTTAAGTGTACGGAGGAGGATCTTTGATGGATGAAGAGAAAGAATGAAAAACCTCAAAACCCAAGCCAAGGGGGAAGGGTACGTTTATCTATGATTCTAAGAAATCAAGTTAAATCTTTCCTCAAAATGTAACTCTGAAGCTGGAAAAAATAATTGCAATTGCTTCATCTTTGGAAATCAACCAAGGCATAAAATAATCTGTGAGAAGTATTTATGCTTTAAAAACTATGGGACCCACCCAGACAGTGGTGCATACCCAGCTACTCAGGAGGCTAAGCAAAAGGAATAGGAATTCAAGGTCAGTTTGGAGAACACAGCAAAACCAAAGGAAGGAAGGAAGGAAGGAAGGAAGGAAGGAAGGAAGGGAGGGAGGAAAAACTCAAAACATTGGCATTCAAGCTGTTCATAATAGCACACATCTATAATCCCAGTATTTGGGAGGCTGAAACAGGAAGATTGCAAGTTCAAGGCCAGCCTCAGAAACAAAGTAAGACTTTCAGCAACCTAGTGATATTTGGTTTCAAATTTGTGTGTGTGTGTGTGTGTGTGTGTGTGTGTGTGTGTGTGTGTGTGGTGTTACTGGGGTTCCTGGAAGCCCTTCTACCTCCGAGCTACACTCCCAGACCTATTTTATATTTTTGAAACAGGGTCTCTTACGCCAACACAGCTGGCTTCGAACCTGCGCAATCATCCTGTCTCTGCCTCCCAAGCGCGTGGATTACAAGCATGCGCCACCACGCCCGGCTCAAAATTTTTTTACAAAATGAAAAATAGGGCTGGAGTTGTAGCTTGGCAGTAGAATGCCCCTGGGTTCAATCCTCAGTCACACACACACACACACACACACACACACACACACACACACACCACCTGGAATTCTCAGAGAACAGTGAGAATCCAAGACACTGTGGCCTGGGGCTTCACTCATCTACCTCAGCCCAGCTTGTATGTTCCTCTGGGGCAGGGCATGTCATGATGAGCGGCAGTGTCTCTGCAGATGTGGACTCACTGAATTTGAAGAGGTAGGTAATGTGCACACCCAGCTACGATGTCAGTAGGAATCATCATCGTGGATTTGGTGTTCTGGAAGGACCACCTGCTGCCCCAGCCTGGGGTTGCATTGTAGTTAGGGATGATTTGTTGCAGCCCGAGGCTGTGCACACTTACAGGGGAGACTGAAGAAGCCAAAACACTTAGTACACTCCTGTTTAATCCCAAACCTGAGTGTGCATGCACAAGGATTCCATGAGAGTTCAGCAACCACTACAACTCTACTAGTCTTGAAAATAGCCTGAATTTGAGTATCCTCCTCTACCCAACAGCAGATCCAGCAAAAAGAAAAAAAATCCAGTGGTTCGAGGTGTTTGGACACAGCTGATGTACAAAGCATGATCTGACCACTGATATACATAGAAACAAACTCTAGTGAGCCAGTTTAAAAAGAATATATATAATACATATAATTTATAATTATATTGCATATAATTATGTTACATATAGTATACAATAAATGTAATTTATTATATATATATAGTGTGTGTGTGTGTGTGTGTGTGTGTGTGTGTGTGTGTGTGTACGTGTGTGTGTTGGTTACTGGGGACTGAACCCAGGAGCATTCTATCTCTGAGCTATACTTCCAGGCCTTTTTAAAATTTTTTGCTTGAAACAAGGTCTCGCTAGGTTGCTGAGAGCCTCACTAAATTTCTGAGGCTCATCTGCAGCTTGTGGTCCTCCAGTCTCAGCCTTCCGAGTACTAGGATTTCAGGCATACACACCACACCTGGCATATGTATGCATGAATGTATGTATGTATATGCATATATGTATATACACATTAAAACTCTATCAGAAGCATTAGAGGCCACGGGGGAAGGAGAGTCCATAGAATTAGGCCAGGCAAGCTACAAGCAAAGCAACAGCAATACCCACCATCAAGGAAACAAATATCAGAAGTCAGAGTGGCTGCAGCATGTGATCTAAAATGTTCCAGTGAAAAAATAATTATGAGATATGCCAAGAAACAAGAAAGTACAATCCATTCTCAAGAGAAAAGCAGCTAATAGAGACTGTCTGAGTGCTACTAGATATCGGCAGATGAACGCATCAACACAGCTATTTTACAGATTTTTCAAAGGACTAGAGCAAACCATGTTCTAAGAATTAAAGGAAAGTAAGATAAAAATAGACCAACACATGGAGAGCCTTGGTAAGAAGATAGAAATTATTTTTAAAAATACCAAGTAGAAATTTGGTTAACAGAAACGTACAATAACTTTAATTTTAAAATGCAGTACTGGCCATGCCTGGTGGTGTGTGCCTGTAATCCCAGCTACTTGGGAGGCGGAGGCAGGAGGAATCCAAGTTCCATGCCAGCCTGGGCAACTTAGCCAAATTTTGTCTCAATGAAAAGTAAAAATGGCTGGAGGTATAGCTCAGTGGCTGAGTGTCCCTATACCTCAAAAAGAAAAAAAAAAGATAAAAATTCACTAGAGAGTTCAACATCATGTTTGAGAGAGAAGAGGAAAGAATTCAGGACCTATAAACCAGTGTTAATTACCCAGCTTGGCTGGGGATGCGGTAGAGCACATTACCAGCATGCATGAGGCCCTGGGCTTAATTACACACACACACACACACACACACAACAAAAAACAGAAATTACCAAATCTAAAGACTAGTGAGAGAAAAGGGCTGAAGTAAAAGAAACAAAAGCCAGGGCGGGGTTGTGCATGCCCGTAATCCTAGTATTTGGGAGGATGGCAGTTTCAAGGCCAGTCTCAGCAACTTAGTGAGAAAGAGACCCTGTTTCCAAATAAAAAGTAAAATAGGTCTGCGGAGCTAGCTCAGAGATAGAACACCTCTGAGTTCAACCCCCAGTACAGGAGGAAGGGAAGGAGGGAGAGAGGAAACGCTGACTTAGAAGGAGGGAAGGAGGGAAAAAAGGAAGGAAGGAAGGCAGGAAGGAAGAAAAGGAAGGAAGGAAGGAAGGAAGGAAGGAAGGAAGGAAGGAAGGAAGGAAGGAAGGGAGGAAGAAAGGAAGGAAAGGAGGGAAGGAGGGAGGGAGGGAAATGTTGGCTCAGAAATTTGTGGGGTAAGATCAAACTTATCAACTACGTAATGGGAGTCTCACAGGAGAGAAAAGAAAGGAACAGAAAAATTACTTGAAAAATAGTGGTCAAAAACTTCCCAGATTTGAGCTAGAAGTCCAAGAAGCTCAAAGAAACCCAAATATGTTACATACAAAGAGATCTACCTTTTGACACATCATAATAAAATTGCTGAAAGCCAAATCTCAAGAAAAAATTCCTGGAAACAAGAAGAGGAAGGGGACTCACCGTAAATGGGCAAGCATCGCAGCAATGAAGCTGCTTCTCAGCTGAGACCATGGATACCAGAAGGCATCACACAGAAAAGACACAACAACAGTGCAGGAAGGAGACGGTCAAACAAGGATTCCATGTCTAACAAAGCTATCATCAAAAAATGAGGCAAAATAAAGACACGTAGAGATTAACAGAGGCTGCTAGCGGAACTGTCTTATGAGATACAATAGAGAAAGAAGTCCTTCAGAAAGGACACCAGAAGCTAAAACAAATCCACAGGGAAAAAAAAAATTAAAAGCCTCAACTGATAAACATGTGAGTTAGTGAAAAAGATTCCATTAAGATGGTTTTTCTCACTTCCCCTAACTTCTTTGTAATACATATGATTATTTGAAAAATACTCTGAACACTGTGTTGTTGAATCTATCTACTTATCACAGCCCATTTGCGCCACAGCACTGGAGTGCCTTGCTGAGAGAAGGTACTTGGAATGAGCTAGGAACCATAGGTTTATTGAAAAATACTTACAGGGCAGGTCCGGTGGCGGTCTTAGTGAGAAAGAGACCCTGGTGGCCACCAGTGCTTCACCAGAGAGCCCAGGGTGATAAGATGGACAAGCAGCCCTCTGTTGCTCACACTGTCTCTGTTCCTTCTCCAGAAAGTGGTACCTCTGTCCCTGGTGACATTGCCCAGTAGCAGCCATTGGGTAAGACTTCTCTTCTCCATGGTGCTCAGCTCTGCACCAGTTACCACAGACAGAGGGGTCTTATACATTATGTGCTAAGAGCAGTGATCACATTAGCTTAACTCGCTTTGTCCCAAGTCATGATCAGCATCCCAAGGATCTTGGTGTGCATTCAAGAAGACAACTTTGTTTTTTTCTTTTTTTTTTGTGGTACTGGGGTTCCTAGAAGCCCTTCTACCTCCAGGCTATACTCCCAGACCTATTTTATACTTTTTTTTATTTGGAAACAGGGTCTGTTAAGCCAGCGCGGCTAGCTTCGAACCTGCATGATCCTCCTGTCTCCTCCTCCCAAGCGCGGGGATGACAAGCGTGCGCCACCACGCCCTGCTAGGAAGGTATCTTTCTACCCCTAATGTTAACTTGCCCCCAGTCCCAGAATGCATGAGAGAAAGCCAGTCTCCCTGACTCACTCTCCTTACTTTTTTTTTTTTTTGGGGGGGGGGACACTGGGGATTAAATCCAGGGGTATTCTACCATCAAGCTACACTCCTAACCCTTTCTATTTTTTATTTTTATTTTGAAACAGGGTCTCACTAAGTTGCTGAGGCTGGCCTCAAACCTGGGGCCCAATACAAGCATGCGCCAAAGTCTCAGCATCCACATACAAGCATGCGCCACCATGCCTGAACTAAATTAGGGCTAATTGGGATGTATAATTGTGATGTATAACAATGCATATTTCAGCCTAGAGAACCTGCTAAGAAAATCACATGCACACACACAAATAGTAAATGAATAGGAGAATTAAATGGCCAACTAAAAATATTTCTTGAACACCAAGAAAGCAGTGGAGGAATAGCCAAAAAGATAGAAGACATACTGAAAATCTGAGGCAAGTCTTTGCAGAATTTCTGTTCTCTTTGCTTTTGTGTGATCTTAATAAAGAGGTAACTGGAGATCTATAATATGCGGGATCATTTACATAATTATGGACTCAAGGCAAAATGAAATTGCAGTGTCCCTTGTTCAACAAAATCAGATGGTGACAGAGATTAAACCAAGCAAGGGCCCATGTCACTACACGAGCTGTGCACCCACGAAGCTGACCCTAAGAACAAGCAGGAGGTATTACCATCCCACTCCTACTCTCTGGATAAACCCCCTTTGGGAATCCATTGCTATCTGTCCCCGTCTCTCCCTGTTGTCCTCTCCATTCCTACACTTATATTCAACGTCGCTGGCATTTGAGAAGGGCCCATCCTTCACAACTAGAAGTTCAAGAAATCAGATCCATACTGTCACATCAACATGATGCAGCTGTGCTTGGATATACTGTGCTGGAAATTGTTTTGCATTAAAACCTGTGATTCCCCATTACTTGGAAGGCTGAGACAGGAGGACCACAGGTTTGCGGCTAGGCTCAGCTACTTATTGAGGCCCTCCGCACTTAGTGAGACCCTCTGTTCAAAATGAAGGATAAAAATAGGTCTGGGGGTATAGCTCAAAGGTAGAATGTCCCTGGGTTCAATTCCCAGGACTGCAAAAAGTAAAAAAAATAAAACCTGTGATTCTATGATGTGTGCCAACATTGTGGTTCTCAAGGACAGTTGTCCTAGTAAGCAAATCCCTTTGCACAGGGGTTTCAGAGAAAAGCATCATTCTCTAAGTAGCTGATATTTATAAATTCATCTAAAAATATTTAATATATGTGACATCCGAAGAGGTCTATGTGGCATTGTACTGGGATAAGAGGACTTGTCTGTGAGGATGGCCAGTAATTCCTGATCCACTCATGAAGTGATCTTGTCATGTCTTCATAATTAGATTTTCTGATTATCTTAAAAAGAATTGGCTGGAACCTAGTTTAGTCATTTCCAATATCCTTAGGACAATCTGTGAGATGATGGGGCTACATCATGCTAGGAGAGTCTCAGGTAAGATTTGGGATGAATGGGTCATTGACCAGCTCAAGACCCCTCTCTTCCTTTGGACTACTGTCATACTTCTTTATCTAAGAAAAGTGAATGTGATGATAAGCATAAAGAATAATAAGTTGCCATGCATGTCTATTAAGAATCTTTTTAAAATTTGAATCTGGCCGCACCTGTAATCCCAGTACTTGAAAGTCTGAAACAGGAGGATCTCAGCTTCGAGGGCAGCCTCAGCAACTTACCAAGGCTTTCAGCAACTTAATGAGATCTGTCTCAAAATAAAGAGAAATAAATAAATAAATAAATAAATAAATAAATAAATAATAAATAGCAAGGGCTGTGGAGTGTAACTCAGAGATAGAATGCCCATAGGTTCAATCCTCAGCACCACAAAAACAAACAAATCTTTCAGATTCGAGTCAGAGAAATCCTCCTAAAAATTGGCTAACTCAAAACAAGAAATTTTTTATTTTGATGTAGATGATAATTCAGAAAATAGTCCATCCTTTGGAATAAGGCTAGGTTAAGTGGCTCACTAATGTCACCAAAAGCAATTTCTTCCAATTTTTCTTCTTAGTTTTCTATGATACCTTTCTTAATCTTAAAGCTTCATAGTTCCAAAATGATTTTCAGCACATTCTGGATCTCTTCTGGTCTATAAGAATATTCAGCAAGCAGAATCTCTTTCCTAGTAGCTCTCTGAACCAGGAAGTATTTTTCCCAGAATCCCCATCAAACATTCCCTTGTTTCTCATTGGCTGAAACTGAGTCTTTGCCTTGAACCAATCACTGTGGCAAGGCCAATGGAACAAGATGATTGGCTTAAACCAACCCAGGTTCTACATTCAAGCTAAGAGTGGGATTTGCCCTCCAACTACAAGGGTAGTGTGGTAGAGTCACTGTTACCAGGATGTGTCCTGAGAAGGTTAATCTGTCAAATCCTACTATCCCACCAATCGGAAACACTGACTATTGTGAAGTCAGCGGCCAGCAGGCCTTGAGCTCCCCACCCGAGGGCACTGCAGAGCTTAGGATGTTGAAGAGAGCTGGGAGGAGGTGTCAAGAACCCTGGGCTGCCTCCTACCAACTAACTTGCAGTCCAACATGTGAGTAACACCAATACAAACGAAAAGCCACCGAATGTTCTCAGTTGTGAATATCAGCCTGGCAGACACTGAACTAAGAGGTAGAGCCCTGGAGAGGTGTTTATTTATGTTTAAAAAACAAAGGTAAGGGGAGCTTTTATTGATATTTTTGGATACCCAGTACTAATAATAACCCTCGACATTATATGCACCTGAGGAAATACGCAGGAAAACAGAAATTGCAAAGCTTTAGCTATAACGCCAAGAATGAATGGATCTCAAGATAGTCATGCATTGTGCCAACATGTATTGGTGTCTGCTATGTACTTGGCCCTGACCTAGACACTGTATACGATAAGGACAGTTTAGCGTGGTGTTTCAGAGACCCTCCCATTAGAATCTTTCATACCTAGGAAAGAATTTCAGTTCTTTTACTCAATCTCTCTGGCTGTTGGTTGCCTCATATGTAAAGTGAAGATATACCTATTCCTGAAAATTGTTGTATATATTAAATGACAAAGTGTGAATAATTGAAAGTTCAACAAATTAGTGCACTCATCCAAGTGACTGGCACCCTTATAGTCATGAGAAATGATAGGCACCTTAACTGAGGTTAATAGTGTTGCTGTTGTTGTACTCTCTGGTTTGAGGGTGCCTATCTAGAGGAGTAGATGTGAAATGCATAGAGGTAATGAATGTCAGAAGAAAAATAGATGAAATAAAGTAGGTTTCAGGAAGATAAAATTTCTTCTCTGTTGGGAGCTGAGAAGGTTTCCTATTACAGTGTGTGATTAAACATGCCTAAACTTAATTTTGCATTACTTCTTTGCAAACTTTGTCTTTTTAAGAAACCAAATTCTAAGTGTCAGTACAGTAAGGGAAAGGTCCAGGAGTCGCACTGACACTTGCCTGAGTGTGTTCCCTAGGGAGGGTAAGTGCGCATGTCTCCCGTGTGGTCTAGCGTCACACGGAGATGGGATTGTTGCTGCCTGCCACGTGGCAAGAGGAGCGGCCGCGTGATTCATGGTTTAGTTGGGGCTATTAGATTGTCTTCCCAAGGGCATTTGATAATCTGTTTAACTGAGCATAGTCATTTGTCTTGTTTGCTGACTACTTAGCAGATGGATTTGTGATTTTGGTAATTACTATATGAACGTTAATAAGACATGATATCTTTTATTAATTAGCACTTCATGGGGTTTGTTTACCAAAATAGCAAAATCCAGATGATTGACAAATATTAATGAGTCACTGGTATTAGTTTTTCCAATTATATCCAGAGGTTATTCATCCTAGATTTTCCTCTTTGGAGTTTTTTTTTTCTCTAGAACAAAGACCAGAGCCAATATATTGTATTCTGTACCTAAGAAAAGGCCAATCTGGTATGTTTAGCCAGAAATGTTTACTTTAGAGTAGAAGTCATTTATGCATTTTTCCATTTTAATTTTCTCCAAAGAGGTTTTGGAGGTCAAAGAATAAAATGCTTTCAGAGAATTAAGTTATTTCTCAAGAATAATTTTCTAATAAAATTAAATGAAAATTGGATCTATTTTTAAAGGTAGATGGGTACATTCCCCATAAGACATGCACACACACAGAGTCAGCACACTGGGACACATCAGTGTGCCGGAACCTGAGAACGGGCTGGCGGGAGCTTTGTCGTGCTCTGGGGCTTTCTCTCTCTGTGGCCAGCCTCTTCCTTATACACACACACACCAGGGAGCCACCATGAGAAAGAATCCACCTTCTCCCGGGCACTGTCAGGCACGCAATCATGCACAAAGAATGGTACCGCTTATGGGATAACCAGTTAGAAAGAGCTTTTGTCCAGTACTGTCCCCCCTGAAGAGCTCATTTCATGACTCTTAGAAGAATCCTCATTCCTACTGAGATCCAGATCTGACGGTGTTTGAATTGCCAGCACGTCCTGATTGTTGACAGCCTCCACAAGCATTTCTTGAGCACTCACACTGCATTAGGCTACGTAAGGGCTTTAGTGTGTATGGTGAAGATGGCTTGTATCCAGGGATTTGCAGCACGTGCTGCTAGTTCCTCAGAGAAGCAAATATGATGCTTCTTCACTTTTACCACTAAACTTAAGCCAACAAATAGACTCAGTATAGTCTTTTCTGTCTGCCTTTTCAGAAACGCAAGCAATCCCTAGAAACGGCTATTACCTTCATTCAAATGCTGGTTATATGACAAAAATTATGTACTCCACCTGTTTTGTTCTCTTGCTTCTCATAAAAAATATTGTTGATAATTTTTTATATTTCTAAAAGTCCATTTTAATAATGAGAAAATTCATGATTAAGATTTTGAATAACTGTTCAAAGATCACACTGCTATTAAGGGGAAGAGTTGTGTCAGTGGCTGCCATTATATGCGTGCTGATCTACCTGAATTTTTTAAGTCAATGTTTAATTCAATCACCAACTTTTTTTCCCCTTATGACAAGCTACAAAATCAGAACCACTGATATTTAACCTGTAGAATTGCTCTTCTGGCATAGTCTGCCGATTAAATGTTGGGTCTCAGTTGCACACAGAACAAGGATTTAGAGCTACTCTTTTGGCAAAGCATTTGCAAACTGTGTCCAGGTGAGTCTTCCAGCATCACCCCAATTTCAGGTGTGTGAACCCATTGGGTTGCTGCCCCACAGGAGTCGGAGTCACTATTAGAGATTATGCAGCTGCTGTGGTGTGTCTCATTGGGGGGTCCACTGCTCTCGTTTTGTCTTTGTTGCCTGGGCAACCTCCTTGGGAATGAGAAAGAGTCATTTTCTCTTTTTCCATGTAGATCTATCTGAAGGACAAAAAGATAAAGTCATGGATTGCTTGTTGTCCACTGTCACCTACAGTGGAGAGGCAGAAGCCATGTTTCAGAATGTACACCGTCACACCCAGGGTGGGGAAAGATGCAAAACCAACCAGATTCTTCTTTGGAGCTCTGAAATCCAGTGGAGAAAATTTGCTTACCTGAATCCTGGCTACTTCACTTAAGATAAATATTCTATACTAATTTGCTTTAGTTTTCCTGTGATTGCTACAGACAATTTTGAGAAGACAATGCTATCATGTGACCGTGGCCGTGGTTTGAGAAGCCACCTTGAGTTCAAAGCTCCGCTTCTCCAATTTGCTAACGACATATTCTTGGGCAGTTTACATAACCCCTGCTAACCTATTTCCTCATCTAAGAAATAGGGACACTCATATGTAGCTTGTACATATCATTGATATCCATTCATTTTTTTTCAGGGTCTATTTATGTGTCAGGCATTCATCTAGATGCGAGTGAAACAATTGTAAATTAGAAAGCACGGGGCCAGCCTTCATGGAGGTTAAGTCTAGCACAAAAGGTACATATTTAAGTAGTCACTTCAAGTACTGAGTTACAAAAGAGGAAGTAGAATGTGCCATGGAAGTGAACAACAGAAAAAGCCTACTACTTTAGGAGGTTGTAGATAGCCTTTCTAAGAAAAATACAGTAAGGCCTTAAAGGAAGGTATGAGTTAGCCAGGTTAAGAGTGGAAGAAATGTGGTTACGAGGGAATTTATTTAAGGCTCAAAGGCAGGAGAAAAGCACAAGACACAAGAAGAACAAAACATGTTTAAGCATGGATAAGACAAGACCATTTTAGGTAGAGTGTGGTATAAGGTGGAAAGTGAAGGTTAGTGATGTCGCATAAGCAGTAAGACATTTGGAGTTTATCCTAAAAGTAATAGGAAGTTCTTAGAGAACCTGAATATGAGTTTCATTCAGAGGAGCTATAAAGATGAGATAAAATCACACAGATAAAGGTTTAACATAGCACAGATACCTAGTCACCTCTCATTGAAAGGTATTGTCGTTGCCATTCTCCACATCACCGTTGCTCTTAGATAAATGGCAAAAACCCTCCTTGCATTGTGCAAAGGGCTTCATGTAGTTTAGTGTAGAAAAATCATGTGCATTCTGGAAGTCTGGAAGAAACCCTTCCCAGTGAGAGGCAGAGGAGGGTGCAAGCCCACTCTTCACACGCGTGCTTCCTCTTGCTTTTCTCTCCTGTACCCTAATCCTTCCTCAGTGGGTTCACTCACTCGTTAAGCAGTGAAGTCATAATTTTTTCTGGCAGCTTTTTCATTTTCATAATGGATTCTTTGCTAAAGACTGCACATACTCAAATGGAGGTGGGCCAGATTATATGTTTTCAAGAAAAGTTGGTGACAGATATGAGGGGAGGTATGAGGAGAATTTTTATGTGCAAAATATAAGACAGCATCTCTGAAAAGCAAAGGTAGGCTGCAGGATGACATGTATTCATCTGTGGTGTGTATTCATCTGCTTGGCCTTATTATTGTTAAATTCTCTGGACCTATAGGTAGTCAATACAGCAACAGGACTCACTTAAAGGTGAGGAGAACAAAACTTTTCATTCCTAAATTCATTAGATTGTTCACTTTCCTTTGCCTCAGATTATGCTTCATTTAGATTATGAAATAAGATTGGGCTAAGGAGTTAAAATGGTTGACTCTGGCAGTCATTATAGTTTAGAATATTGACTATCATGCCAGATGCGATGGCACACATGTGTAATCCTAGTACTTGGGAGGCTGAGACAGGAGGATTTTAGATTAGAGGGCTGTTTTAAAATAAAATATATTTTAAAGGCATGGGCGGAGTGTATCTCAATGGTAGAATGCCCCTGGGTTCAATATCTAGTACCAAAAAATAAAAATAAGAAATTAAAAAAAATTTTAAAGGCGCCTAGGATGTACCTCAAGGCTAGAATGTTCTTAGGTTAAAAGAAGGAAAGAAGAAAGGAAGAAAGGAAGGAAGGAAGGAAGGAAAGAGAAAAAAGAGACTATCAACAGTCAGTCAGAAGATCAATTATGTATTTTCATAAGCCTTTCTTGATTATGAAAGATGCAAAAGGACCAAGTGAATTTTGATTAGGTTCTGAACTAATTCTACCACTAATTGTGTGTCCTTGGGCATAACTTTGAATGCCTCTGTACATAAAGATTCTATTGGTAAAATGAACTTCCTAATTACACACAATAATTGACAGACACCAATGAGCGAGACACTTTTTAATAAAAAAAAACTCTATAGTTCATATACAGTGCTTTACAAGAAATGACCCTGACTTGAGGCAGGTACTTGTTGAGAATAATACAAACACAGATAATGACAGTCTAAGAGAATATACAGCAAGAATCAAAGAGTGGTAACAGAGAACACCATCACAATGACACAGATGAGGGAAGTCAGTGCAGTTTAGCTGTGGGACACAGGCTTGTAATTAGAGAAGCCTGGCTTAGAACACTTGCTCTCACGTGTTAGCTGCATGCATTCGCTCATTTATTCTATATATCTTGGGTGCCACTCATATGGCAGTTATTGGATTTGGCTGTGGACATGCAGCAGCAACCAAGACAGATAAAGAATAAAGGAAAATCACTTGCTTTATTTTCTCTCTCTCTATGCCAAGTATGCATGCCTTGCATACTTCAAATCATTTGATTAAATACACAATGAGACCCACTATACCCTCAAAAGGAGAGAACATTCTCTAAGTTAAAAAAAATAGAGAATAACATCTGCTTAAAATTTTTTATTCTTTTGGGCTGGAATAAAACTAAGTAATTGTAAAAACTCAAATGCCTTTTAAAAAATATTAACCCCTTGCATCTTTTTGTTGTGGTTAAGGTAGGTAGTATTTGATAGCAGATATTTAAATACCAGCTATGGGTTGGATGCTGTATAAACTACTACAAAGTGAATAAAAATATTGATTTCCATTAGAGATGCTAAACTATTCATTAGCTTCAAGGACCTTTCCATTTAGTGGGGAACAAAACTGCCCGCCCCAAGTGAAAAGCATGTGTTTACAAGTCCAGTTTCTAAAAACGGGACTTCATCTTCTCTGGAAGGATGAGAAGCACTCAGAGTAGTGAGGAAGTATGTTTTCTTAAGTATTTCATTGCAAACAGCAAAGACAATAAAAAAAATGTAGTAAATGTTGAAATGGAAGTTTTGTTTTTGCTAATGATTTTTACATATTAACAAGAAAAGACTGGCATGAAAACTTGAGCAGCAGGGAAGGAGCTAATAATTGTTTATTTTCTTTATAGTAGCTTACAATATAGAATAACATATGGATAACCTGGAAGCTGGGCATGGTGGGGCATGCTCATAATCCCAGTTCTTGAAAGTCTGAGATAGGAGAATTCTAAGTTCACAGCCAGCCTCAGCAACTTAGTGAGGTCCTTTACAACTTTAGTGAGACTCTGTTTCAAAATAAAAATAAAATAAAATTGGGTTGGGGATGTACCTCAGAGGTAGAATCCTCCTGGGCTCAATCCCCAGTAAAACACACACACACACACACACACACACACACACACACACACTCTCTCTCTCTCTCTCTCTCTCTCTCTCTCTCTCTCTCTCTCTCTCAAAGATAACCTAGAGAGGAACAAAGACCAATGATTCTATGAGTCAGTCATTCAGGAAATGATAAGAGCTATCCTTTCTTTACCTCTGTACCTGACAGTGACAGCTAAAATCTGGGTAGAGAAACAGCATATACACAATAGATTTACTGCTCAAGTTACTAAATTCTCACATAGTAGTGATCATTATGAAGAAGTAGTAATTGGAGGGGAGTGTGTACATTACACATCTGTGTGTGGATATGTGTGTGTGTGTGTGTGTGTGTGTGTGTGTGTGTGTGTGTGTGTGTGTGAATGGAGGATAGGTAGGTAGGATGACTTCTTTACATTGATCAGGTAGGAGAGGAAGGTAATAATGAGAGAGAGAGAGAGAGAGAGAGAGAGAGAGAGAGAGAGAGAGAGAGAGTATACAGGCATGCAAAACATTGTAGGAAGAATGTTTTTAGTTAAATGCCAGAGTGAGCAATTTGGATTTTATTCTGAGCACAATGGGAAGCCATTGGAGGATTTTATATAGAACAGTAGGTTCTGATTCACATTTTCTAAAAATGTTTCACTCTGGCTACTTGGTGGAGTATAGTACATTTCAAGGAGTAAATGTAGAAGCAGAAAAACCAGTGAGGAGGCTGTTGCAACTGCCCAGATAAAAGATGATGGTAGCATGATACTTGATGGGACCATGGTAGTAAAGATGAGAAATGACATTCAGAGTTCTGTAGTAAGCTAAACCCTTGGGATTTGCTGTTCAAATCGATGAGGAGCATAAAAGATAAGGGTGAAATGACAACCTGATTTTAGCTCTATAAAATTTCATGTGTTTTAGCTTGGTGTGATGCCACACACCTGCAATTCCAGCTATTCATGAGGTAGAGGCAGGAGAATTACAAGCTCAAGGCCAGCCGGGGTAACTTAGGAAGACCTTGGCTCAAAATAAAAAGGGCTGGGATTGTAGCTCAGTGGTAGAGTTTTTGCTTCGCATGTTTGAAACCCTGGGTTCAATTCTTAGTATAACAAAAAAACTGTACATTTTCATTGAAACATCTTTAAAAGAATAGCCTTTGTGGAAACTAATGTTGATTCTAATGCTGAGAGTGGTGGACTAGTGTTATGATTTTGATTTAGAATGTCCCCCTAAACCTCAGGGAGACAAGGATGTCATGTTGGAGGTAGGGCTTGGTTGCTGAGGAGGTATCCCTGGAAGGGTGACCTTGAGGAATATATATATAGTCCCTCCATCTCTCTCTGTCTCTTTCTCTGTCTCTCTCTTCTCTCTTCTCTTCTCTTCTCTTCTCTTCTCTTCTCTTCTTTTCTCTTCTCTCTCTCTCTTGCTTCCTGCCTCCATGATGTGAGAACAGATCTCTTTTACTCTTTTCCTCTGCTCCCGATAGACCTGAGCTCCACAGATATAAATGGCTAATGTGAACTTAACTTTTGAAATCTCCAGAAATGTAAGCCCAAAAAAAATCTCCCTTCCTCTACATTGCAAAGATCAGTTGTTTTGAATTACAACAGTAAGAATGCTGACTGAAACAACTAGATAGAGAGAGATTTGAGCCAGAAAGGGAGCTTAAGTGCCTAGGCCCCAAGTTATACCACACAAGATATGGCAACTCCAATCAGGTCTCTTGGGAGCTATCAAATTTGTTTTTTGTACTTTCATATAGCCAGAAAAGACAGCTTTTTTCATAAAAACCATTTCTATATTTATTCATTGGCATATGACCCATATTTTACTCCAGTGTCCTCATCCACTAATGTTTCTTCCTTAAATTGGGGCCAATTTGACTAACAATAGCTTTTTTAGTCGATTCACATCCCTAACTGATTCCCTATTTCAAGCAGTATTTTAGCTGATTGTTTCAGGAGATCAAATTTGAATATAGTTGTAGATATATACTACAACAGAAGATAACCAAGATGAGAAACGGTGTCCAGGAAAACATAAAGATCATTAACTTTTGGATGTGACCTTTACATTGGTTGTAATAAGGTACCGGGAGGCAGTCTAGAGGGACAGTTATGTAAACTGACACCACCCAAACCACTACTTCTTTACTGACCCCAGAGATGATCTCCTCTGAACCTAAGTTACACAGGCATGGCAAATAGAAGCCAGGTGGCCTCTATTTTGCATTTCATCTTTCTCATGATAGAAGGCCCTCTTTAGGGGAAAGAGAAAATACACTGCAATGAAAGTATTGTAACATACAAAATGTCAATATTGGTTTTAAATTATTGCATCATTTTCTGAAATAATGATTTGTGCAAGAAATGTCATGAATTATAATTAATTTACATATGCATTAAATCCCACTTTCAAAGAAACCCTCTTTTCTCTTTCAAACATTGGAAATTAAATATTTATGTTTTTTGTGATTTCATATAGACATAGTTAATATTGCCTCCCAAAATCCACCTGCTCTCTACCACGTGTCATTTCTGCTGACTGTGTTTGGTCCTGGGGATTGAACCCAGGGGCATTCTACCTCTGAGCTACATCCTGAGCCCCTTCTATTTTGTTTTGTTTTGTTTTGTTTTGTTTTGAAGCAGGGTTTCAATAGGTTACTGAGACCCTCTCCAAGTTGTTGAGGCTGGCCTTAAATATGTGATTCTCCCGTCTCAGCCTTCCAAGTATGGAGATTTCAGACATGAGCCACCCTACCTGGCTCCTGCTGACTCTATAAACTCATAGCTATAAAATTAGACTATCATGCCAAGGAGAGAATGAAAAGCACTGAGCTGCTTCCATTTCAGTAGAACACAGCAGGTAAATGGGAATAAGTCTCCTCACTTTCACAGATCTCTTCTTATATTTTAACTCTAATAGATTTGAGAGCTTAGCTTTTAGTCCTTGAACTACTGGAGAGCAACTGAAAAATAGTTATTGCATTCATTTGAGAGTGAAGTCAAGTTTCTCAAATTCTCAGTGTCCTAATTTAATTTTTACCTTTTCAAAACAGATATGAACATATATGTCAAGGACTACATCCTGAAGTGTCCTTAGGTTAAAGGTAGATAGAGTGAGCTATTTATTGTTATTTTAATGTGACAGATGTCAAAATTCATTGAAAACAAGGAAGCCAAAGAGTGAAAAGAATGCAAAGAATTTCAGTGTTTCCTTGCAAATATGTGTATATATATATGTGTGTGTGTGTGTGTGTGTGTGTGTGTGTGTGTGTGTGTATGCTTTGGGGTTTTTTTTCCATTTTTATGAAGCAGAGACATCCTTGAATATTTCTGACTTGGGTGTTAGGCTAGTTTGGAAGTTTAGGTTAAAATTTTTAGTCAAATTGATGAAAGAGAGAATAAACCCCAAGGATTTCTTTGTCTTTCTCAAACACAGGGTGGTTATGTATGAAGACCCCCTCTTTTCTCTCTGCCCTTTCCTATCATTCCAAGTAAGAAGAAATAGTGATGATAACAGGAAAATTTATTTAACAATGCTTTTGTAGGAAGGACTTGATTCTCTCTATGCCTCTGAAATCACAGCAAATAGACTTTTTCAGCCAAATATAAACTTAGTCTTGCCTTTAGAATATCTTTTCTTCATGAGCAGACAGGGTCTCCACAGGCCGACTGCATTCCAAGAACAGCCTGAAGTGAAGCGTTAGCCAGGTATCGCCTTACAGGGATGAACTTGTATGGCAACATATCCTGCAAGTTAGGTGAGAATTTCTTAGTGACAGAACTTGAACAGAGCAGTATATAATTCTCAAAAGAGTTTGAGATGTGTCATTTTATTCCCTACAATATTTCCAAAACAAGAAAGTACTTGGCACTTTAAAGAAACTCATTGTGTGTCATGAATTAATGAATGAACAAATAAACAGTTAAAAGAGCAAGAGAGTGTGGAGGATGTCGACTCTTTGTAAATGTGCCTCAATATCCTTTCTCTCAGAATACGTGTTCTCCCCATTGTGACTCCTACTTATTATTCATGAGTTAGCTCAAAAATTCCCCTCGTTCCAAAAGGGACCATTCTACAAATGATTGGATCGCACTCCTTAGGATACCTTGTATACCTCCCTTAGGAAATGTAATACACACTTTGTTAAACCAGAGCTTTATGCATGTGATTCATTTTCCCACTGAAAGGACCCTAGGAGGAGGGAGTATATCTTTACTCATTGTGTACATCCTACCAAGATAAATGGGCTACCCATTCTACGCACTCAACAAGCATGGGGAAACCAATAAACTTGTGAAGAAGGTGGCTGCACATGAGAGAAAATAGAACTTAAGTGTGGCTATGTAGTGGGAGGTGGCATCACTACTATAAAGAACAAGCAGTATGAACTGTTAATACAAAAGGAAATGTTTTCCCGGGTGGAGTAGTGCCTGTCTGTCCCTGACAAGGCTCTCAGTGGTGGGACATTAGAAATATTATTTTTTATTTAACTTACTTGTTATGTACTCAACAATTACATACTACTATGGGAATGATAATCTACTGTTCAAAACAGAAAGGGTTCTTGCTCTCTTGGGACTAAAAATCTAGTGTAATAGAAAAATAATAATTAAATAATCAGACAAACAAATACATGAGTGTCAACTCTGTGTCATTTTAAAAGTCAAGAAAGTATTTGACAGATCTGACATAGGTCCTAAGGAAATAACAGTTGGAATGTGATCTGAAAAACAAGTCAGTCAGCTACGTAAAACGGATAGAAAAGCATTTTATGCTGGGAGCAGCCTATGCAGAGGGCCTATGCATTGTGGCAAGTGGAAGGATATGGAGTGCGGTGCATTCAAGAAACCAAACGAAGACTCGTGTGATTAGAGTGCGGAGACTTTTTCAGGAAGAATATTAGGAGATATTGACCGAGAGGTACACATGGGCCAAACCATGCTGGATTTTAGGGCTATGTTTTTATATGCGCACGTGCATATATGTGTGTGTGTGTGTGTGTGTGTGTGTGTGTGTGTGTGTGTGTGTATGCTATTGGTGATTGAACCCAGAGGCATTCTGCCTTCAAGCTACACCCCAGCCCTATTTTTCTTCTTTATTTTGAAACAAGGTCTCACTAAGTTGCCGAAAGTCTCACTAAGTAACTGAGGTTGACCAAGAAACTGCAATCCTCCTGTGTTAACCTCATAAGTACTGGGATTACAAGTGTTGCCACCATGACTGGCTGTGTTTTTATACTTTAATGTAAAAAAATGAATGAAGGCTGGGGTAACATGATCAAACTGTATAATATAATATATTATTAGTAATATCACTCAGCCAGGCGTGGCAGCCAATGCCTGTGATCCCAGTACTTGGAAGGCTGAGACAGGTGAATTGCAAGTTCAAGACCAACATGTGATAACTTAGCAATATTCTATTTCAAAATTAAAAATAAAGTAGGGCTAGGAGTATAGCTCATAACTTCATGGAGCATTTCTTGTGTGCTTACCATGTACCAGGCAATTTGCTAAGTGCCTTGTGTGAATTATTTTATTTCGTCTTCTCTGCACCACCATGAAGAAGGTTGCTATGATCCACTCCCTTTTACCAGTGAGGCAACTGATGCTCACAGATCAGGGTCAGAACTAAAGGAAGCAAGCTACAAGCCTACAATGGCTTCAATTCAAGGAAGGAATCACTCGTTGCAGGGTGACGCCAGTGCCTGCTGTGCTTGCACAACTCTGAGAGAAATGCCTCCCTGAATTCTGCACTCAGAATCATCCCCCCTTTGTTTCAAATCTGGGGTATGGAATGTTTCCTGGGCATCTCAGCTCAGAAACTATTAAACTACCTTTTAAACTCATGGGTATATAACGCTTTAAAATTTTTTTCCATCTCTAAAATTTTCTGAAGTTCAAAATGAACACCCAGTGGCCCTTCTCATTACTGATCTCCCATAAATATAAAATAATTTTCAATGAAAGATTAAACATGAGGTTAGACTTCAAATTGTAAATAGCAAGATTTGGCTGGAATAAATTCAGAGAATGAAAACTGGTAAATTATAAAACTCATTTCATGGAATGGAATATCTTAACATTATTCGGGAGATGAGAAAGAACGAGTCAAATATTTAAAAAGTAAACAGGTTTTTCCCATTAATTTTAAGCCAACAAAATGAAAATTAAATCTTCTCGCTGCAATTAGATAAATGGATGTCAATCAGATATGAAACAGCTAAACAAATTAGCTATGGGGCAGTCCTTAATTTGGGCTTTCTTGTAGGGTGGTAGACATGTAATCTGTTATCAGCACAGGTATGATTAAATTATTAATAGCATTGTGCAAGGCCACCTAGACACCAGAGCTTGGGGACTCTTAAATCTATTCTAATTGAAGCAGAGAATCACTGGGCTGGAAAAGACCCTGACTCTTCTCAAGATATGTCGCTGCTTGTGACATGTGGGGCCTGCAACACAACAGCAGCTGCAAGCTGACCTCCTGGCAAATTTAATCTGCAAATGGGTTCCTGTGTAAGATAGTTAATGCCTTCCATTATCACGGAGGCTTCCTTCTAGATTTTGGAAAGCCTGGTTGCAACTATTTCATGCCAGGTTATTATGCAGATTGACTAGTTTACAGGAAGATTACGGATGCAAATAAATCAGATTTTGAAGGGAAGAGCTTCTGTGACCTCTTAAGGGGATAGTAATATGTGTATAATGGTCAGGAAAATGCTCCCAGATCATCGGGACAAGAAAAGGGTCACATTGCCATTCCTTGACATGTCCTGAGGCTGGAATAAAAATCCAGGCACATTCTATGAGTGAATGGATGGAATTCAAGAACTGCTATACTTACTCCTAAGTCACCACTCTTTTCTCTGGTTTTAATGTGTGTGGGGGGGTGTCATGGTCCAGGAGGATAGATAGACTCCTCCCAGGACCCTGAGTGAGTCACTTAATCCCTCAGTGTACATCTCCTTTGTTGGATTATTTGGTGTTTGGAAACAGCCCGAGTCACTCACCCAGCTTCTCCCTGTGACCTCCCACTGCCCTCTCTTAACCCAGGGGAAATCTCTCCCTACTGTTACTTCTGTACAGACCATCTACCTTGCCTTTGGTGACTGTCCAGGAGCTGATCTGAAAGGTCTCAAGTAATCTCACAGAGCTAAAAGCACAGGGGAAATTAGGATTAAGCCCCCTTTTTGGTGCTCATGAGAATGCATGATGGAGAAGATTCCCCAACACTCTAGATTACTGACTTCTTCAACTATATCAGTGATGAACAGAGTGATGAGCAGAGATTTCTTAACTCTGTCGGTGGGGGCCCTTAGGGTGTCAGTAATTGTTTCACAGAGCCATTCTGCTAAAAGAAATATCTGTTACTTTATTGAGTAGTTAGGCCAAACGGTGCAAATTTACATCCAAACAATTTAGTAACCTTTTTGCAAAGTCAGATATATATTGAGAGAAAAAACTAATTTATTAAGTAGCCACAATTACTTACTCACAAGGTGTGGATCGTGCTGAGCACTGCACAATTGCTTGAATTGACATCAGATTGGACCTGGCATTCAGATCTTTTCCTCCACTTTGTTTTTCCATCATACTTGGTTTTTGTCGCAGCATTCTCTGACAACTAAGCTCTGCAGAGACATGACAGGCGCTGTGGTCTACTGTGGAAACTGTGATCTGCCTCAAGCTAATAGTTTGCATGGTATCTGACAGATGTGTCTCCCTCAAAAATTTAAAACATTCCTCAGCAATCCTGTGAGTTCACTGTGGTACCCTGAGGGACCACAGATCACTTTAGGATCCATAGTTTTAGGTAGCATATTGTTTGATTTTCAAAGACAAAATATGACAATATAGAAGAACTTAGCTTTGGGCATGTTCATATAACAAATACCCGCTGCTGTCCTTTCTGTTCAATAGGTTTTCTCTATGATAATATTTATTAATAAAGAAAGAAAACATATTTTTTTTCTTCCAGGGAATTAAATGTTCTGCACACTACAGAAGTGAAATGCACACACCCCTACCCTGGGAGACAGGTTAAATGCACAGGACATGACAGTGAATAACTCACAGTTAAGCCGAACATGGTGACACACGCTTGTAATCCCAGCATTTGGGAGGCTGAAAGAAGACTATCACGGTTGGTGGCCAGCCTCAGTTACTTAGTGAGGCCCTTTGCAACTCAGCGAGACCCTGTTTCAAAATAAAAAATAAAAAAAAATAGGGCTAGGGGTGTAGCTCAGAGTAGAATGCCCCTGGGTTCTATCCCCAGTGTAAAAACAAAACAAACAAACAAAAAACAAAAAACCTCCCAGTTGCTATGGAATAAAGTAGTGCAGGACTTCAAAGGGTAGAAAATGTAAGTGGTAGCAAGAAGGCAGGATTGGAGCTAGACCTTGAGAAAGGAGCAGGGCAAGGGGGGAAGAGGGCACTCCCAAATCAGGGAACCCAGCAAGTGTTAAGCCCGGTGCTTTCCAAGTATGAATGCATATATGAACATACATTTATATTTGTCCCCCATAAATAACTAGCAGTGGACTGAATCATGCTAGAATATTTAACTTGCTAGGTCACTACTTGATAGATATTTTCCAAAGTGCCATTTTGCATTCCCACTAGCAGTGTAGGGAAATTCCAGTTGCTTCACATCTTCATTAACAGTTATTCTTAAGCAATTTTAGGAGGAGTGCAGTAGCTATTGAGGACTTAACTTGCATTTAGCTGATGCATAATAATGTTGAACACATTTTCAGGTACTTATTTGTCACCTGTATATCTCAACTGGTAAAATATTTATTCAACTATGTTGCCCACTATTTTTGCCAACATAATTTTTGAGCTCTCTCTCTCTCCTCTCCCTCTCCCTCTCCCTCTCCCTCTCTCTCTATCTCTATCTCTCTATCTCTCTATCTCTCTCTATCTCTCTCTTTCTCTATCTCTCTCCTTGGTACAAGTCCTTTATCAGATGGTTTATGAAATATTTTCTCCTTGTCTTGGATGTGACTTTTTGTATACTGTTAACTGCTGCTACTGTGGTGTTACAGTGACCTTGAGAACAATGTCCATGTACTCACTTTGACTTTTGGCATCTTTGGGTCCCCCGTGTGATCACAACTGCTGCTGCTTCTCTCTCAGGGAGCAGTCGCCAACTCAGCATCCTCTTTGATCTTCTGCCGAGAATGCAGGATGCCAAGAAGAGACCTTCAGCCAGTGAACAGTTCTTACCACCATCACTCAAGTGCTATACTGAGGTTTCACCAAGAAGCTCACAACCTCTCAGGGCTATGCTTTAGGACTTGAGGCGCAAGTGCCCACTGCTGTCTTTGGAATTCTTCATAATATATCTGTGGTTTCTATCAGCCGTCTGCCTACCCCAGGACTGGGCTTGAAGAACCTTATCAGATTCTCAGTGGATATCCAGTCCCTAGACTCGCACTCCCCATATTCCTACTGCCTGCCATTTGGTCAAACTTTGGTCTCCTTTAGTAATGACATTCTTAGCCTCAGCAGCTTAGTGAGGCTCTCAGAAACTTAGTGAGAACCTGTTTCAAAGTAAAAAATAAAATAGGGCTGGAGTCTAGAGGTAGAGTGCCCCAGAGTTCAATCCCCAGAAACACAAAATAATAATCGTAACAACAACGATAACATTCTTATGCAATTGACTTCCATTCTTCCCGTTTTCTTCCTCCTAAGATAAATATTGACCTTCTATCTTTCAGAAATTGGTGAATCAAATTTAAAGCCAAGCTTTAGGTCTTCAAAAATCCTTTGCTTCCTTTCTCAGGCATCATAATTTTATACCTATCAGTGGTAAACCTTAAGATTCACATTCCTGCTGTAAGCTATAAAATACAGTAGGAACTCATGAAGAACACATGTTGGTCTTTCTTGTTCTGCCTTCTTTCTGAGTTAAGTGCATGGGAAGAACTCCACTGCTGGAATGGTAGGTCCAAGGAAAAGTTATGGTAGTCTCTCTCTCCGTGTGTGTGTGTGTGTGTGTGTGTGTGTGTGTGTGTGTGTGTGTGAGCCTTCTACCTCTGAGCTATACCTCCAGACCTATTTTATATTTTATTTGGAAACAGGGTCTCATTAAGTTGTGGAGGGCCTCACTAAGCTGCTGAGGCTGGCTTCCAACCTGTGATCCTACTGTCTCAGCTTCCCAAGTACTGGGATTACAAGAGTGTGCCACCATGCTACGCAGTGCAGTCTCATAATTCTATGAAATGTTATCTTACTGCGTTTGCTCTTAGTAGGTAAAGAAGTCTCTGAGAGACAGTCCCTGCAAAGGCAGGAAAGTCCAGAGCACATTTGCAAAATGACAATAATAATGATCACTATTTTGATCAAATCTACCATTTGGTACCACTTGGTACTGTGTGCCAACTCTGGCTTCAACATTATCCTAGAAAGTTGCCAGTTATTATTCCCTCTTTGCAGTAAATGGAACTGGAAATGTGTATTTTAGCATAACTTTCCCTGGGTTACAAAGTTGTTACTGTTGCCAAGGTTTAAACTCCAGGCCAGTCTGGTTTTAAAGTACATTCTCTCTCTCTCTTTTTCTCTCTCTCTCTTTCTCTCTCTCTCTCTCTCTCTCTCTCTCTCTCTCTCTCTCTCTCTCTCTCTCTCTCCTCCCTTCCTCCCTCCCTCCCTCCCTCCTTCTCTCCCCCTCTTTTTCTCCCTCTCCTTCTTCTCCCTCTCCCTCTCTTTGAGACTGGGGGTTGAACTTGGGGTGTTCTACCCCTGAGCCACATCCTCAGCCCTTATTTTTACTTGAAACATGGCCTTGCTAAATTGCTTGAGGATCTTGCTAAGTTGTTGAAGCTGGCCTCAAACCTGTGGTACTCCTGTCTCATCATCCCACGGGCACCACCACACCTGGCTAAAGCATATACCCTTAACCTTTAGAACAGTGATCATCAGTTCATTTGATCTGAGGACCTACTTATAACCTTAAAAGTATTGAGGACTCCAGAGATCTTTTATGTAGTTAATAGTTACTGATACTTTATTAAATTTGTATTGTTCATTTAAAAATAATATTAAGTTCATTACAGGTTAATGGCAATAACATACTTTTATGAAAATTTACTACATTTTTCAAAACAAAAGCCATTACTGAGAAAATAGCATTGCTGTATATCTTTGCAGATCTCTTTAATATATGGCTTATTAATGAATAGCTGGATTCTTTTATCTGTTTCTACATTCAGTGTGCTATGATATCCCACATCAGGTAACCTCTAGGAAACATCACTCTACACTCCTCAGGGCATGAGAATAAAAAATCCAAATAATGTCTTGGTACTATGAAAATCATTTTGATTTGTGGACCTCTAAAAGGGATTTAGGAATCCATAAAGAAGTTTCTACCAAATTTTGAGAATTGCCGCTATAGGATGATTATAGATGCATTGGTTCCAATGTGGTAAAACTCTTATTATATACAGAGAAGAAGTGGACTATGATTTGAAAAGTATAGAGTAGGATCAAGTGATGGGAGGAGGATAACCATTTAAGGAGCTGTTATCCCGAGTGCCAAGCAACCACTGATGGCTTTTGGCTTAATCAGAGCTTTGTAGGGGAACAAGTTGTCAATAAAATGGGTAGAATGGGTTGGAAATAGAATAGAGGAAACGCATTTTCCTCTATTCTAGAGGAAAATAGAGGAAATAAAGAGGAAATTTTTGTAGTAAGAACACTACAAAAAGACAGCATGCCATTGTGTATCTGGAGCCCAACATCAGGATTTTCATGGCAATTAAATATGCTAGTCTATATAAAACACATAGAACAAAGTCTGAACCATGCATGGTAAATCCTGATTGCATTGGAAGTACCTGTGATTCGTATTGTTAGTAGCAGTGATATTATTATTGGCTGAGCAGAAATAAAAGCCTGAACTAGGCAGAACTGACAGGACATCTTGAGATACAGTTCATAGGGTATCTTTGGTCCAATATTTTAGATCCCTCTAAATGTCCATGTCATTCATGCTACTATTTTATTTCCTTGCGATTTGCCACCCATCACACCAATCCTCTACAGACCTAGAGCCTTTGAACCATTTAAATGCTGTCTCCTTGTTGACATAGTACCTAGATCTTCAGCTATAACCTATACAGATGGCCCCCCATGGCTGTGGGTTCTGCATCTATGGATTCAACTAACTGCACATGGAAAAACTTAGAAAAATATGAGTCTGTACTGAACATGTATAGACATTGTTTCTGGTCTTTATTCCCAAAATAATATAATATAACAATTATTTACATAGCATGTGCATTGTATTAGTTATAATAATTAATCGAGATAATTTATGGAGAATGTGCCTAGGTTACATACAAATCCTATGTTATTTTATTCTCACGCATGTTACTTGAGCATCCTCATATTTTTGTATCCATGGAAATCTTAGAACTCAGCCCCCAGAGATACAAAGGAACAACTGTATTTGTTTCATGAGTATAGAAATGGTGGTGCACACTTGTAATCCCAGCATCTGGGAGGCTGAGACAGGAGGATCTTGTTTCACGGATAACCTCAGCTACTTAGTGAGGCCCTTTGCAACTCAGTGAGACCCTGTTTCAAAAAAAAGGATAAAAACAGGGCTGGAGATGTAGTTTGGAGGTAGAATATCTCTGGGTTACATCTCCAGAACTGCAAAAAAAAAAAAAAAAGTGGGATTTAGGAGACTGGTTAAAATAAAAAACACTGGTAATGTACAAACATCTGTACTTTGGTTTGAACTGATTATTTTAAGTTAGCACCAATAAGCTAATATATTTAATGGGAACTTCTCATTTGTGTTTTACTTTAAAATAGGGTGTGCCTCAATTGGCGAATATCTTCCCCTCTGTGTACTCCAGCTGTCAGCTGGAACATTAACTGTGAAAGTTGCCAAGGTAGCAACGATGACATAATGCTCCTTTGCAAAAGGTATTGGCCTGTCCCTAGCCCCAAAGTCCCAGTGATGAATTACTGATGAATGATTACTGCCCCTCCCTATAACTTCTTCACCCTGAGAGCTGGTCTGCCTTTGTATGTTAAAGGCCCCAGGATATATTCTGGATGAAGAATAGCAGGTTGGCTCAGGTACATTTTCTGACTCTGACACCTTATTTCTGACCCTTATTTTTTGGGTTGACCGACTAGCAGATCTCATCTGTATATGGTGAATATAATACCACCTTAAAAGAAGTCTTGATATTTCCAGTAAGTAAAGCATTTCCTAACAAAGAAAGGGCAGATAGCTCAAGAAAATTCAGTTTCTCCAGCCAATCTTTCAGGTCATTGTTAGGCTGTGAATAGAACTGTTGTTTGAAAATAATTTTCTGTTGGGACTCTTTGAAGTTATCCCATCATTGTTTCTTAAAGACTGATGTCACTGAAGAGAAAACAGCAGTGACAATCTCATAGTTACTGCAGAACACATGGCCTCTGTTTCTCCCTGGACGTTTTTAGGATCTTTTTGTTTTCTTAATGTCCTGAAAATGCATAATGATTATGTACTTGTGGATCTCTTAAAAATAATGTAGACGGCCAATGAGGTCCTCTGAGTCTTAAACACTCACATTTTTAATGACAAATATCCTTCAGGTATTTTTATATATTTTTCTTGGCCAATTACACATTTTAGTAAGGTTCAAAGTCATACAAACAAGCATGCTCACAGGTCTTGGTTTACTTCCCATCAGGCCCCGCCCTACTGCCCACCCCTCTCCCATGCATACTAGTGAGATTAGTGGTGATACCTTCACATTAATTAGATTTGTTTCTTCCATCAGTTCTTCCTTTTCCCTTTCCACCTTCTACTTCCCTCCCCTTTTCCCCCTTCCACTATTCTACTATCACTTTAATAAGTGTGTGTGTGTGTGTGTGTGTGTGTGTGTGTGTGTGTGTGTTACTGGGCATTAAATGCAAGGACATTCTACTCTGATCTATAACCCTGGCCCTATATTATTTATATTTGAAATAGTCTGTCTAGTTGCTGATAGTTTCACTACTTCTTGTAGAGGTACTTGAACCTACGATCCTCCAGCCTCAGCCTTCCAAATACTAGGATTATAGCCACGTACCACCACACCATCCATGCTTTCTTTTCTTTTTTCTTTTCTAGTTATTTCTTGGTTGGATGCTGGGCTGCATAGACTAATTTCCTATTTTTATGAATCCTGGTGTTTTCCCTCTTAATTTTTTTTTGTCCTACTTTTTAAGAGATGTCATTAACTATATATTTTTTTTACCTTGTAATGATTTAGAAGGTAATTTTGTCATATTTTTAATTCCATGAGTTTTTCTCACAATCGACTTATTTTTTCTTTGTAATAGTGTCCAGCTCCTGTTTTGTAGATCTATTCTTTTAGAAGTATTTCTCCATGTACTGATTAGGGTTTATTTGTTTATGCTTCTACAAGTATTTCTATTGTTTCTGGTACCTGTTCTTCTGTTAGTTCATCTTGATCTTTAGGTTTTCTTCACACTGTGTAGTTTTACCCAACTGATTAAATGATCTTACATTGCAGTAATATGTGAGGCTGAAGCCACAGAATGGTTGAATGGACCTGAATAAGAATTAGCAACTGAATTAGCTTCATTCTAGGGTGAGCAGGCACAGAGGTGACCGTGCGGTTTGGAAACCCTAAATACCCCAATGCAGATGCATTTGCTCAGGAAACCCTCATCACCTGAGTCCCTTCCCGACCCTTTCATTATTCCTCAAAAAACAACAACAAAAAAAGTTCCTTCTATTGCATCAGCGCAGGCTGGGATATGGAGAAGTGCTGAACAGTGGGGACGGAGGGCAAGTAAATCCTTTTTTCTCTTCATGAGTTTTATTTTGGCATCCCTTCTCTTTTTCAGCACCATTTTGGCATTTCTAAGTCCTACACTTCATAGGTTTGACAAGGTAAATTGGTGCCCTCTTTGGCTGTGCCCTCCATATACATTCTTTTATATACTTTTCTTTCTCCAGAAACACATGAACTCCACAGTCTACTACATGCCCCTCCTTATGCTATCTTCATTGTTGTGGGCTTATATCTGCTTTGCTCCTTTACTATCCTCTAGATCTTGGCAGGATAAAAAAAAAGAGAGATAATAACTGTATGCTCGGTTCACTATTGCCCTTAATTTTCCTTTTCTGATTGTCCCCAATCAAGGAGGATCTTCTTAAGAGTCCAAGCCAGCCTTTAGTGGATGGTCTGATTCTGTGTCCTGGAAATTCTGTTTCAAAGTAGAAAATCATCTTCTTTGACAGTCTAAGTCTCTGCATTTCCCCAGTTATACCAAGGAGTTTCTCCATATTTAGGTACTGACAGCCCCCTCTGCTACCTTAAAATCTTGGAATATTTAGTTTTACTTAATGTGTAGGTATGCAGTGTTCTGAATAAGGAAGCTAATCATGAAAAATAAATAAATAAAAGGCCTTGGAATTTTTTAGAAAATAAAACATTCAAGGATTTTACAGAAATTACCATCATAGAGCATTTCAAATTAAATAAATCTTTTGAGAGAGAAATTCTGATGAGTGTTGAAGAGATTATGTTCTCTTCAAAGGAATATAGGACTATAGAGTTCTTCAATTTTTTTTATGTTCTGGGTTTTGAATTCAGGGACATTCTACCTTTGATCTGAACCTTTTTTATTTTTGTATTTTGAAACAAGATCTCACTAAGTTGCTGAGGTTGGCCTTCAACCTCCAATCCTCTTGTCTCAGCCTCCTAAGTACTAAGATTACAGGAATGTACCACCACACCCAGATCTCTTTGATTTTATTTTTAAACAAGTAGCATGTACTTACTAGGTAGAAGGACTTGAAACAAAAATGTTCATAGAAAAATGTAAGTTGGATCATTATAGAGTAGAATAAGTAAAGTAGGGGTTGAACCCCAGATCTGCCACATTCTTGCTCTCAGATGACATCTCTGAGTTCTGGTTACCTCAGTGACGACCCATCGGGCTGGTCATGAGAAATAACAATAACTGTTACCTAAAGAAATGAGCACAATGCCCAGCACTTGCTCAGCAGCTATGTGATTCTAAGGTTATCAGGATTTATCATGTCATTGTCCATCCTCTTCTTAAAATATCCCACAGAGGTGCTTCCCTGCAGACATATCGATGGTTTTGTAACTTCACGGGCCTCAGAACAAGCTTCTTCTAATGTCTCTCAGTCCCTCTGCTTCTGTTTAAGCTCATTCCCTTTTTCTCAGCCCTACAAGTACTGGACAACTAAGCCAAGCCCCCACCCGGTCAATATTATTTAGCCACCAAGTATGGTCAAACAGTGATGACTCCTTAATTTTGTTTGTTTTGCCATTTTAATAATTACTTACTGAAGAGGCATGGGCTAATCTGTGAAATGAGAGATTTTGATGTCTCCCAATTATTTGTACATCATAGAATCTGTGAACTGGAGCGACTGCATGCTTCTCTAGTGGAGATGGACTTTGCAGCTCCTTATTTGCCTAATGAAGTAGAATCCAGAAGCAGGCAGATGGGGTTCTTTTAACAACATTCACATCAAGGGAAGCTATGAATGCATTATAAAGGTGGTAGGAAAATATTCAAGTGTTGCTAAATTTGTGGGAAGAAATTTATTTACCTTGAGCATATTAGTTAATAACTGTATACAGAGAAAATCAGTTCCAGTCTTTCATTTAACAAACGACTCTTACCTAGAGAGCCTGCTATTCACACAGTGCTGAAGCAAACCCAAAAACTGCTGATGAGACATGAGGGTTAATTCACACATCCATTCAACAAACCTCCGTGTGTCAGGCATTGTACTTAGGAACTTTGAATACAATAGTGAATAAAAAACAGTCGGGAGCTTACTGTCTACTGGAGGGAACAGTTCCTAAATCACCGCTCACAGACAGAGCTTTCGGACTTTAAGCAGAGCAACTGGCATTCTCAGATCTCAGCTTAAGGAATTGATCATGCTTGTATTTAAGGAAACACATGAATAGAAGATTTGCTAAGAGGCCATGGCTGGAGAGCACTGCTCAAAGATAATAATGGCCCAAGCTAAATTAGCGACCACATGAATAGACAGTTGTGGATAGATTGTAAGGTTATAAGGAGCTAGACTTTATAAGGCCTTGCAACTGCCCGGAAGTAGGAGGAGGGAGGTATTAGAAATGTCTTTTTCTGGGTGTGGTAATACATGCCCAGTAGTTGGGAAGCTAAGACAGGAGAATTACAGGTGTGAGACCAGCTTCAGAAACTTAGTGAAATTCTCAGCAACTTAGCAAGATCCTGTCTCAAAATAAAAAGGGCTGGGGCTATCACTCAGAGGGAGAATATCTCAGGTTCAATTCTTAGTACAAAAAAATAATGAAAAGAGAAGGAAAGAAGAAAAAAGAAAAGAATAAAAGAAAAGAAAGAATGGAAATGAAAAAACATTTTCTGAGTCCCTGGCTTGGGCAGCTAGGTGGATGGTAGATACCTTTCAAAGGACAAAAAATCACAGAAATCTATGTATTTCTTTTTATATAAAATTGACATTAATTACTTTAATTATCTTGTATAGTTGTCTACACAGTAATAACTACCAAATACCTGGTGTAAAACATATTTAGTAAGCATCAGCAATTATTTTTAAATACAAAATTTCATAGAAGAAGTTAATTGTTGTAAAGAGGAGACAAAGGGTTACTGATCATTTCAAAGAAGGTGTTGTAGACTAGAGGGCAGGGACTAGGTGACGGGTAATAGCACTAGGGCACCGAGGCAAGCGCAGGCATGCTTGGCAGAGCACAGTGGAGCAGAGCTCAGAGTCTTCAGGAAACTTGAAATGGCCACTGTTTCTGGAGCATTGGATTGGGGGTAGGGGAAGGGGTGGCAGGAAATGAGCTAGTTACCTAGGGTGGGAATAGATTATGATGATTCTATAAACTAGACTGAAGACTGTCATCCTATAGGCCACCAACGGACAACAGTTCTGTTGGCAGTAATATGACTGCATTCATGTGAAAATTTCTGGTTTCAAGGAATTAAGTTAACTTCTTGATAACAGGATTTATCAAAGCTTTTTTTTGTTTTTTGTTTTTTGTTTTTTTTTTTACAGTTCTAGGGATAGAACCCAGGCGCATTCTACCTCCGAGCTACACCCCCCAGCCCTATTTTTTTGTTTAATTTTGTTTTTTGAAACAGGCTCTCACTGAGTGGCAATGGGCCTCACTAAGTAGCTGAGGCTGTCCTTGAACTGTACTCCTCCTGTCTCAGCCTTCCAAATGCTGGGATTACAAGCATGTGCAACCATGCCTCTCAGAGAATTTTAATGTGCACTAGACATCACCAATAGAGGGTTATACCATGGATTATTTTTCCAAATTCTGCCCCTTTGTCCCCCAACACTGATAACACTTCAAAAGATGCTGATGATGCTGGGCCATTGGGTCTAGGAAGCTGCTGTAGACAACTGGAAACCATGCCAGGCTCCTAAGTAGAGTGACTGACTGACTGGATTCTGATCTTGGTGTTAAAAGATCACACTGCCCTAGAGAGGAGGAAAAATTGGAAGAGTTTTGTAAATAGTCTGGTGGCCATAAGAAGTTAAGTGAGAGAATAAAAAAGCATATTTATATATCCTAAACTGGGTATGTTGGTGCATATCTGTAATTCCAGTACTTGGGAGGCTGAGACAGGAGGATCACAGGTTCAATGCCAGCCTCAGCAACTTAGCAAAATCCTCAGCAACTTAGCAAGACCCTGTTTCAAAATAAAACATAAAATAAAACTGAGAATGTGGCTTGGAGGTAGAACCACCCTGGGTTCAATCCCCAGTAACAAAAAAAAATTTTTTTAATTATATATGCCAAAGAGGGCCATGTAGTGAGGTACATGCTTATGCATACATGTGTGTGTTTTAATAATCTATTGGGCACTCAGAAAGTGATATTGATAAGCCTGTAGGCTTATCAATTTATTTAGCTAAGGAAAGACTTTATCAAGAAAATGCTGACACTCTTTCCCCATATAAGAAGTTAATTCCTCAAAGTTTTGTTGATCCCTCCATAAATCCTGTGAGAAAATATTAAAAAATCAGTCTATTTCCCTATTTGACATGAGAGGAAACTGAATGTCAGAGAAGTATAAACACCACCCACTGTTCCAGAGCAGGTGAAAGGCAGAGTCTGTGCCTGTGGGTTTATTTAGGGAGGGTTGTTTGTTTGTTTTTATAGTCCTAGGATTGAATTAAGCAGAGTTTTTCCACTGAGTTGTATCCCAGCCCTTTTTATTTGTTTTATTTAATTAATTTTATTTTGAGACAGCATCTTGATAAGTTTCCCAAGCTGGCTTCAAACTTGGGATCCTCCTGCTTCAGCCTCTGAGTAGCCAAGATTACAGGTGTGAACCACCGAGCCTGGCTGAGAGGCAGAATCTTGACTCCTTGCTCTTCCAGTTCAGAACATACAATCGTCATTCTGTTGTGTTTTTTCTAAGCTCCGATGTGAGCTGGGATTTGAAGGATAACTAGGATTTGTGTATGTTGAAAAAAATAAGTAAAACTTTTTTTGTTTTTTAAGGAGGAAAAGTATACAAACACACATGCATGCACGCACACACGTGCACACACAGGCACACTCGCAAAAAAATGGATGAGCAAAAGTGCCATTGTAGTAAAGGCCATAACCATCTCTCTACAAGCCCTCCTGTCCTTCAAGACAAGGGCAGCTCCCTGGGTCTTTGACACATGTAGTGGCACAAGACCCACTCTTAGAACGGTCCCAGGCTTGGGAACTGGAGATGTAGCTCAGTGGTACAGTGCTTCCCTGGCATGTTTAACGCCCTCGGTTCTATATCCAGTACCACCAAAATAAAGTAGACATGGGTCCCGTGCTTGGTGTTATGATCTGCTGTGCCATTTAAAATCTCTAACCCTCTTTTTCTTTTCTTTTTTCTATTGTGATAGTGGAGATGGATGCCAGGAACATTCTACCTCAGAGCTACTCCCTCAGCCTTATTTTTTAACTGAAACAGAGTCTTGCTAGGTTGCCGAAAGTCTTGCTTAGTTGCTAAGGCTGGTCTCAAACCTTCAATCCTCCTGTCTCAGCCTCTAAAATACTGTGATGATAAACACGTGATAAGAATGCCAGTTGCTCTGGTGCCATGATATTCAGATTCCATAGTTCTTGCCAGGTGTGGTAGTGCACGCTTGTAATCCCTGCGCTTGGGAGGCTGAGACAGGAGGATCGCACAGGTTCGAAACCAGCCTCAGCTACTTAGTGAGGCTCTCAGCAACTTAGTGACACTCTGATTCCAAATAAATTATAAAATAGGTCTGGGAGTATAGCCCTGGGTTCCACCCCCATTACTACAAAAAAATAAAGATTCCATAATTCTTTAGAGTAAAAAAAATGTGTCTCTTTTAATTTTCAATTAAGCCCACAAAATATGCAGTAAGACCTGATCCAGCCCTAGGTCAGGGGTTGTATTTATCCACTTTACCTTTTTGAAACTATTTTCACTTAACTAGATGCCTCTAAATTCTTATACTGTGGTTTAGCCCACATTTGATTAGTCTCTTATTTGTATACAAATTTAACAGCTGTGACAAAAATGTCAGTGCTAGGTACACAGCAAGTAGACAGTAAGTGTTTGATAAATATAAGCCTTCATCTCAAGCTCAGACATGTACAGTTTCATATTCTATGTCTTTGAATTGACTTTAAAAAATGGAACAGAGGACTAGGGGTGGGGTGTAGCTCGGTGGTAGAGCACTTGCCTCGCATGTGCGAGGCCCAGAGGTTGATCCTCAGTACTACAATGAAATAAATAAGAAGCAAACCTGCCAAAACAAATCAAGGATGAAAACTGAGCAAATCAATAAATTCAGCATCTGTGTAGACAGTGACAGGGCACATAATAATGATGATTTCCAGCATTTAATGCCAAGAGCTAACATTGACTAGGGTGTGTTACAAGGCATGCACAGTTTTAAGGATTTTGTATGCATTCACTTCTTTACATTTTAAAACCATCCTATGATGTAAATACTAGCATTAATGCTTGTTTTGCAAATAAAATTAAAATACAACATGATTAACTTATCCTTGATTAGACACTGTTTAGAAATAGCAAAGACAAGACGTAAGCTCAAGCAGTGTGGTTCTCAGAGGCCTTTAGTGCTTTTAACCATTTGCCTGTCACACTTCACTGACCCATCTCAGAAAGGAGACTCATCAGGCTCTACAGCATTACCAGCTCAGCGCTGTGCACAGGGTAGATATGATGCACACGGGCAAGTGGCAGAGTAAGTCTCGACTTTCACTCAACTTAAAACCTTCCACTGGCCCACAGGAGCCACCGTCATCTTTGTCCTCCTTGTTTTCTTCTTCTTCCTCTTCCTTTTCTATCCCTCTGCCTTTTCCTTTTCTACTTCTTTTAACTCTTCTTTTAACTGTTTGTGAAATAGATGTCATGATTCAGCACTTGGAAGCAGGAAGTACTCTATATTTTCTTCTTAGGAAAGAGTCCAAAACCTTCATTCAGTTCTCAAAAGGATTTGTAATCCTAAAATGTTGAAGTCACTGCTCAGGGCCTGTGCTGCTTTCAGATGGAAATTTATAAGCTCTGGTCTTCATCCTTCCTTTAGTCCTTGTAGTGTTGTCAGATGCCAAATGGAAATTGCAGAGGTCTCTATTTGAGGGCTATTTAATAGAATTATTTTCACTCTGTGTTTATTCCATAAATATTTATGAAATTTTAAAATATACATAACTTTGCCAACAAGTTCAAGGTCCAGAACTAGGGATGTAGCTGAGTTGTAGAATGCTTTCCTAGCATGTGGGAAGCCCTGGGTTTGAGCATTATTACCACAAAACAAAATAAGATCCATCTAACTCAGGAATTCCAGCTTGTGTGATTTAGCACATGAGTATAGTGCTGGCCAGGGTGACTACCTTGTTTGCACAACACTTGAGTTTCTTAGCATGTTTTCCTCATGTTGGGCTAGGTTTACCATGCACTGTGTCATATAACTTCTTTTTTTATTTTTATTGGTGTATTATATTCATACATCATATTGGGGTAAAAAAAACTTGTGTGTACATACCTGTACACATCACTGATTTAACCCCTACCCAATTCCCACCCCATTCCCTACCCATCCGTCATTACCTTGCTTGGGTTAGTGGTTGACTTCGATATGTTTAAGTACATTGTGTGTTTTAGAGATTTTCCTCTTCCCCCTCCTTTCTCCTCCTTTAGGTTGCCTTGTTTACTCCTCTATAGGATTTCCTTTTTCATCTAGAGTGCCTCCTATGACCCATTTCTCCCTAACTATCACATATTAGGAAAAGCATCAGATTTCTTATTTTTTGTGACTGACTAATCTCACTTAGCATAATGCCCTCCAGTTCCATCCATTTCCCTGAAAATGATGTAATTTTTTTAAATGGCTGAGTAAAACTCCATTGTGTACATATCCCACAGTTTTGTAATCCATTCATCTGTTGATGGACATCTTGGCTGGTTCCATAGTTTGGCTATGGTGAATTGTGCAGCTATGAACATAGATACACATGCATTAGTTTGGTAGTTTGGTTTTCTTTCTTTTGGGTAGATACCCAGAAGTGGTATTGCTGGATCAAATGAGAGATTTGTTCCCATTCTTCTGAGGATTCTCCATACTGTTTTCCAAAGTGGTTGCACTAATTTGCAATCCCACCAACAATGTTTTAGAGTTCCCACTTCTCCAAAACCTCGCCAGCATCTGTTGTTGTGTTTTGAATGATTGCCATTCTAGTTAGAGTTAGGTGAAATCTCAGAGTAGTTTTGATTTGCATCTCTCTGATTGCCAGTGATGTTGAGCATTTTTTCATGCATTTATTGGCCATTTGAATTTCTTCTTTTGTGAAGTGTCTATTTAGTTTGTTTGCCCATTTTGTTATTGAATGCTTTGTTTTCTTAGTGTTGAGTTTCTTGAGTTCTCTGTATATTCTAGATAATAGTCCTTTATCGGTGGTGTAGATGGCAAAAATCTTCTCCCATTCTGTTGGCTCTCAATTGAGGTTCTTGACAGTTTCCTTTGCTGAACAGAAGGTCTTCAGTTTCATGCAATCCCATGTATTGAGTCGCCTTTTAATTTCTTGTGCCTTTGGGGTCTTGTTGAGAAAGTGTTTATCTGTACCTATGTGTTGCAGTGTTGGACCTATGCCCTCTTCAAAGAGCTTCAAGGTATCTGGTTTGATTTCCAAGTCTTTGATCCATCTTGAATTTACTTTTGTATAGGGTGAGAAAGTGGGATTAATTTCCAATTTTCTGCATATGGTTAACCAGTTTTGCCAACACCATTTATTGAACAGGCTATCTTTTCTCCAGTGTAGGTTTTTGGCCCCTTTGTCAAAAATCAATTGGCTGAAAGTGTGTGGAGTTGTTTCTGGGTCTTCTATTCTGCTCCATTGGTCTATGTATCTGTTTTTTTGCCAGTACCATGCTGTTTTTATTACAATGGCTTTGTAGTATAGTTTAAAGTCAGGTATTGTGATTCCTCCTGCATGGTTTTTGTTGCTTAGAACTACCTTGGCTATTCTGGGCTTTTTGTTATTCCAGATAAATTTAAGGACTGATTTTTCTATGTCTGTGAGGAATGATCTTGGTAGTTTAATGGGCATTGCATTAAATCTGTAGATTACTTTTGGAAGGATGGCCATTTTAATGATATTTATTCTGCCAATCCATGAACATGGAAGATCCTTCCATCTTCTAAGATCTTCTTCGATTTCTTTTTTCAGTGTTTTATAATTTTCTTTATAGAGATCTTTTACCTCCTTGGTCAAGTTTATTCCTAAGTATTTTATTTTTTTGTGGGAGATCCTGAGTGGAAGTGTTTTCTGAATTTCTTTTTCAGTGGATTTATGGTTGGTGTACAGGAAAGCTTCTGATTTTTTAAGATTGATTTTGTATCCAGATACTTTGCTGAATTTGTTGATCATTTCTATAAGCCTTTTGGTTGAGTTTGTTGGGTTTTCTAAATATAATATCACGTCATCTGCAAATAGTGAAAGTTTCAGTTCTTCTTTTCCTATTTGTACTCCTCTGATTTCCTTTTCTTGCCTTATTGCTCTGGCTAGAGTCTCTAGTACTATATTGAAGTGGTGATAGTGGACATCCTTGTCTCATTCATGTTTTTAGGGGGAATTCTTGAAGTTTTTCCCCTTTAATATGATGTTGGCAGTGGGCTTATTGTATATTGCCTTAATAATTTTGAGATATGTTCCTTCTATTCCAATTCTCTGCAGTGTTTTGATCATAAATAGATGTTGAATTTTATCAAATGCTTTTTCAGCGTCTACTGAAATGATTGTGTAATTTTTGTCCTTGGTTCTGTTTACATGGTGAATTACATGGATTGATTTTCATATGTTGAACCAGCCTTGCATCCCTGGAATGAACCCTACCTGGTCATGATGCATGATTTTCTTGATGTGGTTTTGAATGCGTGTTGCTAGTATTTTGTTTAATAGTTTTGCATCCAAGTTCATCAGAGATATAGGCCTGTAGTTTTCCTTCCTTGAACTGTCTTTATTCAGTTTGAGTATTAGTGTGATGTTGGCTTCATAGAATGTATTTGGGAGAGTCCCGGTTTTTTCTATTTCCCGAAATAGTTTGAGTAGTATTGGGATTAGTTCTCCTATAAAGGTTTTATAGAATTCACTTGGGAAACCATCTGGTCCTGGGCTTTTCTTTGATGGTAAGCTCTTTATTGCTATTTCAATCTCTTTGATTGTTATTGGTTGGTTTAAGTGTTCTATATCTTCTTGACTCAGTTTAGGAAGGTTGTATTTATCTAGGAAGTTGTCGATTTCCTCCAGATTTTCCATTTTGTTGGAGTATAGTTTTTCAAATTAGTTTCTGATAATCCTCTAGATTTCTACACTGTCAGTAGTAATGTCTCCTTTTTCATCCCTTATCTTCATAATTTGGGTTGATTCTCTCTTTTTTTTAGTTAGGTTGGCTAGTGGTTTATCTATATTGTTAATTTTTTCAAGAAACCAGCTTTTGGTTTTGTTGATTTTCTGTATTTTTTATTCTCTATTTTATTAATTTCTGCTCTAATTTTAATAATTTCCTGTCTTCTACTGGCTTTGGGGTTCAATTGTTCCTGCTTTTCAAGGGCTTTGAGGTGTGTTTTTAGGTTATTTGTTTGAAGATTTTCTGTTTTTCTTATGTGAACACTCAGTGCTATAAATTTTCCTCTTAAGACTTCCGGGAAGATGGCGACCGAGAAAAGCGGGGCTTAAGAGCCCTGCTAACAACAAACCTCCATTACCACAAAATCAGCGCCTTTCATAGCCAGAAAACACCATTACCAGTGAAACAAAAAATCACCAGGCTCCAGAGAGAAAGCGGACTGAGAACAGAGCCACAGAGGAGATACACCGGCCTCGTGCCGAGGACGCGGCAGACGCGGCAGCAGCGCCATACTGCCGGAGGCACCGGCGAATTCACGGGAGGGCTACAGCAAGCCGAGGTGAGCCACTGCGGAAGAGCTAGGTGAGATTTCTCCGCGCAGAGAGCATCTAAAGCTCCCAGTGGTCGAGCTCAGCACACGCTGCAGGGATTCAGAGTAGAAATCAAAATCAAGAAGAAAAACGCCAGCCCCATAGCCGAGGGCGTAGCAGCTGCGCCATATTGCCACCGGCGGCAGCAGCAGCGAATTCAGCGAGGCCAGTACAGCTACATCTGCGTACTCAAGAACAGTGAGTCAAATTGCGGGCCACAGAGGAGAAATCCCAGTACTGTACTCCCTGGGACCTGACCCAGTGGGGGAGGGGCGGTGGCAGAGATATCACACCATAGGAGAACGTGCAACCTGGCACCCCCCACAGTCTAAAGCAGCCTCTATCGATTCTCTGGGTCGAAGACTCTGTGATAAAACCCAGTAAAGGAGTAGTGGGGTCTGAGATACTACTGACTCGAGATCCAGAGCACCTTAAGGGAAGTCATAGTGACCCAAGGGAAGAACCCAGAGAAGGCACAAACATCGGAAATCATGGGAAAGAGGAATAATACTGGAGCAATTAATGCCCACAACCCCACAACATCAGAACCCGATAAAACTGAAAATCAGAGATTTCTAGAAGATCAAATCAGGAAAATAACTGTAGAAATAATAGAGGTGCTTCGAAAAGAACTCAGAGAGAGCCAAAAAGAGATAAAGGATGCAATTAATGAAGTAAAGGCCTCAATTCAAAGCACAAACAACCGATTAGAACACATGGAGAACAGAATCTCGCTCTTAGAAGATGAGCAATCCAAAAATGAACGCATAGTTTCTAATCTAGAAAAAAATATCCGACAGCAGGAATCTGATATTGAAGAAATATGGGCCCATTTTAAGAGAGCTAACCTAAGAATAATTGGAATAGAGGAGGGAAAAGAAAGTGAAACCAAAGGGATCAACAATCTCTTCAAAGAAGTAATAGCAGAAAATTTTCCAGACATAGAGCAAGAGGTTGATACAAAGGTCCAGGAAACTTATAGAACTCCCTTTAGACAGGATCGGAGAAGAGGATCCCCACGCCACATAATTGTCAAAATGACCAATGTGGAAGCCAAGCAGAGAATCTTAAAGGCAACAAAAACAAAGGGCCAAGTGACATTCAGAGGCAAACCAATTAGAATCACTCCAGACTTCCCAAACCAAGTCATGAGAGCCAGAAGGGCTTGGAGTAACATATTCCCAATTTTGAAAGAAAACAACTTCCAGCCAAAAATTTCCTACCCAGCAAAACTTTCTATCAAATTAGATGGAAAAATAAGAAGCTTCCATGACAAACAGAAACTGAAGGAATTTATGTCTTCAAAACCAGCGCTACAGAAAATACTCAAAGAGATTAACTACAAAGAAGAAATAGGTAACACACACCAGAACCAGAGAAACAAGAGTTTCCATCCAACAGACAATTAAGATTGGTTATCTGTGGAGATTCATTATTTATGTTAGTCTGTTACCTATCTCTAAATGGTATTGTTTGCCTTTATTGTTGTTAATTTTTAGGATTTCTAGTTGGAATATTAATATACCTTCAGATATAGCAATTGGAAATATTTTATCCCATTCTATTAGTAACTGTTAACTCTGTTTACATTGTCTTTGGATATACAATTTTTTTATTTTTTTATTTTTTAGGGAGTCTGTATACTCCTCTGTTGCCTGTGTCATTGAAATCATAACCAAGAAATCACTGTCAATTTCAATGTTGTGAGGTTTTATGACCCAGATTTTCTCCTAAAAGTTTATAGTCTTAAGATTTGTATTTAGGTCTATTATCTATTTTGAGTTAATATTTGTATATGGGATTAGGTAAGGGTCCAATTTTATTCTTTTCCATGTAATTATTATTTTTTAACAATATTTAGTTAAAAGATTATCATTTCCACCACCAAATGTTCATGGAAACCTTGTCAAAAATAACTTGACAATATAGGGAAGAATTTATCTCTAGGCTTTTATTTAACTCCAAGGGTTTATATATCTGCCTTTAGAATAGTACTACACTGTTTCAATTATTGTAGCTTTATATGGTTTGAAATCAGAAAATATATATCTTCTTGCTCTGTTCTTTTTCAAGATCATTTTGGGTACCTAGAGTCTATATTCCATATTAGGATAGATTTTTTTCTGAAAAATAAATATATAAATATATGATATTTTCACCTAAAAAATAGAAAAAAATATTCTCTGGGAAGAAAGAAAGCAAAAAGAAATATTGAAATGTTACATTGTCTTTGGATATACAATATTTTTTATTTTTTTAGGGAGTTTGTATACTCTTCTGTTGCCTGTGCCATTGAAATCATATCCAAGAAATCACTGCCAATTTCAATGTTGTTAGGTTTTATGACCCAGATTTTCTTCTAAAAGTTTATAGTCTTAACATTTATATTTAGGTCTTTTATCTATTTTGAGTTAATATTTGTATATGGGATTAGGTAAGGGTCCAATTTTATTCTTTTCCATGTAATTATTATTTTTCAACAATATTTAGTTAAAAGATTATTATTTCCACCACCAAATGTTCATGGAAACATTGTCAGAAATAACTTGACAATATAGGGAAGAATTTATCTCTAGGCTTTTATTTAACTCCAATGGTTTATATATCTGCCTTTAGAACAGTACTACACTGTTTCAATTATTGTAGCTTTATATGGTTTGAAATCAGAAAATATATATCTTCTAGCTTTGTTCTTTTTCAAGATCGTTTTGGGTATCTAGAGTCCATATTCCATATTAGGATAGATTTTTTCTGAAAAATAAATATATAAATATATGATAGTTTCACCTAAAAAAAATAGAAAAGAAATATTCTCTGGTAAGAAAGAAAGCAAAAAGAAATATTGAAAGGTTATCTTTAAGTCATCAAAAGCTTGGTATCAGACAAATGAAACTGTTATGTGAAATTATCATTTTTAATTTTGGATAAATTGCTATAATACTAGATGTCAACCACTAAGCCAAGCATGGGAAGGAGGGATGGGGAGGGAACGGGGTGGGGATCGGGTGGGGGCTGACTGGGCGATGTGTGCATGTATGTCTACAAAAGTTTGTATCCTACTGTGATGTATGAATACAGTGCACCAATAAAAATAAATTAAAAAAAATATTAGTTATTCCTAACTAAAAAAAAAAAAAAAAAAATTTTCCTCTTAATACTGCCTTCAAAGTGCCCCAGAGGTTTTGATATGTTGTATCTTTATTTTCATTTGTTTCTAGAAATTTCTTGATTTCACCTCTTACATCTTCTATAACCCATTCTTCATTCAGAAGTGTTGTTTTCAGTCTCCACATGTTTATATTGTTTCTCTGGGTCATCTTATAGTTGATTTCTAGTTTCATTCCATTATGGTCTGAAATGACACAGGGAAGTATGTAACATTTTTTAAATTTGCTAGTGCTCATTTTGTGTCCCAGGATGTGATCTATTTTGGAGAAGGTTCCGTGAGCAGCTGAGAAAAATGTAAACTCCTCTGTAGTTGGGTGAAATATTCTCTATGTGTCCAACAGATCCATTTGGTTAATGGTGTTCTTTAGTTCTGAGGCATCTTTACTGATCCTTTGTCTGGAAGATCGGTCTAGTATTGTGAGAGGTGTGTTGAAGTCTCCCAGTATTATTGTATTGGGATTTATGTGTGACTACATGTCACAAAGAGTTTGATTTATGAAAGTAGCTGCACCTATGTTTGGGGCATAGATGTTGATTATTGTTATTTCCTCTTGCTGAATTATTCCTTTTACCAGTAAAACATGACCTTCTTTGTCTCTTCTAATAAGTTTGATTTTGAAGTCTAACTTGTCTGATATCATAGTTGCTACTCCTGCTTGTCTTTGAGTTCCATTAGCATGGATTACCTTGAGCCAGCCCTTTACCTTGAGTTTGTTCCTATCTTTACTTGTATGTTTCTTGTAAGCGGCAGATGGATGGATTCTGATTTTTAATCCATTTTGCTACTTTATGTCTTTTTATTGGGGAGTTGAGGCCTTTTACATTCAGTGTGATTATAGAGAGATAATTTTTAATTCCTAACATGTTAAGATTTTATTTCTGTTTGAGACACTTTATTTTTCTTTGCTTAGTTGTCTGCTGGAGGGAAAATCTTGTTTCTTTGGTTCTGGCGTGTATTACCTATTTCTTCTTTGCAATTAATCTCCTTGAGTATTTTCTCTAGTGCTGGTTTTGAAGACATAAATTCCTTCAGTTTCTGTTTGTCATGGAAGCTTCTTATTTCCCCATCTAATTTGATAAATAGTTTTGCTGGGTAGGAAATTTTTTGCTGGAAGTTGTTTTCTTTTTGAGTTTGGAATATGTTACTCCATGCCCTTCTGGCTTTCATGACTTGGTTTGGGAAGTCTGGAGGGATTCTAACTGGTTTTCCTCTGAATGTCACTTGGCCTTTTGTTTTTGTTGCCTTTAAGATTCTCTCCTTGGCTTCCACATTAATCATTTTGATAATTACATGGCATGGGGATCCTCTTCTCTGATCCTGTCTAAAGGGAGTTCTATAAGTTTCCTGGACCTGTGTATCGACCTCTTGCTCTATGTTTGGAAAATTTTCTGCTATCACTTCGTTGAAGAGATTATTGATCCCTTTGGTTTCAACTTTTTTTCCCTCCTCTATTCCAATTATTCTTAGGTTGGCTCTCTTAAAATGGGCCCATATTTCTTCAATGTCAAATTCCTGTTGTCGGATTTTTTTTTCTAAATTAGAGACTATGCATTCATTTTTGGAGTGATCATCTTCTAGGAGTGAAATTATATTCTCCATTTGGTCTAATCTGAGGCCTTTACTTCAATGATTGCATCCTTTATCTCTTTTTGACTCTCTCTAAATTCTTTTCAAAAGTCCTCTATTATTTCTACAGTTACTTTCCTGATTTGATCTTCTAGAGATCTCTGAACTTCTGTGTTATCAGGTTCTGATGTTGTGGGGTTGTGGGCATTCATTGCTCCATTGTTATTCCTCTTTCCCATGATTTTGGAAGTTTGTGCCTTTTCTGGGTTCTTCCCTGGGTCACTACGACTTCACTTAAGGTGCTCTGGATCTCAAGTCTGTGGTATCTCAGTCACCATTTCTCCTTTACTGGGTTGTATCACAAAGTCTCAGACCCAGGAAGCCAATCGAGGCTGCTTTAAACCATGGGGGTGCCAGGCTGGGCGTTCTCCCACGGGGAGCTGCAACTATGGTGTGATATCTCTGCCACTGCCACTCCCCCACTGGGTTGGACTGCAATAATCTCCGACCCAGAGAGACTATCTGCGCAAGTCCCTGGGAGTGCAGTACTGGGATTTCTCCTCTAGGGGCCTCAATTTGACTCACGGTTGTTGAGTGCACTGATGGAGCTGTAGTGGACTCAGTGAACTCACTGCTGCTGCCACCTGCAATATGGTCCCACTGCCATGCCCTTGGCCGTGAGGCTGGCGTATTTCTTCTCTGGTTTTGAGTTCCGCTCTGAGTTCCTGCAGGGTGTGCTGAGCCCGGCCCCTGGGAGCTTTAGATGCTCCTTGCGCTGAAAAACTACCGAATTCTGCCCTGCTGTTCCACAGCTGCTCACCTCAGCTCGCTGTCCACCCCTCCTCTCTGGGGCTTGGTGGCTTGTTAAGTGCGCTGATCTAGAGCCGTCCAGTGAACTCGCCGATGCTGCCGGCAATATGGCGCTGCTGCCACATCCTCAGCCATGAGGCCAGCGTGTCTCCTCTCTGGTTTTGAGCTCTGTTCTGAGTCCCCCTTCCTCTCTGGAGCCTGTTGCTGCGAGGGAAGATGGTGCCGGCGCGGCACTGTGGGCTGGTTTCTTTCTGGTGTCTGGTTGTTCTTCCAGACCTCTTTTTCTCTGTCCCTTGTATTTACAGTTTTTATTTCTCTGCTGATGGTGTTTTCTGGCTATGAAAGGCACTGATTTTGTGGTAATAGAGATCGATTGTTAGTGGGACTCGTAAACGCCACTTTTCTCCGTCGCCATCTTCTCATATAACTTCTAATGTTGCTTATACTTTTCAATTTCCCTCAAGAGAAGGAAAAAGTATAGAGAATGGTTGGTTCTGGTTCTCAGCAAGTGTAAAGGTTTCCCACCCAGACCTGTGGAGCTGTAGGTGAGGAGAATGGATTCAGCCTGGCCTGCAGCTCTTTCCTGGCCTACAACAAGGCAGAAATGAGGGAGACATGGAGGAGGTACTCTTTCACTTCTCAGCTTTTACCAGGGCTGGTTCCAGTGACTTTTGAGAGAAAGTGCTAATTTCTTCCCTTAACAAAAACCTTAATATGTGGGAGAGTTAACCAACTTAATTATCCAATAACATTCTATTATTTATTTATTTATTTATTTATCTGTTTGCAATACTGAGGATCCAAACTAGAATCTCGCTATTGCTAAGTAAGGACTCTACCACTGAACTACATTCCCAGTTCTATTAGCCCTCTTAAGAAAAAAGAGTATGTGTCCCCAAAACAAAAGTTGAGGAGAGTCACGAGGGAGTGATCCAGGACCCAGGTTTTGAGCTTGGGGTCTTATCACCAAATAACCATGCAATCTAAACAAGTGGCTTATTTTGGCAAAGCCACAGTTTTGTGCATGCCTATACCAACAATGACTCAAGAGGCTGAGGCAGGAGGATTTCAAATGTGAGGCCAGCCTGGGCAACTTAAAAAGACCTGTCCCAAAATAAAAAACAAAAGCCAGGCATGGTGGCGCACACTCTAATCCTAGTACTTGGGAAGCTGAGACAGGAGAATCATAGGTTCTCAGCTACTTAGTGAGGCCTTCTGCAATTTATTGAGACTTTGTTTCCAAATAAAGAAAAAAAAAAATAGGGCTGGGGGTGTAGCTCGGAGGTAGAATGTCCCTGGTTTCCATTCCGAGTACCACAAAAATAAATAAATAAAATAAATAAATAAATAGCCTGGAAATGTATCTCAGTAGTAGAGTGTTTGTGGGTTCAAAAAGAAGAGAAGAAGGAGAAGGAGAAGAAGAAGAGGAGGAGGAAGAAGTGGAAGAAGAAGAAAGACGTTTGTTTCCTCATAAGCTAAATGATGAGTTAGATCTATAAACCCATGATTTTTTAGCTTGAACCTTGCCAGATATGTGTTAAATATTTCCTGGAGTTAGTTAAACTTCTAAGTATGAGATCAGAGTCCCCAAGACCACCCAAATTTCTGACTCAACTGCATTGAAAACTGGGGGCATTGAAAGCCATCCTCAATTTTGATAATTTGCTATAAGGATTTGTAGAACTCACCGAAAAACATCAATCCTCAAGTTCTTTTTTTTTTTTCTTTTTTTTTTTTTTTTTGGGTGGTACTGAGGATGGAACCCTTCTACCTCCGGGCTATACTCCCAGACCTATTTTATATTTTTATTTAGGAAAAGGGTCTCTTAAGCCAGCAAGGCTGGCTTTGAAACTGTGTGATCCTCCTGTCTCCACCTCCCAAGCACAGGGATTACAAGCATGCACCACCACACCTGGCTAGTTCATGGTTTATTTTGAAGAAAGAATATTGATTAAAATCAACCACAGGAAGAATTGCATTGAACAGGGTCTGGGGACAGTGTTCCAGATGCAAATCTGACCTTGTTCTTGAAATATATTACTTTCTGGCCATTTATGTGTGGTAATATGCATAGAGTACAGTTAACTGGAAAAGCTTGCCTGTAAGCCAGTGAAAGGCTTTCAAACAGAACAGCAACAGGAAATGATTTGTACTGAAAAGGACCCTTCTGCCTGCTGCAGGGAAAGGGTTCTGTGGGGTTGAGATTGGTTAAGGGACCTGTGACTGGTTAGGGTCTAGTGCATGCAACATGATAGTAGTTGAAGCATGGTAGAAACAAGTGGTTAATTATGCATATATTTTGAAGTCAGTGATAACAGACTTGCTAATGGGATGGAATGATGTGAAGATTGAAAAAGAAATCCAGGAGCAGGAAGGTGAAGTGGACTTAGAGACTGAGACACTGCAAATAGTGTCGCTTTGCAGATACCCAAAGAAATGTGAGCTGGGCTTTGGTGGTGAGACTGGCCTGAAGGTGTGTGTGTTGGGGGACTGCAGAGGGAAGGATTATGCTCAAAGTTCAGATTCTAGTTTTTCTTGTCATATGAGTAGGTAAGCTGTGGGCTGGACAAGGTCACCCAGGGAAGGACTGTGGATAGAGAAGTCTGAATCCTAGGGTGTTTGTACATTCACAAGTCAGCATTGTGAGGAGGAGCCAGCAAAAGAGCCCAGAGACACTGGGGTAATAAAATCAAAGAGAGTGGTGCCAGGAACAAGTGAGGAAAGTATATTGGGGAACAGGAGCCAGAATGAACTCAGAGCCCCATAATGCATGCTCAAAGACAAGAGTGTCAAACTACTTTCTAATCCTAAAGGTTACTGATAGTGTGCAACTAGATGCCAGTGACTGTACCTTTAAACTTCGCCACCTTGAGTAGCTATACAGATGCCCAGCTGTGAAAATTTTTTTTTTAGCAGTAATATCTGGCTGTTTGGCTTCCTTTGCAATCTAAAATCAAAGCCATGTGTGTTGAACTAATCAATGAGTCAGTTAGACAGTCTCAGTAAGTAGTGAGACTCTCATCAACCTAGTAATACCATTTTCAAATAAAAATAAAATAGGACTGAGTGTGTAGCCAGTCTATCATAGAGACTGAATCACTTACTGCTATATGAGTGCTTATATGGAATCCACTTAGTACTTTCAAAAAATTTTCATGTGTGTGTGGTACTGGGATTGAACCCAGTGACATTCTAACTCCGAACTATACCCCCGCCCTATTTTCTATTCTTTATTTTTGAAACAGGGTCTCACTAAGTTGCAGAGGGTCTCACTAAATACCTGAGGCTGTCTACAAGCCTTGATCCTCCTGTCTTGGCCTCCCAAGTACTGAGATTACAAGTGTGTGCCGCTACACCTGGCCTTCCAGAATCTTAATTCTTTTTAAATTCTATTTTATTTACTTTACTAGTTTTAGGAGAAAATGCAGATTGGATTCAAACTTATTATTCTATATAATATACATGTATATATTTATGAGCATTTTTATATATTTTCACATTGAGTTTATACGACTAAATAATTTTGAAGTTCATGATATTAATGTTGTTTACCTTGGTTTTGCCACCATATTCTAGCTCCAGTCCCTCTACATGAAATTTCATTTTGAAAGAGTATATCTTTTGGGGAATGAAACAAGATTTTTGGAATAGTGCCCTTTGCCTTGACCTTCCAGAGTGGTAACCACTGGACACATGTGATTACTGAACCCTAAAAATGGAATTTGTTATGCACAGTCTAGAAGTGTTAAATAGCAGATACCAAAACTTGGCATGAAAAGCTAGGCTTAGTGATGCATGCTTGTAATCCCAGCCAGTACTTGGGAAGCTGAGACAGGAAGATCACAGGTTCAAAGACAGTCTCAGTGATACCATTTTCAAATAAAAATAAAATAAAACTGGGTGTGTAGCTCAGACATAGAATGCCTCTAGATCCCATCTCCAGTGCCACAAAGAAGTAAATATATCATTCACAATATTGTATTGATTATTTGTTGAAGTCACCATATTTGGGTGTGTTAAACTAAAAAAAAGTCTAATCTTATTTTCAAAAAATTAAATAAAATATATATTGAATTCATTGTATTTGTTTGTTTTTCAGTTTTTAATGTGGCAACTATAAAATAATTTACAATTATAAATGTGGCTTGCATTATATTTCTATGGGATGCTGTTCTATACATTCTGACCACGTATGCAATGTTTACATCACTATCTTTCAACTTCCAATTTAAAGAAAATGGTGTATTCTTTTCAGTACAATATTCTACCCTCAAAGTATTTATTTACTTATTCGTATATTTTTAATTTATTTTTCGTGCTGGGAATTGAACACAGAAACATTCTACCTCTGAGCTACATCCTTAACCCTATTTTATATTTTAGTTTTAAACAGTCTCACTAAGTTGCAATGGGCCTCATTAAATCTTAAGGCTGACCACAAACCTGTGATCCTCCTGTCTCAGTCTCCCAAGTGCTGGGATTACAAGCATGCACCACCAAAACTGGGTCACTACAAAGTATTTCATGACATTAAAAAAACAACTTTAAGCAGGGCGTGGTGGTAAAGCCTTTAATTGTCAGTATCTGAGAGATCAAAAACTAGACAAATTAATGAGATCCTGCTAAAAAACAAAACAAAACAAAACCTCTGTGGCATAATACTTGCCTAGCACATGAAAGATCTTAGGTACAATCCCCAGCATTGCCAAATATATATTCTAAATTTTCTTTGACAAAAATTACAAAAACACAAGCTATATGTAATCACTGACATATGCAGTTTATTTTTTTGTTTTGTTTTTGTAGTACTAAGGATTGAATCTAGAGGCATTCTACCTCTAACTACACCTCAGCCCTATTTATTATTATTATTATTATTATTATTATTATTATTATTATTACAGTACTGGATATTGAACTCAGGGGCATTCTACCTCTGAATTATACCCCCAGTCCTATTCCTTATTCTTTATTTATTTTTTATTTTATCTTATTTTATTCTATTTGTTGTGGTACTGGGGATGGAACAAGGGGCATTCTACCTCTGAGCTATAGCCTCAGCCCTATTTTTTTTTTATTACTTTTTTTTAAATGGCCTCACTGAGTAGCTGAGGCTGTCCAAGAACTGCAATCCTTCTATCTCAGCCTCCCAAATGCTGGTAGTACAAGCATTTGCCACCATACCTGGATTATTCTTTATTTTTTAATTTATTTTTAACTTTTATGTGGAATATATTAAAAATGGCATACATTCAGACAGTGCTTCGTGCCCTCTCCTCCACCCTTGCTTCCCCCTTCCCTCTCCCCACAATGAGTGTCCAGGTTAACCATGCTACATTCATACTTTTACATATATTCTGATGTAGCTCCTCCATTAATCAACCTCAGCCTTCTTCCTCTCCTATTCTTCCATTCCGGCTTTGCTGAGGTTTCCCCTCCATTTTCTGGAGTATCTGGTATTCCTAATACTCCCTAGTTTTGGCATATTAGAGAAAACTTATCTCCCTTCTCTTTCTATGCCTGGCTGATCTCACTTAACATAATGTTCTCCAGGTCTTTCCATCTTCTTGTGAATTACATTATTTTCTTCTGAGAATCTAGCTGAGTAGAATTCCATTGTGTGTATTTCCCATAACTTTGCAATCCATTCATCTGTTGATGGAGATAAAGGTTGGTTCCATATTTTGGCTATTACAAATTGTCCTGCTATGAACATGGGTATACATATGTTAGAGTTCTCTGATTTCAACCCCTTTGGACAAATAACCAGGAGTGGTATAGCCAGATCATACAGTGGATCTATTCCCAGTTTTCTAAGAAATCTCCATACTGATCTCCATAGTGGCTGAACTAGTTTGCACTCCCATCAACAGCGTAAAAGAGTTCCTCTTTCCTCACATCCTCACCAGCATTTGTTGTTATTTGATTTCTTTATGCTTGCCACTCTGATTGGGGTTAGATGAAACCCCAGTGTAGTTTTGATTTGCATCTCCCTGATGGCTAATGATGTAGAACCTCTTTTTTATGTATCTATTGGCCATTTGTATCTCTTCTTTTGTGAAGTATCTAATTCAGTTCAGTTGCCCATTTCTTGATTGGGTTATTTGTTTTGCTAGTGTAGACTCTTTTGAGCTCTTTGCATATTCTGGATATTAGCCCTCTATCAGAGTGGTGGCTGATAAAGATCATCTCCCATTCTGTAGGCTTTCTCTTTAGGTTCTTGATAGTTTCCTTTGATAAGAAGAAACTTTTTAGTTTGATGCCATCCCACTTGTTAATGCTTGCTTTAATTTCCTGCACTTTGGGGGTCTTGTTGAGAAAGTTACTACCTGTGCCTATATGTTGGAGTGTTGAACCTATGCCCTCCTCTAATGACTTCACAGTCTCTGTACTAATTTCTAAGTCTGATTCATATTGAGTTGATTCCTGGGCACAGCAAGAGGTAAGGATTTAGTTCCATCTTTCTACAAATGAATAGCTAGTTCTCCCAGCACCATTTGTTGAAAAGCCTATCTTTTCTCTAGCGTCTGAGTTTGGCCCCTTTGTCAAAGATCAATTGACTGTAGATGTGTGGGTTTATTTCTGTGTTTTCTATTCTGTTCCACTGGTCAGTATGCCTGTTTTTGTGCCAATACCATACTGTTTTTACTACTATTGCTCTATAGTATAATTTGAAGTCCAGGATTGTGATGCCTTCTGCCTGGTTCTTATTGCTAAGAATTGCTTTGGCTATTCTGGGTCTTTTCTTTCTCTCTATAAAATTCATGACTGATTTTTCTATGTATATGAAGAATGTTGTTGGTATTTTCATAGGAATTGCATTGAATCTACAGCTCACTTTTGGCAAAATGGCCATTTTGATTATATTTATTCTGCCTATCCATGAGCATGGGAGATCTTTTCATCTTCCAAGGTCTTTTTCAATTTCTTTCTTTAATGGGTTAATTTTCATTGTAGAGGTCTCTTTACAATTTGATTAGATTTATTCCTAAGTATTTTATTGGTTTTGATATTATAGTGAATGCAACTGTTTTCTTTATTTCTTTCATTGTTTGGCATAAAGAAAAGCCCCACTGATTTCTTTAGGTTGATTTTGTATCCTGCAACTTTGCTGAATTGGTTAATCAGCTCCATTAGTCTTTTGGTTGAGTTCTTTGGGTCTTCTAGATATTAGGATCATGTCATCTGCAAATAAGGACAATTTTAATTACTCTCTATTTGAATTCCTTTGATTTTCTTCTCTTGTATTATTGCTGTGGCAGAGTCTCAAAGACTATATTGAAAAGGAGTGGTGATAGTGGGCATCCATTTTTTGTTCTTGATTTTAAGGGAAATTCTTTCAGTTTTTCACCATTCACTGTGATGTTGGCTTTGGGTTTATTTTATGTTGCCTTAATGATGTTGAAATATATTCCTTCTATTCCAATTTTCTGCAGTTTTTAACATGAATGAGTGCTAGATTTTGTCAAATGCTTTTTCAGCATCTATCAATATGATCATGTGGTTTTTGTTCTCAGTTCTATTTATGTGGTAAATAACATGTATTGCTTTGTGCATGTTGAACCAGCCTTGCTTTTATGGGATGAAACCAACTTGGTCATGGTGTACAATTATCTTGATATGTTTTTTTTATTGGTACACTGTATTCATACATCATAGTGGGATACAAACTTTTGTAGACATACATGCTAACATCACCCAGTCAGCCCCCACCTGATCCCCACCCCATTCTCTCCCCATCCCTCCTTCCCATGCTTGATTAGTGGTTGACATCTAGTATTATAGCAATTTATCCAAAATTAAAAATGATAATTTCACATAACAGTTTCATTTTTCTGATACCAAGCTTTTGATGACTTAAAGATAACATTTCAATATTTCTTTTTGCTTTCTTTCTTACCAGAGAATATTTTTTTCTATTTTTTTAGGTGAAACTATCATATATTTATTTATTTTTCAGAAAAAAAATCTATCCTAATATGGAATATGGACTCTAGATACCCAAAACGATCTCAAAAAAGAACAAAGCTAGAAAATGTATATTTTCTGATTTCAAACCATATAAAGCTACAATAATTGAAACAGTGTAGTACTTTTCTAAAGGCAGATATATAAACCATTGGAGTTAAATAAAAGCCTAGATCTAAATTCTTCCCTATATTGTCAAGTTATTTTTGACAAGGTTTCCACAAACATTTGGTAGTGGAAATAATAATCTTTTAACTAAATATTGTTGAAAAATAATACTTACATGGAAAAGAATAAAATTGGACCCTTACCTAATCCCATATACAAATATTAACTCAAAATAGATAAAAGACCTAAATATAAATCTTAATACTATAAACTTTTAGAAGAAAATCTGGGTCATAAAACCTCACAACATTGAAATTGGCAGTGATTTCTTGCATATGATTTCAATGGCACAGGCAACAGAAGAGTATACAAACTCCCTAAGAAATAAAAAAATTGTATATCCAAAGATAATGTAAACAGAGTTAAAAGTTACTGATAGAATGGGATAAAATATTTCCAAATGCTATATCTGAAGGTATATTAATATTCCAACTAGAAATCCTAAAAATTAACAACAATAAAGGCAAACAATACCATTTAGAGATAGGTAAAAGACTAACATAAGTAATGAATCTCCACAGATAACCAATCTTAGTTGTCTGTTGGATGGAAAATCTTGTTTCTGGTTCTGGTGTGTGTTACCTATTTCTTCTTTGTAGTTAATCTCTTTGAGTATTTTCTCTAGTGCTGGTTTTGAAGACATAAATTCCTTCAGTTTCTGTTTGTCATGGAAGCTTCTTATTTTTCCATCTAATTTGATAGAAAGTTTTGCTGGGTAGGAAATTTTTGGCTGGAAGTTGTTTTCTTTCAGAGTTTGGAATATGTTACTCCAAGCCCTTCTGGCTCTCATGACTTGGTTTGGGAAGTCTGGAGTGATTCTAATTGGTTTGCCTCTGAATGTCACTTGGCCCTTTGTTTTTGTTGCCTTTAAGATTCTCTGCTTGGCTTCCACATTGGTCATTTTGACAATTATGTGGCGTGAGGATCCTCTTCTCTGATCCTGTCTAAAGGGAGTTCTATAAGTTTCCTAGACCTGTGTATCAACCTCTTGCTCTATGTTTGGAAAATTTTCTGCTATTACTTCCTTGAAGAGATTGTTGATCCCTTTGGTTTCACTTTCTTTTCCCTCCTCTATTCCAATTATTCTTAGGTTAGCTCTCTTAAAATGGGCCCATATTTCTGCAATGTCAGATCCCTGCTGTCGGATATTTTTTTCTAGATTAGAAACTATGCGTTCATTTTTGGAATGATCATCTTCTAAGAGCGAGATTCTGTTCTCCATGTGGTCTAATCGGTTGTTCATGCTTTGAATTGAGGCCTTTACTACATTAATTGCATCCTTTATCTCTTTTTGGCTCTCTCTGAATTCTTTTTGAAGCACCTCTATTATTTCTACAGTTATTTTCCTGATTTGATCTTCTAGAAATCTCTGATTTTCTGTTTTATCGGGTTCTGATGTTGTGGGGTTGTGGGCATTCATTGCTCCAGTGTTATTCCTCTTTCCCATGATTTTGGAAGTTTGTGATATGGTTTTGAATGCATATAGCTAGTGTTATGTTTAGAATTTTTGCATCTATGTTCATCAAGGATATTGGTCTGTAATTTTCCTTTCTTGAGGTATCTCTTTTTGGTTTGGGGATTAATGTGATACTGGCCTCATAAAAGGAATTTGGGAGAAGTCCATCTCTTTCAATTTCCTAGAACAAGTTGTGAAGTATTGGGACTAGTTCTTTACTGAAGGTTGTGTAGAATTCAGCTGGAAACCCATCAGGGCCTGGGCTTTTCTTTGATGGCAAAATTTTTATTGCTGTTTCTATTTCTTTGCTTGCTATTGGTTGGGTTAGACTTGCTATGTCCTCTTGGTTCAGTTTAGGTAGGTTATATGTGCTTAGAAATCTGATTTCTTCCATGTTTTTCAGTCAACTGGAGTGTAAACTTTCAAAATAGTTTCTGATAATCCTTTGAATTTACCCACTGTCTGTGGTGATGTCTCCTTTTTTATATCTGAGTTTAATAATTTTAGTTGGTTCTCTCTTTCTTTTGTTTAGGTTGGCCAGGGGTTTGTCAATCTTATTAATCTTTTCAAAGAGCCAGCTTTTTGGTTTTTTTTTTATTCTTTGAATTGTGTTTGTTTGTTTGTTTGTTTGTTCTCTATTTCATTTATTTCTGCTCTGATTTTAATAATTTCCTGCCTTCTACTAGCTTTGGGATTAGACTGTTGCAGTCTTTCTAGGTCTTAAAGATGTGTCATTAGGTTGTTTACTTGGCGACTCTCTGTTCTTCTTATGTGGGCACTTAATGCTATAAACTTTCCTCTTAACACTGCCTTCAAAGTGTCCCATAGATTTTGGTAAGTTGTGTCTCTGTTTTCATTTAATTCCAGAAATTTCTTTCCTTATTTCTGATCTTACTCACTTGTTATTCAATAGTGTATCATTCAATCTCCATGTATTTAAATAGTTTCTTTTGGGTTTCCTGTTGTTTATTTCTACTTTCATTTCATTATGGTCTGAAAAGATGCAGGGAATTATATTACATCTTTTGCGTTTACTGGTGCTTTCTTTGTGGCCCAGGATGTGATCTATTTTGGAGAAGGTTGCATGGGCTGCTGAGAAGAATGTATATTTTGTTGTTTCTGGTTGAAATATTCTGTATATGTCTATTAGGTCCATTTGGCTTATAGTTTTCTCTAGTTCTGAAAAGTCTTTACTCATCTTTTGCCTTGAAGACCAATATAGTAATGTGAGAGGTGTGCTGAAGTATACAAATATTATTATATTTGGATCTATTTGAGATATGATGTTCAGAAGGGTTTGTTTTACAAATGTGACTGCACCCACATTTGGGGCATGAACATTTACTAACATTATATCTTCTTGGTGGATTGTTCTTTTTAATAAAAGGAAGTGCCCTGCTTGATCTCTTCAGATGTGTTTTAGCTTAAAGTCTGTTTTTTTGGATATCAGTGTTGCTACCCGTTTGTGGTCTTCATTAGCATGATATATCTTTTCCCATCCTTCACTTTCAGTCTATGAATGCCTTTGGCTGTAAGGAGAGTTTCTTGCAAACATCATATATTTGGATTATGTGTGTGTGTGTGTGTGTGTGTGTGTGTGTGTGTGTGTGTGTGTAGTACTGGGGGTGGAATCCAGGGGCTTTTCTACCTCCAGGGTATACTCCCAGACCTATTTTATACTTTATTTGGAAACAGGGTCTCACTAAATTGCTGAGAGCCACACTAAGTAGCTGAGGCTGGCTTCAAACCTGTGCAATCCTCCTGTCTCAGCCTCCCAAGTGCTGGGATTACAAGCGTACAACACCACACCTGGCTAAATTATGTTTTTTAATCCACATTGCCAGTCTATATCTTTTGATTGGTGAGTTATGTCCTTTGATGTTCAGAGTTTTTATTGAAATATGATTTTTGTTTCCTGTCATTTTGTGTTCTATCTTCTGTTTGGTATAATGTTATTTCTTTTTATTTATTTCTTTTTTTTGTGTGTGTGGGGGTCTGGGGATGGGATCCAGAGGCATTCGACCCCCTAAGCTACACCCCTTGCCCTATTTTTTATTCTTTACTTTGAAGCCAGGTCTCATTGAGTTGCAGAGGGCCTTGCTAAGTAGCTGAGGCTGTCCACAAACCATGATCCTCCAGTCTCAGCCTCCCGAACGCTGGGATTAAAAGCATACACCACCATGCCTGGCATGTTATTTCTTCTTTACTTAGATGCCCGACTAATCTATTTCATCTCTTCTCTGGTTTTGAAAATTGGTTCTTTTTTCTTCTTTATGGTTTATTTCTTTAGGTATTTTCTCTAGTGTGGCTTTGAATTTATGAATTTTTTGGGATTCTGCTTATCTTGAAACACTTTTATTTCTCCATCAATTTTGAATAATAACTTTGCTGGATATAGCCATTTGGGTTGGAAGTTGTTGTTGTTGTTGTTGTTGTTGTTTTGTTCAGGGTCTGGATTATATCATACCAGTCATTACTGGCTGTCATGACTTGGGTTGTAAAGTCTGGAGTGATTTTATTGTTTTTTCCTGAATTTCACCTGTTCTTTTGTTCTCACTGCTTTTAAGATTCTTTCCTTAGCCTCTATGTTGCTCATTTTGGTTATTACATGGCATGGGAGGTCCTTCTTTGATCTTAACAGTGTTCTGTCTGTCTCTTGAATGTGTAAGTCCAAGTCTTTTTCTATGTTTTGAAAATTCTCTGAGATTATTTTTCTGAAGAGATTATGAATGCCCTTGGTTTGTAACTTTATTTCTTCTTCAATTCCTTTTATCCATAAGTTAAGGATGTTTCATATTGTCCCATAGTTGTTGGATGTTTTGGGGTTTTTTGCTGTAATGACTTCTGTATCCTGTTGACTGTGCTTTTGGTTTTATAGTGATGTTCTATTTTCCATTTCATCTAATATTTCAGAATTTCTTTCTATTACTGTTTTCATTTCATTTAATGACTCTTTCATTTAATTCATATCTCTTTATGATTCTCAGTGTCTCCATTTCCTCTTTCATTTTCTGTACACTTGCTTTGAGGCCTTTCATCACATTGTAGATCAGGATTCAGAATTCTCTTTCTTGCATTTCTTGTAGGTCAGTATTTCTGATTTCCATTATTTCTGCACTGTTCCTAGTTCTCATATTTTCAAGGTTCTCAGGCTTGTTTTTCTGATGTCTTGGCTTTTTTTTTTTTTTTTTTTTTTTGGTGGGACTGGGGTTCCTGGAAACCTGTCTCCCTCCAGGCTTTTTTTTAATATATTTTTTAATTTGGAAACAGGGTCTCTTAAGCCAGCGAGACTGGCTTCAAACCTGAGCGATCCTCCTGTCTCTGCCTCCAAAGCATGGTGATTACAAGCGTGCGCCACCACGCCCGGCTGTCTTGCCATCTTTTGTGGGTATTATATCTAATCCAATCTTAGTAGTAGGAATTTAGAGGTGTAAGCAGTGCTTTTTTCAATGGTAAAGTTTGCTAAAAGGGGAGGAGGTGGGGTGATGGGTATAGGTGTTTGGTAAAGTAGAGGATATGATTTGGTTGAGTAAGAATTTAAGTATAATAAGTTAGTATCTGGTTGAGAATGACAGGTTAGATAGTAGGACTCTTATAGTTAGTAAAGTATTTAAGTATAGAGATATAAAATACCTTGACTATTACTCAAGGAGATATAGTAAGGGGAAAAATGTTTTGAGAGAAGAAAATAGATAGGCTAGAGTGAGGAAGTTTGTAAAAGGAATGGAGAAAAGGAACAAACATGAATAAAGTAACAAAACAAGATACAAATGCTAACAATTATACAGCAAAGACAAAAAACAAAAAAAGGAATAAGAAAGAGAGAAAAATTAAAGGACAAAAATAAAATAAAATAAAAAGAACTAGCCAACAATGTGAGACAACAAAGCAAAACAAACGAAAACCAAATAAAAGAAAGGGAAAAAAAGCAACAGTCCTAGTAATTTACGAGTTTGGGGCTTGGTCCACATAATATCTGTCTGATCACTCTGTTAGATTCTAGATATATTCTAGTGTCTCTTATTTGCTCTGTACCCTATTGTCAGTTATTAAACCTACTCTCTTGGTGTTTGCACTCCTTTCTCACCTCTGACAGCTTTATGTTTAGGTATCAGGGCATCAGGTGTCACTGTTAATAAGTTTTATGTAAGTCCAGGATTCTGTGTTTTTCTAGCCTGTGGTCTGGGCCCTGGAACTCTACACTCTCCACCCTGGGCTCATGCCTGCACTTCCCTACACGCAGGGGTAGAGGGCATCTAGTGTAGTCTTAGAGTGACCCCCTGTGACCCTGTACAGGTACTGCACCTTGAGCACCTTTCCTGTGTCTCTGGAGGTTCTAATTGGACTAGTCCGCCAGGTCCATCTTCTCTAGGCAGTCTTCCCGCCAAGTACCGAGTTAATACAAGTGGTTGCAACCACTTGTGTTTTTATTTATTTATTTATTTATTTATTTATTTAGTGGTACTGGAGTTCCTGGAAGCCCTTCTACATCCGTGCTACACTCCCAGACCTATTTTATTTTTGGAAACAGGGTCTCTTAAACCAGCACAGCTGGCTTCGAACCTGTGTGATCCTCCTGTCTCCACCTCCCAAGCGCAGGGATTACAAGCGTGCGCCACCACGCTCGGCTTTTTTATTCTTTATTTTGAAACATGATCTCACTAAATTGTGAAGGGCCTCACTAAGTAGCTGAGGCTGGCCATGAACCTGTGATCCTACTATCTTAGCTTCCCAAGTACTGGGATTACTAGCGTGCACCATCATGTCTGACCATATGCAATTTTTAACTAAAAATCAGAGCAGTTTTTGTTTCATAACTTTTTAAAATAATATGAATGACTATCTTTGCCATTAGATGATTTTTTTGTTTTGTTTTTGTTTTGCAGTATTTTGGTTGAACCCAGGGTTTTGTGTTTGCTAGGCAATTTCTCTATCACTGAGCTACATCCCCAGCCTTTTTGTTACTGTTTTATTTTGAGGCAGGGTCTCACTAAGTTGCCAAGCTGGCCTCAAATTTGGGCTCCTCCTGCTTCATTCTCTGAAGTATATATGACATTAGATGTTTTTAAGTTTTTCCGTACTAATATATCACATACTTCCTAGAAGTAACAGTGGCTTATGAAACCAGGGAATTTTTAGTTTTTAATAACAGCTTTAATAAGATATAACTGCCATGCCATAAAATTCATCATTTTAAGTATAAAATTCACCAAGTTTTAGTATACTTAGAGTTGTATAACTATTTACCACCCCCTATCTAGTTTTTTTTTAATTTTTATTGGTGCATTGTAGCCATATACCTTAATGGGGTACAAGATGGTGGAGGCATACATGCACACATCACCCAGTTAGCCCTTAGCCAGTTTTCACCCCATTCCTTCTCCCTCCTTCTTTCTCATGTTTGGCTTAGTGATTAACATTGATAGTGTTTGTTAATGTACATCATGTACATTAGAGAATTTACCCCTTCCCATCTCCCATCCCCACAGTTAGGTCGCCTCCCTATCTAGTTTTATAACATTTTCATTATTCTAAAAGGAAATTCTGAGTCCATTAGCAGTTATCCCACCCCCTCCAGCCCTTGGCAATCACTAATCTACTTTTTGTCTCTGCTTATTCTAAACATTTCACTTAAGTGGAATTATAGAGTTTGTGGTCTTGGTCTTTTGTATCCAGTTCTTTTACTCATCATAATGTTTAAGTTTCATCTATATGCTAGCATATATCACTACCTCATTACATTTTATAGCTGAATAACATCCCATTGCATGGACATACAAAATTTTGTTTATCCATTTGTCAGTTGATAGACATTTTAGTTATTTCAATTTTGGAATTATTATGAATAATCTTGCTATGAACCTTCATGTGCAAGTTTTGGTGTGAATGTGTCCTTTGAGTTGTCTTGAATACACATGTAACAGTGAAATTACTGGGTCATATGGTAACTCTGTTTCATATTTTGAGAAATTGTCAAACTATGTTCCTGCACCACTATCTAATCCCACCAGCATTGTATGAGGGTTTAACATTGCCACTTACTCACCAACATAATAGTAGTGAATAAAAGGGGCTGGAGGTGTGTACAGTGTAAAAACAGCTCTCCATGGCAACTGCATGCCAGCTCCAGTGCACCACTGTGTATTTTCATAAGGTTCTGTACTTAAATAACTGAGGGGACATTTCAGTAAAAGCCGTTCTGAGTCCAGAATCCAAATTTTAATAAATTACTGTGAGGTCAATAGGTTTTGTTTTCTTTGACTAAGTTGTTGTTGTTGTTGTTGTTGTTGTTGTTGTTGTTTGTGGGTCTAGGGATGAACCCAGAGGCATTTGACCTCCAAGCTACATGCCCTGCCCAATTTTTTATTCTTTATTTTGAAACAGGGTCTCACTGAGTTGCAGAGGACCTTGCTAAGTAGGTAAGGCTGTCCGCGAACCGCGATCTTCCGGTCTCAGCCTCCCAAATGCTGGAATCACAAGCGTGCGCCACCACGCCTGGCTTGACTAAGTTAAATGCCGTGTTAAATGATCATTTGTGAGCCCGGCGTGGTGGTGCACACTTGTAATCCCAGAATTTGGGAGGCTAAGACTGGAGGATGGCAGTTCATGGACAGCCTCAGCTAGAGGCTCTTCTTAACTTAGTGAGACTCTGTTTGAAAATAAAGAATAAAAAATAGGACAGGGCTCAGAGGTTAGAATGCCCCTGGTTTCCATCCCCAGATCCGCAAAAAAAAAAAGATTGGTTGTGTGGTATTACATGTAATAACATGCACAAGAAGAAATTTCAAGGTTGCTAGAAATTCAAGAGGGCAGCCTCTGGGCCGTCAGCACATAAACATCTCAGAGGGAGATAGAGTTGTGTATTTGTGATCAGTGATCCTAGAGGGAAAATCCTTATGGCCCCTCAATAGAGAAATGTAGCTGGATCTGCTCACATATAAAGTGAAAACCAAGGGAGAATAGTCCTCATTCTTCCTTTTGCAAAGAACTTTGTGACTTATAAGGGGGTTTTGGAAAAACAATAATATTTTCATGTATCCAGTTTCTAGTTGCTCACTAAGGCATTGATAGATTGCAAAATTCAGGTTTCTAGGTCACTTTTGTTCACATGAGTGATTGTAAGGTGTGGTACATCTCTTGGGTTCTCTGCAAATGGAGATCTCCATGAAGCACGGCTAGAAGAGAGAGCCACCATTGTAGTGAGGCCTGGCCCTGAGCCAAGCCCAATCAAAACACTGACCTTACATTGTCTCTGAAGCCACCCAAACCTCTGGGAAGTAGCTACTATTGTTCTCTTCCATTTCACAAATACCGAGGCTCAGAGATGTTACATCACTTGGCAAAGGTCAAGAAATTTATAAATGCCTGAGCTAGGGACACAGAGCAGGACCATCTGATACCTAAAGTCTATATTAAGAATCTCTAGACTGGGGAGGGTCAAGGGTTTTAAAACAAGTGTAGATATTTAATGTGCTAATTGGACAGGATGAGCTAAAACATTCCAGAGTAGAAAGCACTAGTCTAACCAGGGCAGGGCAGGGGGTGGTATTTGTGAGTATTGGGGGAAGAGGACCATGACAAGGGTGACAAAAAAAAAAAGAATGTGTCCACATGCTGTCGTGCTGAATTGGATAAAGTAAGAAGACTGTTATTTGTAATTGGCTCTGTCTCGCTGTTGAATGAGGTCAGCCTTTGGGCGTGCCCTCTGCTGCCCCTCTGTAGCTCTGACCCCCTTTACATAAACTGTAAATTATACACCGAGTTCCACAACCACATAGACCAACTATCCACCTCATGCACTGACGTGGCCGAATCTCCACTCCTATCCCACATCTGACATAGGAGATACTTAAATATTTCTTAAATATCAATGGGGATGATGATAAAAGTAAAACTCATGATAATAGCAATGTATTTTCCCTGCATTATCTCATTTAATCCTCATAATATCTTTATGCAATAGATACTCCTCCCTAATTTATGGAGAAGAAAACCATGGCTTAGGGAGTGCTTGTAATTCTCTTGAGGACACAGTGATAAAGTGGAGAAAATTGTATTTTCCTGATATCAGCACCTTGGCATTTAAAATGACGAGATGATCTGCTGATTTATAATACATTTGTTGTATCCCTTAAAAAAATGTATGCTGTTAAAACTGGATGATAGAATTTTAAGTTCCACAAAGAAAAGAACTTTGTCTTGTATTGTATGTATCCCCAGCAACTAGAACAATCTTGGCCTATATGGTGAACAATAAATTTGGGGGGCATATTGGCATATAAGAATGAAAAGATCAATTATTTCAGTAAGAATAGGAGTAAGAGCCAGGCGTGGTGGCATACGCTTGTAATCACAGCATTTGGGAGGCTGAGATAGGAGCATCACGGTTCACAGACAGCCTCAGCTACTTAGTGAGGCCCTTTGCAGCTCAATGAGACCCTGTTTCAAAATCAAAAAATTTTAAAAATAGGGCTTGAGGTAGAGCTCTGAGATAGATTTAATCCCCGGTACTGAAAAAATAAATTCAGTACCTGGATTTCATCCCCAGTACTGAAAAAATAAATTAAAAAAGGATAGAAATAACAAGCTAGATAGTTTCAAGTTCAGGACTAATTGTTCTTTGCATGAATTCTGTCAAGGGTAGATGCATACAACCTAAATGTCACTAAACAAATTCAGTAGTTTACTCACCCATTCAAAAAATAGTTACTTTCATTCAACAAATATAACTGAGTATCTTCTAAATAAAAGGCACTGGATATTAGTAAAATAATGGGAATGTTTGATAAAAATAAGTAAACAAGTATTATAAAATAAAATGGGTCATGAAGAAGACAAAGCAATGGTGGAGACAGAAAATGCCAGCTCTAAGTACTGTGGTGGGGGGATGTCCCGATGAAATAGAGACCGCTGAGACACTGATGAAGGCCCAGAACATAAGAAAGGGGCATGGAGAATCGTATGTGCAGATGCCAAAAGCTCTCGGAAAGATGGTCTATGCAGTCGCTCACCACCCAGCACTGCCCATGGGCTCTTCCACAGCCTGGTCCCCTCCGCCACCTGTCATCACGTTAAGGTCACAGCCGACAGCATTTCCCCTTGGTTTTAGTTGGAGGGACTAGTTCTCTATCACTCTTAGTGAAAAAGTGTTTACAAAATAGAAACCTTGAAATCTCCTTAATGAATGGAAATCCATCTAATTTGCCTTTTCTGAACTTGTATCTTATGCACTGTTAGATAAAAGCAGGGGGAAATCTGCAGGAAATGTGAAAGGAAAATTGTAGTAAACCTAAAGGCTTCACTTGTATATAGGACGTTTCTCCCGCCGTTGGTTCTAGTCAAAGATTCTTCAAGCACAGCCCAGCCTGAGGCTGAGTCTACTTGATTTACCCCACAGCTGTTCCAATCTCACCCATGTTCCAGGAAGACAAGGGGAAGAATTTCCCAAGTACCATTCCAAGACCTCTGGTCCCAACCTCAGGCCATTTCACCTGCAGGCAAGAAGTCTTCTCAGCACGCTGTTAACCTGAGAGGTGAACTTCACTTTCTACCCTTCTGCTTCCTCTGTGCCATATGTGGTTAACAAGAGATGTTGAACTGACTCCAGATGAGTTCTGAACGCCACAACCTTGGCGACGCGCACAGGGAAGGTCCAACCAGGACAACTGGTACCAAAGTGGATTCAGTCAACTCGGGCTGGTTGGTTACCATCTATTACTTCAGTGTCAAACATGGAGATTTTTGAACAAATAGTCAAACAAGCGTGTAGGTATTAACCACCAGATGAAAACAAAATGGAATCTACTGGAAGTTCAACTTTCCCTAAAATATTATATGGAGAAACATTTCTACTTTCTTTTCCTGGGGATTGAAGTCACTTTTTAGGTATGGGGATAATTCTATTTTCCACCTGCCAGAGCATCTATTCTCAGAAACCTAATGGCAATTCCCAAACTCAGTTAAAGACTTGTCCCCCCCCACGTTTTTTTTTTTTTTTTTTTACTTCAAATACTTTCTAAATTGTGTTAGCCGAAGCATTGTATGTATATAATTAACTCACAGGTCCCTCTGGGCTCATCTCACTAAACTTGCGGAGCTTAACTGAGCAAGACATTTGCTGATGTCTCTCCCCACAGTGACACCCATTGAAATGAACACCTTCTACAAGGAGAAACAAGGAGAATTTCTTTTCTAAATTGGCTTTCTAGTGATTTGGGTTGCTTCATTCAATGATTTTGATGGTTTCATAACAATAATGATCTCATTTTCTTTCAAATGTGGAATTTGCAACTTGGGGAAATGTGGGGAGGAGAAAGAATTCTGTATTTTCCTCCTAGTTGAAGTAGGAAGACAAGCCTCCTTTGGCATTAATTGGGTCCTTGACATTCCCTCCAGGTCCACAAAGCTCTCTGTGGGCACAGGGTGCCCTTGGGATTTAATGTACCTTCCATGTTGAGAGCAAATGGAAGGCGTTCCTGCACAAGCAAAACTGAACAGAGGGGCTGCAGCAGTTTGTCTCAAACCAAGTACAAAGGACCAAGGACTTCTTCAGACTGAATGTTGTCCAGTTCATAGTTCATTGCGGTGCTTCTCTGGGCCTCTGTAGACACGGACATTTTCCTGCGGTGACTAGGAGACAGTTTGACTCTGGCACAGAAAGTGATTTCATTTGTGAAGTTCTGACCCCTGCTCTTCCTTCTATCCCTAATACAGAGGTCTTGAGCAAGGCTATGAACAAGCTCTTCCTGCTCTGTCCACTCTTTCTGAGGCTTCGAGCTCCAGGTCTCGCCTTTTAATTCAGCAAGCGACCTCATCACACCGGGGCGAGCAAAGGGGACCTCGATGTGGACTGCTAGCCTATCCAAGGAAACCACTTGGACTGGGAGTCCTGAATGAAGCGCTGGTGTCTTTAGAAAGGCATTGAGCTAAGGGGCTCCAAGTGCTAGTGTGCACACGGCCTTGGGCTGCGTGGCACGAGGCGGGGCAGGCTGGAAGAAGCCTCTAGGCTTGCAGCTTGAAGCTGCGAGCTAACTGCTTGCTGCTCAGGTGCTGGTTCGCGGCTGCATGTGCCCCACTGCAGCAGAGAGCAGCCCCAGCCTGAGCCTGGGGCGCCGCGGCTGCTAGGGAAGAGTCCTGGGGCTGCTGACGCGGTTGGGAGGAGCCACGTCTTTAATGCACCAGCCGCCTCCAGCCTCCTGCAGCAGGAGCAGCAGCAGCAGCAGCAGCTCCGCTGCGAGTGCGCGCCTGTGGGTGTGAGGGGGAGTGCGCGGGCGCCGGCCGCAGCACCCTGCCCAGCTCCTCGCTGGCTCCTGGAGCCCCCGCCCGCCGGAGCCGCCCTCTTGTGGTTCCAGCACCCTCATCCCGGCCAGGCAAGCCTGAATCCTGCCCCTGCCATCTCGCCACTGCAGCGTGGGTCCGGAAAGGCACCATTTTGTCGCGGCTGCCCGATCTCCCAGTGGGAGGAGGGATTTTTTTTTTTTTTTTTTTTTTTGCATTTTGGTGTGGCTGCCAACGAGGGGAACCTGTTGGGCATCTCCCCAGCCCCCGCTTGTGAGCGCCTCCGGGGCGGGCGGGCGGGACCAGATCCCTCAGGGCACCGCGCATCTTGGCACCTGGAGGCAGGCGCCGCATCCTCGCTGGGAATTGGAGCTGAAGTGAGCACGCCGCGCGGGAGGAGCCGCCGCAGCCTCGGAGAGCCAGAGTGGAGGAGGTGACAGCTCCATTGCCGGCTTTTTATTTTTTTCTCTCTCCGCCTCCCCGTCTCCTCTTCAGGCTCGGACCATGGTGCAGTACCCCTGGCTCCCCTGCCCCCCTCTCCTGTGAGACTGGCTGCGGGGAGGGATCATGGATACTTGTCTGCCGGCTTCTGGTTCCCACGCAAGTAAGCCTGCTGTCAATGGAGGAGGATATTGATACCCGCAAAATCAACAACAGTTTCCTGCGTGACCACAGCTATGCGACCGAAGGTAACGCCAGCCCGGCCGCATTCCGCCGCTGGGGCCGGGTGCAAGTTGCGGATCGCTGCGCTGGGCGGGCAGCAAGAAGCGCAGGGGCCGGGACTCCTCGCGGCCGGGGCTGGGGCAGGGGCTCGGGCTCGCTCGCTCGGCAGCCGCCGGGGCGCAGCGCAGCCACCCGGCTCGGCTCGGCGAGTCCTGCATTCAGCAGCAGGTGGACCCGGCGCCCCTGGGAGTTAAAATGGCCCTCGGGGATTAGGCTTTTCAAGGCGCGGCTCCCATCCCCATAGCTGACCCCTGGAAGGCAGACGACTCGGGGGTCCGACCTGCCCACTGGGGTGTGGGAGGGGAGAAGAAGGGAGGGGCCGGGTCAGACTTTGGTCCACCCCTCCCTGAGCAGCGGAATGAGGTTGTGTCTCTCCATAGCTGCAGGGAGGGCATGGTTTCATTTCCTGCCCATTCATCTCTCCGACTGGCAGGGTTTTACCTGCTCAGACAATCAAAACCCCAAAGGGCCTTTTGCAAAAGGGCGAGCCTCTCTCTTTCTTGGAAGTGCATTAGCAAGAAATAAAACGGTGGCTGGGAAAAATCGTGTTCCAGCGGCGAGCGAACGCGGCTGACACGTGGGGTGACCAGCGCGATCGGTGGGGCCTTTAAAAATCACCATTATGAATTCTGCAGCAGTAGTTTCTGCTGAATCAACAGCCAGCAGAAAGCAAGAAGGTTCAGCGAGCTGAGCTTTGCCAAGAGGTGAAATTGTCGTCTCTCTCTCAACCAGTTTGTTCCGACAGTAGCCCCAGCGCGGTGTGGGCAGGCAGGGAAAGCCAGCAGGCGGATCTCATTTGGCCTTTTGTGTGTGAAGAGAGTCCAGACATTTTATTTAAATGACAGAACTTTTGTATTTTTGCTTCATTTTCTACCTGTAGGCCTGTATCCTTAACCACCACTAATATAAAGTGTTGCATTAACAGACAGTAATACCCATCCAGGAAAAATGCATGTCCAAGTACTTTAGGAAGATATTGCAATGTATATTAATTTAAGATCATTCTTGTTATTCTCAAGCGCTAACATGTCTGTAATATTTAACTAAATCAAAAGACTACTAGAGAAATGCGTTAGAGCAGTGGATTAAAAAAGAGGTCAGCTCTGAAGGAAATAACACCACGCACACAATCTGGGGGGTGAAGGTGGCATCTTTTCTAAACATCCCTGGAAGTTTTAGATAGGAAGAATGCCCAGGGCTGTTGAAAACATATTCACTGTTCAGCATCATTATTGGAGTGCATCGAGCCCAATGTGTCCATGGTGCTAGACAGATTAGAGCTATAAGCTCTGGCCTGCAGAAGCTTAGAGATGGCATTTAAGATGTACAGCCCATCCCTCTGGCAGATGAGCAGCCCATACTTTCCCATCCTATTTTTTCACCCCCATAACAATGTGGTTGTAAGGCATTCTTCTTCTTCTTCGGCTCTTCGAGCTTTGTCACTGACTCAGTAACAAGTAGCCTCTGAGTAACTCTATCTAAGCAGGACATCCACGAGAGAAGTTGGCCTTGGGTCTCTATTGTATCATGCAGGCAAAGGAAAATTACTGAGCAGAGATGATGGCCAAACTGGAGCCATGTCTATAGGACTGTCAGTGTAGAGTCAGTTAAAAATAACGTACTTTATTGCTGTCAAGGCCCTGGGTACAACCTCTATTCCTATTTTGTGGAATTTTTATAAAATCTTATGCTGGATTAAATACGTGAATTCGTACAGTCGAAGTGGAGCATGCATTTATAGCAGAGAGCTTTCTAAAATTTTTCTGATATGTGAAAAACAACCTCTCAGCTTGCATATGGGTTCTCTTTCTCCTTCTCGTCTGTCTCCCTCCCTCTCTCCCTCTTTCTCTCTCCTCTTGATTTCTGTACAAATATAGGGGGGGGGGAATACAGGAACTTAGACTATGTAAATACCAGAAGCTGGTCAGAGCAAGAAGTTCTCCATGGTCTTGACCTATTCATTCCAAAAAACATTCCTGCAGCTATGTGGGTCAGCAAGAAGGGTGCCCCTGCTCTTTCTATGAACACCTGAGGAAGTTTTAACACACCTCTCTTAAAGGGGAGAGGGCACCAAGCACCGTCTGAAAGTATGGCATTTTCAATATGATCCACATTAAAAAAAAAATTCTCTTTCCCCAAAGTTCTCTTTCCCCTTATCAACTTAAACCCACTTACTAAAGAGTTAGTCTATAGGACCTTCCTTTTCCGTTTCCTTGAATAACTCCACATTTTATTCCTACCTGCTCAGAATACCAGGCTGGATTTGTTGTTGTTGATTTCCTGTTCTAAATCTCTTTCACACGTATCTCTGAATTTTTCTTCCCCTTGCTGGGATCATTCCACACTGCAGTATTCTATTTAAAGTTGAAAGGGTTTGCTGTGTAGTTAGTGTGAAGGAGGACTGGAAGCTCAATTTGCATTGTAAGTGGTAGCTGCAGGCAAGTTCATCCAGCTAAGAGCAATGCAAATGCCAGAGGACACTTTTACCCAAGCATCTCTGTCTTTCTCTCAAAAATGAATGTAGGATGTGCATTTGCTTAAGACATTTCCTATGACTATTATATTTTATTCTGAGCATTAAAAGTTACTCCACCCCCCCCAACCTTTTCCTATCTTTCTTCCTTTTTTAAAGTTAACATCTTTGGACATCTTCTGTGTTGGGGGGAGGCATGGTACTGGGGGTTGAACCCAGAAGCATTCTACCTCCAAGACACCCTCCTTTTTTTTTTTTTTTTTTTTTTTTGCTTTGAAAAGGTCTTTCTAGGCTGCTGAGAGTCCTATGTTGCTGAAGCTGAGGCTATCCTCTGACCTATAATCCTCCCATTTCAACCTCCCAAGTACTGGGATTATAGGTGTGCACCACCACATCTGGCTTCACCAAGCTATTTATATGTAGCTTTTCAGTATACCCAAATCCTGTTAAGTGGTTTCCACTTTTAAATAAGAAAAACAGATGCAACTGAGGCCTCCCGTAGAGGTTATTAATTTGCCAAAGTTACATATTCAGTGGAGAAAGCTAATCTTCAAATTCAAGGTGGTCTCTGAATGCCATGTGCTTTCACTAGAAAATTCTCCACTCCCTCAGTTACTGTTAGTTTTCTTTTTTTTTTTTATCCCTTATCAGCCCTTGTTATCAGGAAGAACACAACAGTTTTATCATTGTACTGTAAGCTGAATTTTCATCTAAGGGAAAATTCTTTGCTGATATGTGTCTGGAAATATATATGAGGAAATGTATCTGGCGGAGCTGGAATGACCCCCAAAAATTCAACATGTGTGGCTGGGCTTTTTCAGAGATAGAACTCAAGGATTCCTAAACCAAGGTTCATCTCTCAAATCTCTCATTTCACAAGCTGGGCGTGGCAGCGCATACTTGTAATCCCAGTACTTGGAGGCTGAGACAGCGAGGATCTGGGTTTGTGGCCAGCCTCAGCTAACTTAATGAGGCCCTCTGCAATTTAGTGAGACCCTATTTCAAAAGTAAAGAATAAAAAGTCAGAATGGGGGAGTAGCTCAGAGGTAGAATACCCCTGGGTTCAATCCCCAGTACCCCCCCCCCAATCTGTCTCATCTATATATGGCTTTCTTACTCTCAAATGAGCAATTCAATATAGCTGTATGAAGCTCAAAAGAAAGAACCAGACATGAATGAAACACACAGAAGCGCTCTTCTCAAGGGCGGGGGTTTTAGTTGAGCTTCTTGAAGAGCCAACTGAAATGAAACCCTGTCTCCACCTATGGGTTTCTTAGATTAGTCTTCTACTTTCAAATGGGGACAGAGAATAGTCTCAGCAGTGGAGTGTTTAAAAATAACTGCTCTGTTCTCAGCTACCTTGGAGGTGAAATGGGAGTAACCACAGAATAGAGCCCAGGCCACAGAAAAAATTATTTGATACAGAGAAAGCATTCAGGACAGTACGCGATACAAAGCCAGCCCTCAGCAAATGCTCGGAGAGCACACTAGCTGTGGTTATTACTAAAGTTGTATTTCCATAGCCAAAACAACATGCTGTCTCTCCTCAGACCTTGAATGGGGTGATCATGAGGGGAAACGCTACTGCAGATCCAGGACAGGTCACTAAAACCAGGACAGTCTTCCCATGACTCATTCAGTAGCCATGGATCTTGCAGTTTGGTGATTGTCTTCATGTACTTTCTGGTTAGATTCTGGCTGCAAGTAAGTCCCGTCTTCCCTCAGAGGCCGTTAAGGAATAGAACTGTTCTATTTGCACATATTTAAGTAAGAATTAAGTTCGCTATTTCATGGCGCTCCTTCTAATTATTGGTTCATTCTTCTGCCTTTGAGTCCTTTGCTTCACGTAGAGTTTCTGCAGAGGTGACACTGCATGTCCCACACAAGCATGGTCTCTGCTTTCATGGAGTTTTCCATATAGCAAAGGCTGTGGATATTAAACAGATTTACAAGCAAATATATAGCTAGCCATATAAGCGAGATTCAGGGGAGGCACAAGGAAAGGTGGGAAGTGGCTCTGGTTCAAGGACAGCTCTTCATAGACAGTTTAAGCTGAGAACCGAAGAAAGAAGTCTGAGTTAAAAAGCACTAGTGGCATTTTAGGTAGAAGGGACAAGAGGGACAAAAACCCAGGGGAAGGAGATAGTCTGATGGGTTCAAGGAAGGGAAAGATGACTGTGGCTAGAATCTCTGCAGAGAGGGAAAAAATAACGAAAAGGAGACTGCAGCCTTCAGTTTGTTTTGGACACACCAAAAGCAAGAATGATCAGTGGTAGAATAGAGGGTGTGACTAAATAGAGAGACATGTGATAAGACAGTTATAAACTAGAAGAGCAAAATTCACATGGGCCTATGGAGAGACACTGTAAATATTTCATCTATTTTTCTGTCTGTTTGAAAATTTTTTCAATTGAAAACTGGGGGTAAAAAAAAATATTGGAGAATTATTCAGGGACTAGATCACGTTGAACCTCATTGACCATAAGGTTGGATGATATCCAAAGATGGATCGAAAGCCATTAAAGGATTTCGATCAGGGGGAAATATGATCAGGGTTTTTTTTTTTTTTTCTCAAATGCTCAGTCTGGCTGTTCCGTAGGGTGGGGTCAGAGGTTGAGTATGAAATGAATAGGAATGGAAGCTGGCAGGTAAGTTAGGAGACCGTGGCTCTACCCCCAGAATGGGGGCAGCAGTAGAGAGGCAGAGAACCAAATGGATTTGAGATGCATTATAAAGACTGCCGTGGACATATTTGGTGTAATATAGGTTGGATATAGATGGAGAAGGTAGTGTTAAGGATGAGTCCCAGAATTTTGCCATCAGAATGAATGCATGAAGCAGATTGTCAGGGAAACAAACAAACAAACAAACAAAAACGATCTTTAGAAATTAGTTAATTTAAGGGGCCAGGGAGACATCTAGTTTCAGAATGAGGCTCTTAAGTAAGCTGTTGGATATCGGGTGTGAAGATCAGAAGAAAGATGTGGACAGGACATATATATTTGGGATTAAACAGCACCAGCATAGTAAAGGTATTTAAAACCATGTGAATAGAGGAGACGCCTAGGAGAAGAATATGCCGGGGCAGAATTTGACGTAATGAGTGTGAAATTGCCAGGAAACTGATCTTGGCTTAAAATAAAGAAATTGTAGTAAAAAGTAGGATGCAGTGAAGGTCTTAAAAACCAAAATAAATGAAATGTAGAAACTAGTAAAATAATGACCTAATGCCACTTTTCGGGAGTATGCTAAAATAAGAAGAGTCCGGCCTCAAAGGAGTTGAGTTCAGGTGAGCTCCAGACTTGAGATCTGAGTGACCCGTGAAGTGGTGTAGCTTCTTAGGACCAGGAGAATCAAAGCAAGGAGTGAAAATGTCTCCTCCCCCCTCCCCTCCCGCATAAACTCAAGAAAGAGGGAAGCTGTGGTGTGTAAATCTGGGGAGGTGAATGAAAAGGGCTTTTAATGTGAAGATGCTGGGACGGCTTTAAGAAAATAAAAGGAGGTGATGTCCTTCCTTGGAGAGCTGGCTTTAGTTCCTGAAGTTGCTTTGGTATTTGTATGCAAATGCCACACCAGAATGGTGTTTCCAATGCATATGGATGAGTGTTTGAGCTCAGAAAAACCTGAAATGGAAGGTGGGAAGAAGCTGCCTTATACTATTGTAAATGACCTTTCTGGGGATGGAAAATATTCTGCTACTCAACATAATAACCAGAGTGCATTGAAAATCACTAGCAAGTATTCGTTATTAGCATCTAGGTCCCTAGGGGCAATCCCAAGCCCTTTATGAGTGCGGGTCAGAAGCATACCCGTGAACCTGGGGTGAATAATATTAGGCCAGTTCTGTCAAAATATTGGTAAAGCTCAATGAAAAGAGCACAGCCATAGACTGACATTCCGAGACTCTGGCATTTACATCTAACAAGAAACTAAGGGTCCCATTTAGACCCTTGGCTGAGGGGGGAGCTAAGGTATCCTGAGTACCATCTGTCTGTATTCCATGCACTTTCCTAGGGGTTTCTGGTATGTTTACGCATTTAATCTCCTCCAGCAACTCTAAAAACATGGTTATGTTAGCCCCATTTTTCAGAAGGAGAAATCCTGAGGTGCAGAGAACCAAAGAAACTTTTATAACAAACATACTCATATTATTAACACACTTATTCTTCAATGGTGTAAGTAGATCAGAGCCCATCACATCTTGGAGTCCAGCCACCATTCCTGGCCCATATTTACAGCCTCGTGTTAGCATTTCTTTTTCCTTTTGGTGGTATGGAGATTCAGTTCCCCACTCAGATACACCTCCAGCCTCTTTTTTTTTTTTTTTTTTTTTTTTTTTTTTTTTGAGGTAGGCACTCACTAAGTTGCCCAGGCTAGCCTTCAACTTGGAATCTTCCTGCCTCAGCCTCCTGAGTAGCTGGGATTACTTGTGTGCATCCTTGTAGCTGGTTCCTTGTCAGGATTTTGGAGGGGTAATGCAGGTTGAGTTCTACCCTCCACAGACATCCCGTTGAAGCCACTCAGTGCTGCTGAAGTTACTACATCCATCCTTTCCCAACATAGCAGTGTACATCTCTGGGCCTCCCCTGCCATCCCCATGGGAGGAAGCTGAATTTCCTCTCCCAGCCAGAATCTGTAGAGGACTTACTCCTGTAGGTTGGTTCTACTCCATTAAGAAAATAAGCAAATGTTTATGGAATTGAGCAGTCATGGTATGAGCACTATCTTGAGTTTTTTAAATGGCCTTTTTGGAGTCTCCCACCCCATCCTTTTTTGTGTGTGTCTTTTTGGAACTGAGGCTCAAACCCAGAGTGGTGCAATTTCAAGGCAAGCGCTTTGCCACTGAGCTACCTACCCTAAAACATTAACAGTGTCATTTCCCAGGTGGAGCTGAGATGGCCCCACTAGGCCTCGTAGGTACTCATTCTCCAGAGCCAACAGCATCTCCTACCATTGCCTGAACCAAAGCAAAAGGAGTGGAGCACGCCAGGCGTGGTGGTGCACACTTGTAATCCTTGTACTTGGGAGGCTGAGACAGGAGAATTGCAGGTTTGCGACCAGCCTCAGCTACTTGTAGTGAGGCCTCTACAACTTAGTAATACCCTGTTTCAAAAAATAAAGAATAAAATATAGGACTGGGGCTATAGCTTGTAGACAGAATGCCCCTGGGGTTCCATTCCAGTACTGCAAAAAGAAAAAGGGGGGGGAGAGTGGGGCAGAGACAGTTGTTTGATGGTGTCCTTTTATACATAAATGTGGAGAAATCTAAAGCCTCCCCTTTGGTCAGAGCTATTCTTTAGCCTGTTTTCCCTCAACCCCCACTAATGAGAAAAGGAGTTGGCTTTCACCCAAGTGGTCATATTTACCACCAAATTTCTTTCTTTTGCCTTTCCAATAGAATTGGAGAATCTGGCTGAAAGTCGGCTCTGACCTAACTGTCCCATTGAAAGTGCAAACTGCTTTTACAAGGCTACATAGGAGCTTTGTCATAAATAACCCAGGAACCCAAACATTCTTGTGCTGCAAGTGCACCATGGAGCAAGTTAAGAGTAATGATGATAGGATTTGCATGTGTGAAATGCAAGAAAAGTTAATTCCTACCCATTGGTTTCTTTGGACAAAAGGCCATCACAGTCAAGGGGAAGAGAAGTGGGACTCTCAGTTTCTATACTTTAGAAGAAAAAGACTCAATTGCTTACAACAAGTATTAAGACATGTAGGGGAGTCGGTGAGTAAGGGGCAAGAGAATGTGTGGAGTTTAAGAGTCTACAGGGACCCCTACAAGCAGGTTTTTACCTGAGAAAGATGGTGTTTTCTAGATGGGAGTATGCCTAATTATGGGGCTGGAGGTATAAATAAATGCACACTACCTATTTTATTTGTACTTTTTTCCCTCCCACTTGATGTGTCTTAAATATCTTTCCGTGTCAGAAGCCCGATGTCTGCCATGCTTCATGGTATGACTGTTTCTGTAGTTTTAGTAGTTCCCTTATGAATAGGCAACTCGTTTCTGTTATGTTACATAAGATGGTGCCGTGATTTTGTTCAAATGTTCTCCTTTCTGGTTTATCATCTTTTAAGATGAGATGCTAATAATCATTTCTTGGTAGAATGACAAGAAGAAATCTTTGGCCCTGCATTTCTTCTCTGTGTAACCCTGAATTAGCTACTTCTTCTAAAGAACCTGAATTTCCTAATGTAGAAAATAATTAACAGGCACATCTGTTTATATGTACACAGTACTGTGTCTTCTAAAACCATTGTGAGTTTGAGTGTCAGTAAATTAAAATGATTGTTGGCAGTTGGGGGAGGGCTTTCTGTGTACCAGAGATGGGATTTCACTCTTTGAGTATTTTTTCTTATTTAATCCTCACATTTCTTTAGGCTGGTAGTGTTCCTATTCTCCCCTTTAAGTGAAAAGTTGAAGCAGAATAGATTATTACAGAACACTAAGTGAAACAGAATTCACATCCAGGTCAGTCTAGTTCTAAACTTTATTTTCTTAAACACTGCAATAGACAATAGACCGCATCAATTTAGCATATGAACATACCTGTTAAAACAAAGTCATAGCTAGGTGCAGTGATGCACGCCTGTAATCCCAATACTTGGGAGGCTGAGACAGGAGGATCACAAGTTTGAGGACAACACACAGTAACTTAGTGAGACCCTGTTTCAAAATTGGAAAAAAAAAAAAAAAAAAAGGACTGGGTATAGCTCGGAGAGAAAATATGTCCCTAGGTTCAATCCCCAATACTACAAAACAAAACATAACCTTGATGTTGACACAGAGAACAGACTATTCATTTTTCTAAATCAATACTCATTTGAATCAATACCAATACAAGGGGTCCAATTATTTTAACTTGAAAATGAACTGAGAGAAAGCTGAAAGGCAGTGCAGTAGTGCAAGCAGTGATGGGCAATGTTCATCAGAAGCCCTGGGTCGGATCTCCAGTCCTGCCACCATAATTAGTCATTTTTACTCTCTGGCCTTCAGTTTCCTGATACACTAATAAAGAGGCTGAAGGTGGGGGAGGGGAACATATTTCCTATAGATTTTCTGGCTCTCAGTGCCTATGATGCTTTATGTCTCTGTGATCATCTGAGTCTCTTTAGTATGTTCTGATGTTGGCTTGGGGGGGAGAGGGAGGGAAGGAGATAACACAAACATAGGCTCAAAATGGCATCCAAATTCCAGGTCTCCCTGTTCTTACTAAAGGGTCAGATCATCTTTCTGGCAAGAAGGCTCTGGTGCAGCCAAGAGGTAGAGCCAGAAAGGGAAATGTCTCTTTGCCAAAAGCTGCTGCAGATGGAGGAGCCAGTCTGTCTGGGCAGCCCATGACTTTGAGAGGAGCCATTTGGCAAAGTTGTTGGCAGGAGCTGCCTTGCAGCATGAATTCTGGAGACAGTCCTGGGATGGAGTGATCAGGGATGCAGCAAAGGTGGCTGGTGGAACAAATAACCATCTGGTGAGCAGGGTGCTGCTCATCTTGCGGCCCTGACAGCAAAGAACAAGTGCCAATCAATGAGGCTGAGCTCTGGGTGACATGACCTGACAGGCGCAATAGACTCTCTCCCTGCCTTGGTATACTCTGTGGAGGAAATTTTAAATCCCATGTGAATTGGCTCTTTCAGAAATCAGAAAGGCCCCTAGTATCCTCCACTGCTACAAAGTAGGAAAGGAAATTCATCAATTCAAAACAAAAATGTATTGCCAGGTGCTGGGTCGGGTGTTCTGGGGAGTGTGCTGGGCTATAAGACTCTATTCTTATTGTCAAAAATCTTCCCATATATTTGGGCCATTGACACTCTGTCCTTCTCAAAGTGTAATTGACCACCTAAGCCAGGCTAAGACCATGTGCTTACCTCCACATGACCGCCTGGGAGTAGACCCACCTCTAGCAACCTGAGTTCTGTGGCTTGGGGTAGGTCATGCCGTCTCACTGAGTCTTTTCTAATCTATAAAAACATGGCAGGAGATGAGGCAAAATGTTATTCCTTATTTGTGAGTGTGAAATAAATACAAAAGAGTATGTACTCCAGGCATTTGGGACCAATCGTTGGATTTTAAAAATCAATAATGGTGCACCTATATTAAGCAGCATTTATTAATTTTGACAAAAGACCTAATGAAAAATTGAGGCCCAATCTTTGAATATAGATCCAGTGATTGGGGGTTACATTTTTCTTCCACAAACCATCTGAAAAATGACAAAGGCCACGCCCATTTCAATTTGCTGGAAATTGAGAGCAAAGACACCTCATGAGCAATCTTACTACAGATTCTTAGGATCATTCCCCGAATTTATGTCCACCATATTTAATTTGACTATTACCAGTCATTGTTTGAAAGCATTCAATTTGTTTTTTGTGTGGAACAATCATTCTCCTTTTTCCCACACCATTCTTTTCCTCGCCTTTTATTATACTTAATGAAATAAGTATGACAAACGTCAAGGGATTTGGGAATAAACACAATTGACTCTCAGTAAACATGCAACTCAACTAAAAGAAGTAGAAGTTCTACACATTAGACATCCAGCCTACACATTAGACATTCGCCTGCTACACTGGTGCATTTATACAATGTGCTGTTGGCTCATTTTACAGAGAAAATAGGCACATTTTCATCCAATGAATCAGCTACTTAGAGGTTTGTTAAAAGAGATTCTACTATAATTGGGATGGCGGAGAAGAGCTACTATTTCCTAAGTGCTCACAACATAAAAGAAATTGGATTAAATACTCTATGTACTCCATGATATACTATATATTATACAGATATGCGTGTATGGTGTGCCGTATACGCTGTATAGATGATAAAGATAGACATTTGTGTCTATGTGTGTGTGCACATGCATACATAACAGAAGAGAAAGAGGAGGTGGAGAGGAAAGAGGATAGAAAGAAAGATGAGAGATGGGTGAAGCCAGGCATGGTGGTGCAGTCCTATAATTCCAGTATTTGGGAGCCTAAAACAGAAGGATTGCAGATTCAAGGACGGTAGCACATGGTCACTTAGTGAGACCCTGTTTCAAAATAAAAAATAAATTAGGGCTGGAGGTGTAGCTCAGAGGTAGAATATACCTTGGTTCAATCCCCAGTACCACCATCACCAAAAAAAAAGAAATCTCTGGGTAAATGTTGGAATCACATGTGAAAGAGTATCATATCTAAGGTTTGTTTGTTTGGGCCTTGGAATATTTTCCTATAACATCCTATATTTGAGTCATAATTTTACCAGCTACCCAATTCTGGAAATTTAGATTACTTCCAGTTTTTGTTATAATAATTGTGTGATAAATTACAACAAGACTCTAAGTCACGTCTTTAGTTATATTTAGATTTTTATTTTTATTTTTTATTTTTATTTTTTTTATTGGTGCACTGTATTCATACATCATAATGGGATACAAACTTTTGTAGACATACATGCACACATCGCCCAGTCAGCCCCCACCCGATCCCCACCCCATTCTCTCCCCATCCTTCCCTCCCATGCTTGGCTTAGTGGTTGACATCTAGTATTATAGCAATTTATGCAAAATTAAAAATGATAATCTCACATAACAGTTTCATTTGTCTGATACCAAGCTTTTGATGACTTAAAGATAACATTTCAATATTTCTTTTTACTTTCTTTTTTACCAGAGAATATTTTTTTCTTTTTTTTAGGTGAAACTATCATATATTTATATATTTATTTTTCAGAAAAAACTCTATCCTAATATGGAATATGGACTCTAGATACCCAAAACGATCTTGAAAAAGAAAAAAGCTAGAAGATAAATATTTTCTGATTTCAAACCATATAAAGCTACAATAATTGAAACAGTGTAGTACTATTCTAAAGGCAGATATATAAACCACTGGAGTTAAATAAAAGCCTAGAGCTAAATTCTTCCCTATATTGTCAAGTTATTTTTGACAAGGTTTCCACGAACATTTGGTGGTGGAAATAATAATCTTTTAACTAAATATTGTTGAAACATAATACTTACATGGAAAAGAATAAAGTTGGACCCTTACCTAATCCCATATACAAATATTAACTCAAAATAGATAATAGACCTAAATTTAAATCTTAAGACTATAAACTTTTAGAAGAAAATCTGGGTCATAAAACCTCACAACACTGAAATTGGCAGTGATTTCTTGGATATGATTTCAATGGCACAGGCAACAGAAGAGTATACAAACTCCCTAAAAAATAAAAAAAAATTGTATATCCAAAGACAATGTAAACAGAGTTTAAAGTTACTAATAGAATGGGATAAAATATTTCTAAATGCTATATCTGAAGGTATATTAATATTCCAAGTAGAAATCCTAAAAATTAACAACAATAAAGGCAAACAATACCCTTTACAGATAGGTAAAAGACTAACATAAGTAATGAATCTCCACAGATAACCAAGAGTTTCCATCCAACAGTCAACTAAGATTGGTTATCTGTGGAGATTTTTATTTTTAGTTATTTATCTATGTGACTATTTTTAGATATATGCCAGATTAAATGACATGGACAATTAAGATTCTAATAATTAAATAAATTGACCTCTGAAACAGCAGCACCTATAGGAACACCTCTGTAGTTGTTATGGACCTTCCCTACCTTTGTTCTATGCCCATTTTGCTTCCACCTTGCATTGTCCCTGATTTTAAGGATGTATAGTTCATTCCATGGATTGTGTGTGGGGTAAAAATGAGAAAAAAAAAACTTAAGGATAAAACTACTGGTTTTTAATTTCATCGCATTGGCCTTGCCCTCCGAGAGCTCCATATGGACCCTTCCTGAGAGGACAGACACGCACAATTCTTGGCCATTAAGTACAAGGGTGATTAGCTTGTTATGTGGAATTCAGTTGCCCACCTATGTTAAATAAAATTACGTCCATGGTTCCAGGGCACCATGTGTAGATAAGTATATGGAACCCGGTGACCCAGAAATGTTCATTTTCTTCCAACTGGTAAGTAGGTAACTTCAAAGAATGATTGACCCAGGATGACAACCAGTGTGGTTATTTAATGTGCAGACCTCTCATGGGGTTCACATTTGACGTTTCTGAAACTGAGCTAACTTTGTGTTTTTGTTGATGTTGATACGATGCATTAGCTGAATACATTCTGAACCCAGGCAAAGCTGAGTAGATTCTGCCCGTTGTTGTCTTGACATTTCCAAGCATCTCGAGTTTTCTCCTAAAACTGGCATCATGATTTAATGTAAATGAAAAGGACAAATCTTATAAAGGACTAATGGGGTTATATTTTTAGTAAGTGGCTTTTGAATGTATATTTACTATCTCTATTTCAAGAGTCTTTGGGAATTATAGTTGGGAGTCAGTGTAAAGTTCCAGTTCATTATAGTTGCATATTTGGAACATTTTTACCCCTCCCCTTGGCACTGGGGATTGAACCCAATGCCTGGCACAGAGGTCAGGCAGGTGCTCTGTCACTGAGCTGGACCTTTAGCTTTTTTTAATTTTTGGGATAGGGTTGTGCTAAGTTGCCCAGGCTGTCCTCAGACTTGTGCTCTTTCTGCCTCATCCTCCTGGTAGATAGGATTAGGTATGTGTCATTAGGCTTGGCTGAAATTGTTTTAAATTTAATATTTTTTATAAAATATCACAAAGTGACACACAGTGTCTATATGACCTATATATATGCTCAGTACATAAAATTTAAAGAACAGATAGACGGTTGAATGGATAAATAGTATGGAGATTAGTGAATGATTCAATTGCCTCCTCAGAGCTTATCTTCTAGAAATGCTAAGTTTCAATGAGACTTAGGGGTAAGATATTAAAATCTACCTGCCATCCCTTTTTTATCTGTCTTAGAGACAAGGTAGGATGGTATATTGATTAGGCTAAGTTTCTATGGAGATTTAGGCGTATAATATTAAAATCTACCTGTCATTTCTTTTTGTCTTCTTTTTTGGAGATAAGGTGGGATGGTGTGAGAGAGTTTTGATTAGGGTAGCACAGATTTGTAGAAACATTTTTTTCTGGAGTTCATCTTTGGTCCTAGTTTAAAAAGAGAAGATGCAATGTAGAAGTGAGGGAGATTTGACCTGGAACTCTGAGCTAACAGAAGAGATCGGGACAGTTTAGTGCCTCCAACTGACAGCTTCTCCCATGACTTATTTCTGATTTTCTCTCCTGTCCCCATGTGGGGTCAGAGAGCAGAAAGTTGCTGAGGTCTCCCCAGGACCTGGACTCTGTGTGCTATGGTGGAAGATGCAAAGGCTGATTATCATATTGTGTTTTGTTGCCAACGTGCTTACTCAGGCCCCAAGCTTCCTCAGCACAATTTGAGATGGAAATTTTCCGATCAAAATTTTTCCTATAAGTCGTAGAAACTTGGATTTGAGCCCGTTATGCAAGCCAGGTCTTTTTTCCAGTTACTTTACAAGCAAGTCGCCTTTGAGTCACCATTTATACGGATAGTCTTGATCTAGACTTTGGCATATGGGAAAAGAAAAAAATACATACACATACATATATTTGAAGTTATTTATGTATAGATATATAACTAACAGGCTAATTTTTATAGGAGCAAACAAAAGTAAAAATCATATATATATACACACACACATACACATACACACACACACATACACACATTTATGTATGTATGTATGTATGTATGTATACAACTTCAAAGAAAGATTGACCCAGTGCGATATTCAGTGTAGTTTAATGAGCAAACAAGTATGTATGTGTGTGTATTTCTTACTTTTCTTTGCGCCTTTAAAAATATTATCCTGCTCACAGTTTTCTCCTGTGCTCATGAAACTTAATGTTTTCCTCTCCTCTCATCTGAGTGTCTCCTAGCTGAGTTTTAAGCAATCGAAGCTGGCTTGTGGGTCTCCTTCAGCTCTAGGCCATCTTCACTTTCCTGCCTCTGTGTGTGTTCTTTTCCCTTTCCTGTTACCTACAAGCTCTGTTTCCAATCCATTTTTTTTCTCAATTTCTCAAATTTTTTCATCATCTCAATTATTCGAGGTATGGTATTATTCCAATTTAACAAATGTGGAAACTGAGGTCTAAGTTCAGACAGTCAGCCAAGAGATATATCCTGCATACTGTCGCCCTTAACAGATACTTCTGGAAGGCAGTGGCTACATCTTCTTTCGTTTACGCCATAATAGAATTCTTGGCACTGCAGGAGTTAGTAAATGATTTTTGAACTTGACTTCAATTTGAGAGTAGATCTATGATTTTTCCACAGTTAGGACAGCAGCCAGTTTCACAATTTTTTTTAACTTGGGAATTTAATCTGTAGATTTCCTGTAAACATATTGAAACCAGGTTCTCTAACTTCTACTCAGATTTAAAGATACAGGGAAAACGTCTAAAGATGTGCTATGTGATTTTTGCAATCACTTGGAATCTCTTCTGGCTAATTAAGATCATAACCTATTAATTTTTCTTTCATCTCTTTATTTGTTCATGTTTTGTTCTTTCATCCAATTTTTAATCACTCAGCAAATATATATTAAGCAACTGAAAGCTCATTCTAATTGTATGACTTGGTATATGATGAAAGAAACAAGAAAAATATCTAAAATATTAATATTGATTATGAGGGGGAGGAAAGATGTAAGCAAAAACAAAAAAAGGAAGAATGATATTTTAAAAAAATCAAAGGATGCCATATTCCTGACCAAAAGGGTATGTATAGTATGATTCTTCTTTTGAACACTTCTGTGTAAATGCATAAAGACCTATAATCCCAATACTTGGGAGTCTGAGACAAGAGGATCACAAATACGAGGCCAAGTTCCACAGCTTAGTGAAGCCGTCAGCAACTTCAGAATAAAAAATAAAACAGAAGCCGGGTGTGGTGGTACACACTTGTAATCCCAGTACTTGGGAGGCTGAGACAGGAGGACTACAGTTTGAGGACAACCTCAGCAACTTAATGAAACCTTCTGCAACTTAGTGAGACCCTGTTTCAAAATAAAGAATAAAAAATAGGGCTTGGGGTTTAGCTTGAAGGTAAAATGTCCCTGGGTTCCATTCCCAGAACCACAAAAATAAGTATATACATAAAATAGGGCTGGGGATGTAGCTTGGAGTCCTCGTACTGCAAAAATTAAATAAATAAATAAATAAATAAATAGGGCTAGAGGTGTAGCACAGAAATAGAATGCTCCTGGATTCAATCCCTAGTACCACACACAAAAAAAAGTCTATGAAAAGGATGGCTATCAAATTATTAATGATGGTTAAATCAAGATGATGACTTTTTAGGTAACTTTTATGATTTACCTTTATATTTCCTATAGTGTATGACAGTTGTGAATAAACCTGTACACTGTTTACATAATACCAATAAAGCTGTCATTGTGTTGGAAAACCATTTGTGGTATATCTACCATGTGCAGAGGACTAGTCTTTGGATATCAGTGTAGTAAATATTAACTTAGGCTTGAAGTCACATGAAGAATTCTTCACATGAAAATCATTTGAACCCTGAAGAGTAGTTGATAAATGAAGATTAGGCCCTGTCATATTCTGTAATGAGAATCCTTTTCAATGCCTGTTCCCTAAAGGTCCAGGTAAAGGGGTTTTGGTGATAAGCTGGGGCTTATAACCCCTTCCGTCCTTGTCTCTTGGCTGAAATAAGCAAAGTAAGATGATATCTCTGACCTCAGGGGGCTGGGAAAAGGTTTGGATGAGTCAGTAAAAATCAATCGCAATGATGGAAAACCCATGTAAGAAAAAAATGTCCTAGAGCCAGTGGGTTCAAGCCAATCCCTGTGTACATGAGCAATCTCACAGTCTGTATTGATGGGTAGAGAAGGTGGTTTTAATTACCCTGAAGGAATGTCTGGCATGTTTTGCCAAAGCTAGACTTAAAATGTTTAATCAATGTATTAGTGACAACCAGCCTACTGGAGAAGTCTGCACACGAGTGAAGCTGGTGTTGCAAGAGTGAATTGCAATGTGGCTGAGAGCAAAATTGCAGGGGCACGTTTTATCAGAGATGCATCGACGGGGAAATGTCGCCATCCACTAATCGTGATCTTGGCTTTAGAAAGCATGGTGTATTATGTCTGAGAAGCCGTGGTTCCCTTCCTTCGTTTCATGATCCAAGCAACCTCTCCATCCTCTATTTTCTGTGTACTAGAAAGTTTATACTCAGAATAGCAATGATCTTTGCTTTATTTTACCTGTTCCTGGTGACCTACAAAATATTTTAAAACAAGATCCAGAATAGGAAAAGTGGCATGATGAGATCATATTGCACAGCATTTTAGATCATCAAATACCCAGAGAGGAAGCCAAAGTCTAAGATAAATGTAAAGTTGCTAAAGATATAGTTTCCTTGATTTTCATGTCGTTCCTCTTGAATCTTTTGGTTGAATGCCTCCAAAAGATATAAAATCCACTAAAAGCACTAAATAACATCTTTTTTCCATCTCTCCAAGGTGAACTCTGGATTGGAATTCCTTTCTTCTTCCTATGTAAAAATGTCCTTGATACTGCCTCCTTTGACTGCTGTTTCTAATCTATTTCTAGGACAAATCCTACTTTTTAATGTAAATGAACAAGACAGAATAACTTGGTACCTTGAAGTTTGAATAGGAACCATAAGGCATTTCTGGCATGATGGGTTAAGCCCCTCTGCCATTTTGTTCAATGCTAAGAGCGACTATGGCCTGTTCATTGACACAGTGGTTTGGTGTGTTGGGCTAACCCATTTCATACTGATAGGAACTGACCTGGGGATTTGCCAAGTTTGCAGGGAAGCAAGACCATTGAAAATGAATCTCTTTTAACTATCAAAACAACTTAGCAAATAGTTCCAAAGATATGTTTGATGCTGCTGGTAATTCTCAATTTTTCAAGAATCCTTCCCCTTGCCATTTAAGTTAGTTAGTTAACCAATTTGGCTAAACAGGTTGATACAAAATGGCCAAATTTGGGACAAGAAGGAGCTACATAAAATAGTAATGCCATTTTACATTTGGAAAGGGGTTTTAGATTTCTGCATTTTCACAATACAATAAACATGAAGAATAAACTTTATTTATCCTTATTATCTCAATGAGGAAATGAATACATTGGAGTTAGTCAACTTGCTTATGATCACATACCTAGTTTGCAATAGAGAAAAGACCTAGTCCAGATTTTGAGATTCTGATACCTAAAAGATCAGAATGTCAGAGCTCTTCCCATGACATTAGAAGACTAGATAAGCCAGGTATGGTGCCATATGCCTGTGATCTCAGTACTTAAAAGGCTGAGACAGGAGGATCAAAGGTTTGGAACCAGCCTCAGCTAGTAGTGAGACTCTCATCAACCTAGCGAAACCCTATTTCAAAGTAAAAATAAAATAGGGCTGGGGGTGTAGCTCAGAGGTAGAATGCCCCTGAGTTGAATCCCCAGTGCTAAAAAATAAAAAAAAAAGATTGGATAAATGCTTTCTCACTGAACTACCAACTAGATGAAAGCTCTGAGTCTTGGGGGGAAAAAAGTGCTCATTCTTGCTGAATGTATCTACAAGATGGTGGCCACCAACACCCTTAGTACAGGATTCTTTGGGGAAAAAAAAAAAAAACACTTCATGTACCTTAGCCCCTTTATTTCTTCTAATTCCCATTGACTTGTTTGGCTTATAATTTTGTGTCATGTCTTCACCACCCCCCTCCAAACACACAACCACTTTCCCTCCTTTCCCTCTTTTCCGCCTCTCTTTCTGAGCCTCGAGTGACCACTGTTCTACTCTCTTTTTCCGTGAGGTCTACTATTTTTAGTTTCCATCCATGAATACTTTTCCATCCATGCAATACTTTTTTAGTTTCCATCCATGCAATACTTTTCTTTCTGTGCATGGCCTTAGCCCTTTGATTATTGGGCTTGGGTATAACATGTGCTTCATTTCTAAGATCATTCTTTATTACTCTTGCCAAATGGAAGAGTCCCTGGGGCCTCATTTCTGGCTAGTAGTACAAGCCCCAAAGAACTGAACTTTGGTGATTATAAAAATGTAGAAAAGCTGATGGACTCAGCTTTATTTTAGGGCTGCATACGACACCCAAATATCTAACTCACAGGCAGCTATTATTTGGAACAAATAAGTGAATAGGTAAGAAGGAGAGGTCTCCACCAACGTCATTTGTATCCCCAGAAGCCTAATGCAAAGGCAAGGAAGCTATGTTTGATGGGTGTTTTTTACACACTACATGTATCTTTTGCCTTGTTTTCATTTCCTTATATAAGCACTGAAGTCTTTGATAAGTACATGGGATTATGATAACCCATATGCAAAATTGAGACAATAATAGTAATTTCCTTCTGTGGCTGTTGTGAGGATTAAATAAGCAGTTGTACCAGGCATGACCGGTTCAGTTCCTGACATGTGTGAAACATTCAATAAGTGGTTGTTTGGTTGTTTTTAGTGTTTCTGAAGTACTTACCTGGTCATAAGTATTATTTCCCCTGGACCATATATACTTTCTACTCTCCTAATCCTGAGGAGTCAGTATTATACTAAAAAATATATGTAACTGAGTAAGAACACAAACTCTGAAGATGACTAGGTTTGTAACCTGGCTCTACTATTTACTATTTCTGTGTTCTTGAAAAGTATTTAACCTTTCTAAACCCAGGGTCCTCATCTATACAATAAGGACAACAGTTCTAAACTTCATAAGACTATTGTGAATAGTCAGCACAACAATGTGAGTAATGTGCTTAGTACAGTTCCGGGTGCATGGTATCTAGTATTTGCTAAATAATGTCAGGCTGCATTTCCATTAATATTAGTATAGTTGCTGGGTGCAGTAGTGTGTGCCTGAGATAGAAGAATCATAGGTCTGAGGCCAGACTCAGCAACTTAGTGAGACCTTGTTTTAATATAAAAAATAAGCTGGTTGTGGTGGTGCATGCTTTTATCCCAGTACTTGGGAGACTGAGGCAAGAGCATCACAGGCTGGAGGACGGCCTCAGCAAGTAGTGAGACTCTCATCAACCTAGGGAGACCCTGTTTCAAAATAAAAATGAAATAGGGCTGGGCATGAAACTTGGAGGTAAAATGCCTCTGGGTTCAATCCCCAACACCAAAAATATATTAAAAAAAATACCTGGGGGTGTACGTTAGTGTTAGAGTGCTCCTTGGTTAAATTCCCAGCACCACACACATACACACACATACAAAATCATTAATAGAGTTACCTATGAGTCTTACAGTATAAAATTACTATTGAAGATAAGCTTTACTACAAAACAGAGTATAAATAAGTTAAGGCTCCAACTTTAATCTGTGATCTGATATCAGTTCTGGCTGGTGGTGATTTGATGCCTTTTGAATAAAAAATTTATTCTCTTGTAGTGGAATTTCTACAAGAATCTAAGCCAACTGTTGCCCTTTTCTGGATATGAAATAAACACTGAGAAAACTAAAACCTGTTGTCTAGTCCATGCAACATCAATAAGATAGTTTTAAAAGAAAACAGCTGGTCGGGCATGATGGCGCATGCTTGTAATTCCAGTACAAGGAGAATCACAGGTTTGAAGCCAGCTTCAGCAGTGTAGTGAGACCTTCAGCAACTTAGTGAGACCCTGTTTCAAAATAAAATAGCCTGGGGGTGGAGCCCAGAAGTAGAACACTCCTGGGTTCCATCCTCAGTAACCCCCCACCATACAAAAAGTAATAACTTAAAGACATTAAAAATTAATAATAACAGATAAATTACAAACTTCTCTTCCTATATTAGTGGTATGTTGAAACTTCCCATTAAGGCCGAATTTTGTTTTGTTTTAATCTAGTAAGTTTATTTTTAGTATTTATACGTGTACTACTTTATTCATAGCACATCCTGAACACTTCTAGAGAAGGGAGCTATTTCTTTTTCTTTTCTCTTTTCCTCCCCATGCCGGGGATTGAAACCTGGGCCTCACACAATGAGTTGCTTCTGCTTCTGAATATTGTGTAAGTTGTCCTGTTACCAGAACAGTCTCTGTAGCTTTTGCCCTTTGCCATTAGCCCTGCACTCTAAAGCCTGACTCACAGCATCTAGCATCCTGCTCACGTGAACCCCTCTCTCGATAAACGAGGACTGACCTCCTCACTACTGTGTGCGGCTCCCCCAGGCCCCAGGTGCACACAGCAGTTGCACATTTGAATGTGCCTTGGAGTCACCTGAGGTGTTTGTGCAATACAGATTGCTACGCACCACCCCCTTGCATTTCTGACATAAGAAGTCTGTGCAGGGGTCCCGGACTGACCTGCTGATACAGAGCATCACCCAAGAGTCACTGCTGTGTGTCCCCAAAGTCAGAGGGCAGCCTGCTTCCAGCTGAGGGGCTGAAGCACAGAGAGGTTTTGTACCGTGGATTGTGTTGCGTTGGTGGCCTGGATTTGGACAGCAGAAGCAATCTGGGGAGTTGTGGGGTGTGTGCAAATGACCCTGTATGTTGCCCAGAGTTGAAGCATCCCCACCTCCTGGAGTCTGGATCTGAACTCCGTGTTTGTCACAGGAGCCAAGGGAGAACCCAAGACAGAGAATAGTGGCACAATAATGAAGCATGAATTGCCCAGATGAAAGCACCTATGGAAATAAAGGTATTAGTGTTATTACTTCTACTTACTATTTATGATAAAATAGCAGTAAGGATGTGTTGAATAGCTCCGGTTGCTGCAAAGTTGTTCAATGAGACCCAAGTAAGTTGATTCACATTTTTCAAAAGTTATTCTACATAAGAGACATAGTTTGACCTGTGGTGTTTAAGAACTAAGAACATATTTTGACCAAATGTACATGGGGATGATGCCGAGAGAGAGACTATTGGCTAGATGAGATGCAAACCTACTTTACTGATGCTAGAGAGGTACATTGAACAAGGTAATGAACTAAAGAGATATGTTAACTGCTTGAAAAAAAAGAGAAAGGGCTTGGGGTCAGCAGACAAAGAAGATAGTATGGGTATCTCATATTTTATATAATAAAGAATGAAGAATCTCAATAAATGAGTAATTTTTAATGAGAGAGTCTATCTAGAAATCACCGTAGGAAAAATAGTAACCACACACCTGTCTTAAATATTTGGGGATTATATCTCTAAGTGGATCCACTTGTTTGGATAAAATGGCATGAAAACTTCAAACTGTATGTACTGAGGCTATTTATCTCTATAGTCTCCATATTTGACTGTATGTTTGGGTCCTATAAAATAAAATTTTGTACAAAAGTACTGTATTTCGATTTAAGAAAAAGAACCATCAAGTATTCTCCCTAGAGGTAGCATTCAGAAAAGGTGGAGATGAACTCTGAGTCAGATCAAAGAGAGAGATGTGCAGAAGACAAGAGCTCCCTGTCAGAAAAGGAATGGGGAAACAAAAACACCCAAAGAAGTACTTATCACAAGGCCGAGGGTGGTGGCACACGCTTGTAATCCCAGCATTCCGGAGGCTGAGACAGGAGGATTGCGGTTCAAGGACAGCCTCAGCTACTAAAATATATTGCTGAGCGGGGCGTGGTGGCGCATGCTTATAATCCCCGCGCTTGGGAGGCAAAGACAGGAGGATTGCACTAGTTTGAAGCCAGCCTTGCTGGCTTAAGAGACCCTGTTTAAAAAAAAAAAAAAAAAAAGGTCTGGGAGTGTAGCCCGGAGAAGGGCTTCCAGTAACCCCAGTACCACCAAAAAAAAAAAAAAAAAAAAAAAAAGAGAGAGCTGAGGGTGTAGCTCAGAGGTATAATGGCCCTGGGTTCCATCTCCAGTACTGCAATACTATATATATATATATATATATATATATATATATATATATATATATATATTAGAGGTATATATGTATATTAGAGGTATATATGATGTATATTAGAGATATATATGTGTGTGTATATATATATATATATATATATATATATATATATCACAAGACAAATTAAATTTAAAAGGTGGTCAGAGACCTAAAAGGAAAGAAAAAAATGAAGGGGTGAGTGTGTGTGTACCCATGTAGATATGTTTATGTATGTCCTCTATCAGCCTAGGATGAAAATTTGTCAGAACCTGGTGTCCTGGAAGCAGCCATGCAATCCTAGCTTTACACATTTATGTGGATGCCAGAAAGAGGCTTTGCCCCCTCTCTCTCTCCTTTCTCTGTCTTTGTGGCAGCTCTGGGGATCAAACCTAAGGTCTCCCACATGCTAAACAGCTATCCTGCCACCAAGATACATCCCCAGACCACTCCATTATTAAAAAATTTTAATATGGCTTTTAAAAATGTAAGAGATTAGGGTTTACTTTTAAATAATACCTGGAGGAAAGTGTGTAAAATATGAGATAGAGTTCAACTCTTTCCAGGCTATTAATATTTATATTTTATAATGTATGATATAAAATTTTATAATATAAATTTTATATATAAAAATAACATTGTATAATATAAATGCTATTTTTATAACATTTTTCTGTCTGGCCTATTTTAATAAAGGCTTTGCGTTTATGATTTCACTGTACCTTTCTTTTTTCCTACTAACCAGTAACATTTTCAGTGTATTTCGGTATCATATTGATTGAGGGTTAGAGTTTTATTTGGTTTGCTCTTCATGTTACCATAATGAGATAATACTGGAAAGATACAAAATGAATTTCCAATGTTTCTATCTTCTGTTCCTCCTCCAAGAGAGTGAGAAAGAGGGGGATTGAAGTATTTTGTTACTTGTAATGTCTGTGTTGTGTCAGACTCAAAATTTCCAGAAGCACAAAATCTGTGTGAGAGTTGAGAGCTAGAATTTGAAGAGCTTAGGAGAAGGAATAGCCAGGAAGGACACCCTCCTTTCACTGTGCCTCATCAACTCCAAATGTTCCTGAAAAATCTTTTCAAAGTACAAAGACAAGTGCCCTTTTCAAAATTCTAAGGGGCTGGTAGATATACAAGTATTGTGCTTAGTTTAGTGAACAAATATGAGGCATAAAATGAGTGTGTGTTTGTGTGTGTTGTAATAGAATGTGAAAATGTCATTTTTTTCAAAAGTAGCTTCTTTCTTCTGAAATGGAATCCATTAGAATTTGGCTAAGATTGCCTTGAATTTTCAATATGAATTTAAGAGTATTTGATATCTGAACAAGGCATGAAGTCATGGCTATCTCTGATTTCCCAAAATGTACCCCAAAGAGAAATTATACTTTAATATGTGGCACCAGCTTGGTACGAAAAGAGCCTGGCATCCATCCTTTAATTTATTATTCATTGAGGACCTACTTAAGTAATAGCAGTTAATACTTACTGAGCCCTTATTTTGGGACACATGGTGTACTAAACACTTGATGTACCTGAATTAACCCTTAAGGTTTCATATTACCTTCTAAGGTAGATACTATATTATGTGTGTTTGCAAATGGAAAAGCTAAGGCTTAGAAAGGTCCAGTAACTCGTTCAAAGTTTTCTTGCTGGTAGATTCAAAGTCCAGCATACCGACTAGTTTGAATTTTAGAGGCTCTATTTTTCCACCACAACTCTGACATTCTATTTCTGACTTGTTCATAAGGTTGATCTAAAGGCAAACAAGATAACTGGTTTGAAAGGGTCTTTTGAACTTCACGGAGCTCTGGGCACATTGAACTGAAGCACATGCCACGTGTTCAGCAGCTAGTCCAGAACAAAAAGTAGAAATGTTGCAGTGGCGAGGGCTGCCATCACTTGCCTTGTTAGAGACTCCTCCATCTGGTGACCTTAGCAAGTTAGCAGTCAAAAGTGGCATTCCCTGGGGGGTTCTTCTTTTGAAGAAATAGAAACTGAGATGAGATGGGCTTAGTCCTCGATGGCAAGTGCAACATTAGAAAGTGCTCAAACATTTCTGAGATCGTTAATCTCTGCTAATCACGCCCTGCCTCTCTGCCTCACTCAGCACCAAATGAAAGAGAAGTTTGGCAATGATCCAGTTCTTTTTTAAAAATCTTGGCTCCTAATGTGGATAATCCGCAGCCACAATTGGATATTTTTAAATTCTGGGTTACCCGGTTGGTGTGTGTATGTGTGTGTGTGCATGCATGTGTGTGTGGGTGGGTTGGGGGTGTATTCTGTACTCTGCTTCTACTTTTTTGCCAAATAGACTTCCTGTCACTTCTATATTTCTGATAATCCCCACTGTGATCCCTGCATTTATCTGGACTCCAGTCAGACATTGTGTTGTGAATTCAGGGCCATCTATACTAGTGTCACAGAAGCAGGCCCCTGCGGTTGCTGGCCAGTGTGTTCACTGTCTGGGAATGATCAAGAATAGTTGGAGAGAGGGATCTGCATGATCTTTTGGCAGAGTGAACGTGCCTCCTCCATTCCAAAGAGAATGGTTGATACTCTACTAGGCAGAACAGCAATGAGCCAAATAATGAAGTCTTCTCCATCATAGTTCAATTCTGGAGGCTCACTGTTGGTTTAAGTCTCCCTTGATGTCAGGTAAGGAGGTTTTCCCTTTGGCAGCTTGACTGAGCTCGTGTTTAAGGCAAGACTGCTATCCAGGTATATGAGGGAAGTAAAAGCGGTTTCATGTATTAATGGTCACTAATGACCTGTAATCAAGCTATGGTTTGTTAGATTAAAAACAAATTAATTTGTTCAGGAGTGTCTATAGAAGAATGTCACCATATCTTGTTCGTCCCTCTCTGTGGGAGAAAACAGCCTGGAGTTAGTCTTGAGCTGAGGCACTTTGGGGCAGCCATAGTCAGTTCTTAAGATTCTTCCAGCTTCCTGGCCCCTGATAAGCCTGTAGCCTTAGTCAAAAGGGAATTAAAAAACCATGTATGGTGGTACATGTCTGTAATCCTAGTACATGGGAGGCTGAGAAAGGAGGATTGTAGGTTCAAGGGAAGCCTCAGCAAATTTAGCAAGACTCTCAGCAACTTAGTGAGACCTTATTTCAAAAATAAAAATAAAAATAAAAAAATAGGACTGGGGTCTAGAAATGTAGCTCAGAGGCAAAATTCTGCTGGGTCAGATCCCCAGTACCAAAAACAAGGGTAGGGGTGTGGTGGGACCCTGTCTTTGGTGCCCTTTCTCTGTGGATTTTCCTCTTGATAAGAGAGCAACTTTTATTTTAATTTTCTCTTTTAACTTCACTCTGGTCTCACACTTCAACTGGTTAATTTTCACAAAACATCACCACTCATTCCACACACATTTAACACATAATTATTGAAGACTACTGGAGCTCCAAACACTGTCTGAGGCCTGGCTCATAATGGTTATCACGAGTCCTCGCCCCTTCTTTGCAAAATTTATATTCTCTCTGTTGGTGTTTTTAAGATTTTGTATACCACCAACTATCCCTGTATTCTATTGTCACTAAAAACAAATGAGAAATCTCTTGACATGAAAGATGTTCTGTTGAGATATGCATCTTAGAGAACAAGGCACTCTGATCTTTGGGGTGCAGCAAAACTGGCAGTTGAGACTCCTTGGGAAATCTATTCTTTGTTTTTGCCTAGTCCTTTATTTAAGAAAGTATACACATAAAAATCCTATGGGAGGCCATAACACTAAAACATAAAACCCTTTAATTTTTCATCAAGTAAGAAGAAAACAGTGTAATCTTCTTGAGCCAATGGAGTATTAATGATACAGGTCATTCCAGTGAAACACTTAGATTAGTCAAGATCATAAACACTGGGAATGATCTCACTAACACAGGACAAAATTTATTTTATTTTTTAGCACTAAACAATTTGCAATGGTGTCATTTGCTTTTTAGTGTGTTTGCTGCCCTCTCTTCTAGTTGAAGATAAGAACCTGTCTCTCTTACTTGGAATATATCTCATGCCCTAACAGTGTCTGGCATGTAATAAATACCCTTGGTAAATATTTACTGAATGTTAAATGAAATCCAGGCCCAAAGATCAGAGTTCAAAAACCAGTAGTAGCATTGAGGAGCTTATGATATACAGCAAAAATTACTAGATAACAATGATCTTAAAGGATAGGATTTGCTGGGCATGGTGGCACTCGGAAGGCTGAGACAGAAGGAATACAGGTTTAAGGCCAGGTCATGGTAACTTAGTAAAACCCCATTTTAGAATAAAAAATAAAATAGGGTTGGAAATCTAGCTTAGAAGTAGAATTCCCTAAATTCAATCCCCAGTACCACATACACACAAAAAAGGATAGGATTTGATAGCTGATCACTACCATAGTTGACCCCTACGTGTCCATTTCTATGTAATGATTCATTTCAACACATTAAGGCTCATATGATAAAGACCCCCTGTTTCTTTGGAAACTCTCAAAGCCTAGCAGCAATATTTCTTAGACTCATCTCTATGGTAACCAATCAAATTTCTGGTGTAAAATAACATATTTCTCACAATACAAAGGAGAGTGAGCGTTAATGCTCAGAAAGCCTTGACAGTGGTGTGGGTGGGTGATGTGGTTATTTTCCATTCATTTATTCAATAGATATATACTGGGCATTTACTGTGCGCCAGGCATTGGTGCTAGATGCCAGGAGTATGGCGTGGCAAGGCGCTCTGGGGAACTACATTAATCAAAGGATAACAAAGAGAAATATACAATTGCAACTGGGACGTGTATTTTCAAAGAAGAGTCTGTGGTGCTACGCGTGTACACAAAGAGGGCTGGACCCAGACAGGGTCCAGCTTCCCTGGTGAAAGGATGATTCCTAAATCCTCTCTCTGATAACACACATCTTATGTTGCTGTGGTACATTGTACACATGTTATTATGTTACATTGTGGTACATGGTTATAATTAACATACCCATAGTAAAATATGTTTTTGATAGTATTGGGAATTCTATATCCAAGCTATACCCACAGCTCTATTTTTATCTTTTATTTTCAAACGGGGTCTTGCTCAGTTGCTGAGGACCTCACTAAATTGCTGAGGCTGGCCTCAAACTGGCAGTCCTCCTGTCAAGTATGTGGTGGCACTAGCCTGTAATTCCAACAGGCTAGTGCCACCACACTGGGGTGGTGTTATTTTAACAAAATGGAGGAGTTTTGTTGAAGAGGAGTTGGGAAAGATGACCCAGGCAGAGAGAGCCACTTGTGGAAGGGCTCTCTGGTGTAGAAGAGAAAAGGTATGTTCAGAGAAGTGAGAGGTGCTGGGTGTGGCTTGAGCTCTGGCCAGGTGGGCTTTGAAGAGCTTCAGGATATCTGAGGCCTTCTTGCTTTTTTATGGTAGGAGTAAAAGGAAACCACCAAAATATTTAAATGTGTGGACAATGAAGAGCAGTGAGCAAATTTGTTTTTCTAGAAGACCATTCTGGCTGCAGTGCAGAGAATAGACTGGAAAAAGCACAGGAAAGATTTAAGGAGACAAGGCGATGTATCATGGGAAACCAACATGGAATGTGCATGATATATGCCCACGCGGAGCAGTCCCTGTATAAAGCATGCGCCCGTGCAAGAGACCGGGGATGAGCTTCTTTGCGGCATAATAGAGATCTCTTGGAATTTCCTCTGTGTCACGCACTCGCACTTATCCACACATAAATTAGCATCTTTAATGCAGAGTGGCACGTTAGCGCCCGGCTCCCCTTCTAACTGATGCCTCGCTTTAGCACCTTTTCCTTTGTACTTTACCCTCCACCTTCAAAGACTGCTCTCAGGTCTTATTTTCCTTCCCCGAAGTGTGAGATTGGTTTTTCTGCCAGGCTCTTAAGAGTGATCCTCCACTTAGAGTCTAATCTGCCGTGGCTTTGTGCCTGTTTGTCAGGAACTTCCGAGGCTGTATGAAGACATCGTACAGGGTGGAAGCTCTATTTTGACAATGATTATGCCTATTATCTATTTTAATAAATGTAAATTGCCATGAGGAAACAAACCATTTTATGCCACTCGAATCCTTTTCAGGGAAGCCTGAATCCTTTTTGCATGGCTTAGATGTATTACTGTCATTTTCTCTTCACTGAGTTGAATAAAAACACTTAAATGAGACCTTTGTCAATGTACCCACTTGTACTGTTGCCCTAATAAATTGTTGCGATTTTCATCTTTGAAGTCTATATTTTGCAACATTTGCAGATTTATCTGTAGGCCCTTTCAGAATTGAGATTATGGGGTAAACTCAGTACCAAGTCAACATATACAGGACATGTGCCAAGCACTATTCGTGGGATGCAGTACAGAGCGAGGTACCAATTCTGCCTGTAAAAAGCTCACAGCGCCGGGCACGGTGGTGCACGCCTGTCATCCCAGTACTTGGGAGGCTGAAACAAGAGGATTATAGATTCACGGATAGCCTTAGCAATTCAGAGAATAAAAATGGTGCTGAGGGTGTGGCTCAGAGGTAGAAGAGCCCTCTATTCAATCCCCAGTACCACAAAGAAAATTTTAAAAAAATTAGTCATTTATCACTTTGGGGCAGGAATTTACAGATAAGCAGAGGGATTAGGGAAAGTTCAAATTACCTATATGGTCACAAAATAGATTTGAAAACATGTATATATAGATATAGGTGTTTACTTATTCATGTGTTTATAAAATATTTGTATGTCCCCATATATGGATTTTTTATTATTTAGAAGGATGAAATGATACCCCAGTAGCAACAAAGACAGGTAGAACCCAGATCTCAATTTCTAAAATTATTCTCCAATGAAAGGAACCAAGAATCCTTGTCAAGATGCAAAATACTATTACTAGCAAAGAAAATGTTCAAGATGACCCTAGAGCCCCTTACAGAGCCACAAAGTAAGGAATTCCAGAAAAAGAAAAAAAAAAAAACTTACATTGCTGAGAGTCCATCCGAGGGACAGAAGAGCCCATCAAAAAGCCCCAGTGCCTAGAGCAGAACAGTTTGAGCAATAAAAAAAGAATTCAATGCTTTCTCAAAGCATAAAATGCTCATATTGATAGATGGTTGAATAAATGGATAAATGGGAGCGAAGAAAAATAGTACTCCAAAGAAGAGATGGGGATGCCGTACCCTCAAGTAGCGGGGTGAGCGTGCACAGCCCCCGTGCCTTCAGGGTGGGCTGCAACCACCTAGTGCTTCTCTCTGGAGAGTGTAGAGAGAGGAGCAAGGGAAGGACTTTATTTACAGTGAGGAAGCCTGTGTTCAGGTGATCCAGGTCAAAATGAACACAACTGTGCTGATGGCAGGTACGCTTGATGGATACAATGTGATGGAAATGGCTCTTTAGCTATTTGTGGTCTTCAGTCATGAGAAAAACATCATGCAAATCCCAAGACAGACATCCTGCGATATACCTGTGTATATTGTATATATACACATACACTGTGTCCTGTGTAAAGCCAGACACAGTGGTACGTGCATATAACTGCACCCACCACTGATGGCGCTCAAGTCCTAGGCCAGGAGATGTCTTCCCATTGAATCCCATGCACAAGCCACCTGGCCTCCCCTACCTCTATACCAAGACTAGAGAGGGAGTTGTGCAGATGCAAGAAGGGTGATGGGTCTGGCTCCGGCAGAAGGAACCAAGTCTAAAGCCTAGGTCACCTTCACACAACTGCGGAGTTCCAAAGGGCTGGAGAGCAGAGCTTAAGAAGGAAGAAACACCTGAAGAAGGGAGGAAGGTGAAATTTGGCACATGAGAAGGGAGGAAAGGAAAGCTGGAGAGAGGATCTGGGCTTTATCCTGTGGTCTATGGAAAGTTACAACCAGGTTCTAAGCAAGAAGGAAACATATATAAGACTTCAACTCTAGAAGTATCACTCCCTAGCTATTGGGGGAAGAAAATGGGTTGGAGATGGAAGACTAGTTAGAAAGGTGTTTCAGTTGTATAGGTGAGAGATCAAGGTGGCCTAAATTATGCCAACAAGAGGGCAAATAATGACCTTCAAATTATGTGAATAGCTTTTCTTGCCCAAGAGTCTGATTTATTATAGTTTGTGATACCTGAATAATTTCTTAAAATTTTCATGAGATAAAAATGCTGTACGATGACATAAGAATTTTGTAGAATAGCTTTGAGACTTCTACATATTTTCTACCTGTAACATATACCACAATAAATATTACTATTATTATTATTTTTAGGATTAGGATTGAACCCAGGGGTATTCTACCTCTGAGCTGCACTCTCAACCCTATTTTTGTTTTGTTTTGTTTTTCACCTTGAAACAGGATCTCCCTAAGTTGGTAAGTCTCAGTACTTTCTGAGGCTGTCCTTGAACCTATGATCCTCCTGTGTTAGCTTCCTACATACTTGAATTACAGGCATGTACCACCATACGTAGCTTAAATTTTTTAAAATTTCAGATTTTTAAAATATCCATAAGCACACAAAAAATCATGTTTACTATGAAATGTTGAGGGGATAGGGTAGTAACTTGACCAGTAATCATCCAATAAAAATAAAATAAAGCCACATAGGTAATTTTAATTTTCTAGTAGCTACATAAGAAAATAAATGAGTTAAAACTCATTTAGTAGTATATTTTAATATGTAGTCAAAATAAAAATTGTTGGGTATATTTTTTCTCATATTAGGCTTAAAGTCCCAGGGTATATTTTACATTTATCTCACATTCAATTCAGATTGGCCTCATTTCAATGTGCAATAGCAGTATGTGATTAGTGGCTTCTGTGTTGGGCAGTGCAGGTATTAGAGCTCCCAAACTTAGTTAAAAAAAAAAACAACAACAACTGATATTTGTACATACCAGAGAAAACTTTATGAAATAAATAAATAAAAATTTCTGCTTTAGTATATGCATGTTACAGATAAAATTTAGTATCCATATTCAAATTGCCTGCATTCTTCACTCAATAAGGATTTATTGGTGCCCACTGCCTGGTAATGGAGCAGCTATTGCACCAGCTTCAGCTATTGTTTGTACACTGGAGTTATAACTAGGAGCTGAACACACACAGCATCCATCTTTCATGGAGCTTATGAGTTTGTGAAGGAGACATGTAAAAGCACAACCCCCCAAAAAAATCTCAGAAAATCATTATAAATTATGCTCTGATAGAAACAGATGAGAATAAATATGGCAGGATGGCCTTAGATTATTTTAGGGGAGGTGGCATATGCTGAAAGATGAAGGGGAAAAATCAGTCAGCCACCCAAAGCATCGGGAAGAGAGTATAGCAAGCAGAGAAAAAAATAGCACATCCAAGAGCCCCAAGGCTTGTGGCTCAGTAGGAGAGGCAGAGGGAGAGAGTGGCAGAAGATGAGTCCATCTAAGTGAGCAGAAACCAGGTCTCATCGTGCCTTGTAGGCATGGTAATTAGTGGTGATATCTTTCTAGGTTCCCTGAAGTCTATTAAAGGATTTAAAAGCCGGGCGTGGTAGCGCACACGTGTAATCCCCACGCTTGGGAAGCATAGACAGGAGGATCGCACAGGTTTGAAGCCAGCCGCGCTGGCTTACGAGACCCTGTTTCCAAATAAAAGTATAAAATAGGTCTGGTCTGGAAGTATAGCCCGGAGGTAGAAGGGTTTCCAAGAACACCAGTACCACCAAAAAAAAGTATTTAAAAGGAAGGGACTTGTTGGTTAAGAAGACTGCCTTTACCACAAGTTCCTATGTAGACTAATGGTAAATATTCTGTCCAGTGTGAGTTTGAAGAAAGTTTGTTCTATATACCTCCCAAGGTTTTTAATGGGGTAAAAATGGAATAAGGTAGTAAAAATTCTGGGAAGATACTATCTATAGATGTAAGGTGGAAAGAAAAGAAGAAAGAAAAGAAAAGAAAAGAAAAGAGAAAGAAAGGAAAGAGAGAGAGAAAGAAAGAAAGGAAGGAAGAAAAGGAAGAAAGGAAAAAAGGGAGGGAGGAGGGAGGAGAGAGGGAGGGAAAGAAGAAAAAAGCATGGGTACCAAATCTAGTTGGCTTTGTTGAGTGGTTCTTTATAATGAAATTGCATTGCATGTTTTCAGTGTCTAGGGTGCTTTCTGGAAACTCAAATTTGTTTCCCACACTTAAGTAACACAGATTGGAGCTGGGTATGTAGGTCTTCTGCTCCACCCTGTTTCTGTGATTGGCTGTTGCTGAAATGAATGCTTGCCAGGCGTGGTGGCGCAGGCTTGTAACCCCAGCCTTTGGGAGGCTGAGACAGGAAGACTGTGATTCGTGGACAGCCTCAGCTACTTAGTGAGGCCCTTTGCAACTCAGTGAGGTCCTATTTCAAAATAAAGAAGAAAAAAATAGGGGTTGGGGCATAGCTTGGAGGTAGAATGCCCCTGGGTTCCATCCCCAGTACTGAAAAAAAAAAAAAAAGAAAGAAAGAAAAAGAAAAAGAAATGAATGCTTATCTATCCTGTGATGTCTTGTCAGAGGTCCAACAATGGTGTGTGTTGATAGAGAACAAACGGTGATCCTAGGATGCTAGGGGAGAAAAAATGACCTTTTATTTGTCTGAAGCTTTGGAATATTCTTTTTTTTTTTTTTTAGGTACTAGGGATGGAACCCAGAGGCATTCTACCTCCAAGCTACACTCCCAGAAGTCATTTTCTTATGTTTGTAATAGCTCTGTAAAAAAGATAAAGCAAGCAGACCTATACCCAAATTATGGGAAAATAAACTGAGCCTCTGAGAATGGAAGGTTAGTTTGTGGACAAAATAGGCCATGAGGCTCAATTTTCTAATGTGCTCATGATCTCCCCTGTGAAAGTGCATGAATGGCTTCTGATCCTCCACCAATCTGTCACAAGTCCCCCCTTCAGGAATGTACAGAACAGATCCTGAGCTCATTGGGAATACATTTTCCTTGGGACTGTTTATAAACTAATCTCCTGTATTCCCTCAGGGTGGAGCATTTTTAACATCTCCCTTAGTAATAAAACAACTTGATTAAAAACTCCAAAGTAACTGGACTTCTCCTTATGTAGTCCTCAGTAGGCTACCCAGTGTTATTAGGTAATGAATGAAAATTAATAGAATTAAGACCCAAGTTGATCAGTACTCACTAAGCCTGATACGTGGGTAATGTTTAAACACCGGAACAGAAAGGGCTCTCCACTTGAAAATGATCTCAGCGTAATTTACTGATCGAAAGTGAAGAAGCCAAAGTTTCCAGTGGTTGGTGCTTGCTTGTTATTAGTAGGTAAGCAACACTGATAAACTCAAGCATATCATTCTTTTCTTTCCCTTGAATTATGGTCGGAATGTAGTCATTTCACAATTATATCAACAGAAAGTTGAAGCAGACAGAATTAGAATACAGATGAATGTGGGCAGGGTTGCTCTACTTCCAACCTACAGTCCCAGCTCTATTTTATTTTTTATTTGAAACAGCATCTTGCTAAATTGCTAAGGGCCTAAGTTGCTAAGGCTGTTCTTGAACCTGCAATTCTCCCGTCTCAGCCTCCCAAGTACTGGGATGACAGGAGTGTGCCACCACACCCAGCAGAATACAGATTCTTAAAGTTTGGGTGATGTTGTGGGAGTGGGGAGGCATCATGGAATCTTCCAAAAATTTGATGGAAGCTGCATCTCCTCTCCACAGGAGAAAGATGCTAAGGAAGCCATAAACATAAAATAAGCCATCTAATTTCAGAGAGAGCCAGATTACCCTTGAAGTTCCTTCCTCAGTGGCTGATCGAGATCTCCTCCTCTAGAAGACTGAAGATTGGGGTGGGCAACTGTGGAGAGTCAAACTGGAGATGAATGCATAGCACTTGAAGAGAAGCATATTGTATTCCATGCCAACCGTGGAATCCAGGAATCCAGATAAAGTCCTTCCTAATCCAAATACAATTTAGGATTTTAAAGTCTTCTGACATCAAACCTCCTTCTTACTAGCCTGATCTGATTGTATTTCTGGGTGCTTTCGCCAGGAGCAGTTAGTGTTGCCTTTGGATATGGTAGAACCCAAGTAAAGTTTGTATGTATGGGCAGGGAAGGAGTTCATAGAACACGTCTCATGTTCAGAAAAAGAAGTCACTATCGCAGCTGCCCACTGCTTTGAGTTTTGTCACACTGGGTCTTTAGGCACAAAGAGAGTCGGACATTGACTGGTTCTCCCTGACCTTCAAAAGTCTCAGCCCAAATTACACTCCCCCTGCCAAGCCTTCTTGACTGTATTATTGTTTCTGAATCCCTGCATTAGACCCTCTAGCTTGTAATTTAATGTTTACAAGCTAGCATACTGGCTGCTATTGTTTACTGCACGTTTATCCTGTTTCTTCTTCTGGTTTAGCCTTTCCGAGGGCAGATGGTCTATCTCCTCTACTGGAGCCGTCAGCTCTGTCACGTTAGGGATACACTTGTTTCCCTCACTAAGCTAATCACATCACAGTGCCGCTCACATTACAGGTAAGGCATAGATTCTTTTGAATGAGCAGTTTTGATATTCCAGCATCCTTTATAAATCCTCATTGTTGGGCTACATGTACCATGCTTGCTGGCTGGTCACTGGAAAGAAAAAGCAGTTTATTTATTTTTGCATAAAACCAAGTTGGAGTCAAAATAGTAGTATTTGAAAGGGCAGCATCTGAGGCTGACTTTTGAAATCTAGCGCTTATGACTGATGGACTATCAAAAATACATTGGGTGTTTTAAGAGTGCAGATATATGAAACTGTCATCTTGTTTTATTTTTAGTTATGTAGTCGAGCTGTGCTTTCCAATCACAAGGTATCTTAAAGGAAAGATTCATTTGGTTATTCTGAAGATAAGGAAAAGACACTAAGACTTGTTAAACAACTATATGGTAGGTACTAGTCTTTGTAATTTTATATATGTTGCTATCTCATTTAATTATCCCCAAAGGCATGCAAATAGCAATGCACTTTCTTTTGGAGGTGACAAAATCGATTCCAAGAGGCAACTGACTTAGACTTGAAGCTCTGTGAGCACAAAGTACCCACGGAGGAGTCATCAATGAGATGTTTAAGTTGGTCCAGGCATACTCAAAGCAGAAGCAAATGATGAAATCGGAGTTAGAACTCAAATTTGTTGGTATTTGAAGCCTAGCCTCTTTCTACTGTTGCTTCCCTGCAAATAGAAACTCTGGAAGAGAAAAATAGAATCAACATCATTAGCTTTTCATTTTAGTTCTTTCTATTCAGGCTAAACATTTCGACATTTGGTCCCAAACATTATTTTCCTCTGTCTGTACTATTTGCCCAGAGATGATGCTAAAGATAAACTTGACTTCCTGGCAACAACTCAGAACAATTGTGTTAGAACATGCTCTTCCTGATGCACTAAAGAAAGTAAAAATAAATGCTTGGAAAGAAGGGTGAATAAAGTTGCATTCTGTTCTCTGCCCCACCCCCTGAGGGTGGAGAGGTGGTAATGGTTGTCCAAGCATTGCAGAGAAGTCATCAAATTAGAACTTTATCTTGTTTTTATCATTCCACATTGCAGATTTGATTTTTATTGTTATTTTTCTTGTGATAAAATGTACATTAAAGTTATAATTATCACCATTTTTAAGATAAAATTCAATGATGTTTTAGCACATTCACAATTTTACGCAACCATCACAACTGTGTAGTTCCAGAATATTTTGTTATCCTAAAAGGAAATACCATTTTTAGAATATCCTTAGGCAAACAATAAAGTTTAGACTCTGATTTCCAATTTCCTTCACATTTGGGGGTAAGAAATTCTATAGTAACAGCCATCATTAAAGGGAATTTAATAAATGGTCACTTGTATATGTTCTCAGAGATGACAGAAGGGTCTTAGAATTTTTTTCTGTAGATTGTGCAGTGGGCTACAAACTCAGTCACTTGCAGGACTGAGGCAAATAATCAAACACGATGACATGTTAGTTCTAAAATGCAATGAAAGCTAAAACTTGTAATACTGATCAATATGTGTTTTTTTAAATACACTTTTATTGGTGCGTTGTAGTCTCAATACCGTAATGTAGTTCAGTGTGATCGGGACATGCGTGCATACAGCACTCGGTGAGCTTCCCCCTCCAAACCCCACTGTCTCCCAGCTCTCTCCCCACTCTCGCCCCTTCCCCACACATGATACTGATATTGGCACTGGTCATTTTACAGATGTATACAGCTCCAGTGAAAGTGTTTCTTTTATCATTTCTCCACACACAAACCACCACTCTCCCCTAGGCCCTTCCATCAACCCACTGGGGTTTTCCCTCCATTTTCTAAAGTCACTTTTCTATCCTGTTTATTCCCTAGTTTTCACACAAAGAGAAAACATATGACCCTTAATTCCATATGACTGGATAATCTCAATATAATGTTCCCCATAACTATCCATTTTCTATAAATTAATTTTGTTCTTTATTGTTGAGTAGAATTCCATTGTACTCAACATAATATTGTAATCTATTCATCTGTTGAAAGACACCTAGGTTGGTTCTATATTTTGGCTATTAGGAATTGTGCTGCTATAAACATGGAAATGCAGGTATCCCTATAATATTCTGATTTTTATCCCTTTGGAAAGATACCCAGGAATGTTATAGCTGGGTTATATGGTGGATCTATTCCCAGTTTTCTCAGGAATTTCTACACTGATTTCCATGGCATTTGCACTAATTTGCAATCCCACTAACAGCATGTAACAGTTTCTACTTCCTCACATCCTCACCAACACTTATCCTTGTTTGACTTCTTGATGATCGCCCTTCTAATTGAGGGTAGGTAGAATCTCAGTGTAGTCTTGCTTTGCACCTTCCTCATTGCTAATGACATTGAACTTTTTATATATTTCTTAGCTATTTGTATTTCTTCTTTTGTACTGTGTCTATTTAGTTCAATAGCCCATTTCTTGGTTTTCTTTGGTATTGAGTTTTTTTTTTTTTTTTTTTTTGTGGTACTGGGGTTCCTGGAAGCCCTTCTACCTCCAGGCTCCACTCCCAGGACTATTTTATATTTTTGAAACAGGGTCTCTTACGCCAGCGCGGCTGGCTTCGATCCTGCGCGATCCTGCACGATCCTCCTGTCTCCACCTCCCAAGCGTGGGGATTACAAGCGTGCGCCACCACGCCCGGCGTGGTATTGAGTTTTTTAAGCTCTTTGTATATTCTAGATATTAGTCCTCTAATCGTTTATTTTGTATATTAGTCTTCTTTGTATATTCTAAGTATTAGTCCTCTATCAAAGGAGTAGCTACCAGAGTATTATAGCTCCCATTCTGCAAGCTCTCTTTAGACTCTTGATGACTTCCTTTTCTGAACAGAAACTTTTTAATTTAGTGCCATCCCATTTATTAATTCTTATTTTAATTTCTTGAGCTTTGGGGGTCTTATTGAGGAAGTTTCTACCAGTGCCTGTATGTTAAAAGTATTGGCCCTGTGCCCTCCTCAGGTAATTTTAAAGTGTCTGATTTAATTTCCAAGTCTTTGAACCTTCTTGAGTTGACTTTTGTGCAGGGTGAGAGGTTAGGCTTAATTTCATTTTTCTGTAATTTTTTCTACAAATGAATAATCAATTTTCAACCATTTTTTGGAAAGACTGTCCTTTCTTCAATGTATATTTTTGGCATCTTTGCCAAAAATCAATTTGCTATAAGTGTATAGATTTGTTTCTATATCTTCTATTCTGTTCCATTGGGCTATGTGTCTGTTTTTGTACCAATACCATGCTGTTTTTTTTATTACTGTAGCTCTGTAGTATAATTTGAAGTCAGGTCTTGTGATTTCTCCGCATGGTTGTTTTCAATTAATCTTGACTTTCCAAGTTTATTGTTTAACAGCATCAACAGATATCTTAATCTCAAATACAAACGAATAGATACTAAATTATATAGGGACAAGCTCTGGTTGTTACACTTCTTTCCCAACTGACACAAATACATGGTTTTAAATTTTAGAAAGTGTATCTAAACATGGCAGTGCACTCACCTAATTCTATCTACTTGCAAGACTGAGGCAGGTGAATCACAATTTTGAGGCCAGTCGTTTGAGGCCAGTCTGGGCAGCTTAGCAAGACCCTATCTCAAAATAAAAATAAAAAGGGCAAGGGGTATGTCTCTGTGGTAGAACACACACACACACACACACACACACACACACACACACACACACACACGTCTGTTTCTGTTTTAGTACTCCATTTAAATACATAGGGGTTTCTTTTCTGCCTAAGTAATATTTGCTTTTTTCCCCCACCAGATCAAATAGACTAGACATTTGATAGCTGAATGAAGAAGAGTATTTTTGTAGGGCACAATTAGAACCAGCACCTAATTAACTTGAAGTTATGGGGAGGAGACTGGAGATCTGTGTGTGGAACAATCTCCTGGTGTTCAGCCTCTCTAAAGTGAGGAAGTGTCTTGGGACATGGGCTTCTCACAGGGGGGAGGGGGATATTCATTCACAGAAACGTTAAGGAGGCTGTAGCAAGGAAGACTGGGTCATACCTCTGATGCCCCTTCTCACTTAAGAGTTTATCTGCTTCTCATTTTCCCAAATGTCATTGCCTTGGGAAGCCAGTGATTTGTTTTTGGTTCTTGTTTCAAGGAAACCTTGAAAGGAGAGAAAGAATGGCAGTCTGAAGGATAATAAAGAAGGGACTTTAAGATTTGTTGAACATGTCAGTGTATAGTGCCTATCAGCATGTCAGTATATTGCTTCCATGACTCTGCTGTGGCTCTTTGTGTCTGGTCCACCCTAATCCCTCTGATTGTTTTACCTCTATATGTGTCTGTCCCTCCCTTCTTTCTAGTTCTGTGGCCTCAGGGAATCACTCCACTGCTCTGTGCTTTCTCTTTCTCTTCTGTAAAATAGAGAGTAATAGCTCCTGACACATTTTTAAAGTATTATAGAGAACATATGTGAAAAATCAAACAGGTTCTAGCAAGTTTTATTTATCTAGCTTCTTAATTTTCTTTTGTTGATTCATTCACAGATAAAGAATTATTTAACACTACAGGACAGGTGGATACTAGGCTCACCTTTAGGAATGTGAGCATAGAGCATGCGCACTAAGGGCTTATAGAATACTGCAATATTGTTATATAAAAGGTATTATTGCTGCTAGAAAGCAAACATCCCTGGAAATTATCTTAAACACCAGCTTCTCGGATTCTTCTCCATCTTCTTTAATTTTAGAAGCAATAGTTCCCTCTTCAGCATCCTAGAATTGTGCTACCTAATAAGGTGGCTATTGTGTAGTTGAAATGTTATTTCATTTGAGATGTGCTTTGAGTATAAAATACACACGAGACTTTGAAGATAATACAAAAACTAATGTGAACTATTTCAATCATGTTTTAATGTTGATCATATGTAGAAGTGATATTATGGGGGCTGAGTGTGTAGCTCATGGTAGAGCACTTAGTATGTGTGACATCCTGGATCCAATTCCCAGAACCACAAAAACAACAAACAAAGATATTTTGGGCCCATGAAGTCAAATTTAAAAATTGTTAAAATAAGTTTTACCAGATTTTTTTAACTTTTTTTTTCCCTTTTTATTAACTAGTGCTGTCCTGGTGCTCATCTTGCCATCTGATAGCCACAGGGAAAAGCTCAGCTTTACAAAATGCAAGTGGAGTCTAGTTAGCCGGAATTTGGAACAGTGTCATCTCATTCTGACTTAGCACCCTAAACAAAGGAAGTAAAAAAATAATACAGTTCAGCCGGGCGTGGTGGCGCACGCTTGTAATCCCCGCGCTTGGGAGGCGGAGACAGGAGGATCGCGCTGGTTCGGAGCCAGCCTTGCTGGCTTAAGAGACCCTGTTTCCACATAAAAAAGGTAAAAAAATAGGTCTGGGAGTGTAGCCCATGGGAGTGTAGCCCATGGGAGTGTATCCCGGAGGTAGAATGGCTTCCAGGAACCCCAGTACCACCAAAAAAATAATAATAATTCAGTTCTTGCCATCCATCCTGGTACAAGTGTATGCATGTGTGCGTGCGTGTGTGCATGTGCGTGTGTGTTACTGGGGATTGAACCCAGAATCCTACACATGCTAGGCAAGCACTATAACTGAGCTCCAGCTCCCCAATTTGTAATTTTATATTGAGACAACGTCTTACTAAGTTGCCCAAGCTGACCTCAAATTTGCGATCCTTCTGCCTCAGTCTTCCAAGTGGGGGATTACGGGTCTGTACTGCTGACTCTGGCCTCCTACTATAATACTGACAAAATGTTCTTGTATATATAGGATATTTTCTCATGTGCTACCATCACATGGCCATGGATGACCCTTCTTAACAGATGAGCTAGAGATATTTTACAGTGAAGAGCCTTGGAAAGTGTGTGGTGGGCCACAACCAAAGGGTACACTGTTATTGATTTCCTAGCAATTCAGACTCCAGTGGGGTGGTGAGTTAGAGTTTTTAATCCATTGAGAAATTTAACCAAGGACTGGAAGGTATAGCTCAGTGTTTAAGCTCTTGCCTAGTGTGCACAAGGCCCTGGGTTCAATCCCTAGCACTTAGAATAGAAAAAAAATAACCTATGGTCTATCACCTATAGTAGGTTTGTTGGAAGTGGGCAGAATTACTTTTCAGAACTTACAGTGAAGTTTCTGTCATTATTTCATAAAATAACAATAAAAGCATATACTAAATGTTCATTATGTATCAGATTTATTAAAGCTAAATGCCTTTGATAGTGTTATTTTAAATGATGGTTGGAACTCAAGCTCAGGAAAGTCTTGTAATTTACTTTCTTTTTTCTTTTTTGGTTTGTTTGTTTTGTTTTGTTTTGTTTTGTTTTGAAACTGGGTCTCAGTAGGTTGCTGAGAACTTTGCTAAGTTTCTGAGGACGGCCTCGAACCTGTGATCCTCCTGTCTCAGCCACTCAAATACTAGGACTACAGGGGTATAACACCATCCCCGGCTTATAATTTACTCTTAAGGTCACACACCTTATAATTAGTAAAGTTGGGACTCCAACCCAGATCATTAGGCTCTAACTAGCATAATACACATCTTTCCTTCCTTCCTTCTCTGCTTTCTTCCTTTTCTTTCTTTGTTTCCTTCCTTTCTTTCTTAGCTCAAAACCAGGGCCTTGCACATGCTAGGTAAGCACCCTACCACAAGCTATTCCCCATCCCTACAAGATATTGTTGTTGAAGCGGAACTAGTTGCATCTATTTTCTATTTCGTTGTGTGTGTGTGTATGTGTGTGTGTGTGTGTGTGTGTGTGTGTTACAGGGGATGGAACTCAGGGGCATTCTACCTCCAAGCTACACCCCCAGGCCTATTTTTTATTCTTTATTTTGAAACTGGGTCTCACTAGGTTGCAAAGGGCCTCGCTAAGTAGCTGAGGCTGTCTATGAACCGTGATCCTCCTGTATCAGCCTCCCAAATGCTGGGATTACAAGTGTGCGCCACCACACCCGGCTCATCTATTTTCTTTATAATAAAACCACTTGTAAGTTAGCAATACTAAGCAAAAGGACCATTGTGGATCTCACTCAGAAGCGATTACTATGTGTGCGGCGCAGCCTATGCTGAGGAGACAGCTCATGGTAGCAGAAGATGCACAGGACTGGCTCTGGATCCCTGCTCCGGCTCAGGCTCTGCAGTGCCCATGCTCCTGGACTTCTGTTTCTTCATCAGTAGACTTTGAGGGAACAGTCAGAGTTCTAAGGTCTTGTTCAGTATTCTCATTCTCTAAGCCCTTGGAAACATGAGGAAAAGTAAGCTTGTGAAGCAGTGGTCTTTCTACCCCAAGACTGTGTAGGTAGTTGATAAACCAAAGATGACCATGTTCTCTGGAGTTCAAGGTGCCTGGTGGGGACTGGACCCAGGCCACTGACCTGCTGAGCTGGGTGGGCTCTGTGCAGCCTCATGAAGTGGTAGACTGGAAACCAGAACATTCGCTGAAATTTCTGATTTGGCTTGGCTGTATTTCACTTCTTGATATATCCTTAATGAGCATTCTGATATTATTTTTTCTCTAAATATAATAAGTGAAAAGTGATATATTGAACCATATTACTAGTCATCATAGTTTTCTGCTGGCGTATAGCTGTAGGTGGGAAAACAGATTCTTTCAAAATCTTTGAGATCATCTTTTATTCTGATTTCTGAAATTCAGTCTTGAAGTGTAGTGCAATGACTCTGACCTTTCTGAAAAATAATAAGGGCATGTGACTTTTTATGCAGTCAGTGTTTTCTCAGGGCACCAATTAGAGTTCTGGGCCTTGAAAGTGAAACTTAAATAATAAAGATATGAGGTGAGTTGAGACAAGTGAAATATTTATAGCCAAACCCAAACAAAAATGGTTGGAAATAATTTAGTGCACCAAGAAAGGCCATGTAAAGGAAACTTAACTTAGACTTCCGGTCTTGATTCAGAGAGAACAATTCTAAATTCCAGTTGTGGCACTATCTAGTTGTAACCTTTGTTAAAGTCATCTATTCTATCAAAATGTTAGTGCCCTCCTCTGCATAAGACATGAATAATAATCATGGGACTTGCCAATATGAAGTTATTATGAGAGCCAAGTGGATTTTGTGTGGGAAGCAGGTAGGACTTGACCCAGTGCATTGCATGTCCTCAATGATTGCTGGCTATCTCTATTAGTAAAAGACAAATCATTTCCTGCAGATAACAAGCATCTTTATTCAAATTCAAGATATCATGAAATTATATTTTTCCCTGAATGTCATTAAACAGTTGATTCATGTCATTGGAGAGGTGGTAGAAGCATTTTGCCAAGGACATTTTAGAGCCATATCAGTTAAAAGCCGAGGGTGTGTGTGTGTGTGTAAGTGGCAGTCATTTCTTAGTTGTAAAGAGATGAGCTGATTCATATAACAAGTCATCTTTAATTTCCCTGCAGGGTTATGTGAAAACAGAATAAATTCTGTACATAGGATATTATTTGGTTCTTTGGTCACCAAACATTATGATACATAGATACACACACACACACACACACACACACACACACACACACACACACATGCGCACGCGCGTGATGGACCCCAGGAGCAGTCTACCTCTGAGCTATAACCCAGTCCTATTTTACTTTTGATTTTGAAACAGAGACTCACTAAATTGCTGAGGGCCTTGCTAAGTTGCTAAGGTTGGCTGTGAACCACTGATCCTTTTTCTCAGCTTTCCAAGTACTAGGACTGCAGGCATGTGTCTTCACAGCCAGCTGGACACCAGCTATTGATTGTTATGGGACAGAAAATCAATATTAATAAATGTTTAAAGTTGTCAGCTGTATGGCTGGGGTGCAGGGAAGAGGATGGGGAAGTGAAAGGAGGGACACAGCATCCACCTGACCAAAGACTATGTGGTCTATCTCATTACTTCCCATTTACCGGAGCTTAATATAAAGTGCCTGGGATAATGGAGAAACTGTCCCAACATGTCCTTCCCACAGTATGTGAAGTGTCAAGATTTCATGATTATCAGATGCCCTGTAGTTAAGACACTGCTTTGTCACACTGAAGGCAGAGCCTAGGCATTATCTAACTTAGCTCTCACATTCCAATAAGGTAGGTACGCTTGGTTCTATTTTTTTTTTTTTTTTTTTTTTTTTTTTTGCTGGTACTGTGGGTAGAACCCAGGGGCTTTCTACCTCCGGGATATACTCCCAGACCTATTTTATATTTTATTTGGAAACAAGGTCTCACTAAGTTGCTGAGAACCTCACTCAGTAGCTGAGGCTGGCTTCGAACCTGTGAGATCCTCCTGTCTCAGCCTCCCAAGCGTGGGGATTACAAGCCACCACGCCCAGCTGCTTGGTTCTCTTTTAAAAAGGAGGATACTGAAGAAGATTGATCAAGGTCTCCCAGCCATAATTCAAACCCAGATCTCTATAGCCAAAGTACTTTGGATATAGTAGCAATAAAAGTAAAACATAACAAACAATAAAAATTAAAAGAGAAAAAGAAGAAACATCTACTGAATGTGGGCTGTGTACCAGACACTGTTCTCTATGTGTCCCATAGAGTATTGTACATAATCCTCACAATCCTACCCTAGGTTATCTCTGAATAGAGACCTACCTAAGTTAAGAAACTTGCCTAGGTTCGTGCAATTATTAAGGTGAAGACAAAGACTGGACACAATGCAGTGTGATTCTAAAACCTGAACTGTTAACTAATTTCACTGCAATAAAAATTATCATAATTTTAGGAATATATTTAATTAAGTAAAGGTCCTGCATACAAAGTAAAGGTAGTTATATGAATAAATAAATAGGGGAAAGGTCTATATTAAGAGTGGTTGTATAAATACATGAATAAAAGGGGTCTCATAGGACAAACTTTAGACTCTTTGTATAGTGTAAGACATCTTGAATTTCTTACCCATCTTTATGAACCTGTAATCTTTGCCTCTTTTGTGTAATCCAGATATATTTTATTTACTGGACTCTTTATATGGTGTCTCCTTGAAATAGGTCACAGAATGTTAACACACCACCCACCAGGTTGCTGGGAACTTCCTTAAAGTATGAGAGCAGAGAATTCACATCCCAGCCCTGTTCTTCTTACCTTCAACTGTGCCTTATATGAACAATTTGATTCAAGTCCTGGACCAAACAAGAAAATATACTGGCCCCTTACTCAGTGTTTTCTTGTTTTCTGCTATAAACAGCACTCTCATTAATAGTTCTGTTTAAAAAGTATAAACTCAAAATTATATTATATGCATGTACAAATAATAACAACAAATCCCACTATTGTGTAGTATAATACTCTAAATAAAATATTTTAAATACCACAAAAGCATTAAACCCACAATTTTGCATCTTATAAATGTACTCTCCAAATATAATTTAGCAATTCAGTTTAGTGATGAATCATATATCACAAATAGTTTTCCCCTAATTTACCTAGCAAGTGTTTTGATTTTTTCAAAAAAAAGAGTTGGGCGTGGTGGCACACACCCGTAATCTCAGTACTTGGGAGGCTGAGATAGGGAGGATTATAAGTTCGAGGTTAACCTCAGCAAGTCAGTGAGACTTTCAGCAACTTAGCGAGGCCCTTTTTCAAAATAAAAAAGTTAAAAGGGCTGAGGGTATAGCTCAGGAGTAGAATGCTTTGTTCAATCCCTAGTACCAAGAAAAAAAAATATGGGTTGGTGATTTTTATAAAACTTTGCCCTTAAGACTCATTATTAATAGTAAATGACATTAAGAATGATGGCTGCTGTCACTGTCACCTTGCACTGTATTATTCTCAGAACAAAGGTCAACTCAGACCCTAATCTGTTTAAATCACATTAAACAGGCTTCTTTTTGTTTCTGTTTGGCCTTTTCTTCCTATAAAAAAATGTCTGTTATTCAGTTTATTTGCTGCCTTTTTTTCTGTTTTAAGAAAATAGTCCTAATTCAGAAAGATGTCTCACATCAAAATTTATTTTTTCTTTGTGTAATGGTAAAATTTGATTTTTCCCCTGATATTCTATGTGAACATTTGGTATCATTTTTCTAAATCAGAGTTGTTGACCCATATAAATAGTTTTTTTTTTTTGTCTTTGTAAAGTGTATAAGGAGTTCCTGAACTTAAGAAACAGTGATAAGTCACATGTGATTTAGAACCAGCCCTGAGAATTCCAAAGGGGAGGGGAATCTCTTCTGAGAGTCTGGCTTGCAATAAAGCAGAATTGTTATGTTTTTAGTGTTGACTGTTCTGTGTCAGAAAAAAAGTAGATCATCCTTTTTGTCCATACAGTCACTCTCTGGTATTATCTCCATCTGGCTGTCTCTACAGCCTTGGGCCTCTTAGCTCTGAGGAAGTGTGTACCAGCAGCTATTAATAGCTGAATTCTACAACAGTCTGCTGTCACAGATGGAATCTGAGCTTCTGAAAACTAAAACCATAAAAATTCTGATTACAAAGAAAGCAGTATGTTCTTTGGCACTTAATGCAATTAAGCTATTGAGAAATTAAGGGACATTTCTGCACCAGCCCTTGACTCTGGTTTGTAGATCACCCACTGATTTGGTCATTGATACCTACGTTTCCCTTTTCTGATGTTGAATGGATCCGAGTATTAATTTAAGATCCAAAGGCGAAATTGTAGGAGAATATCTTTTTTAAACAAAAAAGGTAAATTTAAGAGTTAACTTGAGGGTATTATACAAAATCGCATCACAACAAAGAAGGGTGGAGGCAGCCTTAGGATGAGCTTTATGGATCATAGAAACCATGAAGCTGTGCACGTTCCTGCAGGAGAGGGTTGCTCCTTCACCGTCTTCAACTGTAACCACTGCAGGAAGAATCAGATGTCTGAAAGAAAACATCCTAGCTGGGCACCATGATCCATGCTTGTAATCCCAGTACTTGGGAGGCTGAGACAGGAGGATTGCAGGTTCAAGGCTAGCCTCAGCAACTTGGCAAGACCCTGTTTCAGAACGAAAACAAAAAGGTCTGGGGTGTATCTCAGAGGTAGAATGCCCCTAGTTTCAATTCCCAGTACCAAAAAATATTAAAAAGAAAAAGAAAGCATTCTTGATAGCTCCACACATCTCCTTCATAGGCCATGGAGACTTGTAATTCTTTTTTCCCTGAGCAAGGCAGAGATTGTTCCCTGTCGAGGAACTGTCTTAGTGTTTCCATTTAAGGGTGTAGGAAGAAGATGGAAAAAGAGATTAAAGTGTATTTCTGGGCCTTCTTTCTTCATGATCCCCTCTCCTCCCCAGTATTTACCAAGAGAATTAAAGGATTTATTCAATCAGATTAACTGCGTGTGTCTTCTGTTCTACTCTGAGTATATGAGGTGCAGAAAAGCCAGGGAAGGGAAGCCCAGTGTGGTGTGTGCGGAGCAGATTCTCCAACAACACTGTGCACATGGACCAAAGAAATCCCCTTTGTTTTCTTATAGAGTTAGAATATAGCTTTTCTGAAGCCAGGACCATTTTGTTTTTGTCCACTTCTCTATCCCCAGCATCTACTACAGCAAATATTAGTGAATAAATATATAAATGTATAAAATTAGAGCAGCCTGAAAAAGCTTGAAAAAGTATATATAGATTTTTTCTCTGCTTTGTGCTAAAGAATAGTGTTTGGATTTTGTGTGTGTGTGTGTGTGTGTGTGTATATATATATATATATATATATATATATATATATATACATATATATATATATGACTTTTTTGTGTGATATTGGAGATGGAACCCAGGGGCATTATACCTCCAAAGCTACTTTCTCAGCCCTATTGTTTAGTGGTTTTTATTTTTATTTATTTATTTTTGCAGGTCTGGGGATGGAACCCAAGGGCATTGGACCTCCGAGCCACATCCCCTGCCCTATTTTTATTCTTAATTTTGAAACAGGGTTTCACTGAGTTGCAAAGGGTCTCACTAAGTAGCTGAGGCTGCCTGCAAACCGGGATCCTCCAGTTTCAGCCCCCCGAAAGCTGAGATTATAAGCATGCACCACCACGCCCAACAGTATTTTGTTATTTTTGAAACAGGGTCTCACTGATTTGCAAAGGGCCTCACTAAGTAGCTGAGGCTGTCCAAGAATGGCAATTCTCTGATCTCAGCCTCCCAAATGCTGGGATTACAAGTGTGCGCCACCACACCCATCTTGATCTTTCTTTTTTATTTACACTAAGTTTACCTTATTCTAAGCTTGAATCTATGATCTATGCTATATTTTGTTATACTTGGAGATGAAATTTTCAAACACACACCTCCCTATGATATTTTAAAAGTGGCTCTTATGTCCAAAAAATTCATTCAGAAATATGAACTACATCATGATGTGAGACTAGCATGCACCAATGAAAGTATTTTTAAAATAGAAATACATTTTATGCATTTGACCTAGACATTTTGGAAAATTTCTACCAATAGTTGATGGATAGGAGTGTAGGTTCACAATGTTGGGCAATGATTTCTATAAATCCAGCTGGCTTATTCATTCATTCCTGTAATTATTCCAGTTACGTACAATCATATTCTATGTCATGGTGGCATCAAGGATAAAACAATGAATATGGCAGAAAAAATGGCCATCCCTTCACAGATTTAACTGATGAAGAAGCAAAAACTTAGCAAAAAATTTCAACGGACTGTGGTAAACACTAACTTCATCTTAATACTTACTGAGCTTCTCTCTTATGAACCTGTGCTCCAGTAAGGATGAAGAAATAAAGTATAAATATAAGACAGCGAGTATATGTTAAATAGTAATGCAAGAAAACAGAGCTATCCCAGGGCAAATAAGTGATTTATTGCCAAATGTGTGGCATAAATAGAAGTGATATGAATACAGAGAAAGATTAAATTACTGTGAGTTGACACCATCTGTGAATATTCATGGAAGAAGGGAAAGTCCGCTGGATATTTAAGAGTGAAAAAGATTTTAATAGGTGGGGAAGGAATTGGACAATACATGCAATGTGTGTGTGTGTGTGTGTGTGTGTGTGTGTGTGTGTGTGTGTTACTAGGAATTGAACCCATAGGCATTCTACCTCCCAGCTACCCCAGCCCTGTGTTTTATTCTTTATTTTGAAATAGTCTCACTAAGTACCTGAGGCTGGCTGCAAACCTGCGATCCTCCTGTCTCAGCCTCCCAAGTACGAGGATTATAAGCGTGTGCCACCATGCCTGGCTAATACAGGCAATTCTAAGGCAATAAAATTATTGAAGTAGCCAGGCGTGGTGGCGCACGCTTGTAATCCCTGCTCTTGGGAGGTGGGGACAGGAGGATCGCACAGGTTCGAAGCCAGCCTTGCTGGCTTACAAGACTCTGTTTCCAAATAAAAAGTATAAAATAGGTCTGGGAGTGTAGCCCAGAGGTAGAAGGGTTTCAAGGAACCCCAGTACCACCCTCAAAAAAAAAAATTGTTGACATAGCTGTGTTTTGAGTTCTAGTTGATTTAGAAATACTGGATTACAAATTTGCAAGCCAGTGTACTTGTGATTCCAGGGTCTTATTCCACCACTGGTTTGTTGCATCATGGAACCTGGGGGATTGATGTGCTTCTGACTGCATGGCTCCTGCTGAACCAGAGAGGAAAGGGGCAGACCAGCTGCTTTCTAGCACCACGGACAGCTCAGCAACCCTCCAAAGGGTTGTTCTATATATGGCATGAACAAAGTCCTGTCTGTTTGACAGCATCAGCTCTGTGAAGCCCAGGGGAGCTGACCTGACCTTGTAATGTTCACTCACTCGGGGATGTAGATTTAAAATAGCAGTAGAGTTGCATCAAATGCTTATTTGGGAGGTTTCATTAGTGTCAATAAGTATGACACATTTAAAATTATTGATTTTTGTATTTTTCTCAATTTAGAACTGAGAGGCTCAATTAATTACTGGGAACTGTCTTCTTACGGCTTGTTTTATATCTCCATTAAGCCCATTTCAGTAATTACCAGTCTACCACAGTTGAGTTCATGAATCTATATTTTTAGTACACTCCCCCTCTCCAATCCTTTTCCCCCAAAACTCAACTATTCCATGTTTTCTTCTGTGCTTATAAGAAATGCAAGGAAATCAGGAGTATCTATTGAAGAGTGGGCCATAGATAGTTAAAAGCTGACATGTAAACTGGGTAACACAGAACAGGACTGTGGTACCAGCAATATCTGCCTCATTGGCCTAAAAGCCAAAGAGATGGTCATGAGAAACCTGAATGGAGGCAGCTGGAGCATCAGTCTGGACACTTTCTCTATAATTGTTTTTATGGCATGAGTCTCAGATTTTTAAGGGTGGGTTGGGAGAATGAAACTATCTTCTAAGCCTTTGTAACAGAAATAGCCTTGCATTCAAAGAGCTTTCTGGTATTCGGTGAATTATACTGCTATCAGATCTGACATAATTACATCTATCCAATCCAAACCTGCTTTGTGTAGCTTCCTATGGCATCCAATAAAGGGAAATTTGTCGCTCAGCTGTTTAAAGAGGAAGAGGAAAGTGGGAAATTGCTGAGAGAGAGCTTGGAACTTTCCATGAACATCAACCACTAGAGATCCAGGAAGAAAACAGAGACCCAGCCTTAACTTGTAGATGGGTCTTGCTGGCTTATACACAAGGATCATTACAGCTTAAGTTTGGTTAAGTCTTTTCCAACTTTCCCATATTAAAATAATCTCAAATGAGGCAATAGGAACTTCTGTTTTGCAAAAGTGCTCTGTTAAGTAACAAGGGACCTGCTAGATACTGGCTTTTTTTTTTTTTCATGTGATTAAAAGAAAGAAGTTGGAGCCAGGCATGGTGGCTCACCCTTGTAATCCCAGCATTTTGGAGGCTGAGACAGGATTGTGGTTCGCAGACAGCCTTAGCTACTTAGTGAGGCCCTCTGCAATTCAATGAGGCCTTGTTTCAAAATAAAGAATAAAAAGAAATAGGGCTGGGGGTATACCTCAGTAGTAGAAAGCCCCTAGGTTCCATTCCCAGTACCAAAAAAAAAAAAAAAATTAGGAAGATAGAGAAAACTCTCTCTTTTACTTGGGAAGAATGTATATTTGAATCTATTTGAATTATCCAGGAAGCCACAGTTTAAATTTTTTAACTTTAAAATGGACTAGGTAGGCATTACAACATTAGAAGCAAAGTTTCCAGATAAATTTGAAGCTAATCCTAGAAATTAAACTACACTGAAGACCCTTCTTTCCTTCATGATGCATATTTTGCTTGTTATGTATGTGATGTGCTAGGTTAACTTTCTGGCAATAGAGCAAGTCCACCATGGGCTGTGACATGCAGGCTGTCAGATAAGATCTCCAGATTGAAACCAGAACAGGGGGATGAGCTCCAAGTTGGAGAAAAAGCACGTGTGACCTCTTAGATCAAATGGAAGGAGTGTCTTCAAACAGTCTCTCTAGCCAAAAGACTCAGCTTTCCTTCAATATAAATAAAAAACAAGAGTCCTTTGTTCTCAACTATGTAGGGATGATGTTCAGAGTTGGCTCATTTCTTTTAATGATTTCTAATTTTAAGAACTACATTGCTTTTCATTTTAAGGATACTGTGTTAGTCTAGGTCGTTAAGTGCAGAACTTGGAATTTTGGCGGAAGTAAATAAACTTACTTGGGCATTCATTTTTGCAAATGTTTACTTGAGTACCTGTCATGTACCAGGCACTATTTTTCTTTCCGTTCTTATGATTCCATGTGAAAAATGGACCTCAAAAACAAATGGTAAAAATAGATTACAGCGAGTTAAGGATATAACCGAGATGACGGCAGATAGGGAGGCAAAAGTACAGAAAGCAGACAGAGAAAGTTTTGGCACTCTGACCTAAATAAGTAAAAGACACAAAATGGGGGAAGTCTGAGGACTGGGGACTCCTAGGAGAACAAAAACAACAACAGTGAATTCAAAGTACCCGAGACAGTAACGGGTTTGTTGAGTAGGAGAAGCTGCGGGCCAATATGACTTGAGTACAATGAATAAAGAAAAACACCTTAGAAGATGTGTGCAGAGTCTAGACCATACAGAGATTCAGACACCATGAAATGAAGCGACTTCATTCTGAAAGTAAGGAGCGGTCTTTGGAGGGCATAAAAGCATGGGGATGGCCGGGCATGGTGGCGCACATTTGTCATCCCAGCATTCGGGAGGCTGAGACCAGAGGATCGCGGTTCGCGGACAGACTCAGCTACTTAGTGAGACATGGTTTCAAAATAAAGAATAAAAATTAAGGCAGGGAGTGTAGCTCGGAGGTCGAATGCCCCCGGGTTTCATCCCCAGACCCGAAAAAAAAAAAAAAAAAGCATGGGAATGTCATATGATTTGTTTTTCCCAGATCTGTATTCTCATTTGCAAGTATCTGATTTAAAGTGGAGAGCCTGTCCTTTTCTGGCATTTTACTGATTTAGTATTTTGCAAATTTCTTTTCCTGTAAAATAACCACTTTTAGGAAAAGCACCGGCATAGTACAAATCATTGGACAGCCATATTATTTTTAGGTGGACTCATTTTCTAAAATTTGAAACAGTGTCATGTAAACACCATTTGAAGGCTGACTTCTAGATCTACCTGGGCCATTGACTCATTGTCTTGGGCAAAGTGACTTATATTCTCAGTCTGCATTTCCCCACTGGTAAAATGGAAATATTAGTGGTTTCTTTGCTTATCCGATACAAATGTTGGGAAATTCTGGGATGATAGTGTACTTTTTATGGCATTGAAGGGGGGATGAAAGTTAAATATATTTATATGATTGAACATTTTTTTCCATTTTCCACATAGACTTTTTTATTGGATGATTGAACATTTGCTGAATACTAGGCAAAAGGAGTAGGAATAGTTTTAATAATAATGGTTGTGGTTTGACTGAATCTTAACCAGATGTTACACACTGAGTTTTCTCATTTACTTCTAATTTCAGTTCTACTTAGCACTGGTGTTATTCCTGTTTTTGAAGTAAGAGGGGCAAAAAAAGAGGTTTAGAGAATTCATTTTCCCAACCTAGTAAGAAATGACTGGGATTTCAACCCAGATTAGTTTTCCCCTAAATCTTGCACTAGTAAATTCTACAGTCTTTCAGGATCCCAAGGCCAGGAAGAGAGGTAGGGCCAACAAACCTTCTTGGTCTAATGGAATACACACATACAAAAGTGCTGACAGCCAGGGAAGGGAGGGTCAAGCTCAGCTTGTTTTGTAGATGAGGGGCACTTTCAGCTTGACCTAGAGGGATTAAGGAAGAGCTTCAAGGTACATTGATGGTGGTGTGGTGGAAGGAGGGAGAAAAAACATACCAAAGAAAGATCTGGAAATGGGAGAGCAGGGTGTGAAGTAGGGGATGGCAGGCAGGTGGGTATGCCCTGCATGCCGGTGTATGTGTATGCTGTGGGTACTTTTAGGTATTGAAGATTGTGTGGTCGTATTTGTATATATAATATACATATACATATACATATACATATACATATACATATACATATACATATACATATACATATTTGGTGTGTGATAAGATTGCGTGGTGTGTGGCAGTGGGAAGGCAGGATGTGTCTGTAATATGCCACTCTCCAGGTGGAAAGACAGGAGTTGAGTACAAAAGACCAGATGAGAGAGTGTCCTGCCCAGAACCCAGGCAGCACAGAAGGTATGGGATGGGAAGCGGAGGGTGATAGAAAGATACTTTGGGAGTAGAAGCAGTTGGGTTTCTCTCTGGGTCAATGGTTCAGCCAAGGGAGGTGTTCAGAAAGAATCCTTGTGAGCAGGGAGTAGGTTGACATTGGCGTGGATGGACAATCTTCACTCCACCAATTAGATGAGGAAAGTGGGGACCGAAACAGATTTGGAGAGAGGAGGAGGCAGAGGTCAATTTGGAACCCAGTGAGTTTGAGCAGCCTGACATTGCCATGAAGATGCCAGGGTGAGGGGTGGGTTTGGAAAAGAACATCTCGAGCTCAGAAGAGGCCAGAGAAGAAGAATGGGAAGGGAATGTCCCCGAATGGCAGGGCCTTTCTCCTTTATACTGCGGTGGCACAGATACTGCAGTGGTGCTCTCTTGCATACACTTTAAAAGTCCCACTGAACACAGGAGCCTTTCTGAGGAGTGTTTTCTGTCCTTGAGAAAACATTAGCCCATTCTGTTACCCACAGGTAAGTACCCATGCCCTTGGATTTTGCTCTTTGGCTGCTCTAGTCTACCTAGTACGGCTTTCAGGATGTCTATACTATTTACTTAAAGAAAGCAAACTCATTACAATGTAGAGGTATCCAAGAAAAACATGGAGAAGGTTAGGACCATTCTCAAGCGAGTTATAACTAGCTTTTAAATAATACACTTTATGGAATTATCTTCTTTGCCTTTCCTCTCCAATTATTCCAAGAGTTGGGACAATCACAAGTTGACATTTTTAGAGTCTCTGTTGTGACCCATGACAGTTCCCTTGTGATATTCCCTCTCCTCTCCTTTCCTCTCCTCTCCTATCCTCTTCTCTCCTCTCCTCTCCTCTCCTCTCCTCCTCTCCTCTTCCCTCTTTCTCTCTCTCATTCTTGCTCTCTATCTCTTTATTCTCTCTTCTCTTACCTCTACTCCATCCCAGTATCTTCATTACTTCAGGCTTATTTCTTGAAATTCTGCCCATCCGTGGGTTTTTAATCTTTTGCAAAGAATCTTATCATGACAAAAGAACTCTCCACATAGCCTGCTGAGAAATTGTTAGTAGAGATAAAAATGTCTTTATCTGACAAAGCAGAAGAGGCAAGAGAGCAACAGCCTGGTGGGGAAAGTGATGAATCAGCTCAGATTTACAGATTTCTTGGCCCCAAAATAGTTCATTTTCAAAATATATTATTTAGAGCAAGGCCTGAGCAAGAGAAAGAATTAGAGCTGATTTCCAGCTGGAGACTTTGTGCTGGGGAAGAAAGCCTGTGCTGATTTGTAGGCATAACTGACCTTGGCAGGAGCATTTCATTTTCAGATGCAGAGACGGCCATCTGTTGGTTCTTGAGGAGAGGCGGAGGGGGCGGGACACACATCTTTATGGCATGCTGTATTTTACTCCTGTTCAGAAACTTCTGAAGGCCTGGACTCAATTAATCTTCAGATATTATCTACATAGAAGGAATAAAAATGCAGAGAGTAAATGATTGGGTCAGGGTCACCCAAGGAATTGGTGGCAAAAATAGACTAAAACTCACATCTTCTTATTCCAGATCAGCATTCTTCCCACTGAGTGCTTGTGAAACAAGGTGAAATTTCCACTCTTACTTGCTCCATAATTTTGGCCACATCACTTCAGCTTTCTGAGTCTCTGATTTCTTATCTATAAAATAGAAATAATAAAACAACTTCAGTGAGACCCTGAGAAAATAAGGTTAAATAAAAGTACATAGGGATTATGGTACCTGCTCATAGTAAGACCCTCAAAATATGTGACTTCCCTTTGGAACAATGGGGCTGATATTGATGGTGCTCCTCCTGATATTTTTATGCAAAGCTTAGTGGTTGACAAATCTTAGAAGGGTCTTTTTTTGTGCACCCGTCAACTAATCAGAGAATGAGTTAGAGGAATTGCAGAAATCCCCATGGTTTTTCTGAACTTTTTTTTTTTTTAGCATAGATGAATATCAGTATAATTCAATTCAGTCAGTCAGTCAACAGATATTGTTTGAACATCTTATGTGCCAGACATGGTATGAGTACTAGGGACACAACAGTTAATAAAACTGCTTTCGCTGGGCGTGGTGGCGCACGCTTGTAATCCCCGCGCTTGGGAGGTGGAGACAGGAGGATCGCGCAGGTTTGAAGCCAGCCGCACTAGCTTAAGAGACCCTGTTTCCAAATAAAAATATAAAATAGGTCTGGGAGTATAGCCCGGAGGTAGAAGGGTTTCCAGGGACCCCAGTGCCACCAAAATAATAATAATAATAATAATAATAATAATAATAATAATAATAAAACTGCTTTCTTCTCCCTTGTGAAGTTTAAAATCTAGTGAAGAAGACAAACCTTGATCGAGTCATCAGAAAATGAATATACAACGCTAAATGTGATGGCATCTATAGACAGAGCTGTGCTGGGATAACCTAACAGTCTTGTGGGGTCAGGGAAGGCTGTCATGGGAAAATGGCATTTAAGACTTGAGGGTAGAGTGTTGACAGGCAGAGGGGACCACGTGACCAAGGACATAAAGTAGAAAGGGATCCATCACTTGGGGGGGAAAGGAGTGGTGCTGGAGGAGCGTGAGCCAGTGGAAGGATGACTTGAGACCAAGAGAGAAGCAGGGACTCAGTCGGGCAGGACCAGCAGAAGAACAAGGAAGAGCCTTTGTTCAGTTCCAAGCACGGTATGCCTGTGATGGATGCCAGTGGGCGTATAAACAACTCCAGTCACTCGCTCTGGGGGCCCCACGTCTTCCTCCATGTACTATTCTCCTAACTCTAGGGTCATGGGAAAGATTTAAGTAGTGATGGATCTAGATTGCTAGCAAAAGAGGTTAAGTAAGTTCCTTCAAACCCAAATATAGGTATTCTGCTAAGGAATGTACCAAACCAGGCTATGCACACAGCAGGCTCACCGGTGGGTTTATCTACTTTTAATATCAGGCAGTGTCGTATAGATAGAATCCTATTTGTTCTTCTCCCCCATTCTTCTCTTTATATCTCTCTGTCTCTCTATTTGCTTATTTACGGGTGCATTTATTCATTTATTTAACCGATATTTATGAATTAGTTGAAGATATGATGCATTCAGGAAATTATAACCTAAGATAAAAGAAGTGAGTACCATGAATTATGAAAAATGGGGTTCGGGTTTCAGAGGAATAGAATATCCCTTTTAGCTTGTTAGGAGAAGGCAGGAGATGGGCAGTATTCAGGATACGTTTCATGGGCGAAGTGGCATTTGATGTAAGCCTTCAAGAAGTAGATATAAATAGACAGATACAGGGAGTACAGGCAAGCGGGGGCACAAATGGGAACAGAGACGGGAATCAATGAAAGCAAAGACACAAAGAAAGAGCAGGCTGCAGTGTGGCTGAATTTTAACCTGTGTGAGGGACGTTCTTCAAGTTCCCTGATGAGGCTCAGCGTCTGGGAAACTGCCAAAGATCAGACTAAAAAAGCTGCTTTGCTTCAGCACTGGGGAGCCGTGGACATTTTCCGGTTGGGAAGTGGCTGAGGCTGAAAGATAAGGAAGTCGTTTCTGGAAGAAGGGAAGAAGGAACACAGGATCAGAGTCCTAGAACACCAGGCCCACAGCACTGGGCACGTCAGATCATTGTCTGAGGCCTGGCACTGCATTAGTAAGGCCTAGAACATTTGTCAAGACTGTGTGAAGAGCCTCATCCCAACCCTACTGTGCAAGAATCATCAGGAAACACGTCCAGAGAAGCTGGAAGCTGTCCCTCAGGCCTGTATGCCCACCTCAGGAGGCTGAGGCAGAAGGATCACAAGTTAGATGTCAGCCTGGGCACCTTAAAGAGATCCTGTATAAAAATTTACAAATGGAAGTGGCTGGGGATATACCTCAGTGGTAGAGAACCCCTGGTTCATTCCCAGTTACACACACACAAACACACATACACACGCACCCCTCTCAGGATGCCCCAGTGCAGCCCAGCAATGGGGGACCTCTCTTGCATCACAGGTAGGCCTCACGAAGCTGCTGAAGGACCAGCACAAGTTGGAGCTTGTCCTGCCTGCCCAGGTTATGAACCGGGCCACTTTACACGATGTTTTAGGGTAGTTAACGTTACGAGCTGAATTAATCATTTAAAATTGGCACTGATATAAATTATTATTATGAAATGGGTGGCAGAAACATTCGGCTATTAGTGAAAGAAACAGAACAGCCTAGCAGAGAACTAGACAACCTGTGTGTTTCAAGAGTAGTCATGCTGGGAAAATGAGTTAGGGAATGGAGGAACTTTTTTATACATTTCACTGGGTGCGGTGCCGCACGCCTATCATCCCGGTAGTTGGAGGCTAACACAGGAGGATCACAGGTTCGAGGCCGGCCTCAGCAATTTAGTGAGACCTTGTTTCAAAAAACTGAAAAATAAAATGGGCTGGGAGGTGGGCATGGTGGTGCATGCCTGTAATTCTAGTACTTGGGAGCTGAGACAGGAAGATTGCAGGTTTGACACCAGCCTCAGTAACTTTAGTGAGGCCTTCAGCAATTTAGCGAGACCCTATTTCAAAATAAAAAATAAAATATAGATGGAGATATACTTTAGAGGTAGAATTCCCCTAGGTTCAATGCTCAGTAACACACAGATACACACACACACACACACACACACACACACACACACACGGCTAACTTCAATCCTCAATACTGAAACAATATTTCACAATAAACAAACACTACTTTAATAATTACCCCTAGTTAGGGATTCTATCCCCAAAAGGGACATTTTTAAATTTACTCTACTATCTAAGGTGGAAATAGATCACACACAAAATATTATGTTGAGGAATCTGTTAATTAGCTTAATTTAAGTATTTCACAGTATATACATGTATCAAAACATCTCATTATACATCAGGAGCATGTGAAATTTTCATTTGTCAACTATTCCTTATATAGTAATAAAATGTGTTATAAATTTTTTTTATGGAGTTGAAAAGGTAGTTCCTCTCTCCTCCACGGTGAGTAGCTAGACCTCATGTCCACGTGGACAGCGAAGAAAAGAAAAATTGCCCTAGACTTTCTGGTTGATGGCATTTGGAATGTTTACCTTGGGAAAGAGGAGGATCCTTGAAGTACCTCAAATGTCATTCTGATTGAATCTTAGGAGGACTCACAGCTGGGAGGAGAAGCCGGAACAGAAAAATGTTGACAGTCTAGATGGATAGGCCAAATCTAATTAGATAAATTGTGTGGGGATCAATGCCAGTATCTTTCCTGGGGTCTCAGTAAGCCACCTGCATGCATCAAGGAGGGGAATCAGTGTGGGTCAAAACACACCTCCAGGGTCTTAGTTAACTAAGAAATGTAGGGCTGCCAAGACAAGGCATATGTTTTTGGCAGCATCAGCAGGAATCTACTCTCTAGTTTGATTCTTAACCAGTGGTATGAATCAAAATTATACATTTTTAAGAGTTGTTTTTAAAAGCGTACTCAGGGCGGGGTGGGGGGAAGGGGCACCAAATATAGTTTAAATGTATACCATTTATGTTCAATAAAAAATTTGTTTAAAAAAAAAGTATACTCAGGCCCCACCCAATCCGATTGTATCTGAATCTAGTGGGGGGTGGATTTTAGACACCTCCCCCATATGGGCCTCTAATTTTTTTTTTTTTTGGTGGTGGTGGTACTGGGGTTCCTGGAAGCCCTTCTACCTCAGGCCCACACTCCCAGACCTATTTTATGCTTTTTATTTGGAAACAGGGTCTCTTAAGCCAGCGTGGCTGGCTTCAAACCCGCACGATCCTCCTGTCTCCGTCTCCCAAGTGCAGGGATTACAAGCGTGCGCCACCACGCCGGGCTTGGGCCTCTAATTTTAAAAATTGATGGATCAAGGGAGGTATGGAGCCAGCCTTCTAAGACTTTTCATTACTAAAGGATTTACAGTCTTATATTTTTTAATTTCTAAAATAACATTTAAGAAAGTAATCTATTTTTTTCTGATTATAGAAGTCACTGTTACTCAGTGTCATTTTTCTAATTTTCATCTTAATTCATTTTTCCTTCAATAGAATTTAGGGTCTATATTCTTCCAATTTGTCATCCTCTTACAAGGCCCATTTCTGTGTGTGTGTGTGTGTGTGTGTGTGTGTGTGTGTGTGTGTGTGTTTAATATAGTTTGAAAGAACATTGCAATCATGTTGTCTATATCATTTTGTAATGTGACTTCTTCATTTAATGTTTTCTGTGGTGTTGGGGGTTAAACCCAGGGGCATTCTACCTTTGAGCTACTCCTCCAGCCTGATTTCTTATTCTTTATTTTGATGTGGAGTGCCTCACTAAGTAACTGAAGCTGGCCATAAACCTGCGATCCTCCTGTCTCAGCCTCCCAAGTACTGGGATTACCAGCATGTTCTATCACCATGCCTGGCTTCCATTTTCTTTTTAATCCCCCTCTTTTATTCCAATACTGGAGATTGAACCCAGGGACATTTTACTTCTGAGCTAACCTCCAGCCCCATTTTTTTCCTCTTTAGTTTAAAACAAGGTCTCACTAAGTTGCAGAGAGCCTCACTAAGTAGCTGAGGCTGGCTGTGAACCCAGATCCTCCTGTCTCAGCCTCCCAAGTACTGGGATTATAAGAGTGCACCACCATACCCAGCCTCATTTAATATTTTCAATGAACATTTTTCTGTGCTCTCCAGTAATTTCTTCTTTTTTGTGTGGTACTGGGGATGGAACCCAAGATCATTCTACCTCTGAGCTACACCCCCAGCCCTATTTTTTATTCTTAATTTGAAACAGGGTCTCACTGAGTTGCAAAGGTCCTCACTAAGTAACTGAGGCTGTCCTTGAACTGCGATCCTCCAAATGCTAGGATTACAAGCATGTACCACCATACCCGGCTTCCAGTAATTTCCTGTATGTGCATAAGCTTTCCATTATAGGGAATATACCCAAAATTACTAAATTTCCATTTTTGTACACTTGGATCTTTTCCAAGATGTTTTACTGTTAACCCTATGCACACCTGTGTGCCCCTCTGCTTTGAAGAGGGAGATTGACAGTGGAATGGCCAAGATGGTGGAGATTTTATAATCTTAACATAAGGAACAGCAGAAAGAACTTTAACCTGGAAAGGGTTAATGGGGTTGGAAGATAGGTTCGTTTCTTCAAATATTTGCAGGGAAATCAAATAGAAAAGAATTCAGTTTGCTGTGCCAGCCTCCAAGGGCGTAACTAGGACCAATTGGGTGAAAAATTGCAAGGAAGCAGCTCTCAGTTCAAGGTAATGAATTTTAAAATAATTAAGAGTTTTGAAGGTCTTGCCTTCCGTATCCTTAGAGATGCTCTCAGGATACCTTAGCATTTGTAAAGGATGTAATAGAGGAGATTCAAATTCCTCCTGGGGCAGGGTTGTTAAAATGGAGCCACAAACTCCAGTTGCCTGCCAGCCATAACCCAACCATGAAAGGGTTTGACCTGCCAATGGATTCTTCTAAGACAGTTTGAATTTGCGTGCCTTTAGACAAAACCTTCACTCTTCCACTAGCCACAAACCACGGTCCTATTATTTATTTTGCCTACCTGAGTTCCCGAAGGCATTTAGTTTACCACCCTTTGTATACTTCCTAGGTTCTGATTCTGTAAATATCACCTACTCTTCAGACGCTTATTGGGTTCCCGCTGGTCAAGTATGATCCACTATGCTATAGACAGGCAGGACCTATGAGATAGCCTCTGGCCCGAAGATGCATATGGCGAGAGAACCTGTAGGAGTATTAAGTGAAAATGGACTAGAAAAGTGGATTGCTCTAATTAATGTGAGGATGCTTAATTAGGACCAGGGGTAGATATTAACAGTGAAGAGTGCTCTGACTGCAAAGAGAAGGATGTTTTATAGCCAAATTTTGAAGGAAGAGAATGGACCTTCCTGGGGGCACTGGGTTCCCAAAGCAGATTTGTGCAAGCAGTGCCAGTCGGCACATCTGTCGGGGATGCTGTGGAGGAGATGCCAGCTCTGCAGGAGAGGTATTATCTATGACTTCTATATTCCCCTTCCTGCTGTAAGAACCTCCCATTCTTGGGTTCCATGCAGAGAAGCTACAAAGGAAGAAAGTACCATTCAAAGAAGTTGGTAAATTAGAAAACCAACATTGTCCAAAGAGGAGGGAGGGAGAGAAGGGAAGAGAAGGGATGTCAAACGGAAAGAGAGAGAGAGAAGGAAGGAGGGAAAAAGAGAGAGAGAGAGAGGAAGAAGAAGGAGGAGGGGGAGAAGGAGGAGAAGGAGAAGAAAAAGAAAAAGAAGGAGGAGGGGGGGTATTTTTTTCTGTACCCTTTTCCTGCTGGGTACAGTAATGAACACCTATAATACTAACTAACCAGGAGGCTGAAAAAGGAGGATCATAAGTTGGAGGTCAGCCTTAAACTTAGACCCGGTGGTATGCTGCAGGTGAGAGGGCTTGGGGGTTTAACTGTGCCTTCCCTTCCTGCCCCTCCTGAGCCTGGTATTACCTTTCCTGTTCCCATCTTGTCCTCAGCCACACTGCTGAGATCTTGCCAGGAGTCTTCCCTCTTCTCTCCTCTTCATTTCTTTCCCTGTTTATTCCTGGCTTCTGAGCATCTTGCTGCTTGTCAACCCTCCTATTTTTTTTCCAGTTTTTCTTCCTGCTACTTAAACTAAGTCTCCTCATCTTTTGATTATTCAGCTATTTGGGCGCCAAATGTGTTCAGGCGGTGAGTCTTCTAATACCCGAAGTAGCCGCAGAGCACAGAAGTGGAAAACGGGAGGTTTTGATTTGGCAATAAGAGATGGGACTTACAAAAAGGAGTGCTTTATTAATACCAAGAAATTTTTAAAAACTTCCATCCCCATATGGCCTGTTTCCGCTCGCTGAGGACTCAGGCAGCTGCCAGTGCTCAGCAGGATTTGCCTCACTGCACAGGGCCACACATACATCTTGCCTCTCTCAGCAGAGAAAAGTATCTTATTTTTGGAGGACATATTAGTCGCTTTAGGAAACTGTGCTTGAAGAAGCTGTAATACCCTTAGTAACATTTTCAAAAATACATATCCAAATAATTTAACTCCCAATTTGTTGATATAGAAGTTGAGTCGGTGTGTGTGTGTGTGTGTGTGTGTGTGTGTGTGTGTGTGTGTGAAGTGTTTCAAAAATAATTACAAAAGGCTAAGCTCTGCTGAATATTGTTATAGTATACATATACTGCTCTACCTAGAGTTTATTTAATCTTTGGAAGAGCCCTGTGGAATTAGTGCCATAATCCTCATTAGTTCAGTTCAGAGAAAATGATTTACCCAAATATAAAGTATTCCAACCAAGTCTTCTTAGATACACTAGATCTCTGGATCATGCCAAGGAAGAATTATGTTATTCTTACATTCTAGCAAACAAAACTCCACCCACGTGTATAGTTCTATACCTTTTTTCTTTCTTTTTTTTCCCCCCCTTTGGTGGTACTGGGGTTCCTGGAAGCCCTTCTACCTCTGGGCTATACTCCCAGACCTATTTTATGTTTTTTATTTGGAAACAGGGTCTCTTAAGCCAGTACAGCTGGCTTCAAACCAGTGCAATCCTCCTGTCTCCGCCTCCTAAGCACGGGGATTACAAGCATGCGCCACCATGCCCGGCTAGTTCTATACCTTTTTACATACATTAATTTGGATTTTATTCTTTCCCCGTGAGATTAGATAACCATGTTTTACTTTCTTCTCTTTTGGGCTAAGAGGAAACTAAATACATGGAGGTAAGGAATACTTCCAACATCACAGAACTGGCTAAAATCAAAAATCTTAAACTTAACCCAATTTAAACTTAATACATGTCAATGAGACCATTAGTCCAGGCTCCTGGTCCCTTGGGTTAAACTGGACAAGATTCTATCTGAAACTCACTGGCAGCTATGAACTCATTTAGCAAATATTCTTAGAATTATTGCTGAATCACGCTCTCAGGCATTGTGCCCAGCCTTAGTGGGGCTGTGATGGGTAACATATGTATGACCTTGTGTTTATAGAGTGCCCAGTCTATTGGGGAAATCAAGTGAGTAAACAATACTGCAAAGCTTGATGTGTATTAAGGTAGCAAATGGCAGGCGAATGGGGACCAACTCCAAGATTCTAAGGAATGAGAATGGACGGTGAGGTGGAGACGGATAGAACTTTCCAGATAGAAGGAACACTTTGAGAAGAGTGATATAAACCAGAGAAAGCACTATGGATAGATAGAGGAGCTACAGAGACCTGGAGCCAGCAACTGAGAAAACACATTTGTGAGGCAGGGAAGCCAAGGGAATGAACACAGCCAAGCTTTGGAAATAGACAAGGGTGCAAATTCTGATTTGACCATTTACATACTGTGAACTCTAGGCAAGGGACTTCAACTCTCTAGGGTCGCCCCTTTTGTGAAAGATGTTAATAGCAGTACCTGGTTTTCAAGGGTTAATATCAGGCTTGCAAATAATGAATGCAAAGCAAACTAGACTCAAACAAGTTAGTATCAGATCTTCAGCCTAAAACTTTGAAGTCACCCTTGATTCCTATTTCTTTACCTCACTCTCTATCACAGGTTGGCTAGTAAGTCCTTCCCCTCTGGCCCCCCAGTATAGCTCACAAGTGACTTTGTTTATCTCTATCCCCCACACTATAGTGTGAGACTTAACCACTACCACCTTCTGCCTAGGCTATATATATAGCCCCGACCTGGTCTCGCAGCCCCCATGCTCCCCCACAGGTAACCTCTAAGCCTCAGCCAAAGAAGTCTCTTAAAAGCACAAAGCACATGTCAGCTTGCTGCTTCAAATCTTCCGGTCATTTCCCACTGCTCTCAGTAGAAAATCTTACCTCCTTCTTTGCAGGACTAGAATGTACCTCCCAGCCTCCTCACGCACTCCTCACCTAGGGCAGCACTGGCCATCTTGGTCACTTTATAATTTCAGCTAATGGGCCTCTCCTCTGAGAGACCGTCTCTGACTACTGCCTCTAAACGCAACGTCCCTGTTACTTTCATTCTCAGCCACCATTACAAGTTGTCAGTCTGCATTTTGGGGGATGCTTACTAGATGAGGTGTCCAGCTTCCTCACTAACTTTTTTCTTCTGCAAGATCCAAAATTCTTCTTGTAGGGACCCAAACCATTGCTAAGTTAGTAAAGAAATGAAAGGTTGGCTATTATAAAATGACAGCTGTTGTTCATTAATACCTGACAGAGAGACCATGAATGGTTACAAACATTTGGTGAGAATTTTTTTCTGCCCTCCCACTTTTGCCTCAGTTTCCAAAGCAGGTCGTCATTCTGTGTCCAATGGCTCATGAGAGAGAGCTGCCTAAAGCCTCTGATATGAGGCCCTTATAATACATACTTTTTGAACAAGTGTGTGTGTGTGTGTGTGCGCGCACGCGCGCATGTGAGCGTGTGTGTGTGTGCGCATGTGAGCGTGTGTGTGTGTGTGCGCGCGCATGTGAGCGTGTGTGTGTGTGCGCATGTGAGCGTGTGTGTGTGCGCGCATGTGAGCGTGTGTGTGCGTGTGTGCATGTGAGCGTGTGTGTGTGCACGCATGTGAGCGTGTGTGTGTGTGTGTGTGTGTGTGTGTGTGTGTTTTGAAGATTTAGGGACATAGAGACATTCATCACTGGAGAAGTGGGTGCTCATACACACACTCTGGTTAGCAGCTGGTATTTCTGCCTCAAGGATTTTACATTTACAAGGTAATAATAAAAGTGGTATTAGAAACCTGCAGATGGTCTGTCCAATAGAGATAAATGTTGATTGCAAACTCCAATGTGGAACTGGGATTGACTTGAAGTGTTACTGGGTAATTTAAGGCCCCATAGCAGATGTCCCTGGAGATACCTTGGCCAGTCAGTTCTATTTTATTTCAGGGAGGAAATAAAACTCTGCCTGATTGAACTTTCTTTCCCCTGACAGAAATGAGGAGATGTTGCCGTGAATCATATAAGCCCAGGCTGGCAAGGCTGGCAAGGCACATCAAAGCTCTGAATTCTCCTGAGTGGTGTGGTCTTTGAACTGGAAATCGGGGTCAAATTTGAGAACTCCTATCTTGTTGGATATTCAGGATTGTTCAGTTCTTCCTCCTTAGACACCTCTTACCTCTGAGGTGGCTTCTCTGGGTGTGTGCATTTAAGAATAGAAGTATGGCAGGCATGGTGCTGCACACCTGTAACCCTAATACTTGGGCGGTTGCGACAAATGATCACGGGTTCAAGGACAGCCTTAGCAATTTAGTGAGACCCTGTTTCAAAATAAAAAAGGAAACAGAGCTGCAAGTATAGCTCTGAAATAGAATGTCCCTGGTTTCAATCCCCAGTACTAAAGGGGGGAAAAAAAGTAGAGATTTCAGTATTAAGTAGTGAAATATGGGATGAGGCTAATGATAGATTGATTAGAGTAATGGTTTTAAGCATTTTGATTCTCTAACCCAATACTATCCAATAGAATTTACTCCAGTGGTGGAATATTCTATATCTGTGCTGCCCAACATGCAACCACTAGGCACATGTGATTATTGGGCATTTAAAATGTGCTAGTGCAAATAAGAACTAAATTTCTAATTTTGTTTTAGGTACTGGGGATGGAACCCAGGGGCATTCTACCTGTGAGCTACACTCCAAGTCCTACTTTATATTCTTTAAACAGGGTCTCACGGAGTTGCAAAGAGCCTCACTAAGTAGCTAAGGCTGTCCACAAACCACAAGTCTCCTGTCTCAGCCTCCCAAATGCTGGGATTACAAGCATGCCCCACCATGCCTGGCTCTAAATTTTTTAATTTAAATGTGAATAGTTGTATGCAGATACTGATTAACCCATTGGATAACAAAATATAAAATATTATATGATTGGGGAAAAACAGCAAAAATGATGTGGAGATGCAGAGCTTGAATGGTGATATCTAGGAGAAGGTACCCTAGGAGTAACCATGTGACTGGGGAGGGTATGTCAGGGGTGATTAAGAAAATACAATACACTCTGGTAGGAGGCAAATTAGGGTTTAAGTCCCATTCCTGTCGAACTCTGGTTTGGAATTAGGATGTTTACTTCTTCTCCAAGAGTTATATTCCTCATCTGTAAAATGAGGACAAGAGAACCTACTTTCTAGGGCTGTGTTAAGTATTAAATGAAATATAAAGTGAACGTCCTTCACCCTGGGCCTGCAGAAGTTAGCAAATTTGTCACATTAACTTTTAAAATAAAATAAGGTCATTGACCTCTGGATAGCAGTGTCAGTTAGCTTTGTGATCAAACAGAATGAGGAGGAAGAACAAAGAAACTACCCCTACCCAGAAGCGACTGGCCTCATTTGACTATGCAGATGAAGGTATAAAAACAACAAGATATGACCACACCTCTTTAGCTCCCAGTAAATATCATGTTAGGCCAGTGTCTCGTGAGATGGATATTTTATGGAAATGCAGTGCACTGAACCACTTACATTGGAATTCTAGAATAAAAAAGTTGAGAGGGACCTGGAAGACCAGTGATTCTCAAACTTTCATGTGCAAACAAGCCAGCTGGGTATCTTGTGAAAATGCTTTCTCATGAGCAAAGATGCAGTATGTAGAGATTATTCCACTTACCCTGCTTCAATAGTGACTACCAGTTAAACTGAAGCTACATTTCCTATGTGCTTACTCTTGTCCTGGGGTCCCTTCAGTTATCCCACAGAGCCTCTATGCTCCATTTTCCATCTTGGAGAAGCCCCAGGCTGAATTCATGATGACAGATGACAGTAGAAGGCTTTTTAGGGACTTGGGACTCAGACTGCTTTCAGGTTGCCATGCAGAAAAAATAAAAATAAAAAAGTCACAAAGTCTTTTCTTTTCCTGTATCGCAGCACAGAATTCTAGGGTTATCTTTACAAGTTGAGTGCTAGCCTTGTGCCTAAAACTTGCACACCACCTATTTCATGATTCATATGTTTTATTACTTGGGAACCTAAAATTAATGACAGCTTTAAGTGGGAAAGGTGAAAATGCACCAAATTTTAAGGGAAAAGAATGTTTTCTTGGTAGGCAAAAGACACATGATGTCTTGAAACCACTGGGTGAGGGATATTGAGATTTAGAACAATTCTGAGCTCTTTCACCAATTCTGGGTGGCATTTGGATAGATGTATCATTACCTCTCTATTTCCCCGTGTGTTTGGCATGCTCACGTCATATTATCATCCATCTGACTTTACAAATGTGTTGTCAAGATGAGTGAAATGCCACGTGCAAACCTCCCGGAGAATTCTGAAAGATTTTGCCTTTTGTTTCATTTTATTTCTCTTTCTGCTCTACAGACACTATAGCATCAGAGGATTTTCTAGATCTTTTGCACGTTCAATTTGGATTTTATAAATAAGTGTCAAGGACTAGGAATTCAGACTTGTTGACTTACAAGTGAATTTGTAGTTGCTGCCTATAGGGTATAAGTCATAGGTAGAATCGCCTAGTTTGAGGACCTGGCCTGGCTGAGCTGAGAAGCACAGCTTTCCCCTTGAGCACTGTCCCCTATACATAGTCTCAGCTGGTGAGCCAGTAGGTATCACTTTCAAAACAATTCTTTTTTTTTTTTCCCTAAGGAGCAATTTGTACTTGCCATGTTCCACTGCTATCAGTAAAATCCTTCACAAGGCAACCAACACAGAGCTGATTTAATAGAAGGGCTTTGGCAGGAGCAGAAACTGAAATGTATTCGATGATGTCATGCTATCTTTTGCCCAGATATCTTCTTGCATAAATGGAGAATGATGTATCAGCTTTCCGTTTTCAAAATCATTGATTTTTGTTGCAATTAGAGAATGAAGAACTAGACCATGCAGGACCATTTCCTTGTCTTTAAAAACAGCATTTGTGGTCTACAGCTGTTTTATTGGTTAACCTTCTCCAGTTCCAAGGGAGAAGGGCTAAAGGTCCTCAAGTCCATATGCTGTCACTGCTGGGTAAGGGGAAAAAATGCATCTTTCAGGTGTTTGTTTGTATCTGTGGTACTGGAGACTGAACCCAGGGGTGTTCTACCTCTCAGCTATACCCCAGGCCCTATTTTAATTTTTTAGTTTGAAATAGGGTCTCACTCTTTCAAATAGGGTCTCAGAAAGACTAGACTAGGGTCTTTCTGAGAGTCTTGCTAAATTTCTAAAGCTGGCCTCAAACCTACTAGAGGATAGTCCTTCTATCTCAGCCTCTCAAGTACTGGGATTACAGATATATACCACAGTGCCTGGCTGAAAAGAATACATTTTAAAGGAAAGGTCTGCAGAGGACTCCATACTCAAATGATTCAATGTCCCGGAATGGTTTTCATGTCCTCAACTTTCCATGGAACAAAAGCTGTGAATATTTCTGAGCACAATTTGACCTGCATTCCAGCAATCTAAGCATTTGGTTAATCACTCTCTACAATTAAACCCTACTCCTTGCGATAAGTTTAATCTCCTACTAGCACATAAAATCTGACCCCACAGCTTGAGTGGGTAGAATCCCTGCTGCTTGTATTGTTATCTTGGGACCCACTAGTTTTATCCTAAAAACTGAAGCTTTTAGGATAAAGTGTGGCTTAAGTTGTATCCCCACCACCCCGTTAAAGTGCTAGGGTGCTTTTCTTCACTTGCAGATGTGAACTCCCCACCTAGGCGGTCTTGTTCCTTTTTTCCTATTCTGCCTCATTTCCTCTCTGGAGTTTACCACCGAGTACGAACCATTGAACACTCTGCTTTTCCTCATGCAGCCAGCTTTTGTTTTGATTTTCAAGGCTATTGGCATACAATTTGCAATTATTCTGTTTGCTAGTTTTTGTTCCAGCTTAAAGGGATTAGTGTCCAGGACATAACACCCATAGCCACTATCTCTGTCCTACCTTCTTGCAAGCTTTCTCAGGGACTCACTGTTTCCAAACGGAACCTGATGTTATCTTTCTAACTGGCATCAGAATGTGCATTCATTTATTTGGCAAATATGCATTGAGTGGGGAAAAATCACAGCCCTGGCCCTTGAGGTGTTACAGTGTAATTGAGAAGATAATCAATTTAAAAGGCAAGGGGTCACAGTGGTGACCCCTTCCTAGTACTCTAAGACCAATTTGGTTTCCAGTCCCAGATCTGCCAAATGCTGGCACCTGAAGTCTCAGCTTCCTCATACTGAAACATGGAAATAAAGGTACCTGCTTTATTGGATTATTGTGAGAATTTAGTAAAATAATATATCTTAAAATGTCTCTAACAATGCCTGATATATAGTAAATGCTCAGTAAAGTTGGTTATAATTATTACCCGATTCTATGCTTACAATAGTGTGAAGCAGATATTATTAATGTCCCCCACTTTGCAGATGGGATAACCACGGCCAATAATTTGCTAAAATATTTTTCTAAAAGGCAAAATAATTTGCTAAAATTCACATAGTTTATAAGTGACAATATTCAACCCAAGAATACCTATTTGGGGTATTCTTATCCCTTCCTAGTACCCTAATCTGACTAGGCCACGCTTTTCTTTGTGTTTTCAGAAACTTCCTATGTCACAGGGTTTTGAGAAACTTAATTTGCTAAGTATGTTAATTTACTAGTGATGACGACTCATATGACTTAGCTAGAACAAAGTATTTTTCAAGCAGTCATTCCATCATGATTTTTTTTCCCTCCCAATATCGTTAACTATTTCTCTTCACATAGAGTTTTTATTAAATGCCTAATTAAAACTGGTTGGATTATCACTTAAACAGTTCTCAGTTCTGAATTTAAATTTAATGATGTGTTGAAATATTAATGACCTTTATCTTTAAAAGTGTCTTGAATTGTACTAAAGTTAACAAATGTGGCTGATAATATCCAGCACCAGCTCAGAACATTCTCCCACACAAGACATTTGGCTTGGGCTTACGTAGTTCTAATGGCGGGTTTCATACAGCACTGAAAAATAAATAATGTAGGAAAATTTTGCATCCCAAATTGCCTGGGGATTTGGTATCATAATAAATACTTTAGAAGTGCTCTAATTCGGGATGCATAATGGTAGCTGTAAAGCATTAAGAGGAATTGACCGTGTGAGGCCTATGCTTTATCAGGTTTCCAAGAGAAAATAGCATGTGGCCCATGAATGGAATGAGCCATTGCTAAATTCACTCCTCCTCTCTCCGTGTGCCCAGCCTTCTAAAACAAGAGCATTCCTTTTGGCTCTAGTTTCAGCGTCTTGACCATCTTATTAATGCTGATAATGAGGAAAGAAGTAAAATTTATCCAAACCTTAATTATAAGCTTCAGATTGTACTTCTTCTAGTTCCATGGGAGTCCTATGCTTTCAATACATTTGCAAAACTGATCCTGGCTTCTGAGTCTTGGGTATAACATGAGGGTCTGTTCGTGTGTGTGTGTGTGTGTGTGTGTGTGTGTGTGTGTGTGTGTGTCTTTTGCAGAAAGACCTCATGATATTCTTAGCCCACTCCCACCATGTGTTAGGGTGTCCAGATTAAGGGAAAACCATTTACCAATCTGCTGACAAAACCCTCTTTGTAGGCAACCCCATGTTTTATCTGGCTAAATAACTTGGACCATATGTTCCGGTCTCGGAGCTTGGGATTTTTCAGAACAAGTTCAAATGTGCCTATTTGCATCACCTGAGGATATTGAAATTCCAAAAGCAAGTTTATTTTCACATAACTCATTACCCTCCCTTGAATTTGGCACTTAATGTGAACTTTGGCAAACAGATGGAGTTAGATGATGTTTAAGGAACATTTAACTCTTTTGTGCTCACAAATACACACAAACAGTAATAATTTGCACTCAAATGAAACTTCCAGAGCCAGGCAGTGCCCTCAGGTATTCATTTGCCCCCTGTTGAGTTGTTGGGTAGAATTTAATTATCCAACAAATTTGGGGGTTGCTATGCCAGATGTTGGTTACTAACTGACCCAGACATTGAAAGAGAAGGACCTCATACATTCCAAAGAGAGCCAGAATGCAAAACTAGGAGACTCTGGATGGTAGAAAAAAGGATTTGAAAGGGACCAGAGCTTGAAAATTTGTGTTGAGTTCCTCAGAGCTAGATGTTACTCCATCAGCACTAAGAACTATTGTGCACCTGCAGGGTCATTTAGGAAGGCCTGGGAGCACATCCTCCACCCCCAGCCCACCACTACCTCTGTTAGACACAAAGAATCTCATCATTTGGAACCAGTTGAGGACTCGGCTTTGTCTGTTCACAATAAAAATAGAATTACCCAGTTGATTTGAATTGCAGATACATGCAGCTGCTCCTCCCGCTCATTCCAGGAGGGTAAGGGGGGGGCACCTCCAGCACTAACATGTCTTTGAATCTGGGTTGATTGATGGAACAGTTGTAATTGCAGTTATAATTTGTTATTAATAAAATATATTAATAGAATTATGAGAATAGTGAGCATTTAAGTGTGGACTCTATATCATGCACAGTGCTAAGCACTTGTATATCCCCTTTTATTCTTATGACAACTTTTTGAAGTAGTTGAGTATGATAGTCTCACTTTATGAATGGGTGTATAAAGCCATCTTTTACTGCAACTACCCATGGTCCTCCAGCTAGTAGGGGGCAGAGGCAGCATTCTGATGTCACAGCCTGTGTCTGCACTCACCCTCGGAGAGAAGTAGGTGTACTGAGGGTGACTTGTCCTTCTTTCAAGGGGATCTTCTCTACTCAGGATTGTGGAGGGGCCCTCATCCTTGCCCAGTTTTACTGTATAGTCAACATTGAAAGATTGTATATATTTAAGGTATATCTTGATCATTGAGACGCGCATATATGTGAATATTCACCATGATTGAACTAATAAATGTGTCTATCTTCTCACATCGTTATTTTTTGTTCATGTGTAGTGAAAACACTTAATACCTACCCTCTTAGCAAATTTCAAGTATAGGGTAAATTAATGTTAGCTGTAGTCATAATCAGATCGCTAGAACTTCCGCATCCTGCATAATTCAAACATCACACCCTATTACACTCCGTATAAGGTCCTACAGATTCATCAATGGTGTTGCAAATGGCAGGATTTTTTCCCTTTAAGGCTGAATACTATACCATTATGTGTGTGTGTGTGTGTGTGTGTGTGTGCGCGCATGTGTGTGTTTCACATTTTCTTATTCCATTCATCTTTTGATGAGCCTTTAGGTCATTTCCATTTCTGACTCTTGTGAATAATCCAATGAACTTGGGAGTGCAGGTATCTCTTAGAGATCCCAATTCACTGCCTTAGAGAGGGACCCTATTTTTATGTCACGTGTCATCCCCACCCCATCCAAAAACAACCAAATAGACTAGAGGGGAATGACTACAGAAGGCACCTGATCAGTTGTGACCTTTTATGTGCCTACTACCAAAACAATAATAATAATATTAGGAATTTTAACTAGGGAAAAAATGCCACCAGGGTATTTAGTTTTGAAAACTTAAGATAAAATGAAGTTAGGTCAGGAGCCATGGAGCAATGAAACAGTAGTGAATATGAGTATGCTGAGAACATTTGTTTGGGGGAGAAATCATTAGAGAGTTAACATCAAGAAGTGAGAGTGTCATGAGAAATCAAAAGGCCAGCAGACTGGGTTGCCCCAGCCTTGATGCCTTCTTGGCCTCAGTCTCTGGGGACCTAGCAATATAAGGCTTTGAGAATGAAGTGAGGCAATTATATAAATCTCCCAGCAGAATGCCTGATGCATAGCTAGGCAATCAGTACAAGTCAGTCACATTTTTATTGGAAACTTTAATAGAATTTGTCTCTTATTGTAAAATACAAAGCATTATTTCATTCTCAGCTTATCAAAGTTGCATAAGGCTAGGATAAAGGCCATAGCCTTTCTTTCATCATTGAATTTGATTCCTTAATTGTCATAATAATTCAAATTTCAGTTTATGATCATCTTAGTTTCCTTTCGGATCAATTCCACAACCACTAATGACCTATCATATCAAGCAATGGGGGAGCTATTCCCATAATCTGTTTTCCTCCAATCCCCCCTCTGATGCTAATGAGAAGTACCATGGAGATATCAGCCATTAGTATACATGGGTTGGTATAAATCATGACTATGGATCATTGAGCATCTTTGTTGTAAAACAAATGGCCTGTGGTCAGTTAATCATACAAAGAAACATCTCCAGGGCCCCCAGACTTTATGCATAACCCCTAAATCCCTTTGCAGTTTTATAAACAGAACATCTGTTAAAATATGCAGAAATTACAGTCACAGTCATTAACAGAGAGCTATATAGTTGGCAGATTTTTTTTCTAAGCTTTTGATGGCAATCTCCTCTATCTGTGACTTATCCTCATTCCCACTTTTGCTGAATCTCTTTTGTTTGCCCCTGTTGGGGGGGGGGCGGGGTTGCAGCACTTTTAACCCAAGACTGAAAGGTGGACACGCGTCATCCCATTAGATTGGCACCAAGCCATTACTCAGCATTACTGAACAACTGCAGCCTGTCCGTACTTCCTTGCAAAACTGTATTGTGGGGGTATACAATATGATAGCCTCAAGTAGCCAGAAGCTGATAAATCCTAACTGATTTCATACCTCTTTTACTGACCTTTACGGTACTGGCATTTAGCCAAAGGGAAATAGAGCTCCTCCAATATCACCAGGAGGCTCAGACCTTTCATGTTCTTTCTCATCCTCTCTCTCCTTTATCTCCCCTCTTTCTTTCTGTTGAAATTTTTACGGTGTTCACATTTAATTTGGCCTGGTGTGACTAAGACAAAAGCGAGGAGAAATATCATCATTGCCAGAAAATAAGATTTGATTAAGAATTCAGATGGGCCCTTCTTTGTTTGTAGAAAAAATCATGATTACACTCAAGAATTAGGAAACAGGTAAACATTCTTCGGCCATGTTTTGTTCTGCTGGCCCTGGAATGAAGACTCAGCTGTCATTCCATATGGAAATGAAAAAGTCATCTCTAAGAATTCATTGTCTTCATCACCTACCGCTGTATATAAGGTTTGTAAAAGTCTCAGACTAAGTCACTCTGGCTAAGCCTGAACAGCTCATTGAAGGGGCCCACAGGTGAAGAGAAAGCATTGCAATGAAATTACCAAGAGAACAAACTCTGGGCTCAGTCAGCTGTGGGCCTGGATTTCAGGTCTGCCATTCTTTAGCTCTATGCCTATAGAAATTTAACTCATGAAACCACAATTCCCTACGTACAGTCATAGTGCCTTCTTTATAAAGTTATTGATAGATTCCAAAATTAATCCAAACAAAGCATTTAGCTATGTGGCTGGAACATTGGTTAACGATGTTGAGTAAATATTAATTGCTCATTAAATATTAATTGCTACTGATGGTTTTTTATTATTATTGTTTCTAGTACTAGCACATGAAATAGAATGTTAGGTGTTGATTTTTTTCTTTATTTTAATCAGTTTTATTGATTCATGCTTTCATTTCTTATTCAACTAAAAACAAGGCACATTAAATACATCTTATTGTTCTGCAAAAGAATGCAGCTCCTCCTGTATATCAAAAATCATAATGGCAATAAGACACCAAAACAGTTATAAGAATGACAACCCAGCCTCAAACATTGTACTTAATAATCCGGTCTAGAACAGTAACCCAATATAATACATAAAAGTGCCACATATGAAAACATGTAGTATGTATATACACCCCAGTGCTGGGCTTATACTTGATATTCTTTGAAAACATAGTAAACAGGGCTCTTTTACTCCCTTTAGAAAAGGTAGACATGGTGCAAAACAGTGCAAGTTACAGTTTCATTGGCCTCAGTGGGATTATATTCATTCGCCACAAATTCTTACAAAGGCATAAAAAAGAAATAAAATCAATGGTTACCCTAACAGTATATTTAGCAACAGTCAGAATAAAATTATTGTACAAAAGAGGAAGCAACACATTTTGAAACGGGCCAAACAAAGCCATCAACTAAGGCAAAATAGGAAGCATGCACTGAAGAGCAGAAATCTTAGTTACATTCAGTATAAATTGACTGAAAGCAAGAATACTGCCATAAAATGGATAGCAGATCAGTCTCTTTAAAGTATTCACATAATTTAAAAGATAGCTTTCATTTGTCTAAGAATATATTCTACGCAACTGCTCTAGGCCTAGGAGTTCTGAGTGTTGTATGGTATATTCAGGTTTATCCTCTGGCATATCCCTATCAGTAAGAAGTTCTTGGGCACGAATCATAGAATGGGTTATAGAGACAGTGAGGGCAGCCAGGGTTAAGACAGCTTGATAGATCTCTGCAGTGATATGTGAGGGGAAATATGAAAGCAAGTCTTCCTGGAAGTTGCAAAACAAGGCCATAGAGCGAGGGAAAAAATGGAATAAAGTAGATAAGAAAAGAGCCCATTTGCCTGGTGGGGAAATAAAAAATAATTGCAGAGTAAAAGCCAATTAGAGGATCAAGCTCAGACTCACTAAACCCCTGAAGAAACGATGGAATAAAAACAGAAAGCTCCTGAAAAGGAGACTAAAAATAAGACACATGCCTGTCCAAGACTGAAGTAGTTACAGGAAGGATGACGCCGAAAGATTAATGGCTGGTTTGCTCCCTCCCAGCATGCACCTGGGAAGAGTTCCTGTTTTCTTCCACACTCATGGCATTTATTGGCTTTCGTGGCGGCCCCGCTCCCTGCCACCCTCTGAACCCCAGAGCTGAGCCGGGCGTCTTCAGACAGCAGCTCTCTAAGCTTTCAAAAGGAAAATTACAGTTGTGCGTCGGAGTCCTAAGTCCCAATTAAAGTGTCAGTCTCTGAAACAAACAAATACAGATAACAAAGAAAGGGATAATGTTTTAAAATTAGGTTCCCAGGAGTCCCTCATTAATTTGGAGCTCACAAGACAGTTACTGTATGTTCAATAAATACCATTTGATGACAGGGACGTGCTTAGCTGCTGGTAGCTGGAGATGCCCAGTGGTTAGGTCTCTTTAAGAACAAGGTTAAAAATATATCTCGTTATGTTCAGCATAGGTTTTAGCTTTACAGCTCTTAGTAACATTAATCCTTCCAGAGGCCAGTCAGATCTCTTGCTAAAAATAGAAGTGGGGAGGGGGAAGCAAGAAAGCAGATTGAAAAACCAGGATGGTGAGTTTCAGTACACAGTCCCATTGTGTAATACTCAGTACACACAAAACCACTGCATAATCAAATAAACTGTGTAAATACCCAGCGGGTGTTAATGAGGTGGCTTGTAGAAATGAAAAAATTAGCAATAGTGGCATGGATTTTTTTTAAAAAAAAGCAATTATTTGCTCTATGTGATGACAAGAATCCACAGATGGTCCATCCTTGGATTCTTGAGTGTCTTGAAAGCTGAAGCATGATTGTAGCCACACTATAAACAAGAGCTGACAGGCTATCCATAAGAGTCCTTTATTCTATTGATTGCAATGAAACAGTGTCTCTCATTGTATGGCACAGTGGAGCCCCTCCATGCTGGAGGGCTCAGCAGGGCTGTTGAGAGCTTACAAAGGGTTAAGCCCTGCCCTCCCAAATTGGAGCAGTGTAGCTGATTTTCTAGTTTACCTTGAAATGCAGAAAGCCTGCAGAACAGGGAACTGGCTGATAAGTCAAGCTGACTCTTGCTGTTGCGGGTGGTGCTATATCAAGTTACTGTCTCTGCTCCTAAGGACCAGAGCGGGGCCTGATTGAGGAGCAGTAGTGATTTTGCTCACTGGAATCAATGGCCTAACTAAGTGAAAGCTTGTGTTTCCTGGCTGAGCTGAGGAGCTGCAAAATGGAGTGTTGCCTTTTGGCAATGGTAGCCGGGAACAGAGGGATTCTAAATTTGGCCCGATTAGTTTCATTTTTACCCTGCATTTGTAGAGGGGATTGCCCAAATTGTACATTTTGTTCATTCATTCAGCAAATCTTTATTAATCATCAGGTATGGGCCAGATTCTATGCTAGGCATTCATTAGAAAAATAGTGTATTCTATGGCTTATAGTTACCTCGATTTCAGGAATCTTATCTTATTTGTACCTATTTTCTCAAAGATTCTTTGCACAGTGTATGGCACATTAGACATCTCACAAAAGAAAAAGAATGTTTTTCCATTTGAACGGCCACAGCAGACAGATGTCAGTGGAAAGGCATTCTATCTCACAACAACCTGGACCTATTCTTCAATAACCTGCCTCACTAGATTGCAGTGCAGCCAGTGAGGCCAGGTGGGTAGCTGCAAATTGGCTCATTCTATCTTTTATGATCACTCTGTCTTTGAGGATGAGTCAGCTGAAAGACAGATATGTGTAAACTTGAAAGTGTGGGAACAGGTCACCTGAGTGTGCTCACTTCACTAGGACACATGAACCCATCACAAAGAGACCCTTTGTCTTTTCAAGCCCTGGTCAAATACAAAGATGATGTCACTGCATTTCTGAAATCCTCAGAAGCCAGGTCCTTGCAGTGGAATTTTCATATGGGTTTTATCATCCATCGGTGTACTGTCAATGGAGTCACCAGCAAAACCATTGAGTGATTGGCTGCCCCAGAAGAGGTGAAACAGATGCCTACTAGGCAGCAAGTGGACAGCTGAGTGTAGCAGGAAAATGCAGTGTCAAAGAGTAGGGATAGCTTGTGTATGTGCTTATACCCAGTCGAGCATGTTTAGACCCACTGAAGAATATGCGTACCAGAGTTGCGACCACTCACCGTGGCAGAGCACTGATTCTGTGCAGAAACTATACTAGCTGCTTTATGTGCATTTTTCCATCCAATCTTTCTTGTGGTGTAGATTTTTTTAGCTTTATTGAGATGTAATTGACAAACAAAAATTGTATATGTTAAAGGTATACAAGCTGGTATTTTGATACATTGCGTGTTGGTGGTGAAGTGATCCTGGCAATCAAGTTCATTGGCCTATCTATCACCTCTCCTAGTCACATTTCATGTTTTTGTTAGTCATCTTTGTGTATTGCCAGAAAAGAATACGTAACATCTACTCTTGAGAAGTTTCAAGAATGTAACCCATCATTATTAACTATAGTTTGCATCAAGTCATTAATTCTCCAGAACATAATCATTTTATAATTGAAAGTTGGTACTTCTAGGCATCTCGTCATTCTCTCCTTGCCTTTCTGGTAACCTACCCTTCTACTCTGTTTTTTTTTTTTTTTCTTTTTTTTTTTTTCAGTACTAGGGATTGAACCCAGAAGTGCTCTACCACTGAGCTACATTCCTCCAGCCCCCTTTTTTTTCTCCTTCTTCCTCCTCTTCCTCCTCCTCCTCCACTCCTCCTCTTCTTCTTCTTCTTCTTCTTCTTCTTCTTCTTCTTCTTCTTCTTCTTCTTCTTCTTCCTCTTCTTCCTCTTCTTCTTTTTCTTCAGACAGGATCTTGCTAAGATGCCCAAGTTAGCCTTGAACTTTCAGTCCTCCTGCACCAGCCTCCTGAGTTGCTCTAATCCCGGATTACAGGTGTGTCCCACCATCCCCATCCTTTTTCAACTTCTTTAGACTTCACTTACCAATGAGATAATGCAGTATTAGTCTGTCCCTCTGTTACTTGTCTCAGTATAATAGCCTTCAAATTCATTCATATTATTGCAAATGGCAGAATTTTTTTTCTTTTTCTTCCTTTCTTTTTTTCTTTCTTTAACAGTATCCTGGACCTCACACATGCTAGTCAATTGCACTACCACCAAGCTACATTCCCAGCCCTTTTCGGTTTTATTTTTTATTTTTTGTGCTGCTGGGGGTAAAACTTGGGGGTATTATATTGCTGAGCTATACTCCCAGCCCATTCTATTTTATTTTTTATTTGGAAACAGGTTCTTACTAAATTGCTAAGAGCCTTACTAACTAAGGCTGGCTTCGAACCTGTGATTCTCCTGTCTCAGCCTCCTAAGTACTGGGATTAAAAGTATGTGCCACTATCCCCAGCTTACTTTTCATTTTTGAGATAGGCTTTCATTAAGTTGCCCAGGAGGGCCCCAAATTAATAATCCTCCTGCCTCCATTTCCAAAGTTGCTGGGATTACAGATGCATGTTACACCTCTGGCAAGACTTCTATTTTTTTTTAATGCCAAATAATGTTCCATTGGGTATATTTATCAGTTTCTTTATCATATCATCTGTTGACAGACATGCTGTTTTCATATCTTAGCTCTCATGGATGAGGCTGCAATGGACACGGGAGTGTGCATATCTCTTCAACATAGTGGTTTTATTTCCTTTGGACATATATCTGGAAGTGGTATTTCACCTAATCTTCTTAACAGTCCTTATGACATGGATAATTTTACTTGCCCCATTTTACCAGTGGAATAACTGATAACTTGTTCATTGGCTATGCAAATAAGCGCCCATGATCTTAATTATTACACTATATTGCTGTGTCAGTGTTTAATAAAAACAGCAATTAAAAGAATAGATTGTGAACTGGAAATGGTAATGCACACTTGCAATCCCAGTTATTGAGAGACTGAGACAGGGACTGCAGATTCGATACTAGCTTTAGCTACTTAGTGAGGCTCTCAGCAAATTAATGAGACCCTTTTTCAAAATAAAGAATATAAAATAGGGCTGTGGGTGTAGCTTGGAGGTAGAATGCCCCTGAGTTTAATCCTCAGTACCAAAAAAAAAAAAAAAAAAGGAATGGATTGTGATTAGATTTAGATACTATTCCTTCCTGCTTTGCCATGATATTTTTATTTGCACCTAACATGAAGGGAGTGTAGGGAGGCAGAAACCACTGTTTTCTTGATTTCTCTGCTTTAAAAATTAATCCAGTCCTATTTGATCACCCCCTAGCGAAACCAATAAATGGGATAAGTCAGTGGTTCTGGAAAAATTCTTTTTCTTTTCCAGTACTGGGGATGAAACCTAAGGGCATTCTACCTCCAAGCTACACCCTCAACCCTGTTTTTTTATTTTTTATTTTGAAACAAGTTCTCACTAAGTTGCAGAGGGCCTCACTAAGCAGCTGAGGCTGGCCGCGACCACAATCCTGCTGTCTCAGCCTCCCAAATGCTAAGATTACAAACGTACATCTCCATACTCGGCAAGATGTAGATTTTTGAAAAGTTCTGTACTTGTCTCTTTGATCAGAAATTTTTTTTAAAAAAAGGCCAGGCGTATAATCACCACGCTTGAAGGCAGAGACAGGAGGATCGCGCAGGTTCGAAGCCAGCCGTGCTGGCTTAAGAGACCCTGTTTCCAAATATTAAAAAAAAAAAAAAAAAAATATATATATATATATATATATATATATATATATATATATATATAATTAGGTCTGGGAGTGTAGCCCGGAGGTAGAAGGATTTCCAGAAACCCTAGTACCACCAATAATAATAATAATAATAATAATAATAATAAATAAAAGATGCAGGCATTCACAACACCCCACTTTATTTATAGCTCTGCTTTGGCAGTTAATTGTAAAGGATAGTCACTTGCTTTAGCTTAAGTTAAATGCTGCTACACTTTGATTGCAACTACTATCTTTTCCATGAAGATATCTGAGTAAGCTGGAGTCTCAACAGACAAGTATGAGACATACATTTCTCACGTACCCTAATTTTTCATTGGGGATTTCATAAAGACCCAAAGTTTGCTGTGCAAAGTTCAAGAACATTTTATTTGATAATATGAATAAGCAAAATAATTATCTGGGTGTTTTGGGGTTTTTTTGGTGGTACTGGGGGTGGAACCCAGGGGCTTTTCTACCTTTGGGCTATACTCCCAGACCTATTTTATACTTTATTTGGAAGCAGGGTCTCACTAAGTTGCTGAGAGCCTCACTAAGTAGCTGCGGCTGGCTTCAAACCTGTGCGATCCTCCTGTCTCAGCCTCCCAAGCGCGGTTATTACAAGCGAGCGCCACCACACCCGGCTTAAGAATATCTGTTTTAAGTAGGAAATTTGATTGTGGTTGACAAAAGAGTACAGATCTTAATAAAGAACATAAAGCTAATTTTCCAAGATAAGATGTAATGTTATCCAACTGCAATTTTTTTCCTTTTCTTTCTTTTTTTTTTTTTTTTTTTAATGGTACTGGGGGATAGAACCTGAATCATTCTACACCCTGGCCTTTGGGGCCTCGCAGCTCCTCAGATGCCACAGCATGGTGGGACCAACAGCAGAGAGACAGACAGACAGACAGACGAGGCCTGACCCTCCCGCCAGGGACATGGCACATCCCTGAAACCGGGCGCCCGACTCCCTCACAGGGACGTCCTAGGCCCGCGGGAATAAAACATGAAAGAAACCCTCAATAAAACATTAAATAACAAGCTTTCCTAAAAATACATCCAACCAGAATGAATAATCAGTAGCCTTCTTTTGTTTATTTAAATAGCACATAAATACTTAAATGTAGCTATAGCCCCAGCCCTCTTCTTTTATTTTGAAATAGGGTCTCACTAAGTTGATAAGAGTCTCACAACTTGCTGAGGCTTTCCTTGAATCTTCAATCCTCCTGTCTCAGTTTCCCAAGTACTGAGATTACAGGCATGTACCATCACACCTGACTTACAGATAGCTTTTCTGCTTTATAATCCTATCTGTGAAGCTAGGATAAATTAAAGTCCAATTTTATTGGTCTTTCAGTTGGAAAGTTATTGGAAAGAGGTTCAAGTAGATTTCGTATAGTAGTATTTCTCAAAAAGGTGCTTAGAATTTTCTGAGTAGTGATCAATTTATTTATTTATTTTTATTTATTTTTTGTGGGTCTGGGGATGGAACTCAGGAGCATTCAACCTTCGAGGTATGCCCCTGCCCTGTTTTTTATTCTTTATTTTGAAACCAGGTCTCACTGAGTCGCAGAGGGCCTCACTAAGTAGCTTAGGCTGTCCGCGAACCTTCAGTCTCAGCCTGCTGAATGCTGGGATTACAGCGTGCACCACCACACCCAGCATGATAAATTTATTTTGATAAATAAAATTCCAAAGCTGTAGTCAGTATTTATTAAATCAATACCTAGGAGTGGTCATCTAGGAGCCTGTTTTTTTTTTATTTTAATTTTTTTTTCTGGGTACTGGGGATTGAATCCAGGGACATTCTATCTCTTAGCTACACCTCCATTTTTTTCATTTATCATTTTCAAACAGAGACTTACTAAGATGCTGAGGCTGACCTTGAACCTGATAATCCTCCTTTCTCAGCTTCCCAAGTACTAAGATTACAGATGTACACCACCACACCTGGCCAGAGACTAGTAGCTTTTAACAAGATCCCTAAGTGATTCTGATTAAATGTGAGGACCAGTAAGCAAACTGGTCTCCCTCAGCTCGTATCTTTATCTCTGCTTGGTGTCTGCAGCCCAGGACAGCTCTAGAGGCAGGGTTCAGTTGACCACTCTCAGGTCCTGCGCACTCTCCTTATCTCTAATGCAAATATCTATCAGCTGCTCAGCTGGGAATAAAGAGCAGTATTGGATAACAGTTAAAACGCACAGACTCTGGGTTTAGACTGTGTGGGTTTCAGTCCCAGTTTGATCACTTTTGTGTTTATAAACAGTTGAATATGTATGTTCTTGGCCAAGTTGCTGCGTAATATTAACATGTCTAATTCTCAATTTTCTTGATTGTAAAATTAGGATAGCAATAACAACTGACTCCATAAGATTATTGTCACGATTAAATGAGTTAATTAAATAAATTAGTATTTGGATTCATTCTTCTCATCTATAATTACTTCCATTATTTCTTTCAGTCTTGTAACTTAAAATACTCTATACACCAATTACGTGTGTGTGTGTATGTGTGTGTGTGTGTGTGTGTGTGTGTGTGTGTGACTTCAGATTAAATCGGGGGCATTGTATCACTGAGCTATACTCTAGCACTTTTTTTAATTTATTTTGAAACAGGGTCTCACTAAATTGCAATGCACTGTTATCCTCCTGTCTCAACCTCCCAAGTATAGGAATTATAGGCATGGACCACTGTAACTAGCTCTAAATTTATACTGTTAGTCCAGTCTTCTCTCCTGAATTCCAGACTTCTAGTTGTTATTTTCTAGTTGTTATGTTCTAGTTGTTATTTCAGAATCTCTACTTGAATAGCTAATAAAATGTCACAGTTCCAAATGGACTTCTTGAATTTCTCCTAAATAGACCTTTTCTACCTACATCTATCTTTTTCTCAATCAGTGGCAACTTTATGCTTCTAGTTATTTGGGTCAAAAATTTCAAAGTCATTCCTGATTCTCTCTTTCCATGAAGTGCAGCCAGAAATCCTATTGGCTCTATTAAAAAAAAAATCTACCCTGAATTTAATCTCTTTTCCACTGCTAGGTGCCAGTGTGAGTCACTGCCTAACATGCATTGTCTCATCAGTCTCCCGCTTCTTCTCTTTACCCCTGACCCCAAAATCTATTCCCTACAGAGTAGCCATATTGATTCCTCTAAAATTTAGGTCAGATTACGTCACTCTGACCAAAATCTGCCAATAACTTCCCATCCTCCTCACTGTTACAGGGTCCTCACGGTGGCCTCCCAGGTCCTGTATCATCAGCACTGCAACTTCTCTCTGACCTCCCTCCCCATTGCTTTATGACTGCTCAGGAGCCTTCTTACTTCTGCGTAACCTCACCCTCAAGCCTTAGCACTTTGTTTCTTTTTTTTTACTTGAGTTGTTCTTCTCCCAGATACCCACATACCAAAGTCTTACTTCCTTCAAGTCTTTGTTTCAGTGGTATTTTTTCAATGAAGCCTTCATTGTCTACCTAATTGAAACTGCGGTCCCCTTCTACCACCGACCTTCCCGATCTGCCTTAAACTATTCTATTGCCATCCCATGGTCACTTTCTAACATACTGCACCTTTATTTATTATTTAGTACGCATCTCCCTCCACTGGAATCTGTACTCTCAAAGTGTTTGAGGTATTTGTTTTCCTCATTGCTGCACCCCCAAAGTCCTAGATTAGTATTTGACATAGTAAGCATTCAAGTGCATGTCAAGTGAATGAATGCATGGACAGTCTGGAATTGTCTTGGGATGGTAGTTGATAATTTTCCACAGTTTTCTGGCTTGGCTCTTGAGCTGTTTAACATTTTTGTCATTGTATTTGTCAGGGATCTTTTGATTTAAAAGGCTGAAAAACCTGGTTGAAAATTTGCTTAGTCAAAAATTTGGCACACACAAAAATACAAAAGAACAGTAGCTTTGCATACAGCTTGACCTAGCACATAGCTCTGTGGCCGTTGGTAGTAGTCTCTCTGCTTTGCTCTCCATGGAGAACCAGCAGCCATTTCAGGGTCTCTTTGTGGTGAAAAATTGACTGCCGTGATGCAGTGTTTTACATCTTTTTCTCAAATTCTTAGGAAAGGTCTCTTAACATCTCATCAGCTTTGTTTAAATTCTTTGCCCATCCCCATTTTCTATTCTCTTGCAGGATAGAATGCTTTAAGTCAATGAGGATCTGTTTCTGCTGAAAGAGGGATCAACAGCACGCCAATTTTACTCAAGGATGAGGAAGGGGAAAGTCAGGCGACTTTTAGCAGAATAAGGGAGGCGTGGCTGCTGGGAAGTCAGTGCTCTGATATAATAGTAGTGAGTGCGTGCTTATCAAGTTAAATATGGGAGCAGAAGGATTGGGGATTCAAGCCAGAATAACATATGGAAGAACTGATGGATTTCTCCATTCGTTCAAGAAGTGGAATAGCATCTGCGAAAGCACAGAGGTATGAAAATGTTTGACATGTTTGGAGAGCTGCAAGGAGTGGGTGTGAAGGGAGCGAGAGTAATATGTTGGAATCATCTCACGGAAGCAACAGAAGCTAGACCTCACTCTCATTGGTCCAAGGCGGGTTTTTTTTCTTTTTTCAATATCTGAACTGATCACTGTTGCCATGGGCACAGAGTATACTAATTAGCTCATGTCCTTTAGGATACACACACACACACACACACACACACACACACACACACAGCAATCCATTTGGGCAGAAAAAGGAAATCTAGGGTTTTCTTCAAAGAAAAAGGGAAATTGAAACTGAAGAGATACCAGAAGCAGGCAAAGGTTGATAAAACATTCTAGAATAGAACAATGGGCCAAGCGTGACACAGCTGTGAAGTTACATAATGATATCCAGGCATGGTGGTTCACGCCTGTAACTCCAGTGCTTGGGAGGGTGACACAGAAGGATCACAGGTTTGCAGCCAGCCTCAGCAACTTATTGAGGCCTTTCACAACTTTTTGAGACCCTGTTTCAAAATAAAATAATAAAATATAGTTAGAGTGTAGCTCAGAGGTAGAAAGCCCCTGAGTTCCATCCTCAGTACCACAAAAATGAATAAATAAATAATTAACTAATTAAAATTTTGTGGTACTGGGGATGGAACCCAGGGGCTTTCTACCTCCAAGCAACACCACCAGCCCTATTTTAATTCTTTATTTTGAAACAGGGTCTCACTGAGTTGCAAAGGGCCTCACTAAGTAGCTGAGGCTGTCCATGAACCAGTATCCTCCTGTCTCAGCTTCCCAAATGCTGGGATTACAAGTGTGGGCCACTGTGCCTGGCTTAACTAATTAATTTTTAAAAATAAAAATAAAGTTATGTAATGATGAACATGGTGAAGAGGTGAGCTATGATGTAAGAACTATAAAATTTACTTTTTTTTAGAAAATAAACCTAGACCACCCTACTCATTACTTTTTGAATAATAGAATTGTCCCTCCAAAGGACGTAAGCAGAGACACAGGTCCAGAAAGGCAAGTGACTAGGGATAATTGACCAATTTAATTGCAAGTAGCCTATGTTTTCTTCTCTGGGGTTTTTTGAATGGAGCAAAAGAAAGCCTAAAGGTTAACTAACTTGGTTATGATATTTGTCCTTGCTGCTCTGCTCATGGATCTAATCTGGCAATTCAGAATTAAAATCAGAAGGTTTGACTCTCCAAGAATTCATTTTATTCTGCCCCCAACATGCTACCCAGCTTCCATCTTTCTCTCTCCAGTGTTAAGGGGGAGGTGGGCTATCTTAATACTCTGCTCTCCTTGGCATTGCCAGACTTTGGGAGAAATAAAACCTCTATGTTTGATGAAGGTGAGAAAACTGGGGAACCTGAGGCGAAACCTAGGTGGTTCTGTCTCTGGAAGGAAGGGCCAGGCTGTGTGCCCTCTGGCTCTCCATGAATAGATGTGCTCACCTGCTCTTGGGTGAAGGTAGACACCGGAATGTCTTTCTGTGCCCCTTTCTACGCTCATCCACTCTCCACACTGATCACTGTTGCTTGGGGGGCATAATTAAGCTCTCCCAATGCTACTGGCCCAGTTTCTAGTCCACGGGTAGGGAGAGCTGCCCTCACCGAGCCAGCCCCCCAGCATGTTTCCTTGTTAAATCATGCATATGCTAATGAAGTGTGAAAATCAGCCAAATAACAACTCTTCCTAATCACTTAGGGTCCCAAGAGCAAAGGACTCCCCCCTCTCCCAGTCCTCTTAATTTGGGGGTGGTTGTTATGATTTTCAAGCCAATCAGAGTCACAATTCTCCTGTGTTTCTCTTCTCCCATTTCCTTTCCACCAAAATGAGGGTAATTGGCATTTTCACTTTTACCTCAAGTGAGAAGAGTCTTCGGAAAACCAGTGACCCACTCTGCCCTTTTCATTTGCATCTGGGGCTGGATAATCCCTAGTTTTACATTAATATACAGAGCAGTCCCTATGGGCAATTAGCTAGACTACATTACCTCCTGCCCCCCTGGAGGGCTAGTGCTGGAGGAAGTACCCCCAGAGATGGCAGCCAAGGCCCTGTGCTGTGATTACACTTCACCTTCCATCTCCACTTCCCTTAGTCTTTGCTGTTCCACCCATTAGCCCCATGGTTCTGTCTTCCTGCTTTGGTCCCATCTGCCTCTTGGGCCATCTGCTATGCCCTCCTCCCCCTCTCTTGCTCACAGGTGGGTCCGTTGCATATAGCTCTTCTCTCTTCTGGGAAGACATCATTATAGCTGGCTTCTTCCCATTCTTCAGGTTATCACTTCTTGAAGAGGCCGCCCTGACCACCAAGTTAGTACTGAATCGCCTCCCTCATATCACCCTCTTCCCATTCTTGCCAAAGCTCCCATCACTAATACTCTCCCAGTTTTTAAATGTATTGCCTCTCTTCCCTTAAGGGCAGGGGAGTTCCAGTGTCTTGTCTGCCACATAATCATACCAGGGCCCAGCGTGTTCCTGGCATGTAGTAAAAACTTAACAAATGTCTGCATAAACCAATATATTTGAATTGCTTTGGTTTTATTTCTCTGGCTATTTCATCTTAGACCTGTTTACTCCCAAAGAAAGAGCCTTCACTGCCATCATATTTGCTCTTCCGTGTGGAGTCCATATGATAGTTCTGTTGTTAATACTGACTGTGCAGCCGGCATGGTGGTGCACAGATTGCGGTTCATGGACAGCCTCAGCTACATAGTGAGGCCCTCCGCAACTTAGTAAGATCCTGTTTCAAAAAATACAGAATAAAAAATAGAACGGGTGGTGTAGCTCGGAGATCGAGTGCCCCTGGGTTCCATCCCCAGACCTGCAATAAATAAATAATAAATAATACTGACTGTGCTACAGAACCCCCAAACAATTGATGAGAGTGAATGCTTACTGAAAGGTTTATAGAGAGAGGGTGATATCATAAAGTCTCAGCTATTTTCTCTTTCCTTTTTACCTTTTTTACAAATTCCAGTCAAAGATCCTTGTTCCTCTCTTCTTGTCTGGGCAAAATCAGCTGTTGCCCCGGAATTCACCCCACACAGCTAAACAAAAGCCTGTGTGGTCTCACCAGCAGGCACCTTTCCTCCTCAAACACACTCCTTAGGGACCTGAGTTCATTCCAACATATTTGAATGAATAAATCACTACATAGATGTTATCTGGGTCCCAACTGATCTGAGTCCTTCTTTCATTTTATTCATTTATTCAACAAATATTTATTAATGTCTGTGCCAGGTGCTGAGGGTACAACAGTGAGTGACATTGATATGCTTGATGCTAAGGTCTCCAGAAGAAACTGAGAGGGATGAATGAAGAGAGGCTTATTCCAGCAAAAACACCAAAGTAGAGAGATTTGTTTCTTGCTTTTGCACTGGTTCTGCCTAGCTATAACCAAATGGCTGCTTTTAAGAGTACTCTTCATTATAGATTGTAAAATGCTTTTGCAAATTACCTAATTTTAAAATTCTTAGGTTGTTCTGCCCAGCCTCAGCTTCAGCTTTCTTGCTTTTGAGAGCAATTATTCATACTTTTTTTTTAACCAGGGTGTGACAGACAAAAAAATGTGGTTGTTAAGAGTGAAATTTATCATCATCCCTAAAATTTGGACAGAGAAGTTTGAAGCCTAACTGTATTTGTCAGAGTCCAGAGGATTGATTTCTTCTTTCTTGCTTGCTTTCTTTCTTTCTTTCTTTCTTTCTTTCTCTCTCTTCCTTTCCCCTCCAAGACACAAACTATCTAGATGCAGTGGAAGAGAGGAGGGGGAGAGCTGGATTTTCATCACCAGCTAGAAAAAGCAGGCATCCACCAGGCCTGCTTAGTCTTGACCATGCCTCCTAGAGCCCAATGGGAAAGAATTCACTGCTCCTTACCAGGGCACAGAGAGAAAACAGATTTGCAGGCCACAGCTGTTTTGTTTCATTGCAGCAGCATTGTTACCTTCACACCTGGCAAGGGTTAAGCCTAAAGAGAGGAAAAAGTCCGTGGTAGGAAGCAGGTAGCCCATGAGCTGAACTCCAGGTAGGAATGTCTTTTGTTCCGCAATACCGGGTTGGCCTTCAGCATTTACTTTTTATTTTTTAATGAGTCACCAATATTTAAAAATCAGGTCCTATTTTTAAAATGTTAAAAGTATACACATTTCCATTTTCCTTTTAAAAAGTCGGTCCTGTGGCCTTAGTGGGCACATACATCCTTCATGGCCACACCTAGCTGTGTGAGGCAGAGCTGTCCTCCCACAGATCCTGTAGGGTTCCACGCTGCCTTGTTCACCTCCCAGAACGTCCTGCTCATGGAAATTACCTGACTAGCATCAAAGTTTGCAACTTACAGCACAGGCTGTAAGAAAAGTAATAGACTATTTATAAGCACTGTTTTTGTATGTTTGTTTACATTTTTGACAGACCTACAATTAAAATGCCGATCTGTTACTAAGGTGCCAAGTAGCCTTGGGTAAAGCCATAGCCTCCCTATTCTTCAGTTTCTCCACCAGTGAAATCAGGGATTTACTTATTTATTATAACTAGATAGTGTTGTGGAGAATGAATGAGATACACCCTACAAAGTATTATGCATTTCTGAATTATGGATGTAAAGTAAATAAGTGTTGTTTTTTTTAGCTTGGTTATAAGCAAAAGCTTCCTGAGATGAGAAAATTAAAGAAGAATTAGAGGTCCACTCTTTTTTATTCTTTCAGGAGTCTCTTCTATTCCTCTGAAGACCAGTCTTTAATGAGAAGGTGCTTGGTAGATACGGCACACCTAGATATGTCTTCATTCTTTTTCTCTATTAGGTTGGAGGACTGTGGAATAGTCAGAAACAAACTAAATTATTTCTCTCCTAGTAACAGCAAAAAGTATTAACATGGGTGAAGAAATAAAGAAGTTAATACAAAACCAGTAAAGAGTTATAAACTAAGATCATAGAAAGCAGAGGCCAATGCAAGCCCTTCTATTGCTTTAAGTAACCCGCTCCCCCAGAACAGTACCTTGGCAGCAATTGCTGGCTCTTGGTAACTGCTGGTGGAAGGAGTGCCCTGGCAGCCAAGTGTTTCACAAACTTGGCAGTATGTGTCTTCTTTATCAGAATGTGGGACAAACAGGAAGGTGCCAACTTTATAATTGGCACCTGGCTGGCTATCTCCAGGAGCACGGAGTTTGACAAGCTAGGCAAGCCACACAGTGCATTTAGAGCAGCATTTACTGATGGATGCGCTGCCACAGGAGGTGGAGAGCTGGGGGCTCCGGTATCCTACACTTCAGAAATGAACCTTGAGGCAAGATCTCCTCAGTAGTTTCTACAAGCTCCTTGACAATTTTTGTGTTCCGTTTGCTTCTCTCTTTGTAATCGTAGTTTCCACAAGTTGATTCTCTATCCCCTTTGGTTTCTAAATTTGTTCCTAACATTGTGTGCCTGCTGCTAGAATTTCATGACCCTGACCTGTTAGGTATTCCTAATTTTGAATTCATCAAAAACTGATATTGTGTAAAGTTAATGGAAAGGAACCTTCTTTTGTAAGGTAGGGATATCGATCCTACTAGGGAAAAAAAGGAGCAATGTTTGGAGTTATATATATAAAAAAAATGTTTGCTTGTTTTTGTGGTGCTGCAGACCCAACCAGAGCTTCTCACAGAAAGGCTAGGTTAAGTAAGTGCTCCACCACTAAGCCACTCCCCAAGCCAGGGGCAAGGTCTTAAGATTACCATGGCCTTCATTCTTCTGAAGAAAGGAGATCTAGATAAAAGGAGTTGCACTGATATGTTCACCAATCTGCACTAACACTTTTAATCATAAACTTAAGATCATCATGTATGTTATAGATACCTAAAGTTCCAGTTCTAGCCAAAGTTGATTCTGATTTGCCATTACCAGAAGTTAAGATATTTACTGAGGATGTGAATGCATATACCAGATGATGGTGAGGAAAATAGTCAATATTCCCAAGAAGTACTATCCTGAATCAATTTTCTCACCAGTGTTACGAGCACTAATACATTTCTTACTTAATTTTAATATGTCAGGAAGAATTTTTCTTTACAGCAATTTTCAAAGGTCTTTGACTTAAAAGTTAATGGCTGTCTTTCTTTTACAAACACATAAAAATTCAGGGCTGAGGCTTCCCTCTTCACACCTCTTAGTTACTGAGATGACTTTTGTGTATATTTATAGCTGTTTACTGAGAAAAGCCTTCTTTGTACATCATTCTGTTGTACAAACAAAACTAGACGTTGGATGCAAATTGGGGGGAAGGCTAAAATAGTTCATTTTCTTATCTATAAATAAAGAAGAAAAAGGTAGCTTTTCAACTAGGATGTTTTCCCTTCAGCACATAAGGGTTTTAGTTATTAACAGTGAGGATCAGTCTTTTGCCATTGTGATAGTTTTTCTTGCTTTGTGAGTCAAGATTGGTAGAACCAGAAATTATCTTCTAATTACCTCCTAAAAACATGGGGAAAAGCACCCAGAGAAAGACAGGTGCACACACTTGTATCTACGTTTTCCTGATATTCTCCTAGAGTGAAAAGTTACTATGTTCACTGAGGCAGAAGCCCAGCCTCCTCCTATCTCCTAAACAGACAGGAACATACTCTCTGCAGGTCTCCAGATAGAATTGCAGTTTGTGGATTAGAGTCCTGGATGCCAGAGGTTTTGTTCTGTGTGGAAAACCATTACCCCCGCCGTGGGAAACCTTTGCAGGTGTTGTTTGCAATCCTGTGTCTGTTGACAGTTGCAAAGAAAGGCACCCACCTCCGAGAAGGTCTTTTTTTGGGTGAATTATGTTAAAGGAGTATTTTGTTGGATTTTTCTTAAAAAAAACATTTTCAAGCCCGGCATGGCGGCACACACTTGTAATCCCAGCAATTGGGAGGCTGAGACAGGAGGATCGTTTAATGACAGCCTCAGCTACTTAGTGAAGCCTTCTGCAACTTAGTGAGACCTTGTTTCAAAAGAAAGAATAAAAGCTGGGTGTGGTGGCGCACACTTGTAATCCCAGCATTTGGGAGGCTGAGACCGGAGGATCTCGGTTCGCGGACAGCCTCAGCTACCAAGTGAGGCCCTCTGCAACTCAGTGAGACCCGGTTTCAAAATAAAAAATATTAAAAAAAAAAAACAGGGCAGGGGGTGTAGCTCGGAGGTCGAATGCCCCTGGGTTGCATCCCCAGACCCGCAAAAAAAAAATAAAAATAAATAAATAAAAATACAGAATAAAAAAAAAACAGGGCTGGTGATGTAGCTCAAAGGTAGAATGCCTCTGGGTTCCACCCCCAGTGCAGTTAACAAAAACAAAAAAAAAAAAATCACTTTCAGCCTCTGATATTAGCTATCTTAGAAAGAGTGTGGTGTTAAAGTGATTATATAAAATATGTAGATTATTAGTAAAAGTACAAAAGAGTATAAATAGAAAATTTTTAAATTATTTAACCAATTGAAGAGGAAATGATAGGTTTAAAACAAGGAATACTTAAAATTTCCAGAAATATACATTGTGGATGTTTTCATAGGAATATGTCTTATTATTCTATGTATATTTATTTTCAATAAAATCAGGAGGTATACGCACTATAACTTATGCAGGACCTATAACATTTCTAACAGCAGCATCTGAAAATCTTCATTTCAGTCTTGATGATTCTGCAGTACAACTTGAGCCATAAATTAAACCTGGGGAGGAGACTATGACCGTGCATGCTTCAGTAAGAGAAATAGATCATGAATGTGTCATTAAATATTCTTCTATTACATTACTTTGACTAGCTTGTAATAACTCACCATATAAAGGTGCCCTAATTTATTTAATGTTGCCTTTATTCTTAGACTTTTGGTTGTCTCAGTATTTTTAGTAACCCTTACGATGCCTATAAGACTTTCTGAATATTGGAGGAAAAAAATTCCTAAATGCAGAATTTTACTCAGAATTATGTGACAGCAGGTTAAAGAAATCTTTTCCACATTGATAAATTATCCTATGATACTGTTACATCCATATTTCTTTCTTTCTTTCTTTCTTTCTTTTTTTTTTTTTTTTTTTTTTTTTTTTTTTTTTTTGGTGGTACTGGGGTTCCTGGAAGCCCTTCTGCCTCCGGGCTCCACTCCCAGACCTGTTTTCTGTTTTTATGTTTTTATTTGGAAACAGGGTCTCTTAAGCCAGCGAGGCTGGCTTCGAACCTGCGCGATCGTCCTGTCTCCGCCTCCCAAGTGCAAAGATTATAAGCATGCGCCACCATGGCCGGCTCTTTTTTTATTATTATTGAAAGTAAATGGTAGACATTTAAACTGTACTTGGTGCCCTCTCCCCCACCCCCATTTTCCCTTTCCCCCTCCCAACAATGAGCATCCAGGGTAACCATGCTATATTCATACTTTTACACATATTCGGAAGTAGCCCCTCATTAATCAAGTTCAGCCTTCTTCCTCTCCTAGCTTTCCATTCAAACTTTGCTGAGGTTTCCCCTCCATTATCTGGAGTCCCTCTGGTATCCCCAATACTTCCTAGTTTGGGCATGTTAGAGGAAACATATGTCCCTTCTCTTTCTGTGTTTGGCTGATCTCACTTAATATAATGCTCTCCTTCTTATGAATGACATGATTTTGTTCTTCTTTATAGCTGAATAGAATTCCATCGTGTGTATTTCCTATAATTTTTCAAACCCTTCATTTGTTGATGGGGATCTAAGTTGTTTCCATATTTTGGCTATTATGAATTGTGCTGCTATGAACATAGGTATGCATATGTTGTAGTTCTCTGATTTCATCCCGTTTGGAAAAATACCCAGGAGAGGTAAAGCTGGATCATATGATGGATCTATTCCCAGCTTTCTAAGGAATCTCCACACAGATCACCATAGTGACTGAACTAGTTTGCCTTCCCACCAACGATGTAAAAGAGTTCCTCTTTCCCTACATCCTCGCCAGCATCTGTTGTTATTTGATTTCTTTATGCTTGCCACTCTGACTGGGGTTAGATGGAATCTCAGAGTAGTTTTGATCTTTGTTTCTCCCTCTCTCTCTCTTTCTCTGCATCTCTCTCTCTCTCTCTCTCTCTCTCTCTCTCTCTCTCTCTCTCTCACACACACACACACACACACACACACACACACACACACACTACAATTAGAGTTTGCCATTTGACAGTGAAATAGCCAAAAGGAGTTCAGATACCAAGGTGGTCATCATGTTTTGAAGCCTTTAAAAACTATGAATCAACTCTAAAATGGGAGACAAGGAAGATAACAACGATTGATATGTGAGGTTTGGAGGATCTCATTGTTCTTTGTTATGTGTTTTAGGCAATAAGGTGAAGCCAAGAGAGAAAATAGAAAATTTTGCTAATAACTAGAAGAGTAAGATAATTTATTGGTTAAGTCAGGCCAAGGTATGAGTTGCTGAGTGCTATGAGCCATTTCTTTGTACCTGCATTAGGGAAAGTTTTTGGATCCTGAACTTTTTGGATTAATACAGAGCCCAGGATACTCCAAAGAGTCCAGAATGGTATCTTTTCTTGGTCTGGAGGAATAGTGTTAAGAACATCAATAGCTGCAGGAAAGTCCTAGCTCGATTTATGACAGTGGAGAGTGAAGAATCTAGACTGACCCAAATTCATCTCATTCACATCTTTCTTCTTGTGTTACTTGAATCCTAACTGGGTGTTATCTGTAATAACCCATTGCCATTTTCATAAAGTATCACATCTGGACAACTCTGCTCTGTGGAGTATTATGGCAGGTTGAAAGGAAGATGTATTTTCCTAGATAGCTTATGTTCTGTTTTCATTAAAAACATACTGCTGGGCATGGTGGCACATGCTTGTAATCCCAGCATTTGGGAGGCTGAGAGAGGAGGATCTGGGTTCATGGACAGCCTCAGCTACTTAGTGAGGCCCTTTGCAACTCAGCGAGACCCTGTTTCAAAATAAAGAATAAAAAATAGGGCTGGGAGTGTAGCTCAGAGACAGAATGCCCCTGGATTCCATCCCCAGTACCACATACACACAAAAAAAATATGCTTGTGTTTCCATGAAACCAAGCATTCAGATAAAATCTGAAGTGCTTGCTTAGGTATCAGAGTTTTTCAAATATTCAGATGTTTGTGTTTTTGTAGACTAAATATTCAAGTGGTTGAGTGAACAAATTTGGATATTTGGCATTAGTCAGGCAAATGTGATGCTAACATTTTTGCTTAATTCAAGGATAGAGTTAAGTAGACACACTTTCACACCTATTTATTACCGGTTAAGAATTATGAGAAGCCGGGCATGGTGGTGCACGCTTGTAATCCCCGCACTTGGGAGGCAGAGACAAGAGGATCACACAGGTTCGAAGCCAGCCGTGCGATGGCTTAGGAAACCCTGTTTCCAAATAAAAATGTAAAAATAGGTTTGGGAGTGTAGCCCAGAGGTAGAAGGGCTTCCAGGAACCCCAATACCACCAAAAATAAAATAAAAATAAATAAAATGCAAAAATAATTATGAGAGAGGTAGGATAACTAGTGGCTAAGAGCAAAGATCAAGACTTGGACCTGGACTGATATACTGCCATTACTAATGGTGTGATGTTCAAGTAGGTTCGCTTTGTCTTGTTTTAGTTTCCACACTTGTAAGGCAGGAATAATAATAACTTCTATCATGGTGGTGTTGAAACGGAGGTGACGTCATTATGTGTGAAATAGCACCATCCAGGGCAAATAAGTGCTCTGTCAATAGTGTTAACTGCTGACTTCATCATCTGGGGTGTAGGTGAGAATTGGAAGGAAAGTGGCTGGCTTTGGCACTCAAGACTGTTATCTTCAAGAAGCCTTAGTTTTCACTACTCTTCCATGCAACTCAACAGCATCTTTGCCATTTGGGAATGAAATGCGATATACACAAGTAAGTGAGTGAGTGTGTGGGTGAGAGGGTGTGAGCAGGTGTGTGTGTGTTTGTGTGTGTGTGACTGTGTGGATGAGTGGGTGAGTGAATGTATGATCGTGTGATGAGATAAGAGTGTGTGAGCATGGGAGTGAGCGTGAGTGTACAAGTGTGCAAGCGTGGAATGGATGCCAGTTTCCACCCTCGTTATCCCCAGGATCTTAATCCACAGATTCAACAACCGCAGATTGAAAATACTTGAAAAAACAATGCATCTAGATGGAGCATATATAGACATTTTTCCTGACATTATTCTCTAAGGAATATAGTATAAAGCTATTTACATAGCATTTATATTGTATTCAGCACTACAAGTAATCTAGAGATGATTTAAAATATATAGGAGGATGTGTGTAGTTTATATAAAAGTAGTATACTCTATTACATAAGAAACTTGATCATTGTCAGGCTTTGGTATCCATGGGGGTCCACCTCTGTGGATAATAAAGGACAACTGTAGTACTTTTTTATTTTGTATTTATTTATTTATTTGTGGTACTAAGGATGGAACCCAGGGGCATTCTAACTCTAAGCTACACCCCCAACCCTATTTTTTATTCTTTAATTTTGAAACAGGGTCTCACTGAGTTGCAAAGGGCCTCACTAAGTAACTGAGGGTGGCCGTGAACCACAATTCTCTTGTCTCAGCCTCCCAAATGCTGGCATTACAAGCCTACGCCATCACACCCGGCCTTATAGTACATTTTAGATGGTGGTGTTTGAGATAGACCCTGAAGAATAGGTAAAGAGTGTTTTAACAGATCAGTAATTGGGGAAGAACATATAATCAGAAAGGATGCCAAAAACTAAAGGCATAGTAATTCATAGTCTCTCCCTCTCCCTCTCCCTCTCTCCCTCCGTTCCTCCCTTCCCTGTCATACTCTTTACCAGCATTTGAGATTCTACCCTGGCCAAGCACTAGAACAAAGCTAATCTAGGTTGGCTATAGCCTACCAAGAGTAGAAGAATATTAAGAGGACAAGGGAAGAAAATACCATGCTTAGAATTCTGGCAAGTTGTAGGTGTCACTTTTGCTTTGGGACAGCCAGCCTTTAAGGACTGAACCGGTAATTGATGCCACATCCTCTGTATTCCTGGTCTTATAGCACCTGACAGGGAGCATTCAGCAAACACTGGTTCTCAATTTTAAGAAGATAGAGCTATCATTTTAAATCTACTTTATCATTATTTTTCTGACAATATTAATATCTGTTTTCTATAATTCAAAATATAAAATATTCTATAGTCAGTTAATTGATTTGTGTAGCCAACAGATATATATTGAACATGTTCTGTTGCCCAGATTTTGAGGTACTAATAACTAAGACTGTTTTTCCCACAGCTCTATAGCGTGTTGGGCATGTAATATGTCCCAAATAAATTATAATTGTCTATTAAAGGAATAAGTGTTTTACTCTAGTGAAGAAAAATCTACCCCCTAAATACTACTTAATTCATTGCAATTTTGTTTCTAAAAATAGTAAGATTGAGCTATGCAATGGCATACAAAAGTTACCTAATGAATGTCCAGTAGCAGAAACCAAAAATTTATCACCTGTAAGCCAGAAACAGACTTTACCTTCACCCTGAGCTCTCTCAATAATGCATGACATTAATCTAGCCGATGATATGCTCTATCCCAGGTGTTGCGCTGAACAGAAGGGAGGGAGGCACACACCTACCTTATGCAGAGCCTGTAATGCTTCCAGCGTCTGAAAACCTTCATTTCAGTCTAGCTAATTATGCGGTGCAACTTGAGCCATAAATTAAACCTGGGGATGAGACCATGACCAAGCGTGTATCTCTAATGTTTATGAGCTATAAGGTCATTGCAGAAAACAGCAAGGAACATAGTTGTAATAGACTGCTGGCCTCTGAGGAAATTATTAATTAAATTTTATCTTCTCTCTGGCATGCTTCAGTGGCACCACTATGAGTTTTTAGACCTGGGGAAGCTACGTCTCAGTAATAACCGGCCTTATCACTGGGCTGGCAGTCATTTAATATGCTTCTTTGTCTGACACCAATCATGAACTGCAGTGTGGGTGTCAAGGTTTCTGCAAATGCCAATCGCACGCCTCGCTGTACATCGGGCCCAGGTTCAGATCTCAACCTCGAGCACAGTAATCCATTTCCTGGAAATGAGATGTGAGCGCAGTTCTGTTCCCAGCACCCGGCCTCTTCTGCCTCCTTGTTATCTCTAGACGAGCTCAAATGCCTCTCGGAAGACCAAAGGGAAGAACCTGGAGCATCACCATGTTGACATCATTTGGGTGGAGTGTGATTTTTGAGTCTCTGGTTTAAGGTACAGACTTGACTAAGAAAATCAGGGCCGAAAATGTCATTTCCAGCTTCTTTCTTGGAGGGATTTTCCAGATGGATTGGCTCATCCCACGAATCAAATGGCGTTTTGGTTGTTGTTTCTCACTGCTTGCTGTGTCTGCCAGCTGTGTCCATTCTGCCCACATTACATTCTCCACACTAAATTTTTGACCGGCTGGTAGCTAAAGACCCACAAAACAGATTGGGGTTGGGCTCTATTTTTCCATAGGTGGGTGGCCCTACCCCATTAATGGGGACTTAAGAATCTTCATTTTAGGCAAGGCAGCAGGTAGAGAGTATAAGGCGTAGATGTGTTTGATTGAATTCTGAGTTTTCCAAATCATTACTTACACACACTTTCTGTGGCCAACCACGTAGGGTGGTACACTTTGTCCTGCTATTATTTATTATTATTATTATTATTATTATTATTATTATTATGGTGGTGGTGGTACTGGGGTTCCTGGAAGCCCTTCTACCTCCGGGCTACACTCCCAGACCTATTTTTTAATATTTTTATTTGGAAACAGGGTCTCTTAAGCCCAGCGCGGCTGGCTTCGAACCTGCGCGATCCTCCTGTCTCCACCTCCCAAGCGCGGGGATTACAAGCGTGCGTCACCACGCCCGGCTTTGTCCCTGCTTTAAAAGTTTGGCTCACAGTCCTATTTCCTCTCTTCACAGTCTTTTTTTGTTAAAGAAAACTCATAATACAGGAAATCTAGGAAGAGGGAAAACTCAACTCCAGAAATCTTAACTGAATGTCTGAGGGAGATGATAATCACTAAAACCAAGAATGAATAAAACACAGTCCGCAGGAGGAAAATAATCCAAAAGTGACATCTCTGACAGTAGCTGGGACAGTTTTTACTCCCTTTGCTTCCAAGTGAGTGCCTAGTGGAGGCTGGCAGAATGTGTGAAAATGACACTCACATCCTTATCATGATCTTTTTATTCGTGCCACATTCCCGGATGTTTTTCTTGGAAACACTCTAGTGGAGACCATTAGGGTTAAGGGAACTTTATTTTCTGTATTGCAGTTGCATAGAGAGATTTGTTTCATTCTGGATTTTTAGAAACTATCTGCAGGTGATTTATGTGTGAAACCTGATAAGCTTTATAGAAAATTCAGCCGAGATATTGATTGCAAAGAGTATTTTTAGTGGAGACATCACCAGAGTAAGATAGTAAATTGTTATTAGGAATTCTGGAATGAAGAGGTTTGCTACCACCTACGGAGAAAAGAATATTGTTTAACTTGGGGAAAGTGTCTATGCAACTCTCATGGAATCTTAAGCTCCTGAGTAGTGGAAGGCATTCTGCAATTTCATCTTGCCCAGTGTCTTGCCATTTGTAAACATTCTCCTTTGACTTCCAAGCTGGATGATCAAATTTTTGTGAATATCTTCAGTTCATTCTCTCAAAGCAGCACATTCACTGTTTGTCATTTATATGATTTTGTTAATATGCTTAGACAGAATTAATGCAATTTAATCAATTAGATTTTACCTGTTCTAGCTGTACTACCTAAAAAGATATTGAAATTCCAGCATGAAAAGGCCATTTTTTATTGTATGTATAAAAACTGAATGATTTTGTATATGTAATAGCATTATTGTCAATAATGATACCTCCAACATTTTTTTTTTTGGCAGTACTAGGGGCATTCTACCTCCAAGCTACACCCCCACCCAGCCCTATTTTTTATCCTATATTTTGTTTTATTTTTTTATGTGTGTGTGTATGTGGTTCTGGGGGTGGAGCCCAGAGGCTTTCTACCTCCGGGCTATACTCCCAGACCTCTTTTATATTTTATTTGGAAACAGGGTCTCACTAAGTTGCTGAAAGCCTCACTAAGTAGCTGAGGCTGGCTTCGAACCCGTGCAATCCTCCTGTCTCAGCCTCCCAAGTGCGGGGATTACAAGCGTGCGCCACCACGCCCGGCTTTTATCCTGTATTTTGAAACAGGGTCTGACTGAGTTGCAAAAGGCCTCACTAAGTAGCTGAGGCTGTCTGTGAACCAGGATCCTCCTGTCTCAGTTTCCGGAATGCTGGGATTAAAAGCATGTGCCACCACACCCGACTTGTATCAACTTTTTAATTCTTTTTAGACGAAAAACATATATAACATAAAACTTGCCATTTTAAACCACTTTAAGCTGCACAATTCAGTGACATGAAGTACATTCATAGTGTTACATAGTTAACACTATTTCCGAAAAATTCATTATTCCAACAGAAATTCTGTACCCATTAGGCAATAACTCCCCATTTCTCCTTCTCCCTAGTTCTTGGTAGCATCTAATATATTTTTATCTTCATAATTTGCCTATTCTAGATATTTTATAAAAGTGACATCATATTGCCGGGCATGGTGACACACGTTTGTAATCCCTGCACTTGGGAGGCAGAGACAGGAGGATTGTACAAATTCAAAGCCAGCCTCGCTGGCTTAAGAGACCCTGTTTCCAAATACAAAGTATAAAATATGTCTGGGTGTGTAGCCTGGAGGTAGAAGGGCTTCCAGGAATCCCAGTACCACCAAAAAAAACAAAAAACAAAAAAAAGTGTTATCATACAATAATTATTCTTTCAAGTATCTGTCTTCATTCACTTGGAATAATATTTTCAAGATTCTCCCATGTTGTAGCATTTATCAAAAGTTCTTTCCTCTTTATGTCTGAAAAATCCTGCACTGTATGTATATACCAAGTGACGGACACTTGGGTTGTTTATACCATGAATAATGATACGTAAACACTGGTGTACAAGGATCTTTTTGAGTCGATGTTTTCATTTCATCTAGATGTATACCTAATTAATAGTGGAATTGCTGAGCCGTGTGCTAATTCCATGTTTACCTTGTTTGTTTATTTGTTTGTTTGCTTGTTTGGGGTGGTGCCAGTGATTGAATCTAAGGGAATTCTATCTCTGTGCTACACTTCCAGCCCTATTTTATTTATTTATTTTTTTAAAATTTAAAACAGGGTCTCCCTAAGTTGCAGAGGGCCTTGCTAAGTTGCTGAGGCTGGTCTGGAACTTGAAATCCTTCTATCTCAGCCTCCCAAGTACTGGGATTACAGGCATGGGTTAACGTGTCCAGCTTCTTTAGAGTTTTCAGATACAAGTAAACCTGAAGATGCAGATTGTTTTACTCCTTCCTTTCCCGTTTAAATCCTTTATATTTTTTCTTGCCATTATTCTGGCCAGAACTGTATTATTTTGAATATAAATGAGGAAAGAGGAATCTTTGTCTTGTCTCTGATCTCAGGGGAAGGGCTGTGTCTTTCACTATTGACTATAATGTAAACTGTGAGATTTATATAGTCTTTATCAGATTGAGAAAGTTTCCTTCTATTGCTAATTTATTGAATGTGTTATTGTGAAATGGTGTTAGAATTTGTCAAAACTCTTTCTGTATCAATTGATAAGTAATTATCAAGAGAACAAAGAATATATTTTTTAATATTATGAGATAATAATGTGTTGTTTTCTATATTCCATTAGTTGGTATATTTCATTGATTGATTTTTATGTATTGAGCCACCCTTGCATTCCTGAGACAAATGCCAGTTGTTCAGGGTGTATAATCATTTAATATATTGCTGAGTTTGGTTTCCTAGCATTTTGTTGAGGAATATATGTCAGTATTCATAAGAGATACTTGTCTACAGTTTTATTGCTGTGTCTTTGTCTGGCGTTAGTGTCAGAGTCATGCTTGCTTAAAGAGAAATATATACCCTTTTATTTAATATTATTGGCATATTAAATAAGGATCAATGCTAATTTTTCTTCAAATATTTTTTAGAGTTCACCAATGAAGACACCTTGTTCAAGGCTTTTCTTCAGAATGTTTTTGTTTTGTTTTTGCTTTTGTTTCTATGTAGGGAGGGTGTGTGTGTGTGTGTGTGTGTGTGTGTGTGTGTGTGTGTGTCCAGGGAGAGTCCAGGAATTGAACCCAGGGGCATTCTACCTCTGAACTACACCCTCAGCCTGGTTTTATTTTTTATTTTGAAAGAGAGTTTCTCTAAGTTGCAGAGGGCCTCACTAAGTTACTAAGGCTAGCCACAAACCTGCAATTCTCCAATCCTCCTGTCTCAGCCTCCCAAGAACTGAGATTACAGGTGTGTACTACCATGCTCAGCTGGAAGGTATTTTATTGTTTTTTTTTTTTTTTTTTTTTTTTAGGTACTGGGGATGGAACCCAGGGGCATTCTACCTCTGAGCTACAACCCCAGCCTGATATTTTAGACTTTTTTTTTAATTTTTGAAACAGTATCTCACTGAGTTGTGAAGGGCCTTGCTAAGTAGCTGAGGCTGTCCTTGAACCACCATCCTCCAGTCTCCACCTCCCGAATGCTGGGATTACAAGTGTGTACCACCCCACCCAGCTTGACTTAATTTTCTTATTTGTTAAAGGTCTATTCATATATTTAGTTCTTCTTGGGTTTATCATTTTTTTCATAGTTTTTCTGTTTCTAGGAATTTGTCCAGTTCATCTGGGTATCCAATCAATTGGTATACAGTTGTTCACAGCATTCTTTTATATTCTTTTCTTTTTCTGTAAAGTTGGTAGTGATGTTGATGTAGTCATGTTTTATATTTGCCATTGTTAGGAAGTTTTTTTCCAGATTTTTACTAAAACATGAGTCTAAGAACCTTCCTTATATTTTGTCCTGATTCTCAGACTTTATGAATTCTTTTGTTCAGTTTAAAATCAAAACCTGTTACTGGTCATGATAATACTGACAGCAATGCTGGTTACCATTTAGTAAATACTTTCCACATCCAGTGTCTGTGTGAGGAGTCTACACAGATCAGCTCACTGAATCGTACTGGGTAGGTGTTGCCTATCAGTTTGCAGAAAATTAAAATACATAGCAGAGAGTGCCCAGAGAATCAAAGAAAGGAGTTTGGTTTAGGGTTAGCCCAATGTTTGTAAGTTTATAAATTTCACCCAGCCTATAAAATGTATAATTTCTCTGTTATTATCTATATAAGTGCTAGGATAATTTTATTTTGGCCATTACTATAGAGTCTCACAAAAATATTTTGAGATGGAAGAAAAAAAAATGTGGAAGGATAAGTTCTTTGGGAGAAGAGATGTTTTATGTCGGTAGGCCATCGCTTTAGTGCTAAGAACATTATTTGTCGAATTCAAAATTTTAAAAATCACATCAATTAAATTGGTCTCAAAGATTAAAATATTTTAAGAAGAGCTGGATTGATGGGGAGACAATTTGACCTAAAATAGCTGTTTATTTTATTTTGTATGCACAGAACAAAAAATAGGAAAAAGTGGCCCAAACCCTGGAGCCTTGAAGGGAAGGTGTAAGAAAGAAGACATGGGCTTCGATTACTTCTGGGGTTCATGTGTCAGTCAGTCCACTCACCCTATGTTCTCACTGCATTTGTTTTGGTTTTATAGCCTAATTCATTATCCTGGCGCATGTGCTAATACAAGGGATACAGCTAATGCATGTGCTGTTTCCTTCAGTCAGCCAAACACAGAAAAGGGAGCCACTGCCTCAATTCAAATCCAGATCATGGTAAATCACAGTCTGAGAGAACACGAAGCCTGCCTCTGCTTTGTGCAGGCCTTTAGAAAAGATGAAATGAAAAGGTAAAGTAGAAAAGACCCCAGCTTCCCAGAATTATATCAGACATGTTAATCATGAAGGGCCAAAGAGAGTTCCTGGAACAGAAACGGTTGATGGCCATTTCCCACAATCCATCGTGTTTTCCAAGGCTCTCCACCAGCAGGATAATACTGTTTAATCCCTTACACTGATTTAAAATTCCATCAGAAGAAAGTAATGTGTTTCTGTTCTGCAGGTTTAGTAGGGTAAATGCATTACTGGATTAACTTTATCTTCACTATTACAGAGGTCTTTTAGGTGCTAAACAATTTTAAATAAAATAAAACAAAACTCTTCTGTTGAAAATGCATTTTCCACATCAGAATTCATTTGTGATGTTTATTGAGTGCTATTTGACACCTGAAAAGCTGAAGTCTTGTTCTTTAGAGGCAGAGGGGCCTTTGTAACAAAAGGGTTGGACAATCAAAACTCTCAAATGTTCAAGGATTAGTCTAGCGTTATCCTCAAGTGAGATTTTCATCCTTATTTTTTGATTTTCTGATTATGGGCAGGGTTGGTTGTTCTTAAACTTCTGTTGCTACAGAAACCTTTGCTCAACAGAAATCTCTTTTATGGGTATGAGGAAGTAAATCAGATGAAAAGGGAGTAGTGCCTGCCCCTTCTACTTTGTGGGGGCCTTTAAAGAGTCCATGGCAAGGCCTCCAAAGGGCAATTTTTTTGTTCCATTACTGGATTGCATTCTCATAAAAATAAATACAAACGACACAGAAGAATATAGGCCCCAAAGGCCATATTCCCTCACCAGCTCCACTGTCTCTCTAGAGTTAACCATCATGACCACTTTGGTGGCTGTACCTCTGGATCGCTCTCTGAATTTAGAAATAAATATATTTACTATTTAATGAGGCCCTTTGGAACTCAGTGAGACCCTGTTTCAAAATAAAGAATAAAAAAATAGGGTTGGGGGTGTAGCTCAGAGGTAGAATGCCACTGGGTTCCATCCCCAGTACAGCTTAATAAATAAATAAATAAATGAATAAATAAATAAATATCATTAATATACAGTTTGGGAATCTTAAGATATATATTCTATATGCACATCAGTTTTACAAGGGCAGTGGAGAGACTGGGGATTGAATCCAGGGGCACTCTGCCTCTGAGCTATACCTCCAGCCCTATTTTATTTTTTATTTTGAAACAAGGTCTTCCTCAGCTGTGGAGGCCACAAACCTGTGATCCTCTTGTCTCAGTCTCCCAAGTACTGGGATTACAAGCATGAGCCACCATGCCCTGTTTTTGATGCACTGTTCACTACTCTACCTCCAGTGTTTAGAATGGTACCTGACGTATAACGAAAGCATCATTACATGTTGGCCCTATTAGGGAATGAGTTATCCTGCAGCTTGATTTGTGTTCAGTAACAGTCCTTGCAGGCTTTTCCATGGCAGCACAATATAGACCCTTTTAAAGGTTGCATTATATTTTGTAGTTTGGATATTACAGAATTTAACTACTTTCCTATGGATGTGAACCAGGTCATTTCCAGTTTCCTGCTATCGTAAACATCCATAGAAATGGCTTTTTGTGGACATGTTCAAGTGGGTCTGTAGGATGGCTTCCTTGAAGTGGAACTTGTGACTCAGAGGGACACATATTCAAAACTCCTGTAGGTTTCTGGCTTCCTTTCTTTCCTCTTGGCACATGGGAATAAAGAAAGAGTTTAGCTAGGAAGGTTTTCTGTGGACCAGGATACAAGGCACATCATCTCTACACACATTCCATTGGCTAGAACTGTCACAATGCCTCTCTTAACTTAAAGGGGAAGTGGGACCTACAAATTAACTGTGTGCCCAAGAAAACTGGGAAAATAGGCTGGTGAGTTTCTAGCATGTCTGCCAAAACAAGGGAAGCTGGAAATGTTGTTTCAACGTAACCAATGGCCAAGTGAAAACTTCATTCCACAGATTTTGGTAGACAACTCATTATCTGCCTCTGTCTCTGACATTTGAGCTTCTGCCCCTAATATAAATCATCTCCAGGGCAATCCCCTATATTTAAACCATATGCAGCCTTCTCAGGATTTATATTCACCTGGATTTTAGCTAAATACTAGTATGCCTCAGGTCAACAGACTCACTTGTAATTGACCTGAAATTGATTGACAACACAAAATGGATTTTTTAAAAAAAATTAGTAGCACCTGCTCACGAGAAATTTATTGTGGTTAGTGATCAGAAGCTGAGACCTTATCATCTGTCTCCAGGTTGTCAAGCCACTTATCATGGCCTTTGAAATCTCTGTATTGGTGCTGAGCGATGAACAGGCATCAAAGAGATATTTTACTGCTCATTCAGTCTTGGCCATTGATGAGAGCCAGACCATGGGATTAGGCGTGCGTCTAGGATTCTAGCACTAGAAGCTTTAGGTCAGAGATGGACGGGTATCTTTGAATGTCTTGCTCCATCCTCTTGCATCTGATATTATCTCATCATAATCCAGCCTGAGTAAAACCTTGTTATGGTTTCTATTTATTTGTATTATCCTGTATGCAACAGGAAAACTGTCTGTGGTTTTTTGAAATGCTAGGAACAGAACCCCTTGGAGCATGGATGGTAATCATGCAAAAATACATTCTGATTTTGATTAATAGAGAATGCCACAGTCCACAGGGGGCTTTATTTTCTCTCGAGAAGATAAACAGACAGATTGCTCTCGGTAGGCTAGTGTTGATGGAGCTGAAAATCCCCTCTGCGACTACTTCAGTCCCATCAAGTTCTTCCTTATCCCCCTCCACACGCTCACCTGTCTCCTGCTTTTGCTGACACCTCTCCTGACCCCAGGTCCATGTGTTCTCAAGACCCAGCTCAACTGACACTCCTTTATATCAATACACGTCACTCCAAATAGCAGATTTACATGTCCTATCAACCACTAAAATTTTTTTTAAAAAACAGTGCATTGTCAAAATTTGAAAATATAGAGAAGTAGGAAAGAGGAGAAATTGCCCGTTATGTAACAGAAACTTGTCTGTTAATGGTGTGTGTGTGTGTGTGTGTGTGTGTGTGTGTGTGTGTGTGTGTTATTGGCAATTGAATCCAGAGGGGTTCTAACTCTGTGCTACACCCCCAGCCCTTTTATTTTTTTAATTTTGAAACAGAGGGTCCTGTTCTTACAGGGCTAACAGGTCTAGTGAGGGAGTCACAGAAAGAAGATTAAAAGAACAAAGAAGAAATCATTATAGCTGGTGGGAAACATGCAAAATACACAAGTGCATGACAATGTTAACTTCAGCATGGGTTAGAGTCACCTGGTGGCTTGTTAATTCATAGGTTGCTGGACCCCAAGTTTCTGATTCAGCAGGTCTGAGGTGGGGCCTAAGAACTTGCATTTCTAACAAGGTCTCAGATGTTACTGCTTCTGTTGATCTAGGGACCACACTTGGCCAACCTGTTTTAAGGAGAGACAGATCAAGAAGGGTGACAGAAGGACTTGCTGCTTTAGGTGGTGTGAAGACAGGCCAGAAACAGGAAAGACTTGTCTTATTAAGTGAGGTGGCCAATGAGGTTACACTGGGCCCTACAGACCATGGGAAAGAGTTTGGATTTCCTTAATGCAGTGGGAAAATGCAGTGGAAAGCCAACAAAGATAATGAGCGGAGAATAATGCGATGCAGTTGGCATTTCAAAGAGATCGCTCTGTTGTGGGGCATAGTGGTGCACTCTTGTAATCCAGTTCTAGGAATGCTGACACAAGAGGAGTGAAGATTCAAGGACACCCTCAGCAACTTCGCAAGACTTTCAGCAACCTGATAAGACCCTATTTTAAAACAAAACAATAGAAAGGTCTGGAAGTATA